>NC_062218.1:19473514-20190014 GCF_902686445.1 Sciurus carolinensis
ATTTCAAACAACGTGGAAAAAAGAGAATAAATATAGTGTTTAAAAAATGACTTTCTCCATCTGTCTCATCATATGCAGCAAAAACTTTAAAGGAGCATTCAGTTCTTCAGAGGAACATTCCTTGAAACTGTTCAGTGCAACTACTTTGAAGATTGATTATGTTAGTTGCCTCTTTGTGTGTGGAAAAAGAATTATTAAAAGTGAGAGAACAATAGGATATTTCTGTAGATATCAATTTAATTCAAGAAGATAGAACTAAATATGTTTTGAGGAAATGATTTATGGCGCCCAAGAACCTCATATCTATCTAGTTTAAGTAGCAACTTTCATATGAGAATGGTGTCTTATGATAAAGAATGTCTATGAAAAGCATTTGACAAGTTGTGAGATATATGTGCATGCAGCATAGACACATATGTATATATGTGCATATGTATCAGAAATACCTGTACATTTAAGACTTTTCAAATATTGCAATATGACATAAGAAATACACTTGTAAAAAATAAGAAAAGTCACATTTTGATAAAAAAAAAAAACCACTGATAATGTAGTGGAATCTTTGAAAAGAAATATTGCCTGATTATGAGAGTTTTAAATGTCCATAATAGAAATTAGTCATGGGTTCCTGGCATCAGGGAAATACAAAAGAAGGAGACATTTTATCCTCTCCAAATCACAGAGGAAAACAAAGAATATAACTTATTTAGTTAAAAATAATCAAATTCTTTTATTACTGGACAGACACTGTACTAAATACACAGTAAATTTCCTGTATGCAAATATTAATTCACATAAACCTTATAGTAACCATAGTAGAAGCATGTATTCTTAGACCTACAATATTGTATATTACAGATGAAGAGATGGAGGCATGGAGCTTGCCCCAATGCACACTTCTGGTAAATGGCTAATGTGGATTGAAACCTCCACAATCTACAGAAGTTCTCAGTGTACAATCTCTACAAGTAGGTGCTATATCTAGCCACTGCAACCTAAACTATCCAGGGAACTCTAAAGGCCCAGTGGAGAAGACACAGTGTGTTAAGAGTGTGGAAATCATGTTTTTTGTTCTGATTTTTGCCGGGGTCCACGCCCCCACAGATTTTGAGGACATAAAATTTTGAGGCTTTAAAAACTGAGTATACATGTTCTGAGAAAAGTTGTAAAATGATGCAAAAGTGTTCTATCTCACTCTGTGACAAGCATCCCTTGGTCATTTGAAATGTATATGACAATTTGTTTTTGTGAATTTTGAGCCATGACCTATAAGTATGTTTCTCATTGCTTAAAAATAACACAAAAATGCAAAATAAACTTTTTTCAGAGATTCCTTACAATCTACTGCCTCGATGGTGAAAATTAATTTTATCTTGTCATCATTCTCTCATAAAAATTTTTGCCTACTATTCATTCCATCAACACTGTTCCTGTCAACAAAAACAATGGAATCCACATTGTGATACCATTTCTCAGCAATGATCTTTTTTTCTTTCTTTCTTTCTTTTTCTTGATTTCAAGCCAGCACTCTACTTATTTCTTCTCCTGCACTCACCACTTTCTGACTTTTCTTCATCCCTTTGACCATTTTATTGTAATACCTCAGAGCCCAGTTCTTGAATCTGAATTCTTATCTAAACCTGTTCCATTTGTGACCTAATTCCACATCAAGTTAATCATATCATTTCCTTGTGCCTGGGTTTTGAGCCTGTCTCTGCTGTGCGATCTCAAAAAGTGTAACTTTCTCCCCTTAACCTCGTGTTCCTCATCTGAGAAATGAGGGAGGGTCATATGAAGAGTACCTGCCTCATGCAGTTCTTTGGAGGATTCATTAAAAGAAAAAATAAAACAAAGAGCTCACCACATCTGATGTATGTTTCTGAATAAATGAGTCTGGTTCAATGTCATATCATTTATATGCCGGGATGACCTCACAAATTTTCAAATGAATATATCCAACTGCCTAGTCAACATTTCTTCTTAGATTTCTGAAGCAACACAGATTTCATATCCTCAGCTAATAACAAAATCTTTCTTCTCTTGCTCAGGCCAGATACGGTGTCACACTGGAGTCCTCCTATTTTTGTTACCAAATCACCTTGTCTCAATCCTTTCACTTCTTTCCATTAGTCTTGTTAGAGTCCTATTCCCAGCGAATCTCAAAGCTCACCTGGGTAGTTAACATTGATTTAAAAATGGTCCTCTAATTCTGCCCCTGTGCCCACACAGCATGTCACCACCTCAATCACCAGGTTAGTCTGTCCAACCCCATCTCCTACAGGTTTTCTAACTTCTGTCCCAGCTTTAGTCACACTGGTCCTCTTGCTAGCTTTTAATTGTACATGTCATATAGGTCCCCCCTTGGTGACTCAAAATGTGTGGTTATTTTGGAACTCTATTCTTCAGGTAGTTTTGCATCTAGCTTACACATCCCTTTCAATTCTTTTCACATGTTATTTAATTAGGAATACAATCTCTAAACATTCTTTCAAGATTTGCAAACTAGCACACTATTCTCTTCTTTCTGCAATATAGCAACTTCCCAGCACCTTTTTGAATTACTTTTTGTGTAGAATTTTCTATAATTATTTTCCATTATTTTAAATATTATGTAGTTTAGTTGATTGCTTTTTGTTCTCATCACAACAATGCAAACACCAGCATGGTTAGTAACTTTCAACATTTTCGTTGTATTTATTGACACCCAGAGAAGATCCCTGGAATAACTAATATACAGATGGCTTCAAAGAACTATTTATGAATAAGATCTATAATCCATTCACCAAACCAAAGCCTATGGATTTTTTGTAGAAGAGGGAAAATTATTGAGAATAAAATAAAGGGGAAAAGATAATTATTATTAGCTTTTGTCATTGACTTTATACAGGCATTTGAAAGATTAATAGACATATAAGAATATCTACACATCACATATAAATTATTTCTGTCTAATCTATTCTTCTGATCTTCTAAATTTAAATTAAATTTTCAATTCACAAATAATAGTTGAATATTTTATATAGTACAATTTAATTCTTCATGCATGCATACATTATGAGATAAGTAAAGTTAATTATCCCTATTTAACAATTTATATGGAGAAAAAGAGTTTGATCATTTAGATAGTAGTGCAACATTGGTTAGTAGATTCTGGGGTCCAGAATTTTATGGCTAACTAACAGTTCTTACTATAAATTTAAATGTGATTTAGTCTATTTTTTTTTTAATCCAAATATACACAGTAAATTTCATTATATGTTTTTCTTAGTACCCAATCTTATTTTACAAGGCAGAAAACACATGTGAGTCCTCACATTCTGTGTCTCCTTCTCTAGAAAGATTACTGGCAAACACAACATACTCTTGTAAGAAAACAAGTAAAAGAGCAGCTAACTGTGATGATGCATGTTATAGTTTGAATATGAAATGTCCCCCAAAAGTTCTTGTGTTAATGCATGAGGCGAAATGAGTAGAATAAAAGTGCCACAGCCTGATCAGTGGATTAATCCACTTGATGGGTTACTAATCCAATGGATTACCAGGTATAAATATAGGCATTTGGGTTGTAGCTGAAGGAACTGGGTCACTGTGCTGTGGGGATTCTATTTCCTTTCCTGGCTCCTCCTGCTCTCTCTCTGCTTCCTGACTACCATTAGTTGAGCAGCTTTCCTCTGCATGGCCTTCTTTCATGATGTTCCACCTCACTCTGGGCCCACAGCAATGTTGTTGGACAATCAGGTACTGAGTCTCTGAAACTGAGATCCCCAAATAAACTTTCCTCCTCTAAGTTGTTTTTGTGAGATAGTCTCAAATCATCATATTATCTTCAATGAAAACAAAAGATACTTAAATCACCATTCCTGAGGAAGGAAAAGTAGTAATGAAAAAGGTATTTAAATAAAGTTATACTATTGCTTACCAAATTGAAAGGATGGTTATTTCTCCCCACATTGAGTATATGGTATGTAAACACAGGGCAGAAGCTGCCAAAATTTCAACATCTCAATATTTTCTATGTTTTACAAGCTGTCTTCAAATATTGAGCAGTGTAACCCTCTCTTTCTAAAGAGATAGAAAGAGAGAATTACATGCTACTCTGGATTAACTATACTACAGTTCTCCTTAACTGAAATGGAAAAGTATTTGCTACATTAAAAAAAAAAAAAAAAAATCAATGTAGCCTGGCATGGTGGAGTATACCTGGAATCCCAGCAACTCAGGAGACTCAACAGGAGGATCTCAAGTTCAAGGTTAGCCTGGGAAACTTTGTAAGACCCTGTCTCAAAACAAACAAACAAACAAACAAACCAATAGGGCTGGGGATGTAGTTCAGAGGTAAAGTGCTCTGTGGTTCAGTTCCCAGTACCAAAACAAATAAATTAACAAAAGAATAATTGCCAAGGGATATGTGATATTAAACTAAGGAATCATATACTGAAATAGATTTGTGTCCTACAAAACAGGGTCATAATTGTCCTTCAATAAGTGATTATGTTATTTTCTTGCACCAACCTGGTATTTTTATAGAATTAGCAAATTCAGTGTTATCATGAATTTTATTTACAAGAATACGGGGAAAATTTACAAAACAGTATTTTTCAAAGCTTTAAAATTTAATTAGAATTCCAATTTTATGCAGAAAATGAAACTTCTCAGTGTGTATTATTTGCTCATTTGCATTCAGAGACCTTTGATTAGAATAATATTTCAAATATAAACAATTAGTAACAGACCATTTATTTACTGAATTTCATAGCAGAGAGCCAGCTGTCAGTATCTCCTTCACTTGACTACTCTAAAGTTAGAATTTTCTCATAACATGTCACCGTTTTAAAATTTCAGCTAAACATGACAATCTTCATAGACTGGTTATTAATAAGGTTATTTTCTATGAACTCTCCAAGAGGAAACAAGTTCAATCTAAGCACATGATTAATACCTCTGCACGAGTTGACTCAGTTTACCTATTGCCTCCCCAATATACCTTATCACTTACTCAGTTTAATTTGATGTGGAAGAGACCTCTTTTTAATGAACTTTAAAATTATGTCTACTGACTTGCAAATGGGAGGTCAGGGTTAATTGAGAGAATCCTTTAAACCCCTGACACCTTATATCGCTGTACTGAGATTCTGCGCTCTGTGTGTTCTGATACTTGGCTTTCCCATATTGTCTTATGAGGTTAAGAAGATGAATGCTCATTGCTTTTAATCCTTACCATGATTTATGAGCCTCTTGGTATCCTTTCCCTAGAGCAGCTACAATTGTGTGGCTGTTCTGCCTGCTGCTTAAATTACACAGACATCTGCAAAGTAAATTATGGATTGTTGTCCCATAGACCATAACCAAGCATTCTCTTCATCTCTTTTGCAGTATATTTCATTTTAATAAAACAAAGAGCTCATCTGTGTTTACTTGCTTATATACTAAGGGAATTTTAAGTTAACCTGGTGAGAGCACAAAGACTCAGGTCATGACCTGCCACATAGCATCAAAGCAGCATGACAAAAAGCAGGATAATGGCAAAGATTTAAGAAACAAACAATAGATTTCCTGTTTATTTCTGTCTTTCATCTTTATTGAAGGTAGAGCCGGAGAGTCACAGAAGTAGAGTGAACTTTAAACTTAATTGAATGTATGTTCCATGGAATTAAACACCCTTCTTTTTCCATGGAAGATTTAGTTGCATCTTGTGATTATTTAAAATTTTTTAAAAAAGTAAACAAAGAAACAAAAAATTAAATAAAGGCAAATTCATAAAGATTGATAGCATTTTTAGAATTTTTTTCTGCTTATATTGACTATAGTAAACTTGCTTAATAACCCTGGAGGTTTCAGTCACTCCGAGGAACTGGAACTTCTATTTCTTTTGAATAAAAAGTCTGGCACAGTCTAAGTTGATGTAGTCAACTGCTTCTGTATTTTCCTTTCTTTTCCTTCCTTGTTATTCTAAATGGATGATGAATCATAGTTCCCAATGACAAGTCCATTGTGAAATTCTAATAGGCATGTCTCAAGTTATTAACCTTTGACAATTGCCAAAATTAGAAGTATCCCCACATTAATTTTCTTCAGATGTGCTAATTACAACCCAAACAATATCTCCTGAGGGGAAACAGCCCTAACAAAATGCACAAGATGATTTCGACTTATGTTTTACAAAGTACATTTTTTTAAAAGACAGATGGCTTTGCAGTTCCTGCTTTTTTTTTTGAACCCTATTGTCAACTCAGCAGGATGGCAGGATGCTATGAGCACTAAAACCATAACTGCTCAAATCCACCCCTGGCTGAGCAGCTCAGCCATTTTCTCTGTTGCCATCAGTTTTTGTGTCACCTCATCACTCTTGAGAGTTGGCGTTTGCTGAGGGTCTGGACCTGTTGTTCATCCAATGCCCCGAAGATTTGTGTTTTTAAAGATATATCCTTTGCTTGTGTCAGCCAACAGCTCATTTCCAGAACTTTCCTTAGGCTGATACCCTTCGTTTCATCTTCAAAATGCAATGTCTATGAATCCTGAAGAATACTATTCACTTAAAACACAATACTCTTTAAATATATCTTGAGACAAATAACTGTCTTAAATACTCTACAAATAATTATCTTAAATAATTCACAGGATAGAATAATGAAAGTAAATTATTAATTAATAAAAATAAAATTGTGCTTCCAAATTATCAGATACAGGTGATCTCTCAATACATTGTCAACAATTATCCTCTTAAATACACACACGTGGGAACACACACACATGCACACCCACCTGTTCAGATTGTTTGCTACATCCAAAAGGAAACAAGAGCAACAAAATATGATTTCACAGCACAAGCAACCTAAACCCCACATACCACATGTTCTAAGATTTCGTTCAAGTTTCTTCATCACGTAGGCCTACTCTTGAAGATTAATCTGCCAAATAGTTTTATATTTGAAACACATTTCATTCTCTAACTCTTCAAAGGCTTTAAAATTCACCAACAATAAAATAATAGTACATATCCTCATGACTTATATATCTATACTCTCTTTCATATGCATTTTTCCCCTTTCTCTTCACAGTTCAGTCAAAATCCCCATCTCTGCTTTCCTATCCATTTCAACCATTACAGGCAGAAAAAATGTCAACCTTAACAATTTTTTTTTTGTATTGTTGGAACAAAAGCATTTTCTATGATTTATCAAAGAGTGGTATTTGACCACGTGAAAAGGCTATGGTTTCTTTTCCTTTTTTGTATGATACATAATCAATTTATCTGATGAGGTAATCATGAATACACCTGAGAAGTAAGTAGAACAAGCAGAAGTTTTGTACAATGTTACAGAAGAACATTCCTTTCTGTCACTATTTAAGAAATAATTTATGAAGTTGCAGGTGGGATTGTAAATGGGCCCCAGGGAGTCTTTCTTTTCAAAATTAAATTAATGAATAGAAAATGTATTTCTTTAAAAAGAAAATTTAAAACTATTAGCTTTCATACCTAAATCTTCACTATTATATAATTTCACTATTTGATTTTGGCATTCCAGTGACATTATTTTTCAGACCTATTTCATCTATGAAGATTGTGAAAACCTTACTATTTAAAGGAAAAGAAATTGTGTTGTCTCCAAATGACTTTTTCATTAATATGAAATGTATTATAAGTGAAAAGATGTGATCATCCTAGTTTTTTTATATTTCCCATTTCCCAATTTATTATTTTTAAATCATTCTACATCAAATAATTATTCATCTATTTTATTTATTTTTAACTTCAGTTGTAGCACAGGAAGAACCAAAGGAAAGTTGAGAAAAGGTTGCTTCTACTCTTTTTTTTTTTGAACCGTTAGGATGACTTAATGTTTTATAAAGCTTTAGGAGAAGAGATGTATACATCATTAGAATGAGGCTGGGACATTGCTCAGTGGTAAAGTGCTTGCTTGGCACATGTGAGACCCTGAATTCAATCCCAGCAGAGGCAAAAATGTAAAGATAAATAAATAAAAATAAACATAGAATGCTTTGGTATTAATTTATTATTCATGTTTGTACCACGCATAATATCTAGGTTGCTATAATCATGGGCTTTGCAAGAAGGACAAGTTGCCAGTTATAGGAATTATATTAGAAGTATTAATCTCTCTTATTCTGTGTATATATAAATATATATAAGATCTGTAATGAAGCCCTCATTCTGAAGATATTAAGGAGCAGATATGTATAAATTATTCAAATTTTCTCTGATTCAAAGATTTGCAACATAATGATTGGGCATTTTAAATATTGATGAAAACAAATTGTTGGACAAAATAGATGGACCCAGGTGATAGATACCATTAATATCTAAGATACGAAAGGTTGATTCCATCTAATCTTGCAAAATTATCTAAATTTTGTACATGTTTTACTCAAAGGCACTGGAAATTTGTTGATACTGTTATATTTTAAAATAAATATTTTCATATTTAATGAAAAGGGGCAGGCACAGTGTTTAAACATATATCACAGTAAGATTTACAAAGACATATTAGTTTTTATATGCTGGTCTTATTTCTTTATCCTTTTCTTTTTGAACTGCTGAATTAATGGCTGGTTCTAACTGATCACTGATTGGGAACTGAGAATATCAAGATTATTTTGAGCCACATCTAAGAATAGACTCTACCATACCCAGATGGGAAGTGTCAGAGTTGCCCTTTAATTATTGTGTCCAGGAGAGTTAACTGTAAGAGTTTAAATACCAGGGTTTAGATCCTTGCCTTCAGCAAAGAAAAGCAGCTTACAATTGACTGCAAAAGAAACAATTGAACTAGTCTGAGCCATATTTAATATTTATAAAGGCAAGAAAATTTGTGACTTTGAATCTGTTTTCTGAAAGGGAGCTTCATGTGATGTTTGCTTTTGAAATGAGACACATCCAATTTAACAAATGTAATATCTGCTAATTATGAGAGAGTAGGCAAAGTACCATGAAAACAGAATATAAAAGAGGGAAATTAATTTATGATCTTTAAGAGAAATGTAACTACTTGGTCTTCTCATAGCTTCATACAAATAAAAGGTATGATAAAAATATAATAAGGGAGTAAAATATATACAATCCTTGATAAAGAAATGATTACTGAAGTTTCATGATTTTGTAGTGTTTTTGTCAATCATCAGTAATGTCATCAATATTTTATTTGTTCAACTTATATTGAAATATGTTGAAAGAAATCTTAAGAATAACATAAAATTTGAAGTATTTATTAAGAAAATAGTTTGATAAAATTTAATTTCTACCTACCTTTAAAAAGTCTGGCATCCTTTAAAACTCCAAACTGCTACTGTATTCCAACTTGACTATATTCCGCAATAGAATCAGTCAGTCAGGTAACAGAGCTAGAAAGAAAGCCATACACAAAATTTGAATTTTAACTATTTTTGATCTTTATTTTTGAGTACATTTTACATTTTGTTAAAAGTTGCCAAGACAATATGGAGAGTTCTTATGTATCCCACACCCAATTTCCCTTATTACTAACATATTGTATTACAAGGGTACATTTCTTACAGCTTTTGAGAAACATTGTAGTAGATGGACGCAAATGAGCAAATATTGATGCATTATTTCACTAATTTCTCTCCTAATGTCCTTCTGTTCCAAAGTTCCACACTGCCTTTAGTAACTGCGTTTCCTTAGTCTCTTCTGGATACTCATAGTTTTTTAGACTTTCCTTGTTTTGATCACCATAACAGTTTTGAAAAGCAATGGTCACACATTTATAGAATGCCCCTCAATGGAATTTGCCTAAAGTATTTATCATGATTACACTTGTATTCTCCCTTTTCATGCCACACCCTTAGGACTAAGTCCCTAAGAGAAACCCATAAATGAAACTTCACACCACTCATCATTCAGGCAATTCAAAACAATTACAACAGTGACATCATTTTTCAGGCAATGAATTAGATAAAATAACTTTGAAAAGATAATGATTAATATTACAAATAATTGACAAGGAATGGAATAATTAAAACTGACATATACTATTAGAAGTGAACCTTGATACTATAGATTTCAAGAACCATTTGGCCATATCTGGTGAAGATGCAGGCAAGCTCTGCCCTAGAAATTCCACCCCTACCAGTACATTTAGACAAAATCATGGACATGCACACAAGAGGTACACATAAGGATGTGTAGTATAGGTTTGCTCAAAATCTTATACAAATGGTATTTTAAAAGGTATTTGATATATGGCAAATGAAATGCAATTAATTCTAACTTATTTCAACTATTGAATTTATACAAATAGTTTACTCATAACTTGCAGTGAAATATTTTAACTATAGTTAATATATGTGCATGTGTATATTCAGGTGTATATGTGGGGTGTGTGTGTTTAGCATGTGATGCTGGAGAAGTCAGTCAAGGGCTGACTCATTACTTGGTAATCATGAGTAAGATACCATACCAGACTTAGGAACAATCATAAAACCTAATCAATATTACCAAAATGAGTTACACATAGATAAATGTTCAAAAAACAGTGGATCACCACTATGAACTTTAGTAAAGGAAGACAACACTAGGGTCATGAGTTAGTCAACCTTTCATTGTTGTAACCAAAATATCTGACAAGAATGACTTAGGAGAGATAAGATTTATTTTTGACTCATGGTTTCAGAGGATTCAGTCAATGTTGGGCCAAATCCATTGCTCTGAGCCTCAGGTGAGGCAGAACATTATGATAGAAGGGCATGACATAGGAAAGGTACTCAGTTCATGCAATCCAGGAATGAGGTAGAGAGAGAGAGAGAGAGAGAGAAGAGACAAATGAACCTGGAGAAAGTCAAACCCTTATAAATTATACCTGCTGTGACCCACTTCCTCCAACTCCCATTCAGCTATTTATCTATCAAATGGATTAATCCACTGATGAGGTCAGAGCCCAAATTATCTGATCATTGTCAAAAAAAGCCCACCTGTGAACCTTTCTGCATTGGGAACCATGCTTTCAACATATAAACTTTTGGGGGGGAATTTCCAGATCCAAGTCATAATATGTCAGAAGGAAAAAGATGCCTTGAAGGCTCTTAGTTTACAAAGTGATAAGTGTAGACTCATTTATTTATTTTGTCAGAAACGAGGACATATTAAAGGATCCCATATGTTTGTTTGGTGCTCTTCTTTCTGGTTCTGGCATAATAATAAATATTAATCTGCTTCACTGTTAGAATGGTTATTGTTTTGGTCAGCTTTTTTGCCTCTGGGATCAAAAATTCTTACAAAAACTCTTTTAGAGGAGGAGAAGTTTATGAACCACTCATGGTTTCACATGTCCCAGTTAATAGATGGCCAAGAACTTGAGATGAGGCAGAGGGTGCGGCAGAGGAAAGTAGCTCAGAACATTGCAGCAAGAAGCAGAGAGTTCCACTCACCTATGACCAGGGACAAAATATAAAGACCAAAGCCATGTTCCCAGTGACCTATCTCCTTCATCCACACCCTACCTGTCTTCAGTTACCACCCAGTCAATCCAATAGTAACAAAAACGGCATGGTATTGGTACCAAAATAGACAGTAGATCAATGGTACAGAATAGAGGACATGGACACAAACCCAAATAAATACAATTTTCTCATACTAGACAAAGGGGCCAAAAATATGCAATGGAGAAAAGATAGCCTCTTCAACAAATGGTGCTGGGAAAACTGGAAAACCATATGCAACAGAATGAAATTAAACCCCTATCTCTCACCCTGCACAAAACTCAACTCAAAATGGATCAAGGACCTCGGAATCAGACTGGAGACCCTGCATCTTATAGAAGAAAAAGTAGGTCCAAACCTTCAACTTGTTGGCTTAGGATCAAACTTCCTTAACAGGACTCCCATAGCACAAGAAATAAAAGCAAGAATCAACAACTGGGATAGATTCAAATTAAAAAGCTTTCTCTCAGCAAAGGAAACTATCAGTAATGTGAAGAGAGAGCCTACAGAGTGGGAGAATATCTTTGCCACTCATACTTCAGATAGAGCACTAATTTCCAGAATCTATATAGAACTCAAAAAACTCTACACGAAGAATACAAATAATCCAATCAACAAATGGGCTAAGGAAATGAACAGACACTTCACAGAAGAAGATCTACAAGTAATCAACAGATATATGAAAAAGTGTTCAACATCTCTAGTAATAAGAGAAATGAAAATCAAAACTACCCTAACATTCCATCTCATCCCAATTAGAATGGCGATTATCAAGAACACAAGCAACAACAGGTGTTGGCGAGGATGTGGGGAAAAAAGAACACTCATACATTGCTGGTAGGGTGCAAATTAGTGCAGCCACTCTGGAAAGCAGTATGGAGATACCTCAGAAAGCTTGGAATGGAACCACCATTTGACCCAGCTATCCCACTCCCTGGCCTATACCCAAAGGACTTAAAATCAGCATACTACAGAGATACAGCCACATCAATGTTCATTGCTGCTCAATTCACCATAGCCAGATTGTGGAACCAACCTAGATGCCTTCAGTTGATGAATGGATAAAGAAACTGTGGCATATATATATACAATGGAAAATTACTCCGCAATGAAGAATGATAAAATTATGGCATTTGCAGGCAAATGGATGAAATTGGAGAATATCATGTTAAGTGAGATAAGCCAATCTCAAAAAACTAAAGGACGAATGATCTCGCTGATAAGCGGATGAGGACATATAATGGGGGGTGGGAGGGGTTAGTGTTAGGGTTAGGGTTAGGTTTAGGGTTAGGGATAAGGAGGGTGGTAAGAACGGAGGAAGGAAGGACTGTATAGAGGGAAAAGAGGGGTGGGAGGGGTGGGGGGGAAGGGAAAAAAATAACAGAGCGAATCAAACAACATTACCCTATGTAAATTTATGATTACACAAATGGTATGCCTTGACTCCATGTACAAATAGAGAAACAACATGTATTCCATTTCTTTACAATAAAAAAAAAAAAGGATGAACCCAGATGCAAAGTAAAAAAAAAACAAAAAGAAGATTAGGAGATTCTACTGATTGGATCACAACTCTAATCATCTAATCATTTCTACTCTGAAACTTCTTGAATTGTCTCACACATGAGATATTGGGGTCATTTTATATCTAAACCATAAAACTGGGTAAAGAAGAATAGTAATGAAAATAAATGGCACCAGAAAAATGTAAACTTAGGGAAGTGTCAAAAACGGGTAGTAGGTGTGCTTCAACAAGACTCCGAATACCTATTCAAAGAACAATTTTAGCTCATGTTAGAAAATCCAGGACCAATTTTTTCTGAGAATAAGTAGTTATCAAAAGCATGATTAGAGAAATCCTTTCAAAAATTGCAAGTTAGGCATAGACACATATTTTATTTCCAGTGCCCTGACATAATGAAATGATTTGAAAAGGAGGTTATACCTGTCCTAATAATTGAAAGTAAGGAATGAGGTCTGAAACAAGTTTCTGACAATATATTGTTGATTTCAATAATTGTAAGGATTAAATATTGTAAAATAAATAGGTAGGCATCTCCCTGTAAAGATCCACTGATACTTCCTCAAACAGAGGATTGAGGATCTGAGGTGCACTATTAGGAATACACTAACATCCCTCTAAAGGCAAAAACACACTGAGAGGGCCACCAACAACCACAACAAAATCAAATGGAACATCTGCAGGCAGTCAAGTGTTACAATTGGTACCATCAAGTACTACTGGGAAAACAGGCCAACCAGACAGAAGCCAGTGTGGAAAACTGACCACCACGGCTACTGAGCGTTTTCCCCAACAAGAATGCTCCTGACTCTTAAACCCAACTTTCATTGAATAGTAACAATACAATGAAAACCATGATCACCAGATTTTTTATTTCACAACCCATAACAGTTGAGGATCACCCATGAGCCATAATTTGATATCTCTGTATTTGAAATATATGGAGTTACTGGGGAAAGAAGCTGCCATATGTAAGGATGTTGCATTGTATTCTAAATTATGTGTGAATAACACATCAAGAATAAACAAATATGTTAATGAAAGAAAGATTCATTTTTAAGTGGCATGAGTTTTTCCCATGACAAAATTAAAGAGACTTTGGGTCAAATATAAGAGAGAAGTTGTTAAACAAGGGAATGATAAAATAAAATCCACATATATTAGGTCAATTGGTAGTATGCTTACTTTCAACATAATATTAGAAAAATCCCTATAAAGTAGAGGACTAGAAGACAAATACAAGAGGAGAGAAATGTATACATGTGATTCCTTGACAGTCTATTAAGCTGACATGATTCAAAGATGATTGGATAAAACTGCAGAAGTAAGTGGAACTCAGGAAGGTTATATCCTCAGGGCAGGAAAGAGGTTTTCCTAAATTAGAAAACAAAAATTTTGTTTCTGCTTAAAGATTTTTTTTTTAAATACGAGAAAAATTTGGTCAAACAATATATAGTCACTGACTCTCATTTGAGTGTGGGGTATGATATTATTCCTTTAATTCAAAATTAATCCTTATATCAAGAATTAAATTTAGGGCTGGGGTTGTGGCTCAGTGGTAACATGCTTGCCTGGCATGTGCCAGGTCCTGGGGTCGATCCTCAGCACCACATAAAAATAAATAAAGGTATTGTGTCCACCTAAAATTAAAAAAAATTGAAAATGAAAAATAATTAAATTCAAAGTACTGGGTTGTGCAATACCTCCTAGATGAAAATAATGTCCCTGTATCAAAGAAGTCAAAACCTATATAGCAAAGACATTTTGGATTTAACGTTCCAATAAGTATAATGATCTCTGATATAAATTCATAAGGTACAATGGATGCTCACTATAGTTCAGTGTGATCTGTTGATAAGAATAAAATATGAAGAGGATAAGAATGATAAAATTGCTTGAATATATGACTGTGTGTTTCCTTGAAAATTCCAAAGTGTCATCCAAAAAAGGTTTACAAATAATAAGAGACTTTAGAAAAGTTCTGAACTGTGTTTAGCTAATTGCATTTCGATAGACCTACACGGAGAGTTGAAAGTGCCATTTTATAATTATTTACTTTATTAATATTCACTAACTGTATCTAAAAATTAATAAAAATATGTAACAGTTTTACTGAGGCAATGTAAAACTTGATTGGTAACTACCAAATAACCAGAGAGAGATATTTCATTCACTGAATCTGACTTAGGAATTCATCAATTCAAAGAATTTCATGCAGAAGTAATAGATTTTTTCCATGAAACATGTAAGATTGAACTAAAATTATATGAAAGAGAAATTAGAATAACTAAGACTTTAATAAATTAGTAAAATGGGGATGGTCTTGACTTACTCAATACTATGACTTAAACATTACATTAATTAAAAGAAAAGAAATAATATAAATGAAATATAAGAGAGAACCTTGAAACACCCCTACACAAAATCATGCATACAAAAACCTGATAGCCGGGCCAATGTAAAAACAAGTGGTTGGAAACCATAGAGTATTTAGTAAGTACTACCAAGAAATCTCATTACCTTTAATTAAAAATTATAATATCTCTACCTCACTTTATATGCAGAAGTTAATTCTAGGTAGATTAAGAAATTGAATGTGAAAGTTCAAAGTATAAAACTGTTCATATGAAATATAATAAAATACATTTACCTGAGGTAAGAAATACTAAAAAAGTACAAAAAAGTCTCTCACATACAAAGAGAGGCTAATACATTCCTCTAATGCAATTAGAACTTTATTTGTAACAAATAAGTGATAATTACCCAGACTTTGTGAAATGATTCTACAATATGATTCAGAAAAGACACACAACCTAAAATAAGAAGTTGTAACTTGCAAAGTCTGAAGAACAACAACACATGTGCCTGATAAAATCAATTTAATCATTCCCAAACTATTACCAAATATTTGTTGCACATTAAAAACAGTGAGATAAAATGTGCATCAACTGAATTGGCTAAATAACATGTCAAAGCTGTCAATGAGCAGCTTTGAGAATGTAACAAAAATTTTGAAACTTTATACAATATTGGCAAAAATACAAAGTGGTACAAATAATTTATCAGTATTAATCAGAGATAAAGACAATAAAACAACCTGATTCATAAGAATAGACAATTGAACAGGAAAAAAAAGAAATATTTAGAAGAAAATCATTAAGAAGAAATAATTCTAATTACAAATTTTAAAATAATATAAATATCTCATCATTTCAGAAAAGGAGCAAAATGGCTACTTTATCAAGAAAATCTAGAAAGAAACAATATTATGAAAAAGTGTACTTTTCTCCCTTTTAAAAAGAAATGTTACATTCTAATTCTTGATATTGGTAATTAGAATATTGTACATTTATAATGACATACACATAATGTTAATTAAATTGAAATAATGTCATAGTCATTATAGAAACTACAAAAAACATGGAGAGGGATAAAGGATATGGATACTGCAATGAAAACAAAACCTCAGAAATGTGCTAAAAGCTGGGCATGGTGGTACACACCTATAATCCCAGCTGCATAGGAGGCTGAGGTAGGATCACACCTTTGAAGCCAAACTCTGCACTTACTAAGACCTTCTGTCAAAATAATGTGTAAAAGAAGCTGTTGATGGTGTTCAGGGATAGAGTGCTTGCCTAGCATATACAAGGCTTTGGAATCAATCCCCAGTACAATTTTTTTTTAAAAGACAAATGGACAAAATCTCAGAAAAAAGAAAAAGACCAAGGCTGTCTATCAGTAGAATTATAAAATGTTAATTTATGCTGTTTTCATTATTGAATTATGAGTGAATTTTTTTTCTAAAAGAGCTACAGAGAGGTTATTTATCAGTAGAAGAATATAATGTGTATCTTAGAAACCAATCTTTAGCTCTAAACATGCACATAAATAAAAGATACAGTCACAAAATAGAAAATAATTTAAAAACATTCCATAATTTTGAAAAAAAAAAAACTTCAATTTTGAATACTTAATTAACTGCTTAAACATTTGACTTGATATTTACAATTCAAATAATACTTAAATATTTTCTTATAATTAATGCTTCTTGATTTCATATTATATTTAAAAATTTGCTTTAGACCACTATAAAGTGTTGTCTTGAAAACTTATAGAACCAAATTTTACATTTATCCTTTGGTTAACAAAGTCACATCATATTTACTGGAAAATCTTTGTATTTACAGAAAAATTTAAAAAGTAATTTTTAAAGGAAAGTTAATATTGTAAATCAGGAAGCTTGAGCAAAGCAAATGATTTGGAGTTTCCACATGAGAAAGGAAACATAACTTATAAAATTAAAGTCCCACTGTTAAGCTAGACAATCACAAGATTAAGAGACTTTAACTCTATTACTGCTAAACTATCTGTACCTTAAAGCATGTATATGAGGAAACTTAAAGCTACACTATTTGTTTTTTTAATAGAAAATTAGCAAAAGTTTAAAAATCTAGGATATAGGCATTCTGACATTTCATTTAAAGTGTTAAAAGATCTAAGCCTTCTATTTTGATGACTGGTGGCTCTCAAAATATTAAGCTTTCTAATGTCAATATAAAAGTATAGGTTTAAATTGGTAATCTGCATTTCTATTTCAAGGTTGTAAATTCTTCTGATTTGTTATGGAAGTGATGTAGATATTAAAAGATCCAATATTTGGAATGGTATTTTAATAGTTATTGAACCAAATACAGTTTTATCTCACTAATTTTTTCATTTTATCTGACAAAAAGAAAAAGGCCACAGAGTAGAACCATATTTTTTATCGTTTTTAATTCCCTATTTCCACTATTTATTCAATTATCCATTAAGCAAATTATTAAGTCCCAACAGATACTCAATTTAAGAGTAGATTTCAAATAGGAAAATAAATTTGATATACTTTATTTCTGAGAAGACGCATAAAATTGAAGTAAAATCGATGTATATGTAAATGTTTGAAAAATAATATGTGGCATAATGAAGGCTCTATTGCAGGGACAAATTTTATAAAAAGAAAAAAGAACTAGCTTAAGTCAGAGAAAGGAGTATAGAGGCCAATTTATTGGAGATTTGAGAGATGCGTAGGAACTCATCGAATCTGAGTGTTAGTTAATGATGTCAACTAACATATAAGAACAGCTAAGATCTTCAGTGGTCCTTGAATTAAAAAGGAAGGGGCCAAATGTGTTGTGGTGGGAGACACCTGTAAATCCTAGCAGCTTGGGAGGCTGAGGCATGAGGATTTCAAGTTCAAAGTCAGCCTCAGCAACTTAGCAAGACACTGTCTCAAAATAAAAATCTGGGGATGTGGCTCAGTGTTTAAGTAACCTGAGTTGAACCCCTCGTACAAAAGAAACAAAAACAAAAATTAAACTTAACAAAAAAAAAAAAAAAGAAAGAAAGAAAGGACTTAGTTGATGTCTCAGAAAGACAATGTAATTATTTGTATATATATATATTTATATTTATATATAATGGGTGCGTGTGTGTGTGTGTGTGTGCATGTGTGTGTGTACTTGTGAGATGAACACATTTCATATAATGAAATAACTGGTAACTAGACATAAACTATATTTAAAAATCATAACTTAATAATTAACTTAAACCAAGTACAATATACTTGTGGGTACCTTTCACTTTATTGCACTTGATTTAAGTTAATTATTGATTATGCAGTTCTGATGTCTGTCTCTTAGATATCTTGGGTCCATTGGATTATCTGTGGGATAAGCAACCAAGTTTGCTTTCCTTATTTCTTCTTTTTCTCACCAGAGTGTATTTCTTACTGAGAGTCTTTTATCTTGGTAGGAGGTGGTAGAGAGAAGGGTATGTTAACATGCTAATATGCTTCTGGCAATATTGAGCTCATTAAGAATAAAAATCCCTATAGGAAGTGTTTTTTATCCACTTTTATCAATTTTAATTTTGAATTTTATCTATTTGCCAATTAATGTGCAATTGAATGGGGTAAGTATAATCATGGATGGAAATTAATATTTTATTACCTTAATATTTAATGCCATTTATGTTAGTAATAATATAATAAAATAATTACATTTTAAAATATATCATTTTGTTACTTTCATGGGAATTTTGAAGTTTGATATAAAATGTTTTGCATTATATTCTTTCAAAATGGAAAGTCTAATTAAAGGGGAGGAAAATTAAAAATTTGGACTACTAAGTTAAGAGGAACAAGATGCCTCCAGAGTAGGTTTTCTGCACAGAATGAAAGTCATTTCTATGATCAATATCTAATCTGATAGTACCCAACCACATTTTTAAGAAATTGTTGAGAAGCTAATATTTATGGTCTAATATTTTCTATTTGTTAAAATTAGCATAGTGTTTATTTAAAAGCATAAGAAAAGTACTACATTGTTCTGCATATGAACTGCCTTACACATTAAAGTTTTCATGGTGAGGGGGTGATGGTGAGATATGATAAGACACCATGTGCCTGTAACTGTCAGGTAAGCACTCTGGGTGTTAGCCCTTCCTTTATGCACATTACCTTAATGGTAATAAAGTAACCACAGGAGGACAGAAGTGTCATCCCCATGTTATAAGCACAGCATGAGCATATAATGTGACCACGTTCTCACTGAGATAGTAAGTTAAACTGGAGCATCAAATATCATTTTTGGACCTGTCTCATTTCAACACTCAAGTTCATTTCTTTACTTTTTGTCATACTTCACAAATGTGTGCCTTGTGTACTACTGCTCTGGCATATTTAAACTTTGCTTGGGAAAATTACTTGCAACCACTGTGAAGTCCACTGAGCTTCATAGCTGGTCAGATTACTCCATATTTTTGTCTCCTTTGTTATATAAACTTGGATTTTTTCCTGTGCCCTACTTAGAAAGCAGTGAGGTTGCATCTTACATGGACTACTATAACTTCACTACTTCATCCTCCAAATAGCTTTGAATTTTTCATTTCTTACCTTCTTTTGTTCTTTTGTTATTTTCTCTAAATTAACATTTCCTTTGCTTCACGAAAACAGCTGACACAACCTTCTTTATTCTGTCTTTTCCCACTGCTTTAAAGTTCATGATTAGCGTAGGATTTCGTTTCTAGTACTCTGATGATTTCTAATCCTCCACCTACAAATATGTCAGAACTCTTTCAGCCTCATCTTAATTCTCAATTTCCTAAAAGTCTTTCTAATTGCTCCCCATTTCTTTACTACAAATTCTCTGGAAAAAGGTAGTTTGTGCCCATGAACAACTCTGTCACCCACTCATGCAACATAACATCCTGGACTCTCACTTCTGCCATCCTTTGCTAAAATTGATCTTTCAAGTTGCCTGCAGTTCTGCAGAAAATCCTTCTGATTGACCTGAACACTATGTATTTGGATCCCTTAGTGGCGATTCACAGAGGTAATACCTCTGTTCGCTGTGAAAACTCTTTTTTATGGGTCCATTCCCTGGACTTCTTGAGTGACTGCCTCCTTCTAATTTCTGTTTTCCATAAAGGTAAGTCAGTGCTATATATTATACTTGCTCTTTTACAATTTTATTTCCACAAGAATTTCACCTATTTTATATAGTAAACAATTACTTTATGAGATTCTGTATTTACATAGCCTCTGTAAATTCTGTGTTTTCTTCCTTCTGCTTTCAACACATTGACATCTTGCTCTGAATGCACCAATAGCCAGTAAAATTTAAGGTGATCTAAAACAAACATCCTATGCACACAAATGAAGAGAAGTGATTTCTATCATCACCTACTGCTCAGCCTCTGTTTCCCCCTTTGTCTCTCCCTCTCTCCTTTTCTTCCTCTCACTTCCAATATTTCAAATCCTGAAATCTGTACCTGTGCACTATCACTTATATCCAATGCCATTTTCCTATCTTTTCCTATTGCTTTTGCTGGTCAGGCCCCATGTCTTTCCATTTTATTACTGATTGCGTTAACATCCCTACTTGTCTCACACTTAAAAAATTTAAGCCAAAATAAAAAATTTAAGCCATTTTTCAGGAGTAGATCTCATCATATAACTCTTTTCTTCAAACATTGTTAATGCCTTCTAAGCCCATTCAGTTAAATGCTCTCTCCTCACCCTGAAGTCTACGGTAATCTAGCATATGGCCCTGGATTGTATATTCAATCTTATTTCCAAGATTCTATATGTACTCTATGTGAATCAGATTGCATCAGATTCAGTCTCCAGCTGAGGTGAACCATTCTGACCCACTTTAAAATGCGTTCACTCCATTTCCATTATCTGAAATGTTCTCCGCTTCTTTTACAATTTCTAACATTTGAAATATTATGTATACTTCTAGACATCTCAAATGTTAGCTCCTCTGTGACTAGTTTTATTCAATTCCTTAACTGCATATAATCCTTTTCTTTTAGAAATATATTTGTGCATCTTTTATAGCAATTATTTATCTCATTCTCTGACACTGACTACTGTGTTTTAAAATGATCATGTACCAAAAATATGCTTAATTTACAATGCAACATACAAACATTTGACATGTATGTGTCTTATATAAGCAATTTTTTCTCTTGTTGACAATAGCATGAAAGTCCTTTGGCTTATTCTTATGCATTCTGGTTGGAAAGGAGAAGAGATTTCAAGGTGTCTACTAAAAGAGATACAATCAGCATCCAGTGTTAGAATCATAAGTCAAGATTGATGATCGCAATCAATTATTTCCAAGTCTGAGGTGGTGACACACATTTGTAATTCCAGCTACTTGGGAGACTGAGGTAGGGAGATTGTAAGTTTCAGGCCAGTCTCCTTCATTTAGTGAGACCCTGTCTCAAAAATAAAAAAAAATAATAATAATAATAAAATGTATTAGGATGTAGCTCTGTGGCAGAACACCCCTGAATTCAATCCACAGTGAACAACAAAAAATGAATTTATTTCACACTGTGAACTACAGAACATAAAGAGGGTTTGTGAGTCATGATCTAGTAAGAACCAAGCTGATCAGTAGAAAGCAACTAATAATTTTCCTAGTGATCCTGGCAAAGCTCCAATTCTAGTCTAAGTTCGAAAACCAAGGGGTATCTGCAAAATGCCCTTATTGTCCTTGTATTGACCCACAAGCATCTCGCTTCCTCAGAGTCAAAGGAGTTCATATTCCTTCCTTAACTGAGTAAAAACAATGTTTACAGAGTGACTAGTGTGTGTTAGTCTGCTGGCAATTGTTATTTTATCAAGACAATTTATTCAAAAGAATATGTAAAATATTCACCAAATGAACTGCAAAAGTCATTTCTTGAATAAAGTCAAACTTGAAAGTTCAATAGTGATTTACATGATTCAATTCTAAGGCAGGTGCAGAGGGAAAAATGTCATGGATGTGATGGAATAGAAAATATCTGTATATATTTGGACTGGGGATGAAACCCAGAGGCACTTTACCACTGGGCTATATTCTCAGTTCTTTTTGGTTTTTACTTTAAGACATTGTCTTGCTAAATTGCTAAGTCTATCTTCAAAATTGTTATCCTCCTGCCTCAGCCTGAGTCATTGGAATTAGTCTGATATCTTGAACAAGGGAAAAATGATTAAGATTTCTGTAAAGCAAATGATGATATATACCTGGAGAGTTGAACACCCCTGAGACGGAACAATGAAGGTTTACTGTTGACATCCTCAGTTGAAAGAAAACTCCTTTTGGTGGTTCTTATTAACAAGTATAGAGAGAAAGAAAGCACTTGCCAGATCAGCACCTTCGTCTCAGGTACTACGGAATGTGTGAATTAGTTCAATGAAATATATCTGGCACAGCAGCTGAAATTAAAACCACCCCTGGTTAAGATTATGATAACTCAGTCAGTCCTCCTGATTAAGCAGGCGAGCTGAACGGGAGTGTGGTAGGAATCACTATTCATATTCCTTCCAAGTCCTGACAGTGGCTCTTACCTCTACAGTTCCTCAAGGCTATCATAGTGCTTTAGTTTTACGAATTTTCCAGGGAGAAGCTGTTCTAATGGCTTCCAGGTGACCTTTTCTACCATAATAGACCTTATGTTACAGGTCAGGGAACTAATGTGGAGATTGTGCCAGTTAATGACCAAATATATTCCTATTATAAATTCCCAAACTCTGAGAATTATCACAGTATGGGTTCAAGAACCTGCTCCCATTGTGGAATGGACCTAAGCTAAAACAGATCATCTGACTTTCTTAAGTCCCTACCCTGACTGGTGGGATATACCACCCTTTTAGTCTCCTGAAATCGGTGTCTGTTCAGAAATATTCCTAGTAGTTCTTGGAAAGTCTTCCAGTTTTCTTTTCTCAAATGTCCCCTGCTAAAAGTTTCGAGTTTCCTTTAGGCAAGGTTGGAGGAAGATGAAGTATTTGGCAGTGTTTTGGATTCCTTTCTTAAAGGGACTTGGCCTCCCCTTCATTCAAGGGGTTCTGTTTCTATAAACTGGCTCAAGTTTGGGAATGGATTTGAAGACATGTGAGTCTCCATTTTTATGATTCAGGTTAGACTTTTGTTCATTTAATCTAGAACTTTTCTGCATATAAAGATCAAGTAAGAATTTATTAGGCTTCCCATTTTACATTTAGTTCCATCATTACTAACTATTCAACAACACAGCTCTCTGCAAGATGGTCTACCATGATTACTGTTATGACTGTACCTCGAATTATGACAACCACACCAAAAGTGCACTGTGGTTGGGTGCTACTGAATGACCCTTGCCACCGTGCAATACGATTAAGCTATTCTATTTAATTTTCAAAACTCAGTGAGTGTAGTCACTGTTGTGGGTTTGCCTTATAGAAAAGACTGATCACAGAGCTAGTTCTTCAAAAATGCCAAGACTCCATTTTCAAATTTATGATCAAACCATGGTGAAAAGTATGTATTCCAGACCCTCCCAATGTACATGAGTAGGTATTAAATTTCAAATGTACTCTAACATTTCAATTTCTGAAAACATTAATAATCTTCTTGTGTGTTAAACAGAGGTAACTCCAGTATTTATAATTTGCTCACTGTGGGTGATCTTTTTGGTCTATGCTTTGATCCACCAACCAAACTGTTAAAGCCCTTTGTAACTTATTGAGCTACAAGATTAAATGCAGATTCTTAAATGCATACCTTAGTTCTAGTCTGAGTCTAAACCCCAGAGAATCAGGAGAGGTAATGGTACTATTCCAGTCTGAAGGCTGGCAGGCACAAGACATGGGAAAAGCTTTTTAGCCCTTTTAGTCTATAGCAGGAAAAGAAAAACAACATTCCATCTCAAGATGGTCAGGAAGAAGGAATTCTTACTTGTGAGAGGATTGTGCTCTTTGGTTGTTTCAGGGCTTCACTATCTTGGATAAGCCTCAGTCACATTAGGGAGGGCAATCTGCTTTACTCTGTCTACTGATTTAGATGTTAATTTCATCCACATACACCTCACAAAAGACAATCCTGAATAATGTTAAACTAAATGTTTTGGGTACCCACTGGCCTAGTGAAGTTGACAAATAAAATTAAACATCTATGTTCCCCTTAAATTGTGGGCAAGACATTAGAGACAATTACCATCTTTATCTCAGTGCCAAATATAAGTGATGATGAGAGAAAAAAATTCCCTCTATGTTATTGCAAAAATGATATTGTACTCCAGGAGGTAATGGCAGCAAAGGGTCAGCATGAAAGGACCCTCTGCCGACTCAGTCTGTTGCCTGTCAAAACTGTCACCTGAAGAAAGTTCTGAGCAGCAGCACACTGGGACACCTCAAAGATAAAAAAGAACACTAAAGGAATGAAATTAAGCTGTTAGGATTCAGGTTCTCTGTCCACTGCAATAACTGACAATCCTGATTTAGAATTTTGCCATTCCTGCTTCAAACAGTTAGATATTATTAAACTAAAGATGTGATTTAAAACAAGGTCTTATAGGAATGAGACCAATATTAAGATATCACTTTGAAAATAACTCTTCTTTATTCTAAGGAGTAGAATTCGAAGAAGTGGTAACATTAGGGAAATGATTAGAAGAATACATGCTAATCATCTTGTCATAATTATTTTTTATGTATTTAAAACTCATATCAATCTGGATACATTTTATTTGGACTCATTTGAAAGAAAACAGAGGAAATATATCTTAAAGTCTATTAAATATAATGGTTACATATGTCTTTAGACAGGCAGAGGTTAAAGATGTGTACTATTGTGCAAAAGTTCTATAAGTTTTCTTTTTGTGAAGGAATTTTGTCCACTAGATATATATTCATTGCAATATTACATACTCATTATATATTATATTCATTACAATATCCAAGTCTCCTAAGTTTAAAATTTTAAGTGTAGTTTCTATTCTATTGAGCAATAATAGTTACATTTAATTTAAATTGAACTTTTCGTAAGTGGCTGAATGTATTTCTCAAACCATCTTAAAATGAACACTGGTGAGGAAAACAAAAATATACATTAAAATTCAAAGTTTTATCACCAGCAACAAAAAGACATTAGGCTAACTATGCCATTTCAATATCTACATTTGTGCAAATTAGAATTAAGTAGCTCCATTCAAACTTTTAAATTACATTCTGTGTTAATCTATAATCAAATTTATTATTGCTATTAATGAAATTAACATATTTACTTATTGCTGAACAGATGCTATCAATCCTAGCTATAATTTCTCTTGAAAATTATCCTCTACATAACAAAACTGAAATATTTCTCCTGGAGTCATTTTTACATATATCTACATGCATATCCCTGAAAGTTTGCATGTGTTGTTTGGGGAAAATTTGCCTTAATTCTTGAAATACGAAAGCTCCTCCTTGTCATTTTCTTCTGACTACTGCCTACTCTACGAAGAGTACTGATCCTACTGTGCTAAAGATAATTAGTTGCAACAAATTTTATTATCTTATCTAATTATAATATGCTCTCTATAAACATTTTGGGGAAATCAGGCTTTGGGGGAGAGGGGTAAGGATTGCTATAGATGCTGTGATTCCATTTAGTGTTTATCTTTTCTTTAATGTTTGCCTGTTTGTCCATCTTAGATCCCTATATTCTGATGATGCACTAGAAAAGAAAAAGCTTAGAAATTCTGAAAAGAGAACTAATCAACTGCATTGCTAATTTTAAAATATTTTGAATTCACATATCTGCTGTAGCTTCCACATTCATAAACATAGCTGGTAAATATTTCACTTGAATAATCAGTACATATATCTGCAAAACTTGTGATGTAATTGCAGAGGGAGAAGGTAAATATTACCTCAAAATTAGAATATGTGTATACACTAATGTATATTAGTTAAAACAGCTAAAACAGTATTTTAATTAAAATAGTATTTTATTAAAATAATTACATTTCTCCTGAGACTCTAATATTATCAATATAAAATATAAAAACAAATATGAATAATAGCTCATGCAGATTAACAGGTAATACTAATTAAATAACAATTTTCTTAATTTTTGTATCTTTCTCATTTTCTAAAATAAAATAGCAGCATCCTGTGCACACAGATAAGTGTAAACATCTATAAAAGTTGCAAGTCAACCTGATACAAACTTTTCAATTATGTCTCAAATTTTCTACATTTAAGAAACTCTCAGAGATTTTCAATGAAACATGATATAGCATGAACACACGTTTATCTTTACTCTTCTGAGAGACCAGAAAGAGGATCATTGATGAATCAAAAGTGTACACTTGCAAAGTCATAAAGAACAGACTAGAAAGCAACAACAACAAAAAAATGGACAAAGCAAATGCAACGATGACAAGGATCCAGCCTGCCAGGGAAATAGGTCTAGGTTGCAAGTACATATGCCAGAAAGAAGTCCAACTCACACCGAAGAATCTAGAACAAGCTCAAGAATGGAGACAGCAGGTGTGTTCCTATGCAAGGAAAGTGTAGGTGTGAAAACAGAAAGACTGGTTGAGAGTCTGTATAAGAAGCAGTTAGACACTGGAATCCAAGTAATCTGCACAGCCAGGAAGGATCTCCTCCCACACCATGACAGACAGCTTGAGGATACCCCTGGAGACTTGGCAATTGTCTGGGTGTTGGGTTACCAGATCAGGCTAAAAGCCAGATGGCATCCTAAGAATGTGTTATCAGGGGCATCTCTCTAGTACTGTGAAATAGGGGAAGAGGTTAATAACTCAGGAGCTTTAAGAGAAAAGTCACATGGAATTGCACAAAAATAATAAGAGAAAGTAGGGAAAAGGGAGAGAAATAATAGCTACACTCTATCAGATACATTCCACTGGACTTTCCCACCCCTTCACTAGTACAATCATGTTTTCCTACAATTTATTAACCTGTTTCATATGCTTTCAAGGTTGACTATCTCTGTTCACACTAAGGGGGGTTTATTTGCAAGACTAAGACACATTCAGTAGCAGAGTACAACGATTTGCTTTGGTATAGACAGTTAGAATGGTTGGATGAAAGGTAATACATATTTTGTCCTTAAGCAGCAGTTTCAGATTCCTAAACAAGAAACATTCAGCAACATTTGAAAAATCTGGGTTTAACCAGATTTATATCTAGGACACATCAGCTGTATTTTTTTTTAAGGCATGCTTTCTAGAGATTAAAAGTTACTTATTTGAAGCTCTAATTCTGCTCATTTGAATTCCTGCTGAATTAAGACTTGGTTTAATTTCACCACTGGGAAGTATAGTCCTAACTCTAGACCTATCTCTCACTTTTAAATCTATACTATGGCGAGCCCTTCTTATATTTAACTTTTTTAATGACTTCTGTTTTATAGGGTCTCAGATGTGAACTGACATTAATAAGGTATAGCTAATAACAGGAATTAATAGTCCAAAGGTTTTACAATTAATGAAACTTGAAATTATCGAGTTTGAAAAGCTCTTGCAGCACATGATACTGATTCTGATTTCTTTAGTCAAAAATTTAAATATTAACTAATAAGCATAATTTATACATAGAAAATTGCCAGTGTTTCACTCTGTAATAAAAACACCTAAAACTAGAGTGAGATGAAATCTTAAGAGTAGTAGAGTCTGTTCAGTTCCTTAGCCCACTTATTAATTGGATTATTATTATTTTTTAATGATATGTTTTTTGAGTTCTTTATGTATCCTGGAGACTAATGCTCTATCTGAGGTGCATGTGGTAAAGATTTTCTCCTGTTCTATAGGCTCTCTTTATGTTATTGATTGTTTCCTTTGCTGATAAGTTTTTTAGTTTGACTACATCCCATTTATTGATTCTTGATTTTACTTCTTGCACTTTAGAACTCTTGTTAAAAAAGTCAAGCCCCGCTGGGGATATAGTTCAGTTGGTAGAATGCTTGCCTCACAAGCACAAGGCCCTGGGTTCAATTCTCAGTACCACAGGGGGAAAAAAAAGGTCAGGTCCTAGGCTGACAAGATGAAGATTTGGGCTCACTTTTGCTTCTATTAAGTGCAGGGTCTCTGTTCTAGTGCCTAAATCTGTGATTTACTTTAAGTTGATTTTTGCGCAGGGCAAGATGTAAGGGTTTAACATCATTTTATTACAGATGGATTTCCAGTTTTGGCAGCACTATTTGTAGAATACGTTATCTTTTCTCCAATGTATGTGTTTGGTACCTTTTTCTAGTATGAGATAGCCATATTTATGTGGGTTCACAAATCAAAACTACTCTAAGATTTCATCTCACTCCTGTAAGAATGGCAATTATCAAGAATCCAAACAATCCTGTTGGCAAGGATGTAGGGCAAAAGGTACATTCATATTCTGCTGGTGGAACTACAACTTGGTGTAACCACTCTGGAAAGCAGTATGGAGATTCCTTAGACAACTTGGAGTGGAACCACCATTTGACCCATCTATCCCACTCCTTTGTTTATATTCGAAGTACTTAAGATCAGAATATTATAGTAACACAGAAACATCAATGTTTATAGTTCAATTCACAATAGGTAAACTATGGAACCAACCTAGATACCCTTCAATAGATAAATGGATATGGAAAATGTGGTATTTATATGCACAATGGCATATTACTTAGCCATAAAGAAGATTGAAATTATGGCATTTGCATGTAAATGGATGGAGTTGGAGAATATGCTAAGTGAAATAAGCCAAACCCCACACCCCTCAAAAAAAAAAACAGACCAAAAGTCTTCTCTTTTAAGCCTATGCTGATCCATAATGGGGGTGAGTGTGGAGAAGAATGAAGGAACTTTGGATTGTGCAGAGGGGAGTGAGGGGGGAGCAGGGGGTGTGGGAATGGGCAGGATGGTGGAATGTGATGGACATTATTCCCTCTATACATGTATGATTATGTAACCACTATGGCTCTGCTCTGTGTGAAGCCAGAGGAAGGAGAAGTTGTGCTCCATTTGTGTACAATGTGTCAAATGCATTCTACTGTCATGTAGAACTACTTAGAACAAATTTTAAAATAAAATAAAATTGAAAAATAAAAAAATACACAAGGCTAAAAAGATATTAACTGAAAATATGATTATCATAGTTCAAAACCACACAGAGTAAAACACTATGCTCTTTGAAACTTTAATGGAGTATATCCTGGAAATTCCTTGCTGTCTAAATTATGAAAGAAAATGGATGTTCCCAGATATTGACTCTGTCTCTCATCTTCTTTCTCAATTCATCAGTTGCATTTTAAACTCTTTCCCTCTAGGTGGGTGGTTCTCAACTGGGGGAGATTTTGCTACCCAGGGTGCTTGATAAAATCTAGAGAGAGGAGGGGACTTTGCATGGCACTAAGTGCCACTGTGTGCAAGAGAGTTCCTCCCCCACAAGGTTAGCTGGACAAAAGCTTCAATAGCTCAAGTTTAAGAAATCCTCTTACAGGTTCTTCTCAGCTTTATGGCACCTTTTCTTTCCCTGCATAATAGAACTATTCTCCTAATACATCAGTTATGAGAATGGAAGACCTGCAGTTGTGAAAAGAAACAATTAAGAATCAAGGGACCTGTACTCTGTGTATTTTTCCTAGGCCTGCTATTTGACCTTGAGCAAATTAATGAATCTATCAGGGATTGTGTTTCTCCAAGTAAAAGTTGTGTGGTTAGTTTTGATCCATGCTCTTCAGGTAAGTAAATAATTCATTACACAAACTTCATATTGACAACCCAATAAATAAAACAGACAAAATCACAGACCTTCCCCATATTGAAATGCAGCTTTGGTTTAGAATTCATGAATGATAAGTCCTTCAGTAACTCAATAGGAAACCCCAAAGGTTCTACAGAGTACAGTCGAAATATGTGGGATACGAAGATAACTCAAGAATTTTGAGAAGGAAAATAAGAAATAGATAAAAACTTAAACAGCATTAAATTAAGAGGAGTTTTTATTGCTTCTTTGTTTACATTAACATTCAGTTATCCTTGTGGTTTAGATATTAGTTGTCCCTCAAATGTTCGTGTGTGAAAGAAGGTTTAGAGGAGAAATGATTGGGTTATGACAGTCTTAATTCAATCAGTGAATTAATCTCCTGATGGGATTAACTTAGTGGTAACTGTAGGCAGGTAGGGTGTTGCTGGAGGAAGTGGGTCCCTGGTTGCTGCCTTTCGGGTATATATTTTGTATCTGGTAAGTGGAGTCTCTCTCTCTCTACCTTTGGATCATCATGTGAAATGCCTCCCTCGACCACACTCTTACACCATGGTGTCCTGCCTCACCTCAATGGAGCCTGCTGCCTATGGACTGAGTCCTCTGAAATTGTGAGGCCCAAATAAACTTTTCCTCCTTTATAAATTGCTCTGATGAGGTCCTTTAGTCACAACAGCAAAAACGTTGACTAAAAGAGTCATGAATTGCATCCTAATGCTTTGATCCATGATGGCCCATATGTACTCAAAAGTGTTCCTGCTTTACAGGGGCACTGGAACAGGAATACATAGCTGAAGAAGGGACCAAAGTAAAGGAGACTCAAAGAGAGGACAGAAAAAAAAAAAAAAAACCTAGAAAAGTCACAGTTAAGGATTTGGGGAAAACTTTTGTAGACCTCGACAAGCTCCTTGTAAAATTTGAAAACATGGAAACCAACACCAAATTGTTTTCATTAATGGAGAGGATCATATGTGTTGCATTAGCTTCTTACAAGTAAATCTATGATATTAGAAAAAAAGAGAGAGAGAGAGAAAAGGAACAAACCTCTCATGGACATATTTCTGAAGAGTGCCTCTCCTCAAGAAGAGACCTGGACAAGTCCTGCAGGAGGGGTTTCAGAAGAAGGCAGTGCTGTGCAGGAGATGGCAGCACCGTAAGCACCATTGTTAGCCCTGAAGTTCTTGCAGAGGGACAAGATGTGGAGGTGGAAGACAGAGACCCTGACGACCCCAACCCTGTGTGACCTAGTCTAAAACATGTGCTGTTTCTTAGTTTTTAGCCAAAAGTTTGAAATGTACAAACAAAAATATTTCAAAAACAGCTAAAGACTTATAGAGTAAGGATAAAATGAAAGGGGATGTTTTTCTTTTGTGAGACTCTCCAGTGTACTTGGGTGTTAAGTGTTGTTACAAAGAATCCAAAAGTTTTTAAACAGTTAAAATGCTATAACCATCATGTACATCTAGAAGACACCAATTAAAAACAAGTGTGAGTAAGTAGCAGAGAGATCAGAAGAGGGAAGGGAACAGGAGGAGGGAAAGGAGTAGGGGAAGGGGAAGTGAATTAGAAAACTATATTTCATGATCTTATAGCAATGTCAAAAGGAATCAGTGTTGTGTATATCAAAGAAGAACAAATAAATATAAATAAAAACCTTTAAAACTAAATTAAAGAGCAATCTACTTTATTTGACCACAGATCCCTTTCTTGTTAAGTTCTCAAGGGGCTTTAGCTAACAGCTTTAGCTATGGGGAGGGGGTGTTGTCTATTCTTTTTTCTCTATTAGCTGTTTGCTTTGTGCTGTTTGAACTTTACCCTTTCACAACCTATATCCTGATGTGGATGAGCAATCCCATCATTCTGGGTCCTAGTTTCTTTGTTTACATAAAAATGGTGATCAAAATACCTAGATTTTATGATTTCTATGAGAATGTGAATATAGTGAATATAAACAGGCTAAACTGTAATCAAGACACAGCATGAACTCTATCAAAGTTTGCAGAGAACAAGTTGTTGTGGGTCATGGTGGTGGTGGTGGTGGTCTTGGCATTGTTGTTTCTCTGAAATTTGTCTACTTGCCAGGTATTAGAAATGGTATTTTTACAATTTCTAATATAGTTATCCACTTACTGGCAGTTGTCTAGAGTGTGAATGTTGTTCACCCATTGCCATAAATATCTTTAATAAATTATGATCATGAAGTTTGTCTTGCCTAAAAATATTCATACTCTCTAGAAATTGTATTAAAAACATATTTGAATTAAAATAATAAATAGCCAACAATGAAGAGCTAAAACCACTAAACTAATGGTCAAAAACTCAGTTTGAGAACATGAACTGTTTTTTTGTTGTTGTTTATTTATATTGTAGGTTAATTGTATGAACTTTAAGGTTCATATTCTACTGCTTAGCTCAGCTCTGAATCCACTTGACTGCACAAAGACCTCTCCTCAGCTTTTTTCTTTTACTTTTTTATGGTTTTCCTGATGTAAACGGCCTCCTGTGTGACCTATAGAAATAACATTGCATTTTAAAAAGAATATTCAAAATTCATTAAAAAGATTAAAGACCTAAGTCTTGGGCTTTGACCCCATCAGAGCTGACACCCTGAAGGCCTTTGATTCTGAATCCTGAAGACCAATCCTGAAGACCAAATAAGCACCTTTTATTATGACCTTGAGACATAGACATTTTCTTAATATGTCACTAATGGAAAATGAGCATTACAGCAGGGTGAAACTTTTAGTAATATGCACATCGAGCAAAACTTTAAAGGTAATAGGATTGAATACTGGTTAAAAAATGTTCTTTATATCCAACTGTCAACTGGACCAGAATATTGCTTCTGAAATGTGGTGTTAATAAACCACCCATAGAAGATATCTCGAATCGTGAAAAGAACCAAATTTAAATCCACACCAAATGATATAGAAAAAAAGTTAACTCTAAAAAAATTATGAAATCTGAGAGGAATATAATAGTGAGGTATTGTTTGGGCCAGAATGATTACCATGTCTAGTAGTCTGCAATAGCTCACATCAGAGTTTGCTCAAACCTCTACTGACACTGGGACTGAATAATTCTATATTGTGGTCTGCTCCTTATATAGTAAGAGGTGTAGGCTTCTGCAATAAGACAGGACTCTTAACTCTAGCTGGCTTTTTCCACTTCCCTCCCGCATGTGGCTGTGAAATACCATGTTGTACCACCAGTAGTGACTGGCATATTGGGAAGTTTAAAATTTATCTTTCTTTATCCCACACAGTTTATACATTTTCATTCACTACCATCTCTACCCTAGTCTGAACCCTTCATCTCTTTACTCTTTGATTTATTGCAACACTCTTTTTTAACTAATCTACTCTCTAGTCTCATCTCATATTGCTTACCTCCTAACTCTTCTAAGATTTGTCTGAGGTAGATTTTTCAAAAATCTCGAACACTGATGATTTAATTCCACTAACTCAATTTCAAAGGTTTCTAGTAAGTTTTAAGGCAGGGTTGTTGCACATCAGCACTCTGGGCATTTTAGAATGGATAGTTCATTATTAGCAAGGGATGGAGAGGTCTGTACTGTGCATTGTGGGACTTTTATAACTATTGCCCTGTCCACTACAAACTAGATACCAATAACTTTTATTAACCCAGTAAGACAAACTAAAATTGTCTCCTATCATTGTCAAATATCACTAGAGGAAGAAGATGAGCAAAATCACATCCACTTGAGACCATTCCTTGCATCTGTTCAAACTATCTTTGTAGAAGAACCAGTACCTTAAAATCTATTCAGAGAGCTTTTACACAAATTTTATAAAAACATTTACACAAATTGATGATTAATTCATATGTTTATCTGGTAGCTTTAAAATACCAAAGTGAGCAATAACCCTGGTCTATGCTAAAACAAAGTAGTACAAACCTAGTCAATAGTTCTATTAATATATTAAATAATAAAGTACATGATAAGCTTGAATGTCACAATACATAGAAATTGGCACACATATATAAGCAGAACTTATATTACAAAATGTCAGGAAAGTCTTCAGAACGGTAAATAATTCATGCATGTGTTGATAATTCTGTGTAATAACAAAAATGTGTCAGCAAATATTATCTACCTACATATTTTGTAAATGGGTGAATGAATATAGGATATGTAGAAGTATTCTTTAAATGCACATGAAGCATATATGAAGTATGGCCACAAAAGTGCAGAAGCCATGTCTACTCATTGCCAACCAAGAGGATGAGCATGTAGTAACTAATAAGTGTGTGTTGAGTTAATGGATAAATTATCAATTTAATTTTTTAATATACCGCTAGTCAATAAATGAATAAGTGATTGAATAAATAATCAGTGGATTAGATTTTTCTTTCCTAAAAAATATTTTTAGATGTAGATGAATGCAATACCTTTGTTTTATGTATTTATTTATTCCTTATTATTATTATTTTTTTAATGTGGTGCTGAGGATCAAACCCAGTGCCTCACACGTGCTAGGTGAATGCTCTACCACTGAGCTACAGCTCCAACTCTGGAGTAAATTTTCTTGGAAAAGATGGTGAAAACTCTCCCTGTGTCAGGCAGTTCAACAGACTAACTCTTGCTTGTCCACAAGCCTTGCACTGTCCAGATGATGTATGAAAACACATGTCAGAACTTGGTGTAAATGTGTGATGTTTATAAACCAAGATACAGATAAGCGGCCAAATAAGTGAGGTGGTGCTAAATTCAATTCCAGAAAATGTTCCTTCATCTGTCCTTGAGAGTGTACATGAAAGTATGTGTGAATGCACAAGTGACCGGTGTTCATGCCATCTGCACAGTTGCCCTATTTTCCAAAGCTTCAGAGTTGCACCGTTTAATCAAAGTAGCAAGGTTATAAAAATTGTATCTCTGAAACAGAACTCAGTCTTGGTTTTAAATGATTTTATGATGTCAACTCAACAACTTGATCATATTGCTTGCCTTGTAAAATGTTAAGACAGCTATCAGACTGTTTTTAATTTACTCTCTTGGCCTAGATCCTCTCCAGTTCTTGTTAAATTCTGTCAGTACTATTTCCCTATTGAATGCCAATGAGATGTTCTACTGTGATTTTTTCTTTTTAAGGCAGTATTCAAAATGAACTACAAAATGTGTTGATTGACACAGAAAAACATGTTTATATTTTACCAGCTCAAGGCAATTCAATTTTAAATTTAAAAATAAATATAATACACCCTAAGTATGAGTATATCCATGTATATCTGATAACTAACTTTATCAGACATAATTTTGTATATATAAGTATGTATATATTATATATGTATATATGCTATCTATGTTTATAAATGTATTATGTGAGTGTGCATATATTTGTATGTGTGTGTATATATGTAGGTATGTAGATAAATATAAATATATTTATGTATATGCATAAATATATATCCAGATACTCAAAAAAAGAAAAAGTTGATCCTATGTCTGTTCATCAATAAAAATATATTTCAGGAGAAAACTACATAAAATCATAAAGTCATTATTTTGCTTAATTCCAAATAAGAATTTGGCAATTTAATTTTTCACAAGCATTATTAAAATTCTTACACCATATGTCAGAAAAGAAAGCATGTATCTATCACATTTTAAAATCAATTATCTTCACTTTTGGAAGTTATATGATACAAAGAACTTTTGAAGTTCTTTTTTAAAATACAGAAATCATTATTTGTTTCTTTGTTTTTGGAGGTACTAGTGATTAAACCCAGGGGCCCTCAAACACTGAGCCACATTCCCATATATTTTTATATTTTATTTTGAGATAGGGTCTCACTATGTTGCAAATCACTATGTTTTTAAAAAAGAAGTCATCTTGTAAAATTCCAAGCCTATAGTTCTTCATAAGCCAGTGTATGCACTAAGAACCAAATTATTCATATAGGATTACTTTTAGTATCTTGTCACTCTGATGAAATTTAAACATGATTCCAGTACATTCAAAGAATACATAGGTTGTGTAAAGCCAAAGTCATGGGTACAGCCCTTGAATTTGTACACCAAGAGCTTTAACAAAAAGCATTTAATAGAAAGACATAAAAGTGAAAAAGGGAAGTTTTGATTCTGTTAAGCAAATCCATCTTTTCAAATTTTTTTTTTAGTTGTTGATGGACCTTTATTTAATTTATTCATGTATAGGTGGTGCTGAGAACTGAACCCAGTGCCTCACACATGCTAGGTAAGCACTTTACCACTGAGCTATAACCCCAGTCCAGGCAAATTCATCTTAATATGAGTTATACATCAATGATGTATGTATGTGATTTCTGGAACCTTAATTAGCACACCTGTGTTGTCGTTTTTTTGTTTGTTTTTTGTTTTTTGTTTTTTTTTCAGTCTCTACATGTTAAATACTTCTCAGCTGAGATCTGAAATATCTCACTATTTCTAGTAGGGTTGGCTTGGTAAGAGGAAGAATATGTTCTGTCTCTTGGTCTCCAAGGGAAGTCATTCATTTCCTAGTATTTAGGTTGGTATTTTTAGAAGTAATTAATAAGCCCTGTGTAAGAGCCATTTCTGCCAGGAGGATTAATTGTAGCTGTGGTGCCCACTAAACCATCAAAGACCCCACCTCCTGCTGTGAGAAGACAATGGTGTCAGACACTTGAGTGACATCTCCCCTGTCAAAGCCCCACAGAATCCCACCTGGACAAACAGCTGCTGCAGGGCTTTGGTCGTTTGCCAGAAACTCTTCATTTCATGCTTTTGCCTCTTAACTGGCACATGAAGTGTGAGATGAAGTGCTCAATGTTCAGTGAAATGATGCATAGTTCTTGCATCTAAAATAGGCACAATTTCACAATTTCCAAACTGTTTGGTGTGAGACACCGTGTTTTATTTAAAAGTCCAATATCCCAAATGTCCTGAAGGTGAAAAGATTTGTTCCACATTTGGCACACACTCACTCAGTGGCAAAACCTGATCAAATGTAAGGCAATGACAGAATGAATTTGCTTCCTTGGTGGTGGTTCAAGGCCACCTGTAGAGATAATAATGTATTTGATGGCAGGGTGCAGTCTACAATCATGTCATGTAATATACCCTGCTTGTACTCTATTATCATGTTAAAATCCAAAAAACTTTTGAGTTCCAAAATCCATTTGCCTTCAAAGATTCAAATGAGAGACTAGGATCTATAACTTAGAGATGGAATTCTAGCCTCTCAATTGACAAGGAGTATAAGACTAGATCTAAGTTTTGGGGCTTTTTCAAAGATGTAAACCTGTCAAACTCATGACTAGTCCTAGGATTTTGCTGACCCTTCCAGGACTTAAGCCCAATGTTAACACCTTATAACTCACTGATATATTACTTTTGAGTTGAAAAGAATCAATTCATGGGCACTGCTTTTATTTGCTCAGTTAGACTATACAGCCACTAAAGATGAGGCTTATTACTATAGTGTTGCTTTTACAAATTAATTTTGCTGAGTTTATGAAGATGTGCACACCTCAGAAGAGTGGTACAGTGTCTCTTTTTAAAAGTGATTTTTAACTGGATGTGGTGGTTATAATCCCAGGTACTCAAGAGGCTGAGTCAGCAGATCACAAGTTCAAGGTCGGCCTGGACAACTTTTATTTTTTCTCAAAATAAGAAAAAATAAATAAATAGGTCTGGGGATGTAATTCAATGGTAAAGCACCCTTGGTTCAATCCCAAGTTTCAAATAAAAAGGGCAGTTCTAATTATAACTCATAATATTCAATGAAAATTAACAACTGCAAAGTAGTGTTTATCTCTAAGTAAGAATGAAATTTTGTACTGCCTTTCCTAATATAAACTCGTTGTTCTTCATATTTTATTAATTCTATCTTCCTTTTTAAGCGAAATATTTTAAAATTATTGTTGTCAATAATCAGACATGTCATCATTGAAATACAACAGAAAATTTCTTATGGAATAATTCATAAGAAATAAGTATTAAAGGGAGAAAATGATTCATTTTTCCAAGTAGCTATTCAACTATGATTTCTACATTATTTTAAAGAATATGAGTACAGCTGTAAACCAATTTTAGTGATTTATAATCACTAGAAGAGGCCCCAGAAGTAGCCCTGAAATTAATGATCAGTTTGTAGTTAAAGTAACCACCTTTGGCAATGGCTTTTTCTAAGTGGGACTTCTTTAAGTGTAGCACTCTGACTTAATTATGGTGACAGTTCATGTTTATCACCCTTTGGCTGCAGTGGGGACTCTTAAAATGAATTAACATAAATGTGGTTCTTTTTTCTCATGAGGTACAAGAGCAGCGAAGCAATGTAAGACATGAAGAAAATGCTAAATATAGTAGCACTTGTCAACAGAAACTAGGACATTGCACTTAATTGCTTAAGTTAATGATGCCTATGATACCGATTACAGTACTCCTTGCAAAAGAGTGTGAGGAATTCCCAGATGCTTGGCTTCAGTTTTATGTTCCTTGCCACTGATAATTTTTGACAGTATCATCTAAATAGGCAACCAGTAATAAATGTGATTTGTTCACTGGATATGTGAACAAATATATGTGTATTGTTTAGAAATAAAAATATGATTCTGCTAGTGATTTATTTCAAGGCATCAGAGAAAATTTTCACTGCAACTTCCTATAATTACTCAAAAAAGGAAAAAGAGCAACAAAATCAGAGTCCTGAGAATTCTACTTGCTCTCATCCTCTCATCTAGTTTTGCTATGAGACTTAGAGTAAATAACTTATTCTTTGGCCATTGTTCCTTATGCATAGGCACTTTTAACCTACACATGTGCAGGGAGAGTTGATTGGATGATTAAATAAGATAACACAGTAGTCCTTGATTACCTGCAGAGAATATGTTCAAAGAAACTCAGTGGATGCTGGAAACTGTAGATAGTATGAGACCCCTTAATTTAATATTTTTTCCTTCTCAGCTAATAACTTATTACACACTGAGGCTGTAAATTTTTCAGTTTGAGGTGACATAGGAAAACCAGCACAGATTTCCTTTTCTTTTTTCTCAATTTCATAGATAAAAGATTAGTTCTTACTATATATCTTAGCAACTTTAGCATGATTTTCTTTTCCTTCCTTATTAAAATTTTTCAGGTTTATACTTAAAGAAAGCATTTCCCTTTGTCATAACTTAATTATAGCATTACTATTCTGTGGTTTTGAGCCATCATTATGTAAAATAACAATTCCTTGAACACAAGTAATTGGATTCTACAATAATAAATTTAATAGGAGCGTCTATGTGACTAACAGGCTGGTAGCACATAAAGTATGGATACTCTGGACAAAGGTGTCAAAAACTCTTGGGGAGTGTGAATTAAGAGGGTGAGAAATTTCATTACACTATTCACAGTGGTGAGCAATTTAAAGCTTATGAATGATTCTATTATGGAATTTTTATTTAATATTTTTGGGCTGCAGTTGACTATGAGGAAGTGAAATAATTGAAAGCAAAACTTTGGTTAAAGGAAAACTAATAGACACACACAAAAAAAACATGCAAGTCCTGAACAAACTTCTCAATATTTCTCAAATAAAAAGATGTTATATAACTGAAAATTACAAAATCTAGGTCAGTTGTGTTGAAAGAATATAACAAGAACATACTTGTATTTTCATGTTCATACATTGATTTCTGTTTTTATGGTATTTTATTTCATTGAATGCTATAATGTACTTCTTTTCTTTTTTTATTGATTTAAAAAGCCCACCAGGAAATATGTAAAATTAGGTTATGAAATTGATATAGCATCATGAGAGTTTAAATTTTTTCAGTCAATGTTAATCAATTGGTGATTGACTTAAGAATATTTAAACCCACTTCAAAACAGTAATTTGCACTAATGCGATTAGTAGTAATTTAACTATGGTTTCATAGATTAATGTCCATTGCATGCAAAACAGGAGTCAGCAGTGTTTCTAGTGATGAATAAAATGAAAATAAATGTTAATGCTAAAACTACACTGAAAAGTAAATGTGATCATCTTCACTTCTTTCCTGTGGTCTAGAAATTAAATCAAATACAAAAAAAAAAAAAAAAAAAAAAAAAAAAACAGTCATCCAGGCTGTATTCAGACTTCTGCTACAAACTACAAACCAGCTCCATCATATGAAGCAAATTTACAGGTCTTAACTTCAGTAATCTTACATCTAAAGTGAAGATGTTGAGTAAGAGTCAGCTACAATTTTATGGTAGTATAAGTCTATGGGCCTAAGACACTTTCTATATATCTGTATCTATACCTGCAACATTTCAAACTATATGCTCAGTGTTTTGAAAACTGAAATGCATCAAATACATTTAAATTTTTCTTTTTGACCAGTTGCTCCTGGTATCTCTAGGAGATTTTAGTATCTTGAGACAAATCTGTGACCTAGTAATAACTATCCTCCTTTCTTTCATCCCCCAAACAAAGAATTACAAGGAAAATGTATGTATATATTGTAAATAAAGGTCAGTCACAAGGAGACAAAAATGGGCCTACTTTTCCTTTACTCCTCTTTACAACCTTGAATTCTGCCAGAATCAGTGTGCCATTTCTTTTTTCTTCTATTGCCTATTTGGCTCTGCTCTGCTCTAGGTTATCTTCAACCAATCATGATTGCCTTCCAATGACACAGAGCAGTATGAAATTCCACAATGTTCACAGGGATTCCTGTGGTTTATAGTCCAGTAAAAAATTAAAGTCAAGAGAATGACAGATTGATACTTAGTAAGGAAATGAGAGTTCCATTTACAATAAAATTATTTAGCAGCAACTAACTCCATAGATTAGTTTTGGACTCTCTGGCCATATACACGACCTGCTCTTCTATTACAAGTTCAAGAACTATTGTGTTTCATACAAAGATTTAAAAAATATGCATGATATTACAGCTTCAGAACCTCCAACTTAGTGTGAGAAGTATGTTCAAAATACTATGTAGTTTAATATATCATCAAATATCACCTCTCCTTCTGTTTAAAGATGAGCATTTAGGCTGTACTGGAAGAAGTGGTTGCAGGTGAGCTACCTTTTTAAAATGGAGGAGTGTAAGTATAAACCATATTTTGGCAAGATGTAGTAAAAATATGTTCCCAATCTTCACACACAGTCATACATGCACCCACAATGTAATTTCCCATGTAACTCATGATTTTAGTGATGGGTTTTACAACATCTTTCCAGTTTCCCTTGAGGAGATTATGTGTGCAGAGAGGAGACAGATTCCTAACCCTAAATTTATTAGTCATTGGACTGAACCACCTGGAGCCACATAGTTCAAAGAACTCAAAGAATTCGTCTCCAGTGTTGGCTCAATACCCATCAGTGCTGGGGACACTTGGATTGGATAGAATGCTCCTGGGTTTTCCTGGTATGTGTGCGGTAAGTTATTGCAATAACAGCATTTAAATCAACTAGGGCAGTATTTAGTTTCAGCAACAGCAGGGCAGGTTTTTGCCATATTGAGGCACGAAATTGTTTAAAATTGTGTGATAAGAATTAATACACCTATGGGCAAACAGGGAGAGGTACAGACAGATAAAACTTACAGCATAGATCCCTAGATGATCCAGGATATGCTTGGTAAGCAAGAATAGCAAGGTAATGACAAATTATATAGTAGGATTGAAATAAGGGTAGCAGCATCCATAAATCATATTGTAAGACTATGTTTTTGACCTTTGGGTGAGTATATTTTAAAAATAAAGCATAATCATTAGCAATTATCTTTTAATCTGCAAAAGATCTTTTTACATTTTAAATGGTGTATAAATAAAAAACATTGAAAATACATTATGCTCATTGTATTTTTCTCTTTTTTTGGCACCTTTGAATTTACCTATAACTGCTGAAATATAACTTAAAATTATCAGGTGAAAATTATCTGAGAAAATATTTACTGGTAAAAAAAAAATTTTCTGGAATATTTGTATCATTTAGGAAAACATCAGTAAATTGCTGTTTAGATTTTTTTGTCAGAAAAATACAAATTCATTACTTTGCTCCTTATACTCACATTCCTCATTTTCACAATAAGTAAAGGGATCACTAATGAGTATAAATTATGAAAATAATAGCAGCAGTGAGCTAAAAGAAAATGAAAAGTTTGTGAAAACTGTATGACATATTCAGAACATTCCATTGCTTAAATTTCAATGAGTGAACAAAACAACCATTAAATTTCCATATATGCATTCAGTTTAATTTATATAATGCTAAGTAACACCCTATCTATAAAATGCTGTGACATCTTTATTACATACTTGTAGTAAAGACTGTCTTTCTAGTTTTAAGGAAGTGTTATGCTAAATTCCACTATAAAGCATGGAGCATGGACATTAGGCTATGCTCTGTGATAGTCCATCATCTCAGTTTAGTAACTGTGATTTGAGCAATCAAAAGAAAAGGAAATGCAATTTTCTGTGCTGGAAAAGACAGAGGACCTAAGATCCATGTTCACACAAGTACTTAATGACACATTGAAAGACAGTAGGTTATACTAAAGTACGTTTGTTTCCCAAGTTTCCACTTATGATCTTAGCAATCACATATTTCACAGCACAGCGAAAATAAAGCTTATTTATCTTACTCTGGTCTCAAACAAATGTAGAACACAACCTATTTAGTGTTTCATTTGTAGTACATGTAAAAAATTGAGCATAGCCCCATTTTAAAAATGGGATTGCAATGTACCTTGGGTGGTGGTCCATTAGGAAACAAGTTTTGTATTTTAAATTACACTGACTCATTTTAATTTCACTAGAGGGTCATTGAACAGAGTGTACGAAGGCAACAGTTTCCTAAAGAGAGTTCATCTCAGATATATTCCTTGCTTGTACAATTATATCAAATAAATTAATTCTACTGTCAAGTAAAACTAAAAAGAACCAATATACAAAAGAAAGAAAAGCTGTTGTTCTCATTAAAAAGTTAAACAAAACAAAGTAATGTAGGAAAAGAGAAAGGGAGTTAGCATGGAAGTTATTTTTTTTAAAGTTACTTTGTGAATGTCTTTTTTATGATCAGGATCTCTGTATAAAACAAAGGACTTATTATATAGTTACACACATATTTCAGGTTTGATAATATTAGAGACATGGGGAACTTTCTCTTGAAAAGCCAGGGAAATAACTTCTCAATAACTGGCAGGTGATTCAGAATGCCGAGAGGATAAAAGCATTAATTAGCTGTCATCACATTTTTCCACAATCAACAGTGGATTTGTTTTTTCTAATAATATTATCAGATAATATAGTACTACATTTTTTAAAACTAATCCATTTTCATAATTAGATTATTTTTAGTAAATAGCACATCTCGTTTCTATTTAAATTGCATTACTAATTTGAGATAAAATTAAAATGTGTGATGACATATTCCAGGGTTGGTAATATAACCTGTCTGGGTCTAAAAATATATAAATGCAATTTTATAAATTATGTAACAATTAGTACATCAAATTATATCCAATATTTTTTGATAGTCGGTTAATAAATGATTAGTGTTTATTTAGCATTTATACAGGTAGCCTGGTCTGAATACATTGTGAAAATTTGTAGAAAGAATTAGCCCATTAATAAACACATTGAGTGGAGGATTGTAATACCAAATGATGCACTGATTGAAATTCAATCTCTTGAGCAACGTTTTTTACCTTCGAAACCTTTTCCTCAACCCTGTTATTAACCTTAGTTAGGGCAGATTTTACAGGCAAATAACTACATTAGATCCAAAGGATTAAAAATAGTTTATTTTGATTACTCTGTCAATCAATTTGCATAATTAATTTGATCTCAGATTTGAACTTCCTTTGAGCCTGTTTAATGAATAACATAACACCTCTGGATCTATAACTAACTAAGAAAATCTACTTGATGTATCCATTTATTATTCTTCTTTTAACCTGTCATTCAATATGTCCAAATAATAACTCTTAACATTTCAGGTACATAACAAAATAGAACAGTTAAAAAGTATACAGGCATGGATATTTCTGTCACCACCGCAGTCACCACACAGCATATTTGTTTATAAATGTTGTTCTCATTTTTGGTCCTGCCACCAAAGTTAATAAATGAAAGTGAAATGTGTGTCAAACATCATTTTGACACATCTTTAATGCTTTTGCAATGTGCTCCCCCACCCCATTATCCTGTGTGGTTTACATGATCTAAATCTTTACAGTGTATTTTTATGTATCTGGATATACTATAAAAGTATTGTATCTAGTGTTTTTCAGGTTTCAAATCCCTAGAACTTTAGAACAACTTAGGTCTTTTTTTTTTTTTTTTTCCATTGAACCACCACCATATAAAGTGAAAAATCATAAAAGCTCAATGAGTTGAGCTTTTGAATCTGAACCACTGTGTTTCTCCATATCCCGTTGCCTGCTCTCTGGTACACATGATTCAGTCTCCAGAAAAATGAATGCTTCTGTGGATTTCCCTGCATCATATCTGACCCACACACAGGGCAGGACAATCATTGAGAGGCAGGAGATTAAATAAATAGCTTAGTTTCCTCATTCTTCAGAGAGAAAATCTGGGGCAGGTTTCACAATGATCTCTGAAGGGCCTCCATTACTGAATGGCTTCTCTTCATGGTTATTTGTTCATGGTTACATCTGTATTGTCACCACCTCTCCCTGTCTCCCTTTCCCTCTCTCTTCCAGGGCTCCCTGGAAAATCAAATCTATCTATCTGGAATTCGGTCTCAATTCAAAGAGAAATAACCTTCATTTTTTTTTAAGAAATAAAAAATTTACTTTTCTGCCATTGAACTTTCCAACATGGCTCTAGGTAGGGGCTCAGATCCCCAGTCCATGTAAATCACAGGTAGGACACTTAATGTTCTTTGTCAAGTGTGAGTGTCTTACTGGGGATTAAAACCAGGGAGGAGTCTTCACTGAGTTACTGGGGATTAAAAATCTGAACTTTTAATTTTTTTTTTTAAATTTTATTTTGGGAAAGGGCCTCTCTAAGTCCCCGTGGCTAGCTTTGAACTTGTGCTCCCCTGTCTCAGTCTCCTGAGTAGAGGGGATTACAGGGGTGTAAAAGTACACCAACTGTGTTAACCATTTTTTTATTTTTCATGAAAGTCAGATTATTGTTTAATTTACTTATAAATTAATGCTATGTGGTTATCCACTCTCATCCACAGCTTGCCTATCTGTGAAGAAGGATGTATTGGTAGGGTATAATGTTGAAATTATTCTAACAGTAGCTATGTACTTATTAAAATATTGGAGCTTTATAATATATGGAAGTATTTAATAGAATTGTGCTTGTTGCTTGTTTCTCTTATTGGTGTTGTAGTTAATCTATGACCAGAAATCCAGAAAATCGAATATGAGAAAATTGAATGTGCATTCCTCAGTTAATATTAAGTATTGATCAACAATCTCTGATTTTAGAAAACAACAAGCATAGCTTAACACAAAGGGAAACATTCTCCCAAAGTATCTTCCACTGTGGCTCTCATGTGTGGGCTCCTTACACAGCAACTCTTGACAATTCGAACTATAGTTTCTGCTTCTACTTTGTTGTCTTGCTCAATTCCTGTCCTAATTGGATTTAAACCTAACCACTTCACTGAAATTACCTTCAAAATAATTCACTCACAACTTCATCTTAGCAAATGCAGCAATCATTTTTCAGTCTTCCTTTCATTCAGCTTTCTCAGCAACATTTTAAATACTTGGCTATTGCTGCTTTAAACACTTCTTTCTGTGGAATCCAGGACTCCCATTCTTCTTGTTTCATCATGCTGCAGAGAAATTTCTTTTCCTTTCCTGGCTTCTCCTCCTCAGATTAACACAGGATAGGAAAATATCTTAGGACTTAGTTTTTGTTTGCTTCTGTATTTTCAACCTCTGCATTTTTGCTTCTATTGATGCATTTTACATATGATTTGTATCTTGAACTCTGATCTCACTTAGGGATAGCTGACAGGCATTTCCCATTGCCAGTTTGACAATCCTGAATGTCTAATAAGCAAACGTAACTTCACTTCTGACTGTGAAATCCTATTTTTTCCAGTAGAAACCTATCCCTCTTTTCTGTCTCTCCCATCTTAGTGAGGGCCATGTAACTCTCCTAGGTGCCCTGGATAAACTCAGCTTGGGACTTTCACTTTCTCTGTTGCATGCATGTTGAATGTTTCAGTTGATTCTAACACCAGAGTCTCCATAATTTACCACTTAATATCTGCCTTACTACAACGTGGGTCCAAATAACCATTTGATTTAATCCTCACACTGCAACTTAATAGTTTCCTTAATAGTACTTCTGCCCTTCAAGACAATTCTCCATTCAGCATGCAAAGTCATCATTGAGCCATTTAAATCTAATTGTAACATTCTCCTTCTTAAAACATTTATTGGCTTTCCTTTGCCCTGGAATCATATTCAACTTCTTAACAATGGCAGGAAAAGCTCTAAGCTCTAAGCAGCCTCCTTTCTGCTTCCATGTCCCACCATTCTATCCATTCTGACTTTACTATGCTTCAGCCAGGGATTGTCACAAACATCCAGGACCAAAATAAAAAATAAAAAAGTTTACATTCCGTATATATTGCATAAATAAATGGAAGAACTTGAATATGTGTCTTCCACTTATTATTTTATGTGACTTGAGGCCAGTTGCTTTATCTTTTGAAACAATAGATTTATATTCTATGAATGAATGTTCTTCACTATCTTGAGTAGTCGCTGTAAAAATTGAGTGGATATATGAATATATCTGTACTATAGTGGGTACTTACTGGATGATGGTAGTCTCTAAGAGAATTAATTATCCACTAATACAGACTCGTGGATTCCCACATTGAAAATTATAGACAGGTCCAATAATAAATACAAATACAAAACAAATATAAGTGAATCTCTCAGATACATGTGGGTAAATTCTAGACATATTAAATGTTCAAAAGCATTTAGGTGATAATTTCACCTAAATGCAAACTTAGTTATTTTAATAAAATGTTGATTGTCCAGCACACTGGCCTATAGATTTGGGCAAGTACCACAGCATTTTAGAGACTTGGCATCCTGTCTATACTGCAGTAAGAGTAGTAGGATGGGCTTGGTTGAGGGTTATAAGGATGAAATTAGAAATACCGGGAAGTACTAAGGAGCGATACCTACCACATAGTAAACACTCCATTTAGTTCTGATGATAATGATCTTAGTAATTGGTAAAGTAATTACAATTTGTCTTTTTCTCATTATTGAATAATACAAATATGCATATGTAAAGCATTATTGGAACATTGCTGTGGTGTCTGTCTTCTTAGGCTGAACCAAATATTCAGTTTTTCAAGACTAGGTCTCACTTGGCACCAGAGATTTAGCACAAGATGCTGGTATTAGACATTACTATACACCAAATCATGTCCTCTTATATCCCTTAAATCTTGTATGTTAAAACCCTAAATCAAAAGTGACTATTTTTGAAAATGGGGCTTTTAAGAAGGAATTGTGTTTAATTAAAGCCCTAGTCTAATAAGATTTATGTTATAAGAAAAGGAAGAGGCAGCAGAGACCTCTGTCTCTCTGTATATGCATAAAGGAAGGGCCATGGGACAACAACACCAGAAGGTAGCCAACTGCTAGCCAGTGGGAGGAAGTTCAGAAGAATCTACCCTTGCTGGCATATTGATCTTAGAATTTCAGTCTGTAGAGCTGCAAGAAAATAAGTACCTGTTGTTTAAGCTACAGTGTGTGAAATTCTCTTATAGCAGTCTGAGTAGATGAAGACAGACATACAGCCTGGGGAAAGTGGCAAGTCCTCTGCAGGTGGCAAGTCCTCTGTAGGTGGCAAGTTCTCGGTAGGTGGGTGTGGCTGCTGCTCAGACCTGAGAATCCAGAGGCAAAAATCTCTTGAAACAACAAAAGGCCAGAGCTCCTAGTGTCTCCACAAAGGCCATTATGATATTAACGGTAGCCCATGCAAGACAAGCCCATCTGATCTGATGGTCAATCAGTGGACCTACATATGAAAACCAAAATATGTGACATTATTCCCAGAGATACAGACATTTACCCAGTTTCATTCTCATGCCAAAGAACATATTGATCCTCAAACCATTATTTAAAAAATACTAAAAGAAGAACTGCAGTTTATATAAAATAACAATTCAGAACAGAGATCAGTAAATAAGAGTAATAATTCATTTAAGATCAAAGTGATAATTTCCAAAAATAGAGCAATAAAATTACTGAATGTATTTATCAACAGAGAAGGTAAGATAGCTTTACTTTATTTTGCTTTGTATCACTAACTCACATTATACATTTTAAATATCATTCCTACTCATTATTTTTATTTTTTTAGTTGTCCTTTGGCAATTTTTCTGAAAATATAAGTAATAAATCAATAGCTGTGACCCGGCTATAATGAATATATGTCTGAACCTGACTGTTTTCTGGGGAATGCAGAGTTCACTGAGTTGCAAGAGCTCACCTTCAAGATGTAAGCAGATAGTGTGACAGTTATTTTTTTTGTTGAACTCTGAATATACAAAGGGAGAACTATTTATAAGGTCTTCCATATTATTTCAAATTTGTCTTGGAGACTTACAGTCTTCCTTTTAAGATGTTTTGCTTATTTTTTATGTGCTGTGCCCTGTCTTCTGAGTTTCCAAGCAGTACTGGTCCTATGATTTGGTTTTTTTCCTCCATCATTCCTCTCCTTAAAAAACCAAATGGAGACTCTGAGATCCCCATTTCCTATTAACATTTGTGCTACCGTCATGCCTTGTCACTTGTCACATTGCTTTATGATGTGTATGTCCACAGATATCTTATACCAGGGGATTGTGGTATACTTGAAGGTGGATATTATTCTTATCAGTGAGAGAAACAGAGAGATTTTGAAATTGTAATTTGGATAAGAGTCACTGCTGAGAAATTATTTGGATAAATCAGGGATAGAAATATCTAAATTAGTATTATTTTTATAGTATTTCTTAAGAGTTTAAAAATGTAATACATTTCTTACTCCCTTAATACTGGTTAATGTTTATCCTTTTAGTGGTTAGGCACTTGTTATTACTGTACATTGAAATTGTACCAGTCCTCAGAGTATTAAATACCTCACTCTAAACACAAAATATAAACAAGGGAATGTTTTGTAAAATTAGAACTTTAAACTTAAAAAAAAAAAATTCTTCCTATTTATTTATTTAATTCCACTACTGGGTGTTGAACCTGGATGTGCTTTACCACTGAGCTTCATCCCCAGCCCCTTTTAATTTTTATTTTTAGATAATGTCTTTCTAAGGTGCCCAGGCTGGCACCAAACTTATGATTCTGTCTCAACCTTTCAAGTCACTACAATTACAGGTGTGAGACTCACAGCTGCCTTGAATCTTTCTACTTCATTAATTGATTAGTGACTTTTCCTTTTTTTTCTCTGAACATGTTGTAATATTCAAAATAATAACTTAAAATTTAGAAAACTGACCTCTTAGCATTACAATGATTGCTGTATAATTAGTAATTGGTTTTAAAGGGTAAACACATTTGAGTATATTTTCAGTTATATGAACATGTGCAAATCAATTCCCTTTCTCTTTTGGTGCCAGGCATTTTGATAGCCATCACTGTCCCACTTCTGGGTATAATCCTGAGTGAGGCGTCCTCAAGGTGAAGGTATAGTATTTCTTGATGGACCGACATCTGTAAACTCTAGTATTGTTCTAGCACAGAAACAGTACATTGGCAATTTTGAAACTAAAAACACGACATGGTTCACCTTAGAACTTCTCAAGATGAAATGCTTAGATATAAATTTGTCAAATATATGCAAGATATATATGAGGAAAACTCTAAAATACTGATGAAAGCAATCAGAGACAAAATAAATACATGAACGATATTCCATATTAATGGATAGGAAAACTAAATAAAGCAGAGTATTCAATACAGTTTGTCACTGGCCAAAGAATAAACAAATATATCAATGGAGTAGGATAATTCAGATACAAACCAACACAAACATAGTCAACACTTCTTTGTAGAAAGGAGCAATGGTATACACTAGAAAGAAAACATTGTTTCTGACTAATGATGCTGGAAAAGCTGAACATCCACATAGTACCAAATTGAAACAAAACAATCTGAACATGGGCCTTACCTTTGTCACAAAAGTTAATATGGATCATAAACCCAAAAGAAGAAACTATAAATGTAAATTTATAAAGCTCCTGCAAGATAACATAAGAGAAAATCTAAATGGCAGTGGGTATGATAATGTCTTTGTAGACACCAAACCAAAGGCATGATTAATGAGAGAAATAACTGAGAAATAAGATTTTATTAAACTTAGTTTTTATTTTTTCTCTACAAAAAACAAATTGTCAATAACCTGCAAAGATAAGTCACAGACTTGGAGAACATATTTACAAAATACTTCTGTTATTAAAGATATACAAAGAATGGAGGAACTTTAGATTATATAGAGATGGGGGTGTAAAAAATGGTGGAATTAGACAGACATCATTACCCTACATATATGCATGATTACACTAATGGTATGAATCTACATTGTGCACAACCAGAAACAAAATGATGTACCTCATTTGTGTACAATAAGTCAAAATGCATTCTGTAAAAATAAAAAAAATTAAAAATACAAAGAAATCTTAAAACTCAATAAGAAAATAAGCAATCAATCTAATTTTAAAATGAGCCAAAGGTCAAAACAGAACTTCATAAAGAAGGCATACATATGGCAGATAAATATATGGAAAGGCATTCCATACCATGTATCATAAGGAAAATGCAAATTAAAATGACAATGAGCTATGACTACATAGCTATTAAAATGCCCAAACTCCAGGACAGTGACAACACCAAATGCTGACTAAATTTGAGAACAGTAACTCTTTTTCATTGCTGATAGGACTGCAAAGTGACATAGCTACCATAGAAGATAGTTTGTTTCCTCCAAATATAACATAATGGGGCTGGAGCTGTAGCTCTGTGACCAAGTACTTGCCTAGCACTCATGAGGCACTGGGTTCAATTCATAGCACCACATAAAAATAAACAAATAAAATAAAGGCACGCTGTCCACCTACCATTATAAAAAAAAATACTCTTCCCATAATTAAACATACTCTTCCAATAATTAAACATATTCTTCCTATATGTCCCAGCAAGTATAAACTTTAATGTTTACCCCAAAGAGTTGAAAACTTAATACCACACAAAAATCTGCCCACAGGTGTATAGTCATAATTACCAAACTTGGAAGAAACCAAGATGTCCTTCATTAGGGATTAGATAAGGAGTCTGTGGTACATCTGGATAATGGGATGTTATCCAGATTTAAAAAGAAATGAGCCACAAAGCCATGAAAAGATATGGAGTAATCTTAAGTGCAAAACACTCAAAGAAAGAAGCCAATAGAAAAAGGCAGCCTGAGGTATAATTCTAACTATGAAACATTCTGGAAAAAGCAACATCACTGAGATAATGAAAAGATTAATGGTCCCCAGGAATTAAGGGGAAGGAAAAGGTGAATAGGTGTAGTACAGAGAAATTCTTGAGAAGTAAAAGTAATATGTCTGGTATTATAATGCTAGATACATGCCTTTATACTTTTATCTAAATCCACAGAAGGCACCGTGCCAATAATGAACCCAAACATGTTATCAGGTGATAACATAACATTGCAGTTGTATGTACTATTAAAAATCGTACCACTCTAGCAGGGAATCCTGATAATGGATGAAGTCACTAATATGTGGGTCACTGAGTATATGGTAATTCTCTGAACCTGCTATGCAATATACCTGTGAACATAACACAGCCACATCAATGTTTATAACAGCTCACTTCACAAAATCAAACTATGTAACCAAACTAGGTGCCCTTTAACAGATGAATGAATAAAGAAAATGTGGAATATATATGCAATAGAATATTACTTAGCCTTGAAGAACAATGAATTTATGGCATTTAAAGAAGAATGAAGTTATGGCATTTGTAGGTAAATGGATGGAGAGGGAGAATATTAAGCAAAATAAGCCAATCCCCAAAAACCTAAGGCTGAATATGTTCTCTTCTGTGCAGATGGTAATTCATAATGAGGGCGGTGGCTAGAGAAAAATACATGCACTTTGAATTAGGCAGAGGGGAGTGACAGGAGGGGAAGGGGTATGGGTGTTGGAAGGAGAGTAGAATGAATCACACGTTATTACACTATGACATATATGATTACATGACTTGTGTGATTCTACATCGTGTACAACCAGAAAAATGAAAAGTTATACTCCCTTTATGTGTGATGTGTCAAAATGCATTCTACTGTCACGTATAACTAATTAAAACAAATAAAATCTATGCTAAAAAGTAAAGGCTATTTGTATTTCACAAAAAAAATAAAGTACATTTAGAATATTTATTTAATGAATTAATTGTTGCTGTAAATATGGCTACTGAATGAGGATTATTACAATCGTTAAGATTATTACAGTGTTTAAAATCACTAGATAGCAAACATTTCATTAAATCCAGGATAGTATAGCCAGTACATTTTTTTTTGTTTTGTTTTGTTTTTTTATTTTAATTTATTTTTATTGTAAACAAATGGGATACATGTAGTTTCTGTTTGTACATGGAGTAACAGCATACCATTTGTATAATTATACATTTACATAGGGTAATGATGTTTGATTCATTCTGTTATTTTTTCCTTCCCCACCACCCCTCCCACCCCTCTTTTCCCTCTATACGGTCCCTCCTTCCTCCATTCTTGCCCCCCTCTCACCCCCCACTATTTGTCACCATCCACATATCAGCGAGATCATTCTTCCTTTGGTTTTTTGAGATTTAGCCAGTACATTTTTATCTGAGAAAATAATGCTTCCTGCAACTGACTATTTAACTATGTAATGATGTCTATTGGCCTAGAGTGAGTTACTCTCACTGCTGACTCCTCTTAATTGATGAAGATATTACCTTGTTTATTGTACATGCTTCTATTTTGAAGTACTTCATATAACACAGCAAAGAAATAAAAACCAAAATCAGACAAGGGCTCTTTAAAAACTATTTTAATAGAGTTAATTGTTATGATCTAGTTACTAAATTTTGAAGAACACTTAGTCATGTGATTGAAACTCCTACTAAATTAAAACAAAAAGCTGCTCATCTGACTACAGTAAATTTATTAATATTTACCTGGAAATATCTCACATGGGTATATGGATCTATGACTTTATCTGGCATAGAGTACTGTTGGAAGAAGCAGATTGAATAAAACTAGCCCACTGCCAGTCTGATGGGTACATGGTGTAAACTTCCTTCCTAATCATTGAGTTCAATTTTATACTTATCTTATCTCCTTGAAGACTCTATGGCCTTGAATGACATGAAGGATGCATGAATGTTTTTTCATAAATTAAAGATAGAACTGGAAAACAAGTAAGGACATGGGTTTGCTCACAGGGAAATAATCAAAGATAAATAAACCAAATCTGCCCAGATTCAATGTCTCTTTATATGCTTCATTTATATGGTGTCTTTACAAGCAAACCAACCACATAATAAAAGTGGCAGTTTACCTGTGGAAAATATAACAGCATGTCTTAAGAAATATCCTCAAAATGAATGTGGGAACCATTACAATTTTTGTTCTTTCAGGAGGACAAATTGTTGCAAAATACAGAAACTAAAGAAAAAATATTCAGTCTCTTCTCTGGAAATATCTTTTAGAATCGTTTATCTTAAAAATAAACTAAGCAGAAGATTTTGCTTTATTTAAATATTTCCAAATTCTCACCTAGTGGACATCTTCAGTAGATAGGTATTTTAAACCAATATCTCATCTGAAGATTTCCTGAAGTATTAATTTATTTAAACATTTATATAGTTAAATTTATTTATAGTTATACTTTACATAGTGTTATAAAGTTTTTGAGGCAGATTATTAAAAACATTCATGATATATAATACTAAAATAGAAACAAAAATATGGATTAGAATATGTTAGTGAAATGCAAAAAACAAAGACACCCAATACAGATACAATAGGTATATAATGTTATTAGTCAAGTTGTCTTTTTGTTAAATGTTTATCAAAACACAATAGAGGAATGGTGTTCTTTCACATTCTTATCAACCGCTGGAAAACAAGTTTTATTTTTCAAGGAAAGAAATATTTTTCTACAATTTACTGAAAAACTAACTGTAACATGTGGATTCAGACAGGATAAAATTAGCCAGGATAACACTCAAAAAAATTATTTTGCTTTTAATGTAGGTGGACGAGGTAGCACATTAACATTTCTTGAAAGCAGTTCTCTGGGTCAATTGAAAAGGAGAGAGGCTCTATAAATGCATAAAGACAAGACAGAGGGATTATTTAAAGTTTAATTCCAAACTCTGGCACAGTAGAATATGAAAAAAAAAAAACATATTAAACAATACTTGTGATATTCATTTTTAAATGGAAACAAGTGAACTAATATCACTTGATGAATTGAAAATCTCCACAGGGAAGTGAAGAATTGTAGTGACTTGGGGCAAGAGTGAAATATTTTCTCAATTACTAGTTATAGGTCCTCTTAATATTCAGAGTAAGTATCTGGCATTCAGAGTAAGTATCTGGAAATTCTTCAGTTCCACTCCATCCAATGTTAAGAACAATTGTAGGATGAAATATTATAGTAATTTTGATTTGCATTTCTCTAATTGCTAGAGACAATGAACATTTTTTCATATGTTTATTGATTTATTATGTTTCTTCTGTGAAGTCTGTTCAATTCCTTAACCTTTTTATTGATTGGGTTATTTGTGGGGTTTTTTTTGTTGTTGTTGTTCTGGTGTTAATTTTTTGAGTTCATTAAATATCCTGGAGACCAGTGCTCTATCCGAGGTGCATGTAGTAAATATTCTCTCCCATTCTGTAGGTTCTCTATTCATGTTATCGATAATTGCCTTTGGAATATTACTCAGCCTTGAAGAATGAAATTAGGGCATTTGCAGTTAAATGAATGGAACTAGATAATATCATGCTAAGTGAAATAAGTCAGTCCCCAAAAACCTAAGGCTGAATGTTTTCTCTGATAAGAAGATCCTGATTCATAGTGGGACAAGGGGTAGGGAAGAATGAAGGAACTTTGGATTATGCAGAGGGAAGTGAGAGGAGGGGTGGAGCAGTGGGGATGGGAAGGACAGAGACAGACATTATTACCCTATGTACATGTATGATTACACTGCTGGTGTGACTGAGCACCATGTACAGCCAGAGGAATAGAAGTTGTGCTCCATTTGTGTGCAACATGTCAAAATGCATTCTACCTTCATGTATAAGTAATTGGAACAACATTACGAAAAAGCTAACCAGAAAATGCTAATTACCATGTTTGATCAGTTAGTGCTGTATATCATATTATCTGATAACAGCTGATATTTTAGAATTTTAATGATGACTGAATTTCAACTGAACTTGGTTAGTTGCATATTAAAGAATTCTTAATTTTAAATAAGGTATGTATAGTTTTCAGATGAGAATTTTTATTACAGAATTTTGACCAAAATGGCCTTAAGCTTCCCTTCAGCTTGATGACACTTTAAACAGGTTCCTTTCTGACTATACACCCCTGACCTTTCTTTTCTTAAAGCATTTACTTTAGAAAATTCTCCATTGTAAATCTTCCTCTTCCCATTTGAGATGTAAATCTTCTGTAACCTGGTAATGTGGATCCAAAGACCTTGGAGCTATCCTTATGAAATGTAATCATCAAGAAAGATAGCTCTCCTTTTCTCAGACTCTGCCTGAGGGAGGGTGGAAGTCTAAAGTTGATAAAGGAGGATTAGCAAGGAGAGGTGGTCTAATCACATTGCCCAACCTCACCCGAGTATCCTCTGCACTTTCCGGCTAGCTCCGCCAGGGCTTAAACACTTTCCATCTTTTCTTTCAGGAGAGTAGAGACTCCTCTCTTCCCATTTGCAATTGTCTGGCATAAAATTCTCCTTGCCTGTTTAATTTGCACTTTGCACTTCTTTCTTGGCAATACCGGGGAGCCCACACATATATGATTAATTCCTTGAATACATGCATTTTCACTTGTCCCAAGAAGAAGGAGAAAATTAAAACTAGGAATCGATTATTTAAAAGCATGTTTCACCCATGCAAAAAATTATAAACAAATTGACAGAATTGTAAAAAATCGACAATGTGATTTCTAAAATAAAATGTTTTGCAAAGATCAGGAGGGCTGTGGATGAACTCCATCCTACTTTGCTCTGAAAGACCATGAAATTGTTGAGAAGACCCTGCATAAATGAAAACTTCAAACAGCTGAATGTAACTTGTACATGTAAACCAACATTTCCAGCATTTCTGTCAAAAAAAAACATGTATTGGAACCAATCATATAAACTAAGAGAAAAATGGTGTAAGGAGAAGTAGAACAAAAAAAAAAAAACCTTAGAATATGACCCTAATACAGAAATCAATTTCAAGTGGTGGTTATAAAGTATTCAAGTGGAAATTTCATCTGCATTATTTTCTGTGGGTCTGGTTTGAGCTCTCATAATATCCTGCACAATCTCTAATAATGATGAATCTCAATGTTTTTCCCTATTTATTTTAAATCACACCAAAATTCCAAGTTAGAAGCTTGCATTATTATGAAGAGTAGTAGAAAAACCTAATTAGTCATTAATAATTGGATAAAGTAATTATTCTCAATCTCTTTTAGGAAACATTACTAATGACATTTACATGTCTAATTCTTGATTATTCAATTTGAAAAGTACACATTTTAATCTACATTATGTATTTCTCAAAGGTAACACTGGTGCTTCCTCTTTATATGGCAGGATACATTTAATTCCTTTCACTCCTAAGGCTTAGCAGCAATTACAATGAAGGAAAATATTGGTAAACACTCAAAATCTTGGAGATGATGAAGAGGAGTCAGGAAAGGCAGAACAACTTCAGCAAGGAAGAGAGGAAAAGATTAGCTGATGGTGAAATTGCCAGCAGAAGCCAGAAACTAAAACATACATAAAGAGAGAAACCAGAGAAAGTTACTGAATTGCAAAAGAGAAAGTTAGACAGGCTCTTAAATCAGAGGTAGCAGTTACAAGGTAAGTTGGAAATGGATCCTGGGAGAGGAGCTGCCTTGCCCATCTCACCTCAGACATCAGGAAGCTGAGTTTACTACAAAAGAAAGGAAAATGTGGGACAGGGAAGGGGAGATGCAGAAATACAGGCAAAATAGGTTCTTGGGAAAGAATGTGACACTTATGGACTCTGGATCCAGTTATTTCTTTTCAGTGCTCAGGAGGACTCCCAACATTGTCTGACTGGTTCCTTGTCAGACAAATATAAAATGGTGTGTGTAGGCAACAAACCTTGTCCATTGAAAGTTGACTTGTGTGGGGCTTTATTCTTAAATAGAAAGGGACAGCATAGGGTGAATAGAGAAAATAAGGAAACTGGAGGAAAAAATGTGAAACAAAAACCAAAAGAGCCCCCCCCCCCAAAAAAAAAAAAAACAATGAGGAGGGGGAGGATCTACTACTCAATGATAATGTAGGAACTAAGAGAAATTTTCTCATTAATTACTTACAGGGATCTCTAAAGTAAGGACAGGCTGTTAAAGTGTCTAAGACTCCATCAGGGTAAAATGATGGAAGTTTTGCTTCAGGAAGCCCAATTCCTTACTGTACAAAATGGCAGCAGGAAATTTATGAAAGAGGAAAGGGAGAGATTGAAGAGAAATCTTTCCTTGGTAGCAAAGGAAATTAATAAACAGGTGTAATTTTTTAAAAAATTATTTAAAAAGTTAGTGAAAAGAAAAGCCATTACTTTCCTTGGTTGTTCCTTGAGTTTTTTCACAGTGCACTTTCCCTTGGTATTCCTCACACCTTATAAAGTCCTAACTTTATGACTGCTGGGAAATAGCTGTAGATTTGTTGTTAAAATAAAAGCAAATTCTTCTCTCCCAGATAATGAAACTGGCAGATAAACAATTTTAGCCATTAAAACAACATAAAGGTCACAGGAACTATTGGGTAGTTTCTGTAAGAATCCCAATTAAGTGAGAATCAAATAAAAGAAAAAAAACCTAGCAAGTTCGAAATTCTTGATTTCATTTATTTATTTAGTTATTTTTAATTCATGATCATATATCAGAAATATGTCAAACTGTGTAAATTTTCTGTTTCTGTACAGAATTGCATAAACCCATTTCGAATATTGCTATGAACCCTTGGCAAAACATTTTTTTAAGTTCCAATATACAGAAGAGAGGAGAGGCATTTGGTGATGCTAATTTTTATTTTTATAATTTTTTGTAGTGTGTAACAAAAACAAAATCAAATGCTTTCATCTTGGCATTTCTGCAAATTTTAGTAATGTGTAGGCTGAGTTAGGTTTGTGTATAATCACAAAAGAAGCAGTTCACAGAGAAGCAAGACTAGTGTTTATGGCTGGTATTTCATTGTACTTTTTGTCAGAAGCATTTTTAACCCTTAGTGATTTTAATTTATGAAGAATATCTAAGTTATGAAAAAAGTTGTTTTCATACTTTAATATACTGCTTCATGTATGATGAAACCAGCAAACTTCAGCCAAACTCCAAAGATTTTGTTTTGTCTTTTGAAGCAATGCCTTTTAGCCCTTTATCTTGTGTTAAAGAGATCCTTTGAGATTTAAATCAGAACGCTGAGACTGGAAAAACTTATCCACCTAGGCATTAACACCTTAAGTTCCACCATCATTGACAGGAAAAAGTGTTTTTTATCATGATGATATAAGCAGATAAAGGTATCTTTAAGCTGACACAGGTGTCTGTAATATTATCTCATTTTATAGAGTTTTAACAGAAATAATTTTCTTCCCATTCACCATAAGATTAATGAAATGCTATAAATGAAAATATTAACAGGAAAATTTATATTGAAAATTTCAAATTACCTGACAGACATGTAAAAGAATATTAATTCCACCAAGATTCACCTTAAAATTATTATAATAAAAAGGAATGACAGTGTTGCAAAGACCATCAAATTCTGCTATCTTCCTTGTAAAGATGTTTAATTTATTTTGCATAACAGTATCTTAGGAAGCTGTTGATTCCTACACCTTACATAACTGTGGAATTGCTAAGAATCAGAAAATTGCTTTCTATAGTTTTCCTACAGCAAGGTGAATTGTATGCTTGCCAGAGCAGAATGCTATTTTGTGCATAACTAATAGTTTTCAACCTGGTGCACAGAAGGTGAGGATACTTGATATTCTGTTGCTGCAACAGACTAAAAGATGGTAACACTATATTTTGCTCTGTGACACATCTCAAATCATTTACCTTTGCATTTAAAAATAAAGATAGCATCAAGTTCGTGAAAGCTTATTTGCTTTCAATTCCTATGCAGTTTGGGCTAAACAATAAAGGTTATCAACAGTATTATTTTGTTAATGCTTTACATAATACCTTTGAGTTTCAAAGTGACTTCCATAACTTCTTTCATATTCATAGATATCTGATATCTAAATATCATTAAAAGTGTTATAATTGGTTTAAGATTCATAGAAGTCATAAATATCATAAACAAAAGATTCTCAGTTAAGAAACCATTCTCTCCTTACCCCTTTATATGTATAATCCCTGTTATTTGAGTATTCCATTTCCCTTCCATCAGATAAGTTGTAACCTAACAAATGATTATTATTTACTATAATTTAATTTGAACTAATTCTAATCACATATATAAGTAAATTAATTCTGATTTGAGTCAAAGCTAGGTCTCTAAAAAAGGCAGTTGAATCTGTAACCTTTTTCTTTCCTTCCTTCTTCCTTATTTATTTATTTATTTTTTTCACCTAAGGGAGATGAAACTATTCCTTTGTCACTTTTTTTTTTTTTTTTTTTTGTCTTGTGGGACTTTCACATTATAAAAGAAGGTTTCTAGAATATAAAAGCAAATTTTTACATTCAGGCAGAAAATTTACATCCAGCTTTAAGTTAAGTGAGTTATATAGGAAGGCGAGGTTAGCAATATTTGCCAAAGGGAGTTGAAATCAAGAGGGAGCTACATAAGATCTGGAATGCAGGATCTCGAAATTGCCATCGGAGTGTAAAATTTCAAGTTAGCAGCCTGTCAGGTATTTCACAAGAACCATATTTGTATGAGCTCTGTAGGAAAGAATCAGGCTGTATTCATCCTTCACTGTAGTGTATAATATCATGGATGACAAACATTAAGTGTTTATTAAACAGGATATCTTTGGTTGATTTTATAAACGAATTAGTGTTCCTATTAAACAGAGTTTAAGGAAATGTAGTGTTCTAAAATTGAAATCATAAGAAAGAACATCAGTCTATAAAGATTTTTTTATAAATGTAACTTCAACATATAGGAGAGATTGTAAGGCAAAACAAAAGGTTTGAAAATAAAATGTAATGTCCATTTGTTGAGGTGAATATGAAAAATGGAGTACAAAATAAAATTCACATACCCAATCTGAACTTCTCATCTGAAAAGAAAATATTTGCCTGTCTCTCCTGATAGACAATAAAATAAATAAACCATCTAGAAGAGAAGAATTGCAATTGGAAAAGAAAGTGGGAGGTTTTTAACTTTCTAGAAATTAGAAAGTAAAGTGATTGGTTTTTTTCTATGATAATAGAAGGCAGAGGAAAAAAATGTGTATTCCTATCCCAGGGTTTTGAGTGGTCATATCATCTTATTCACACCCAGAAAAGATGCTATAAAAGCACTATTTAATAAAACCCACAATTAATTTGGAAATGCAAGTTAAAATTCCTGAAAATATAAATACCAGAAGATCTCATAATATTTCTCAAGCAATGTTATCTTTACAGAAATTCTCATAGGCATGGATATCTGCTCCTCATTAGGTACTATTTCTCTCAATATCAGGGTATAAGCAACTTATTCCATTAATCAATGTCTTCCAATTTCTCATAACTTTCAAGAACCACGTATAGTTTAGAATGTCTACCTAAGATTATAGAAATACAATCAAGATTTTTTTAAATGTTCATGTTTCTTTCTGAAGATCCATGATGAACAAAATGTTAAACTCCTTGAATTCAGGGATTATGCCTTCTCACCCTGAAATCCACAGCATGTGTTTGATATGCTGCACTGTGGAGGAGTGATACATGCTATCAGACACACAGTGTGCCCCTCTGAGTCACTGAAACAGTGTCCCCTGGAGAGAACAGGCTTCTTACCAAAGCACCATATTGAATGGTAATGAATCACACCAAGGATCCCTGAAGTGCAGAAGTCTTTTCCACTAGGGTTTCTTTTTTTTTTTTTTTTTTAATTTTTTACAGACTACATTTTGATTCATTGTACACAAATGGGGTATATCATTTCGTTTCCATGTTTATACATGATGTAGATTTATACCATTCATGTAACCATACATGTATATAGGGTAATGATGTCTGTCTCATTCCACCATTTTTCATACCCTGCCTCCCTCTCATTTCCTTCTACATAATCCAACGTTCCTCCATTCTTCTCTCACTCCCCACACCTATCTGATATATCCTTTTCAGTTCTACCTTGACCCTTGTCCCTGGTTACCTCCTTTTTCCAAAATTAGAAACAAGAAGAATCTTGGAAACTGCCTCCAACTGGTCCTCTCGTAGATGGAAAAAGAGGCCCAAAATGGGAATCACAAGAAAACTTTCTAATTTATTTTTGTGTATTCAATCTCACAGAAAGCCTGTTAGGTAGTAGGATTTAGGTTTCTTAGAACACAATTATAATAAGAACAAAGAATTCTTGAATTGAAAAAAATCAGTTGCATTATAAATCAGACTCATTTTTCCAAAGGAAAGCTTTTGTAATATTAATTCCTATTCAAAGCTGAGGTAATAAGTACTGTCCTACATTTACTTACCTCCAGACTTTTCATGACTAATTCAAGGAACTCCCTTATGATTTATTCATTTATTTTTCATGTAAGAACACATTTTAAAATTAGTATTATTATCATTAGTGTTGTCTCTTAAAATAAGACTTCTTATAAAATGTAATACACAGTGAATTAATTATACTTGGTTAGTCATTTTTATCATTTTAAAATTTTGAGGAGTATTTTCAAGTATTTATTTTTAATAGGATACTTGGAAATTTAAATACTACTTAACACATTTATTCTTCAAAATGATTCATGCTTTTTGCCATTTTACAAAGTCAATTTTATTTAACTTGAGGATTTACTAATGCATTACTAAACATAAACTGTTGAAGGTTTTATTTATCAAGTTAAAAATATTTCCAATATATTTGTACAGAGATTATTATGTCTGAAATTCTTCTGTGTATATGCCTTAGTCTGTTAGGGCTAACACATTTCCTTCCATCCCTTCCTGTCTTCCTTCCTCATTGTTTTCCTCTTTCCCATTCTTCTGAACTGGGGAGAGCAGTAGAACTGATGTTCAGCTGGATTGCACCTGTGTGATTTTGAAACATTTATTACATTTTGGTAAATAATCTCCATGTTATGTAAACTTAACATTAATGCCTGTTGCAACAGAAGTGTCTTGGACCCACTTGGTGTAGAAGCCAATAGACTGATTCCATGACAGCTATAGGAGCAATCCTTTAAAAGTTCCTATAAGCTGTCTTCTTTCTCAAGCCCTAGAGGGCCTCCCCATACATACTTCCTAACCTTGCCCTATCCAGACAGAATAAGTCATGGAATCATAGCAGGGGATGTTCATGTTGGTGTCAGAAACTCAAAGGCCTATTCTAACACCAGTGGATAGTTTGTGTAGCACAATAGGAATTAGGATAAAAAGAGATATCTAGTGTCCTTATAGGAGGAGACACATGGAAGAATTAAAAGGCAATTATTATATGTTAATACTCAGAGTATTAGGCACAATCTTCAACAATACTCTTAATGGTTAAAGAATGAGTATCAGAGCAAGTGGTCCTTAATCAAATTTGAAAGAAGTTACAGCCAAGAAATCCAGGGGTTTTGTGAACAGTTGGTGGGCTGGAGTGATCGTCATTTATAGAAGCTACATAGAGTTAAGGTCCTTACATCAGGGGAAAACAGTAGTTCAGTGTGAAAAGAATGAGAGAGGGAGGGAAGGGAAGAGAGAGAGAGAGAGAGAGAGAGAGAGGAGGCGAGAGACCTGAAGGTACAGAGATCCTAAAGATCACATGTACCAAAGAAAATAATGTTTCCCAGTATTTTTCTTTATACCTTCATGGAATATACCTTCTAAAACTGAAACCTGATCACATCCATTAATTTTGTATTGCTCGAAATTGAACCCAGGGTCTTGTACATGCTAGGAAGGCATTCTGACACAAAACTACACCCCGGTGTAGTCTAACACCCTTCACATCTTAAAGACTCTCTCAGTCACTCCTTTATCAAAGGAACCAATCCAAATCTTTATCAAGATTGCACTATAATTGTATTTTCAAAATGGTGTAGCTATTCAACCCAATCTGAAAGGAGAATGATAGAGACAACATTAAAACATAGAAAGATCGCCCTTCTTTCTGTCTGTGACAACATTTAAAAAACCATATATTACAGGGACTGAGAACATTGACCTGGAAGCCAGGAAGCTTGAGAGAACTCAGAGCTGTGTCCCCAATTAGTTCTATGACATTGTAAAAGCTACTCAACCACTCAGACCTCATCTGCAAAATGTGAACGATAGTGGAACATGCCGAGAGTGCAGGAGATTGCCTGGCCACAGAACAAGCATTAAGTATGTGTTAGAGATCACCAATTTTACTTAAATTATGGAGCTGATGTCGTGAAAATGGTCAGAGTTATGAGAGAAAAGCTATAATAGTATTTTTTGTCTGAGTAACTATTTGATCACAGAATAATATCTTATTCCAAGTGTTACATAGTTGTGGACAGCCTGGAAGGCAGAAAGTTATAAGGGCTTAATTTAAAGTCATCTCAGTCAAGTAAATTAACATATTTTAATAACTTCCTACATCATAGTAATAAGCCCAGGGCAATTCCAGAATGTGTAGGCTGAGGTGAGGAGGCAGCCCAGAAGGAAACTAGATAAAGTGTAAACAAATTCAAGGATTATAGGCAGTTAATAGAGTGATGAAATAAGATTGCATCTTCAACTTAAGGGGATGCCATGAGATAATTTAAGCAAATTGGACAGTTAGCAACTATGTTCCCATAATGCTAAAGTACTAATATTATTTCATTTTCTTTCTATCCTTCAGAATCATCCATACAATATTCATCAAAGAATGTAGCTGTATTCATATTAACTTGTGACAAGACCTAACATTTTCCTCACTGTGGAGAAAACCCAATTGCCTCACTACCTGTAAGAAATCACTACTTGAAAGGAACCACTAAACTAAATTATAGCTAGAAAACTGCTCCACTAATGTAGTCCCAAATTAACCCTGAAACACTTTTGGATGCTCAAGTATCACAGGGATATAACTCTGAACACACTTAAGAGTGATAGCATTTATGACCACCCACCTAGTGGACGAAAGCATGTTACTTGGTTCAGTTTTATAAAAGCCGAAGTCTCTGAAATTTTGTCATCACTCTTATTATTCATTGTCTTTAAACATTTCTCTTTAAATGTGTGTATGTGTGCTTTATCAGTTTCTATTCATCCATTTTTAATAAAGAACAATCATGTAAGAAATCATTTAGCCCTAGCGTAAATATCATTGTTTTCTGTTAAAATCATTTTCATGTATCTTTATCTTTAAATTACTCTTGTTCTAGAAAGAATACAAAAATTGCATCTTCTAAGTGTGTCTTACCTTTTGGAAAAACTTGGTATGAACTACTGATTTTCTTGAATGAAACTAAGGTATCTTCTCAACATATTAGAACAAATCTGTCAAAATTATGCTTTCACATTCTAACAATTTAATTTGTGTGTTAAGTGCTCATAAAACAAGTATCACTCTTTTATGGAACATAGTTTTGGATTATAAATATGCCCAAAGGTTCATTAAAGAGTACTTGGTTATAAATTTAGAAAAGATAATAAGTAAACAAATTTCTACTACTTTTTCAAAAAAAAATCAGAATATCTTTTGTTATGTTCCTGAGTTCATGTGCATTCAGAATCAGACCAGAGCACATTAGTAGTTTCGTCTCCTTTCTCTTCCCCTTCTTTTTTTTTTTTTAATTTTTTGGGAGAACGGAAATTAAACTGCTATTTAATTTGATTTGATCATTTCTGTCTTAAACTGCTCCTTCTCTTGTATTGCTGTATTTTAGGTTCAGAGTTCAATTAGCAAAATTATAGTGCTGTTTTCCCGTGCTGAGTGCCTTTTAAATAAAACAATTTAACCAAGAAACTGCTTTGTGAGTGATTACATTGATCTCAGCATGCATTCTATTTCTCTCTGGTTTGACCAATTAGAGACATAAAAAAGGCTTAAGACTCCTATTAATTTCTACAAACTATTCTGTTAAACATTGGCATTAAAAATCTTACACCTAATCTCATATAAAGTGTTCCAATCTGCATATACAATACATAGCCCTGGTATCCATCTAATAATTAAAAGTCTAGAGCTTATGAATGTGTGCACATGGTTTCTCTTATGCAGCTATGCAAGTCCCCCTGAGTGAAACACTCTCTAGCTCAATGATAGATGAAAAAATATACAAAAGCAAATGTATTCACACATGTCAGATATTATGAGGTCAACAATTCCTTTTTCTTATTAAGGGAACATTAATATTTTGATTTAATATCATTTATCACTTTTTACCTTAAAATATTGTTTCTTTCAATAAATAATGATAATAGTGAATAGTCCCTCACTAATATGCGTTATGTTGACATTGGCAGCATAAACTTTTCTAAGTATTTTCATGGTTATTTATTTCTACAATCCATCTTTATTGACTTATTTCTCTGTTCTAAGAAAAGTCAAGACAAGGCAAACATGGTCAGAAGACTACACTCACTGCATCTAAAGTTCAATGGAAAAATAGGTATGCCTTGACATATTCCTAAGACATTAGGTGTGGGGGGAAAGGTTTCCACAGGTTTTCTCTTGTCCCTTGAGCATTTTCTCTGAGAACATTGGAACTCATAGAAAATCATATGGGGAGAGAGGATGGGTAATAATATACCAGGCAACAATAAGAAAAGGGAAAATGAAAGAAGAGGGTACATTTTATTTATCAATGAAGTCTGATCTTTATTCTAGGTAATATTATGTGATGTGTTATAGGAGTTTAACACAGAATAATTATAGTGATACTAACTAGAAGACAAGCTAAGTTTTATTTCTTTTAAAATATTATGATGTTGAGTTACATAGATAATATGTAGAGATGGATTATTTCCACATTTTCTCCCACTAATGTTGTGAATTTTATTGTGCATGCTTTCTGGTGAATGTATGAGTACTTGAATTACGGAAGAGTATGGAACCCATATCTTCAACTTCACCAGAAAATTCCATATTGTCCCACAGAAATGCATGAGAGTTTCCATTGTCTCATATCTTTCATAACATTTATTATGATGCAGCACAGAAAATTTATCCATCAGTGATAAATGGTATTGTCAAACCACATCCTGAATTTAATTTACATTTTCTTAATTATCAATATCATTTTGTTGCAAGTCTAATTACTATATGATGCATCAGCCAAAAGAAATATTGAGCATATGTGTATGTGCTGAGTTCAGAAAAACTACTGTAGCTCTGTTGAGATCCTAAAAGGCAAAATGGACAAGGTGTCCTCTGAATTTGTAAAACTAGAGGCAAGGAGGCTGGAGTGTGTGCTCTTGAATTTAGTTATGGATATAAACCCACAAAATTAGGAGGCAATACAAACCCCCTGATGTTTCTGGCTCTGTTCAAGCAATGAAGTTCCTGCTGATGTAGATCATCTTCCACAGGAGAGAACAACTAGGCCATTAGAGAGAAAAGCACACACTGAAACAGAGAGGCTCACAGAAATAATCAAAAGAATTCCAGGTCTTCTGAGCAGATAAATCAATCACAACCTCTACAGGAGATCAGTGCTGGGGTGGTGTGTTGATAAGGTTCTAAGCAAAGTTCTTAACTTAGAAGTTTTTCTCTAAAGCTACCTTTAAGGACTGTCCTTAACCCAGTTGTAAGCTTTATTATAATCAGTCACATCAGGAACACATAGAAACTATATATATCAAATATGAAGATAACTTCAAACTGGAAAAAATAGCAAAACCCAAATTGGAAAAATTGAATTTTAAAATTCTCACAGTTGTCATGATGGCAAGAATCAAATTCTCAAATAAAACATCCTTCATTGATTTTAAAATTCATTTATATAAATACAATAACGATACTTGACAAGAGAAGTTAATGGATTCAAATTGGCCACATAAGTAGGTGAGGCCACACTATGGTGAATTTGCTAAAATAGGGAAAAATATAACAAATATGATAAACCAAATACCTTATGTGATGAAGTTCTTACTCATGAAGTAGAATGAACTCAGCTCACTTAGGGGACAATATGCATCTCAGTCAGAATGGCCTCTTTTCTTCTATAGTGAAGCATATTCTCATATTTACTTTTTAAACCCAGGTTCTACAGTAATGTATTTATAAATAGCATTGTCTACTTTTTCTTGCTTTTGAATTTCATATAAATGGAATGATACTACATATCTCTGGGAATTTATTTTTTTCATTTACATTTTTGAAGGTTACTTTTTATTTTGTGTGAAACTGTAATTCATTCATTTTTATTGCTGTACAGTTTGCCATTTTAAAAATAAACCACAATTTACCTGTACATATTACTGTGGATTGACATTTGAGCCGTTTGAGTTTATTGCCTATGATGAGCAATGCAGCTGATACCCCTTTATCTGTATCCTGTTCACAGGTGTGTGGAATTCTTTAGTGTATACATCTAGGAGCAGAAATGCCAGGTCATTTCATTTTGGGCTTTCAATTTGTTCTGGCTGCTGTGTTTCTCTTAGCTTGTTTCTTCCTTCTTTTATGTCTTGATTATTTTTTTTCTCATTCTATCCTTTCCTTCTCTATAAGTTATAGACTCTGTTTACTGTTAGCTTTAATAGGTAGCCTAAAAATGAAAGCCAGAGCACACTGAACTTATCACTGTTTAATCAACACCAGTCATTATTTTTACCTTTCTAGCAGACTATATAAGTAATGTAGAACTTAAAGACCTTTTAACTCGTTAATATACACCACATAGTCATTTTTAAAGTCTTGTCATTAAAAAAACTAGTAAGCCACCAGGAGTAAATTACTACTGTTTAATAAGCCAATACCTCAGTTAACTTACAAACATTTATCACTCGCTCTCTTCACTGTCTCCCTCAACCCCAAATTTAGGATAATTTCTCTTGCCTAAATTATTTTTTTAAGTCAAGATCTTCTGGTGGAGTATGCATCCATTATGTCATTTTTTTCCTGAAAATAGAATAATTCTTCATTTTTGAAAGAATTTTACTATATATAGGTTTGTATATTGAGGGTTTATTTCAGGGTCCTAGCTATTTAATTCCACTGTTCTACAGCTTCATTGTTGCTTTGGTGATATGAGAGATCATCCTGTCTCATCCTTAAAGGTACACAATTTTCCTGCTGTTTTTTTAAGATTTTCTTTTAGCTTCTGATCTTCTGAAGTGTCACTGATTTGTTTAGGCATGGAAGTCTTTTTCGTATATGCTATTTGGAATTTGTCAGGTTTCATAAATCCATAAACCTGCATCTCTAGACACTCCTTGGCAATTCTCAGCAATGTTAATTACTGTTTTAACCTGAGACTTTCTCTTCCTGCTGTTCTGGGATGTCCCCCCAAAAGATGTCAATATTCTCATCCTTTCTCTATGCTTCCTTTTCTTTTGAGAGCATTCAGTGTTTTTGTTTCTCTGTGCTGCATGTGGATAATTTCTTCTGATGGGTCTCAGATTATCAACTATCTCTTCAACAAAGGACAATCTACTCTAAAACCTATTCAGTGACATTTTAATTACAATAGCTTTTTAAAGTTTTCATGTGTTATTTTTAAGATATGCTTTGTTACTTTTTTGTAATGTTTTTGATCTCTGTAGATATATCAAAATTGTCTTAAATTATTTAAAACTTTACTAAATCAAATTTTATTTATATGTTTGCCAGACTCCGCTGCTAAGAATGCATGGAAAAAAGAAACTATCTTCAAAATCAAATGACACCTATAATTATAACAAACAGTAAATAAGCATTTTGACACCTTCTGTGATAAATTTTTCCCTTGTACCCCTTCATACCAAATTTTTACCCTTTTTCTTGCTGATTTGACAGACGTTTTGACCACATTGATGAGGCCTTATATTTACTTACTTACATGGTGTTTTTCTAGGAAGTTGTGTTGAAAAGATTAAGAAGACAAGATGGGAATGAGGCTGGAATGTTCATCCTTGTGGTTCTTCCCATTTATTTCACAAGAGTTAATGTCAGTCTTAGGATTGCCAACACATTGTCCAACAGTGTATGCTATAGCTATGTTTTCTGGGACCCACATTCTGTAACTCTTTGGGCAAAAAGGTGATACCAACCCCCTGACTGAGACCAGGGACTCTGAACCAGAAGGGATTGGTTGTCCTTATCCATACCCAGACCTTGACATAACTCTCCCATGACTAAACATCCTCCACTTGTTTCTCTTTACTATTTATTTTCTGTTGAGACCTTGCTTAATGTGAATTTAGAATGATGTATTTTTTATTATTTTTCTATCAATATTCATAAAAACATTTAATAGAGGTTGGTAGAGATCTATATATAAGTGAGATATAAAATTTCATTTCATTATGTGTGTCACATATACTCATGTTAAATATGGAATATATATTCATATATTATTTTACCATTTGTAATTTTTGTTACATATTTTGGCATTCATTAACCCTATATTCAACAAGGTTAAATTATAAATATGCATAGTTATATTAAGTTTATAATTTGATATGTAGAAAAAGATAGTAAATTATAATGCTTAACGCAATGTTAGAAAATAAGAAATATAGATCATATATTAAATATTATGTTAAATATTGGCAGGGATAATATAAATCTGAGATTTCAAGCTACCTAGATTGGTAGGCTGAGTAGTAATATAAGAAATAAGAAGAAAAACAGATGTCTCTTTTTCATTTGCCAATGATCTTGACTAGACAAGTGACCTGAACGCGTTGAGCAAAAGTGAGGCAGATCAGGACCTGAAATATGATTTGGGGTTTGATTTGTGAAGATCAATGGATAGAATTATGAAGTGAATTATACCAAGACAATAAACTGGTAGTAGATGGACCACAGATAGCTATTCAAGGGAAGAAGCTTTTTCAGAGACAGGAAGAATAATTGGGCAAAACTATGGCCAAAAATAAGTGTGAGATTTAAGTATAAAAGAACCATCTCATCAGTTCAGCACCTAATCTGCTAATCTGCCTGTATTCTACTTTTCCTTCTATACTGGTGATTTTACAGAACCCTCTTCTACCTGAACTGAGTTCTTTAATTAATGTACTAGATTCTATTCCTATTTACTTTAACACTGGCATGAACACTGTCTCTGCAATTATCCCCTCATTCTCAGAAGCATAAACTTCTTTTCTTTCTCTGTAACTTACTCTTTTTTGCATGGAACCATGCCATTATACTACCATTTGAAAAAAAGAGTCTCACTTGATACAATAACCCTGAGGTAGATTTGCTTGTACTTCTCATAGGAATCTTTAATATTTTTCTCTAGATTTGGTGGCATCTATTTCCAAGGCTTGCATATACTAGCTTTGGTTGTGGATTGATTTTGCTTAATGGAATGCCAATTAATGTGTATGAGAAGCAAATGATACATGTAACATCTAGTCCTTCAGCCTACACCCTAAAATGAAGACCTGAGGAGCAAAGATGAAGCCAGCTGGAAACCTACAGTATCACCAGGTCAAGACAAACTCAACATAAATCAGCCAAACAGCCAATTCTCAGACAAGGGAGTGTAAAAGTAAATGCTTAGTGTTGTAATCTATCAAGATGTTGAGGCTCATTGCTCCTCCACCAAACCTTTTACTTGGCTGTCTATTCCTTCTGTCACTTGGCTTTCCATTTTTGTTGTAGATTATATCCATAACCTTTTATGAAGCTGCTCAGGTTGAGGTAATTGAAGAGCAAAGACCACTAGCCTGACAAATGTGGTCAGCCCCTGGCCTTTAACTGCATTAATGGAGATGGCAGCTATTTCAGTGCACCTTTCACTTGACTCCCAGAGGAGTCCGCTCTGCTTATCATTCTCCTGCTTTGCTGCCACTGGTTTTCATTCTTCCTCTTCCTTTTCCTGGCACATCAATGCTGGCAAACATCAAGATTTGGTTTACAGTACTTCACTCTTCCCCATATGGGCTCACATTTTTCTCTCTCTCATGTGACTCATATATTATTTTAATCATATATCTTGATGTTATCAATCATCATTTTTATAATGATTACCAGATTGACACATTTAAATGAGGTCTCTACTTTGGGCTCTATGGGTCAACTTCACTTGCAATTCTGACAGGAAACTCAAATGTACCATGTTAAGTCATCAGTTAAGATAAATACCGTGTGCTTGCACAAGATGTGGCTCTGAGAAACTAAGGTTGGTGTATAAGGGTTCTCTCTGTGTTATCCCTTTTTAAAACTTTCCAAATATCTAAGAATGCTGTTAGATAGAAAATAATTAAGTAAAAGAGGTGAGAACCTTCTTTTGTAAGGCATTTAAATTATTTTTTTTCAACATTAGCAGTGAATAGAGTTACATCAGTCTTAAGGTCGTAGAACAGGACATTTCACAAAATATACATTGTTTTCTCTTTTAAATGAATGACTCTGAAGATAATAAGCCTTAAAAATAAAAGAAAAAAAAAAAGAAGATGAAGAAGAAGAAAGAAAACAAAAATATAATGCCAACTCTTCTACATCCAGTATTTAAATTGGTACAAATCATATAATGCTGCATGAAATTACCATTTGATATACACCTTGATTTTTAAAAAAATGTAAATTCTTAAATCTTTTAAAGATTATAATTTTCTTCCACAAAATATGTAAATGTTTAATGTAAAACTGATTACAAAGTTGAATTTTCTAAGCATTCTTTAATAGATTTTTTCTCACCAAATAGTCATAAATGATTTCTAACAAATCCAATATAAGAAAATGTAAAGTTTAATCTTTACAATTTAACACACTTAGTAAAAATTCCAGTTATCTAATATATTTATGTGACAAGAATGCATGTTAAATTACTATTGCTCTGTTGTGGAAACAATGTTTGCAATTAAAAATACAGCAATTAAACATTATTGTAATTTTAGTATGCATCTACATGTTTTCAATACATTCCATTAAAGCAAAGACCTATTTGCAGTTCTATTCAATTGCATAGTCTGTGTTTTCTTCTCTTTTCTTTCCCTATTTCAATGGAGTCTCCCTTTTGTCTCATACATTTCTCTTGACACTAAAGCTATGTATTTTATTCTATTGGCGGCTTGTCCTGAGGATAATTGTAAAATCTGTCTTTTTCCAATTATGAGAGGTGTTCTATAAATTCTTTGGGGTATATTCATTTTGAAATGTGTGCCCATAACTCCCATTAATGTTGCCCATTTAAACTTGATCTATTGCTTTCCTTTTCTCTCTGACTCCAGCCTTCCTTAATGCAGTTTTGTTTATAATCTCCAAACTCCCCCTTAACTACAAGCAGTCTCTCACAAATGCTTTGCATGTAGGTCATTTGTTAAATTGTAAGCCAAAGTCATATGAAAACAACTACTTTTTTGAAAGGTTGGATATTACTCTTTTCAGATGCCACAGCACTACAATATAAAATACACTATCTGAGCATGGTCAACTGAGAAAGAGTAATATTGCACTAAAATAAGCTTAGCTTTACAAATAACTTGCTTGGAATGATCAATGAAACAATGACTTGTGGGAATTAATAACATAGAAGTTATGCCCTAGACAATATTAAAAAAATGACACACTCCTCATTTTATAGTTGAGAATATGTGACTAGCCTGTAAATCTATTTAACTCTGTGAATATGTGGTAAAAATATTTTAAATACATGTTCTTGTGAGTGTGGCCAACCCGAAAAGTTCCTCTTTTCATTTCATTTTCTTCAACTTTCATTGTCCAACTTCTAAAATGCCTCCTAATATCCAGGTTACTGATTTATTACTAAATAGATTATTACTAAATAGATTAGGTTAGTAATCTATTACTAATCTATTACTAAATCTATTTTCAGAACACCCTGCCCCTGGCTGCCTGCTGCTGTCTCCCCTTCATATCAAGGAATTTGAGCCCTAGTCATTGGAGTTTCCTACAATATCAATAATAGTACACATTTTTTTCAGTATTTTCTATTCATAATGCAAAATCATTTAGAATAAATGGTTTTTAAATACTAAACATTGGTATTATACTTGCTTCATTTCTATGTGATTACCTTCTAGCTCACACTGTCCTTTGATGGACCTATTCTCCCACATTATTGAGGTTTTGATTTTACAAAGTATTCAGCTTGAATCTTGTGCCCACCCTGTCAATCACTGAATCATGTCTTTAAACCATTGGCTTTCATTTATTTATTGCCCTTTTCACCATGATTATGCAGTCAGTGGAAGCCTTGGGTACCACTAATCACTTTTTTCGCAGATTCTACACCGGAAAGCTCACAGGCAGGCTGTAAAGATTGATTACAAGTAGGTTTCTAGCTTTCTCTGCAAATTTAGTTACGTTTCTGGCATTAAAACAACAAAATGCAAATATACCAACAGCAACAACAACAAAGAGCCCCTTTATTTCTCAATAGCTCATTTAGACCTTTTTCTCTTATTCACAATCAGTGTTTTAAACTTGATTCTCAATTCCTTGTTCCCATGGGGCTTATTCTCACCAGGTCACCTAGCCTTCTGCTACACAGAAGTAAAAACAGTAGTGTTATCTTTCCCCCTCTCTTTTGTCTAAAAACCATTTACCTCTTTTCTTTGTCTTCTCTCCAGGGTCAGGTGAAACTGTCTTCCACATATTCCCAAAGCCTTCTCCCTCCTTTAAAACTATATAAATGTTAATTTATTCTCCCCTGTGCCTTTGCTCTTTTATTGTATTCCCTCCCTTTTGTTTCCTTCTCCTCCTTCCACAAATTCATTAAAAAATCAGTGTTTTTAATATTCCATAAACCTGTTCTGGAATGTTTTCCTTTATGTATCACTCCATGTCTTGTATTCTTTCCATTGCTAGGTTTACTGAAAAAATGATTAGCCTCTACTTGTTTCATGTTTCTTAACCCTCCTTCTTTCCAAGATCCCCTTACTCTTTACCATTCTTGAGAATAGCACTGATGGGATTTAACATGCAAGAAAAAGGGGACGTTCGCTGCCCCTCACTTTGCTAAATTGTATGCTTACTTTCACAATGATCTCTATCCTTTTCTCTGGGAAATCTTCCACCTTCAATTTCTGAGACACGCACGTATTTGATTCGCTTCCAAGTACTCTCTCTCAAAAATGTTAGCAAATCCTAAATTCGTACATTTTGAGTTAAACTTTTTCCAGGATTCCAGACTTATATCTCTAAAGATATAAGATATATTGCTAAAATCCAAGTGAATTCCTAGTAAGTACAAAAGTCTTTAAAGTCTAAAAACTAAAATTTACCCACGAGCTCCCCAGATGTTACCCAGAGGTGGACCTTCTTTCTCATTTTCCCTGTGTTAGGTAACCACTGGGGTAAGCTTATATCTATACTCTGATTTATTTTGCAAGTGCAAGTCCTTCCATCTTTGGGGGTTTCTGTTAATGTTTAATTTGTTTTTTTTTTTAATTATGAAACTACTTATATTTGGTTTTCATAGGATTTTTAAAATAGTTACTTCTATTTTGGTTGTAAATGGCAAAAACCTAAGTTCATTCACTTTGTTTTATTCACAGAATTTACTGGACCAAGTTACTGAACTTCAGAAGGGACTTCAACTTTGGGCCTGACCGGGTTCAAGTGTGCAGACATGTCCTTAGCTCTTTCTGTCCATGATTCCCTCTTGTTTCCCTTTTGGATTCTTTTTTGGGGGGGAAGGGGAAAGGGGCAGGGACTACTGGGTATTGAACTCAGGGGCACCTGATCACTGAGTCACATCCCCAGTCTTTTTTTGTATTTTATTTTAGAAACAGGATCTCAAGGAGTTGCTTAGGACCTTTTGCTGAAACTGACTGAACTCGAGTTCCTCCTGCCTCAGCCTCTCAAGTTGCTGGGATTAAAGGTTGGATTCTTATTTTTCAGGTTCTCTTAAGTCTCACTGTGGTTCTCTTAGCTATATTTTATCAGTTTAGTAGGATTAATGTAAAATACCTATTACCTGAACATTTCAAACAACTGATTATCCACAAACACTTGATTTATCATATACTTTACATACCAGAGAAAGTAGTGCTTGAACTGGCCAGAACTGGGACACATGTCCAGGTCACTGCTAGGGGTATATTCAGATGCATCCAATTCTGAAGGACTGAGAATCAGCAGGGGCCAATACCCACAGAGAAAAATGATTAACAATCTAAATTGCTGATACCTATTATACTTTTCTAAGAAACAAACTTGATAATTGGTAGTTACAGTCTAAACTCTTGAGAATGGTTTGAAAACCATTTCACACAACTGCATTAGTTCCATTTTTCCAGCATCTCAATCCTGGCATTACTGGGATCCATGCTCAAACACATCATAATTGGGTGGGGATGGCTCAGACTGCTCTCTGGAAGACCTCTGTGCTTCTCATCAACTGGTGGTGCCTTCTTCATCTTTTCAGGTGGGGTTCAGTTATCACTTTTTTTTTTACTTCCTCTGAGGGGATTTATTAATCTCCAGGTAGGAATGAATTCCTACGGTAAACACGGTATCATGGTCCCTACAACTCACTTCCTCATTCTTACTTTATTTTTTGGAAGTAGGCGCCAATATACTGCATGCCTTTAAATCTTCAGCATTTGGGATAACACTGAGAAGAATATACCTGGAGAAATCTTGATATAGAATGTAGGCTCAGTAAGTATTTGTTAGCACAAGTCTGTGTGAGTAGCTGACCGTTGACAGGAAATGGATGAAATGAACTTAATTACCGATGCCAAGTGGGGAGATGGAGGAGCAACTATCTATTTATATTACTTTAAACTTTATAGGACAAAAATGATGTGCTTATTGCATTTTGTATTTGAGGTTAATTGCAGGAACATGTTGCTGAGGAAGAAAACAAGAACTGGCTGTGCTCTATTCTCCAAATGGTTCAGAAATTCAGTGCAAAATGTACATTTCCATCAGCCTTCCCTCAGTTAATGATTTGTGCATACCTTGAATTTTCTTCTCTGGGCAATACCTTGGCAGGCTTTTCAGCTATTCAGGATACTATCATTTAACCAAACATTATATAATTCTCTCAGTAATTTTCCCAAACATTTTTGTACTACAACCTACGTATTCACAAATCATTCTCCCTGTCTTAAGTTAAGCAATCCTCTTTGTTGACATATCTTCTTCCTCCTCATATTTCATGTTATATTACATATTACCATAGCGTAAACAGTGTGTAGAGGCTCAAAGTCCAGAATGTGTCTTTGGAAGAACTGTTGCAAAATTTAATTAAGTTTAAGCTTCATAAAGCATGTAATTTATGCACAAGTTACCTTTTTAACTTTAACCTGGGTCTGCTTACATATTGTGCACAGAACTGAGGAGTCTGTATCCAAACAGCTCACTTTTTGTTACAGTACCTAAAGGGAACTCTAAACACCATTGCACACATCTAGGTCTTTGCACTCTTGAGCCCTCTGCCTGGACAAATGCCCCAGATTATTCGATGGTAGATTTCTCATCATTCATACCTCTGTTCAGCAGATTAATTGTAGAGCATTTATTACTATCTTAAATTCCATCATTTTTTCTTTAAGGTTTGTAATGTCTTATCCCTAGGACTATTTGTTTCCTGACAACTAGAATACTGCCTCACAGATAGTAGGTACTTCATAAATATTTCTTAAACAAGTGAGAAAATACAAGATTAAATGATTAAATGATTTACTGTTAGGACTTCATTTTCATAATTATGAAGATTTCACTGAATAATATGTTGATCTGTAGTCTTTCAACCATATTGACTTTGTCTTCTCACAGGTAAATATTTATTTACCTTTTCATAAGTGTAACTTCACAAAATAAAAATATACTATAAAGCATTAGTGAAATAGAAAATAATTGATGAGTTAATTGAATTGATTCAATTAAATTGATTTATCATGGAGAAAGTTCTGAAGAGCTGGTTCTATACCTAGAGAGTTGACTCATTTGACTAAATCTCAGCGTTCAATTGCAAATGAGGAGTCAGATTCTAATTGTAATAATAAACTAAATTTTTGGTTGTGTGTACAAAAGTAACCATTTGGATGGTTACTTTTCAAGTTCCATTTCAAGTTTAAGGCTCTATGAATGAAATGGACATCAGATAGTTAAGATAACTTTGTTATTGCCCAGTGAATATACAGATAGATATGTATTACTCAGTGAATTCATAAATTCTCCAGATATTTTAAAAACTGATAAAGTTTGCCTAACATCAATATTTCATGAGAATTATAGCAATATCTCTTATTTGTATGACACTTTGGTTATAATTTACAGTTGAGTTTGTAATTTAAAGGGAACTGCCACATATATTATCTTAATTGATTCTTATAGTTATACATGTGCATACACAATCCCATATATGATCAGAGGTGGTATCATCCTCCATCCCCTCTCCTGTCTCTCCTGAAAGAAGGCAATTGATATTTTCAGAAGTTAAGTGAGTCACCAAAGTCTCCTCAATGAAGAGTCATTCACTGTTCTGAGGTAAAATTCTGATTATAACAATGCTATTTTCTCCTTTGTGCTGGATCTGTCTGCAGTTCAGTAATGATTTTTGGCTCTCGATTATTTTTGAAATTTGCAAGCCAAAATTCAGTCTTATATTCAAGATATTTCTCAGAAAATGCATACTTATGGAGCCAACTGCCTATATTGTCCATCGAACTTCCTATATATATATCTATGGTTAAACGTCTCTGAACATGTTACAACCAGAATTTTTCCAAACATGCCCCATCAGGGAAAATCACACCATTCATTATTCAATGACTCAAGCTGAAGATGTGAAAGCCACCCTTCCTTCCATCAGTCAGCCAGGCATGGAGAAGGGATGCTGGGCTGGTTATAAGATTTGACAATGAGCAAAGCTTGTGGTAATGACTGCCAAAGTGCCAGGTACAGTGGCACATGCCTGTAAACTCAGCAGCTCATGAGGCTGGGGCAGGAGGATTTCAAGTTCAAAAGCCAGCCTCAGCAATTTAGCGATGACCTAAGCAAATGAGAGAGACCTTGTCTCTAAATAAAATATAAAAACAGAGATGAGGCTATGGGTCAGTGTTAAGCATGCCTGGGTTCAATCCCTGGTATCAAACCAAAAACATAAATAAAAGCAAAAACAAAAAACTACCAAAGCATTTACTTTCAGAGACAAAAAAGAAAACAAAAGGAAAGTTAGTAAATTTCTTTCTGCTCTTAATAAATAATTTTCCTCTTTGAGTTTCCTAATTGGGTTATTTTAAAGTTCCCTGGACATAAGTATAGATCAGGAAGGTTTCCCTCTAGACATGGTACCGAAGCACTTTTTTAACATATTATTTTTAGTTATATGCAACACCAGGATATACCCTGATATAATCACAAAAGCATGGACCACAACACACTCGAATTCAGCTCCCAGCAGTCTCCCCACCGTACCTCACTCACCTCTCCCGTCTCTACGCCACTGATCCCACTTCAATCAATTTATAGTTTACTACCTGTCTTTCTAGTTAGTGCCTTAACCCAATGCTGGGACCCTACATGCCACATCCATGCACATATGAAATTTCAGTCAGATTCATTCCACTGCTCTTCCTTTTCCTGTCCCATCTTCCTCCTCCTCTGCAATCCCCATCATCTACTCAACTGATCCTTCCTCTATTTCAAGGAAATTCCCTCTTCCCTTTCTTGCCTCTTTCCCTTTTACTCTCTCTTTTATTTTTTATACAATATCCACCTTATTTTGAATTAACTTACTCATACCAGAGAAAAGATTACATCTTTGACCTACTGAGACTGGTTTATTTCACTTAGCATGATAGTCTTTAATTCCATCCATTTACTGTCAAATGTCATAAAGTTATTCTTCTTTATGGCTGAGCAATACTCCATGTGTATACATAGCATATTTTCTTTATCCACTCATCTCTTGACAGTCACCTAGGTTGGCTCCATAGCTTGGCTGTCATGAATTGTGCTGCTACAAGCACTGATGTGGCTGCATCTCTGTAGTATACTGATGTTAAATCTTTAGGACACATAATAAAGAATAGGACAGCTGGGTGATGTGGTGGTTGGTTCCATTTCTAGTTTTTAAAGGAATTTCCAAACTGCTTCCTTGAGTCATTACTGTTTAGCAAATCAGAGTAAAAATGTAATGTTTCTTTTGCAACTTGCTTATAGTACCCATCTTGGACTTTTAAGATAGAAGTCATTTTCCTCCAGTTCTATAAAATGAAGCTATTTCTGATTTATTAAAATGGTATGAAATCATATCAGCTTAGAATCAAACAACATCGGAATTACATGCAATATTTGGTAGAACTACTTAAGAAATTTAAAAATTGGCTCAGGTGAACATGAGTTCATGAGTTCAGTAGAATATTAGTAAATATATTTACTTACATATCAAATTGAAATATGTGTATCATTTCTTGGTCAATAGGATATTTTTTCATGCCCATTGTCTTTTTTCTTAAGTGACAAACGCAGATCCCCCAAAAGTCATATGTTATACATTCTTTTCTCAAAGAACAACACATTAGACTGTGTCCATTGCTATGACTTTTGTGGATTTGGGGAGCTTCCAGACACATACATATTGTAGTATTAATCCTGACTTATATTCATTATTTTAACACTAGAAGAATAACAAAAATAACTAAAACATCACAGTGGACTTTACAGTTTGTCTCAATGGTGAAGAATAGAGTTTCTGAACCTAGATACTTAGGTTTAAATCTCTGGGGAAATAGTTACAGGCAGGTCATTTGGCTTGCTTCATTGGGATGACGGAGTAATATAACAGAAACACCTGTTGTATGAGATGATTATAAATATTATATGAGCTAATATATCAGAGCATTTAAAACATTGTCTGACACACAATGCTGAAGTGCTTACTCTTGGTATTGATGTTGCTTAGTCTCTACCTGACTCCCATTGCCTCTGACCTTCAGCTCTTTGCTTCCTCTCAACTGTAATTCAACTTTGTTTTTAAGTTAGCTTTTTTTAATGCTTTTAGTAGTCATGTGCATACCTCCACTTGTAGCAAATATACATGTATTCATTTCTTTTTAAGTTTGAAATGTTAATATTATTGAATGGCTGCTTATAAAAATGATGCAGCCTCAGCAACTTGGCAAGGCCCTAAGCAATTCAGTGAGACCCTGTCTCAAAATTAAAAATAAAAAGGTCTGGGAATGTGATTCAGTGGTTAAGCACACCTGGGTTCAAATCCAGGCTACAACAACACACAAAAAAGTTACTTTAATGTTTTTTGTTCTGAAAAAATTAAACACTCCTCCAGCTTTTCTGCTATTCATTACTGGTTTCAAACATTAAGCACAGTGCTGCACATACTTGTATTTTGTTGGTTTTCATGTTTATGTTATTCCATATGAGACTAGAATAAATATTAAATTTTCCCTTTTCAAACAAATATATACTGGATGGTTTGCTTTTTAAAAATAATTTCTAACAGTCTCAACTTTATTCTGCTAATTTCTAGTGTAACTTACATTTTTTAACCACATAAGTTAATGCATAATTGTATATTTGAGGCAACAAAGCTGCATTTTTGGTTGGCATACTTTGAAAACACAACTCAAAAGGCAGGATTCAAACTACTTCAAAGACTTCAATATACAAATATTTCAAATTATGTAAATGTAAGGCAGAGTTAATTATCTAACAGGTAAATATGATCTTCTCTTTCATAAATATTTAGAACAATTCAGAAACAAACTGTGGCATGATTTTTGTATTTAATATTTTTAAATAAAGCCATTATCAGCTTTAAATTAATGGCCACTGAAAAATTTTTTACTTTATACATACATTGCAAAAAACTTTTCTGAGCTCTATTTCTTTTGATATGTTAAAAATATTTAGACCAACACTAAGTAAAAACCCATATAACTTTGAGAGAAGAAAGATTTACTCTGTTGGAGGTGCTTAAACTAAGTGCATATAGAACTGATAAAAAGTAATACATGACTAAGTGATACTGAAGTAAAATGAAATAAAAATGAAATAAAATATCAAACAACAGGTAAGAATATCTGGTATGGCAAGGGATTGAACTAATCATACATCATATGTTTTCATTAACTACAAAGGGTAGCTCAGATTTGGGAGACTTTCTCCTATTTTAAATAATTATCTTTTGCTAACTGATTATTTGTAAGTCCTTTTAATTCATGTGTAATCACAGTTAATCCTTATATCTCCACAATGTGGTTTGTTTTATCATTTTACAACTATGAGAAAATAAATGAAGTTAAAGACTCCAGATTTGTTGTCAAATGATAATTATTAAGAGACTGGTATGAGGTTCAAAAGCAAGATGACTTTACTTTTAATCCAAAGTAATCTTTCCATCTTAAAGACATCTTGAAGGAAATGGGCTATACCCCAATGGGTAACACTCTCTTACTAGTAGTTGCCTAAAAGAAATGGGTGTGTATGTTTATTAATATATATACAGTAAAGTATATATATATATAAATATATACATATATGCATATATAATATATATGTATATGTAATATATATAGTGAAGTGTATGTATATGCAAGTATTTTGCAATCACACATCAGTGGGAAAATCAGTACATAAGACACATTCAAAAGAAACTATATGTATAGATCAACTATTAAATAAATTGTCAGAGTACTTATCTTTGTTTTAACATTAGCAACTGAATGAAATGGTTATTTAAAAGAACTCCTAATTCTTTCCAATGACTAAAGAATTCATAATTTACTGATGTATATCAACATAACTAGCTGTCAAGAAGGAGAAATCTTGTGTTATTTTGTAAAAGGGCAGATTTTCTCTCACCTATGACATGCTTTGATTATGTTGATTCAATAAATGCCAGACAGTTCTATTCAAGTAAGGATTTATGTTTCTTATTCCTATCAAGGTGACAGACTCTGTGTTCACTTATATCTTGATAGTCTACTGAGAATAACTACATTCAACAAATAAGTCTGGCATGTCAGAATAATTCAACAATTAAGGAAAATATTATTAGCTTATAAATAAATAAAATAAATACTGAAAAAGAGGAAAGTCAGAAGCTGTAAAAGGAATCTCACTTCTTGTTTTATCATTTGCTCCAGACTCAAGGTCACCTGTCAGCTGCTCACTGTCTTTCTAGTGTAACAATCAAGGTTTCCTTGGAATGAAACCAAAAAGTCTTGCTGAGTATTCAAGAAAAGACTGGAGGAAAAATATAAATTCCTGTGAACAAAATGATCAAAGAGAAATTAACCAGAATACTGTATTATTTTTTCAAAATATATTGTTCCTTATGACAGGTAGTGTATTCTCATGTCAGCAACTATGCATTACCATTACTGCTAGCTTAAAAGCACCTGTCAATCACAATACACCACATTACATTTCGTATTTCATGATGCCAGTTCCTTTGGGATTACAAAAAAAAAAAACTCTTATTAACAGAGTGATAAGTATTTGAATGGTGTGCCAACATTTAACTCATTTCTGCCAATCGAAAAGGGAAAATGTTCTTTATTGATTGGAGAAAGGATCTTGTTTGAACATAATTGACTCTGAGTCTTTCATTGACATAATACCACCTTGGGAAGAAACATACACGCATCTTAGAAAACAAAGGTTAGATGTAAGAGGCTGATCACTTTCTCCTTACTCAAACACAGAGCCTATTGACTTGAGTAAAAATTCTGTCTGCCTGTGAATCAAAGGATTATAGATCATGTAGTCCATTTAAGAAGTTGAAAAATTTCTTCAAATAAGCAGCTTAACAGAAAGCCAGGTATAGAAATTACATAGATCCAGGAGTCTCTCAGGAAAAAAAGATGGAATTGGAGGAGAAGGGAAATATATATTTTTTTAAATTTCAAACACACACACACACACACACACACACACACACACACCCCAATCATTTTACTACACTAAATAGTCACTGCTAAGATGTTGGCAATAATGAGATATTTGGTCTTGAAATCAAGTTTGTGATACCAACAGATCATCCAAGTAAAAATGTCAGGTGGAAGTAATGTAAAATCACCTGCTCTTGAGGTGGAGTTTGGTGCTATAAAATAATACATACATATAGTATGCACGCACACACACACACATACACACACACACACACACAAACACACACATAGAGCTAGAGAAGAGAAGATGGACAGTGACGGAGACCAGAGCACAACAATTGTGCATGTCAGGGAAATCAGATGTTTCAGGTATGTAGAAACAATGGAAAGTGAGATAAAATCCAGAACCCAAGAGAAGTGTTCCAAGACAGAGGGACAAATGTTTAAGCTTGTTTAAAAAGCTATGGGAGTCAAATAATGCAAATTCAGAACTGCCTTTGTGGTTTCACCTATGACTTTAATTTTAAAAAAAATTGCTGAAGCAGTCATGCAGATGAGAATATAACTTTATCAGGTTGAACTGATAAAAGTAGATGAACAACTATAGATTTTAGGTGTAGACAATACTTTTAAGGAGTTTTCCAATGAAATGAGGACCAAGGAATAAATTATAGGGACTAGACACACAGTAGCATGTACCATGTTACTGTAAGAAATGATGTTAATGATTACAAATTACTGATGGGTAGGAAGTTTTTACAGATAGTAAATATCAGCTGTGTTTTTTTTTTTTTCTTTTTGGGTGCATATGCTATTTATTGGGTTCCCCTATGACTAGCACTTGTGACCATGAGGACAAGAAATACCAGGTTTCTATCCATCATCACACAATTGTGATTCTTAAATCCAAGCACGATTTGTCCCAGAATTGACATGTTGCAAATTATTCCTGATCATATGTGCAGCTACAGAGCATCCCAATCCTTCACAAGTGACTGACGCTCACCTTCCCAGACGAGCAAGACACTGATCAATGCAATTTAAAAATAAAAGGCATTATAAAAAATATCTTGAGAAAAGTCTGTATTATTAACACCAAATTTTCTAATATGTTTAAAGTAAAACACTAAGTTAAAACATTACATGAAGAAACACCTTTTAAAAAAATAAAAATATCAAGGTGCTCCCACACTGGGGTTCAAGAGTGTGTTGTTGGCCTGTGTAGCAAAGGGATGGGATCACTGCTATGCCCACCCATTTTCCTGAACAGTTGCAAACAGCATAAGACACACCTTGACCCTGTGACCCTCCAACATCCCCACCATATTCAGCATGGCCACTGACCCTGTCCTACTCTTCTCCAACATCAGTTCTGAGATGATGGAGGCAAGGGTGCTCCTCTCTCTCCTGGCCCCTTGATCACCACACTGTAATGGTTAATTCTGTGCATCAACTTAGGGGTGCTTCTGAACAAGAGTAGCATTTAAGAATGTGAACTGTAAGTATGTATACTGCACTTCCTAATGCAGGTGGGTCTCATTCAATCAGATGAAAGCCTAGAAGAAAAGAAGTGATTTCCCTGAGCAAGAATTATCCATCAGGTTGCTTGTGGGTATCACCTGGGCTGTGAGTTCTCCTGGAACTTGAGCCTGCACTCCCACCCTGCACACCTGGACTTGCCAGACTCCTGCTGTTATGAACCAATGCTTTATAATGAATAAATTCTCCTTTCTAAATGTAGCCTATGGATTATGCTTCTCTGAAGAATCCTTACCAACACACATAAGCATTGTGTGGATTTCTCCACAGGAAGCTGGAGAGACTTCCATCCTGCCTTCCTGGGTTAGCATTGAAGAACCAAGCCTGGATTCCACCACAGCTTTTGCCGAGAGTGGCACAATCGTATTCCCTGCCCCTTCCATTAACACAAAGCTGAAAGGACTCCCCTGGAATTTAGTTGCCCTCCCTCTCCTCCCTCCCATCTCCAACCTCTGAAGGCCAGCCAATCCCAAGAGCCAGGGAGACACGGTGGCAAATATGAAGGCTCTGCATGGTGTCTATATCACCATGTCTGATTCTCAGTACACTGAGGACTAGTCAGAGCATGCTGTCTGTTACTCCCCTACCACCTTCCAGAGCAGTACAACTACTGGAAAGGAAGCACCGTTGCCCCACCAGGAGATAGGCCTGCTCACTACGGCTGTATATGGCCGACTTGGGAGCCAAAGTAGGCCAACATGTGCAATTGATGGCATCCATCTCCATCATTACCATGCCCTTGATGAGCAGGCTGAGCAGCAGGCCACTCTCAAGGGCAACTGTCGGCTACTGATGTTGAGCCATGGTGCATCCGATTGAGCCTTCTTAGCCCACCTGCCATCTGAACACTTTTCTCTGTGTTTGTTCTGAAGTTGAAGGGAGAGCATCTTAGTGGTTCTCAACTACAGGAAAGACCCAGCACTAGTGCCAGCCCATCAGCAGCCAGGTGAGTAGTTGTGCCCATTCCTACAGGGTCTTTCAGTTGAATAAGGCATCCTTTGTCATTTCTCTAGGAGAGTCAGCTCCTAAGAATTCAGTGACAGGGGTCAGCCTTGTTCACTGAATCCATGCCAGATTCAGGTGATCACAGGCTGCAAAACACTGTATTGTGACCAGAAGCTCAGTGGACATGTAGTACCAAGACTCCTAAGCCACAGGGTGAGCACTAGGCTTTCCAGGTCATACACACAACTGCATTAAGACAGGGAATATGAAGGGAGCTTGGGAGGTTAACTTCACAGCTCAGAAGCACAGAGGCAGATGGTTGGGCTTTCTAAATTCTGGAGGTACCAAGGTTGTGTGTTTGTGTGTGTGGGTATGTGTGTGTGTGGTGTGTGAGCATGCAGATAATATATACACATGCACATGTTTTTGGAATGTGAACAGAGGGGGAGTGGGTGGCCACTCAGTTTGAAGGTGTATCTATCCAGCTCTTACTGTCTCCTGTCTCCAAGACATCAATACCAGCTGTTTTATAATGGACTTAAGAATCTCATCTCAGCCAAGCTACTCAATGAATCAAGGTTCTCTCAACTACATGCTCACTCTTATACACAGGATGTATTTTAATGCTCCACTCCTGTCACTTCTTAAGCTAGGAAACTTCTTCCCCTTGATAACTCAAGGAATCCCTATTAATATCTTTCCTCTTGGCATTCTTATAAACACATCTGTTTTAACACTCATAATATAAACTGAAGTTTCTGGCCTAAGCGTTTGCTTTCCCTGGTAGACTCAGAATAGCTTTTATGTCTTATATCTTTATATCTCTAAGTCTTAGCTCAGTGCTCTGAATATAAATGTCCAAAAACACCTGCAAAATTGTACATGTGCATCTCTGTATAGGAGTCTTCTCTACAGAGGAGAGGAATGCTAAATTCTAAGAAACTGAAATAAGAATTCCTTTCAAGAAGGGAACTGTCTTTGCTTATGAAATGCTTTGTCTGTTTTTGGATATGGATGTGATGTTGAGAATGGGACAGAAGAAAGAAGTAGAAAAAAAGTTATTGCTAATGATTTGTACTAAATAAATTTGCAGGAAATTCCTGAAGTCTTCAGTCAAGAATGCCATTCACTCAAAACTGTGTGTTAGTGTATTTGTTGGAATTTGTTGGTTCTAATTTGAATTTGTGGAAGACAAAATAGCTGTGTGTGAGGACATAAACTAGAGTACAATATGATTTTTAGACTGAACTACTACATGAGCAGAAGATGCTAGGAAACAGGTCAATGAGAAACCCTGTGAACTTCCCAACCCCCTGTAGTAGACATTTCTTTGTTTAATTTCACTCCTCTCCTATCTTGGAAAATTGTTAAATAACGACTCTCTAAAGAGACCTTTTCTCCCCTGCCCCCCACCCAAGCACTGAGAATTGAACCTAGGGCATCTGACATGCTAGTCGAGAATCCATGACTGAGTGGCATCCCCAAACTTTTTTTTTTTTTATTTTGAGACAGGTTCTTGAGAAGTTGTACAGCTGTCTTTGAACTATCTGTCCTCTTGCCTGGCTTCCTGAGTAACTGGGATGACAGAAATAGTTCAAATGACTAAGTTACATTAAAAAGGCAATAAATGCCTGCTTTGGTCATTGCAAACCACTCAAAATGACCCTATTTGTTCCTTGAATTTGCTGCTATCTTGATACAGGCCAGCACAGAAAACTTGAAAGATACTTGAAAGATACATGAAGATATAGGGTGACATGTTGGAAGATGACTGGGTTTCTGTGTCATCATGTTTTGGAACATAGCCTCCCACTTTATGAATACCCATTTTAGATTTTGGGTGAGTGAGAAATACATTTTTATTCCATCTGAGTCATTGTACCTTTATAATTTTTAGGAAGATTGGCAGGTAGATCTGCAAGATTTCAACATTAATGCATATAAGGAAAGCAGTCAATCAAAAAGCCAAAATAAAACCAATCTAGGAAAAATATATCAGATCCTACAAATGTGAGAGAATGCAGGTTTTTTTTTTTTTTTTTTACTATTTTTCAGTTATGTCAAAAATCTTCAAGTGATTTATACTTTGTAGAATCTTAGTAAGTATGACATGTATTCATTTAAATAAGAATAAAGTCTAGTATTTTTGGGTGTTAATTTAGATATTAGTCTGTCTTGTCTCAATTATGGAATATTAGATTCTTAATATTCAATTGCAGTGTCATTTAAGTTTTCATTGTAGTTTGTATATATATTTTGTTGTACTGGTATAATGTGGTCTTATTAATTAAACTTTGCTAAAAACCAGTTGAGCTGGGCTCAGTGGCACATGCCTGTAATCCCAGTGGCTCAAGAGGCTAAGGCAGGAGAAACAGGAGTTCAAAGCCAGTCTCAGCTAAAGTGAGGGGCTAAGCAAATCAGTGAGACCCTATCTCTAAATAAAATGCAAAACAGGGATGGAGATGTGGCTCTGTGATGGAGTGCCCTTGAGTTCAATCTGCAGTACACACAAAACCCCAAAAGAACCACCACCACAACAACAAAACAGATGAAAGTTGGGCATGGTGGTGCACACAGCTAGCAGCTCAGGAGGCTGAGACAAGAGGATCACAATTTCAAGTCCAGCCTCACCACATAAGCTACTTAGTGGGGCCCTGTCTCAAAAAAAAAAAAAAAAAAAAAAAATGAAAAGGGTTGCCAATGAGGCTCAGTGATTAAGTACCCCTAAGTTTAATCCCTGGTACCAAAAATAAGTATATAAATAAGTAATTTAAAGAATCAGATGCGGTAGCTGAGGGTATATCTCAGTGGCAGAGTACTTGCTATGCATACATGAGGCTCTTGGTTCAAACCTCAACACCACATGTCAACACACACACACATGTACACTCACATCACTCATAATTCTTCTTTAGTATGAAGAGAAGTAAAAGAACATTTTTTTTTATATTTATTTTTGTATGGTCAAGTACTGTGGCAAGTAACTCCATACAAACAATAACATATTAATAACTGTCCATGGGATCCATTTGAGATATAAGGCTACATTGAGACCACTAATGATTGATTTTCCAAACATGACAGATTGTGCAAACCTAATCCCAAGATCTCATACCCAAGGAATCCCATGAAAACCACGCCAGACATGGAAAATCACATAAGGGAGGGAGTTTATTAAGCAAACAGAGTGTCTCCCTGCAGGGTAAGAGAGAAAATGAGAGGAAAAGAAAGGGAGAGAGAAAGGGCATGTGATAGAGAGAGTGGAAAAGCAAGGAGGAGAAAGAAAGTGAGGGAGAGAGAAAAGCATGAGAAAAGATGGTGGGGGTAGCTACCCTAAAGCAGTTGAATTCTGCTGGGCTAACAGGGGACCAATAATGGAGAAGGATACTTGCAAGCTGACTGATATACCAATAGCTAGCTAGGATGTTCACAGATTGACAAGTGGTTGGGAGGCAGGGAAAATGGCTGCACCAGAAAGGGCGGGGAGAGCAGCTTTGTATTACGCAAGGTCTTCTCTTTAAACTGTAGCATCTATCATTGAGTTTAGTATTTTCAAGTACTATATTCTACACATTGCCACAGGAAGTATTTCAGCTCACCTAATTTTCATACTGCCTTCTAACTGTATGAAAACTGTTTATCCTATACAGTTTGCATGTTTCATATCCTTACTCTTTCTTCTAGATATTGGTCTATGGAGGTCATTACAAACACCAAAGACTTGTTCTAAAGTTGCACTCATTTATACGCACTTAAACTTTCTGAACATTTTATAATTAACCTTTGGTCAATTGCAAAACCATTCATTTTGTCAATTAGGTCACAAACCTGATGATCACCATGAAATCATCCATTTATTTTGCTCCTCATAATCATTAGTTAAGTAAGTTTTGTCAATTCTGATTCTTAGATTCTTCTTGGCATCACTCTCTCATCTTGACATTTGTGTGGATCAGCATGCCAGAGGAAATAAATGGTCCACTCAATTTTCATATTTGAGAAAATTTAAGAAAGGTCAGGGTTTAGGGAAATCAGCAGGGACAATGCAATAGCCCTAGACTATCAGAGGTCGAGTCACCGTTAACCATGTCCCAGCCTTCAGGAGGAGAGTGAGAAAGAGGAACCAGAGAGATTACTCCTTAAGAGAGGACAACTTGATTTGAGATAGTCCTTTGGCATAGGAGAAATAAAGCTGTACAAACAGTTCCACTCAGCTGACTCCATACCTATTGTCCAATCTCCTGCCACTGCTTCCCATCCACTGAGTCTAAAATCTAATTGGAAATCAGAGGGCAGCAGAGTACAACATATTTAACTCTGTCTTCCAAGGCAAGATCAAGTCACAAAAGGTTGAAGAGTGGATCCTAACTGGAAAATGGAATGCAAGCCTTTATTTAGATTCCCAACATCTATTTCCCTAACTTCTTCCCTAACCTTTAGTTTGATATTCTAAATTAAAACAACATATTCTTTCAAATCAATATCATTGACTTCTGAAAAGTTTAAACATTTTCAGAAATAACTACAGAATATTTAGTAATGTATTAAAAATTTCTCCAAAATTTGGTCCCAATTTATTTCTTATACCTCTCATTCTATGGTTTAAAGTTGTGTTACTTAAAATATACAAAGTTTTCTAAATTCTGTTTCAGTGCTGTTTCTTGTGAGCTACCTTTCTTTCTTCAATATCTTACTCAAAATTTCTTTCTCTTATTAGACCTTAAGAAAAATTAATACTCATCATTTATATTTCTGTAAGTCTCTATGCAGATTAACACTTGTCTTTCTATAATGCGAATAGATGAAACAGTATCCCCAAAACTTGTCCTTTTTACTTTTTGAATATATAAGACATTCCATCCTTTTTCAGATATCTTGCATTTGGTGCGAATATGTGTTAAAAACAATGAAATTATATGAAACAAAGAAAAGAAAGGCTTGAAAAGAAAGACTTTGTAGCAATGATATATGATTCACTATCATTCTAAACACATTGATTTTCACTTACTTCCTCATTTTTTATTTTTTCAATCATGGAATCATGTTATTACAGAGTTGGATGCAGATGTAAACAAGTTTTGCGGACACATCCCAATATTTCCTACTACAAAGATAAGGTACTGTGACTGTATGTATTCAATGTGATGCATCAAATCTGAATCAAGTATGTAACACAGTATTTCTGACTGACTGGTATGTTCTTAGCTACAGTGAATCATCTAACTAGAACTCTCCTTTTTTGCCCTTCTCGCCGCTTATATGTGAGATTTTTCAGTGCAACTCAATAACATCCATAGATTTTTTCTGCACTCAATCAAGGAGAAAAATTTACTTCTCAAACTTCATGTATTCCCTAAAGATTTTATTAAAAGGATTAGATAAACAAGATCTTGGCCAGATTAAGGCAGAAAAATTACTTGGTAGATTTGAAATATGAATGATTTGCAGATAATGAAGATGGAGTATAGCAAGATGCAATCGTTCCTCTTTATCTGCAGACTTTTCCATACTATACTATTTGTAGTCTTACAGGTGTTCATGAGAAAAAAGGGGGAAGCAAGTGATAAGTATCTTAATATTATGACATCCATATCATCTACCTGTTACATTTTATCAAAAATCTATTATTCTATTGGAATTATGAACCTCTGTAAATAGGAGACCAAATGGATAGACTGGAACATTTATCACCCAGATCCCAGCAGACTGAAATGTGACAACTTCAAGGAAAAGTAAGTTTTGGTTACGTTTTAATTAAAAACATCAGAGAGAAGAACTATAATAATATTCAAATGTATTGAATGAAAATATTGATGTTGACTTTAATGAATCTTTATTGAAACTTCTATGTGTAGAAATATATATGAGTATGATTTTTATATCATTTTAACCCTATATAACCATACAGCAAGCATTTGGAAAGTCTTTGGTAGCTACATTGAAAATATAAATGCTCAATGGACCTGAAAAAAACTGTGATGAATTATGAGACACAATTCTATTTCTGTACATAGTAAATAAGCCAGTGCTTTAACCTATATATTTAAAAATGTTCAATATAGATTTGAAATTGCCAAAACATCTTCACATGCTGCTTCCAAAGTGTTATATATGTATTTATGCACATCCTGGTTTGTTTCAGAAAGGATTGCATGTGACCAAAATACATAAACGACAAAATAAAATATAACTGACAAGGATGAGGGTGAACACAACGCTGAGTGGTATAGAGAGATTTTATAATTGAGTAGAGAAATATTTTGGCTAAATGCTATCTTTCAATTCACTGGGAATCACACATGTATGGAAGTTAATAACATTCCAGAATGCTGCAGTATAGCTAAGAAACTGTCTAGTTCAACATCTTTTGTTAGTTTTTTTTTATATTTTTGTTTTCAAAAGGAATGTATTTCCTGATTTCAAGAAATCTAAAGCAGAAATGTGTGAAGTCAGAGTCTGACTTCTCTCTTGATTTGCTCTCCACATGCTTTGCTGAGTATAGATTTCTCATTTTAGAAGTATAAAATGTACTTGTAAAGTACATGTAATCTTGTAAATTTCAAAATGCAAGGCAGAAGTTGACAGAGAAACTCTTAGTAGAGATGAAGGGTTGGGTTTCGCTGATATATTCAATGTACATTTAGTATAAGTCTCTAATATACCAGGCATCTTCCAAGCTTCTTACACCACAGTGAAGAAGAGAGATAACATACCCTGCCCTCTGAGAACTGATAGGTAGCAGAGACAGAAGTTCATGTTAAAAACACAAACACAGCTTTGTAAATGCAACTCTGGGTAAACACCTTGCAGAACTGCAGGCTATGGACCTAGCTTGGAGCCTGCACTAAGAGAGGGAGCAGAAAAGCATTCTCTACTTGGAAGTTAGCTTGACCTGAGCCATCATGGATGAGAGACCAAGCTAGGTGAACAAGACTGCAGGAAAGGAGATGATTTGTCATTCCGAAAAGGGGAAAAGAAAATTACAAAGTTACAAAGGCACTGCCCTTGAAGAGAGACTAGTTTATTCATGGAAATGTAATTGGAGAGACCCTGGTCAGTGTTGGGAAATCTAAACCACGTCAGCATGTTTTAAGTGTGGCAGGAAGTTTTCATATCATTGACAGAAATGCAGGAAATGCAGGAAATTGATAGAAATGCAGGAAAGTCCAAATCATGTAACAGGAGATGTGCTGCAGGTAATTCTGGTATTCATGACCTTTTTCTCAAATAATCCATTAAGGAATTTGATTTAGATAAAATAAGAAACCAAGACTCTATCGTGTGTTAACGAACAGAATTACAGCATTCCACATCTCTTTTCTTTGATTACTTCCTTACTTTCAAATTTTGCATGTGTCTTAAATGAGCAAATCACTTGTTATTTGAACTATAATTACTCACTGAAAAGTGTATGTTGTTCTCTTGTGTTCAGCTCCAATGAGATGCTATTTTATGGTGGTAAATTGTTCTATATCTACATACAGAACATAATTACTGTGTACATAAATTGCCAAAATTTTACACATTTATATTTCAAAATATTAGGAAAAAATGTTTTACAGTTCCTGGGAAATGTTATTACTGACAGGGAATTTATAATGTATCATTAAGTTACTCACTGAGAATCCTGTTAAGCTAAACTTTTATCTTTCTAAAAATTAAAAAAGAAAGAAACAGCCAGTTAAACAAATAAAAACAAAGGAAAGCTAAGCAAAACAGTTTGATAAAAATAACAGAAAACAAAAAAAGCCTTAATTACATTTCTGTATTTTACTCATTTCCTTAATCTACAAGTTTGTAAATGATAAGAAGTAATCTAGGATTTATCCTTCTTTTCTAGTAAAAGTGACATTGTCATTTAATCAAAATATCTAATGATAAAAAGTTCTCTTTTTTTCTTACAGAGGCTAGTATATAGTGAGTACATGCTGAATGGTAGTTTTGGAAATAATGTTTTTATCCAATTTTATCAACCATACATAGTGAAATCTTTGTATAAATATTAATGGATAAGAAATCATTTGCATGCTAACTCCTGTCATATAGATCGAGTTTTGAGAATGGGTGAATTAGTGGTCACTGCTTTAGTCTGGGAGGCACTGTAAGTCCAGAGGTCAAGGGGCTTTGTGATTTGAAATCATGTGTGTTGTATGGAATCACCTGTGAAGTAAGATTGCCACAGGTATTTCACCTGTATTGGGTCAAACAACTCCAGGTGAACTGGACTCCTCTGTTCAACAACAAACCTTAAGGGAACAAAAAGAGATACAAATTAGGAGACAGGGTTGTAATTCTGGGCTGTGTAATTTTAGAACAAATCACATATGAAAGATATGTTAGAAAAAACAAGAGACATGTGAATACAGACTATGAATTATGTTCTTAGGTAATTAGTGTAAACAAAGTATTAAAGTGGAATTATGACATATGGAAAACCATCCCCTTTTTTTATATGTGTATGCTTGAGAAATTGAAGATGTAACATTAAGATGTTTGTGATTGTATTCAAAATTCTTTAGCAAATATTGATCATGGTAACAACTAATACTCTTCTTGCATAACTAATGTTGATACTAATATAAATACAACAGATTATGCCCATTTCACATATACACATATACATGCATATTTGTACAGTTTGTATTTTGTCTATACTTTTACATATGTTTTGAAGTTTTTAAAAATTAAATATATATTCATATTTGTATTCTGGAATGTATATATTCTTTTATTAATCAATTAAAATAAATATATATGTGCATGTATATACATATATATCAGAGAATAAAAACAATAAAACTATCTATTATCCATAATGGAAAGAGGGAAAGGAACTGAAGGGAGGAGAGTTGGGAGTGTTCTGAAAGTTTGTCTTCCCAAAATTCAAATGTTGCAAACAAGTGCCCAGTGGAATGACATAGGAGGTGGGACTTTCAGGAGGTGATTTTGTCATCAAGACCCCTCCCTCGTGAATGGGATTATGTCTTCATTAAACAGGTCCTTGGAGTTGCCTTGCCTTTCCATCACATCCAACAGGTGCCATCTATGAGCCAGAACACAAGAGCTAACCAGACTGCAGAGCACTTTAGTCTTTGGCATCTAGCTTCTAGTGATAAAAAAAATAAAATCTGTTGTTTATTAGCAACTTAGTCTATGACATTCTGTTATAGAAACCTAAATGAACCAAAACTAGTATGGGAGGGGATGGGAGAAGAGAAGAGAGGAGAGGAGAGGCGAGGAGAGGAGAGGAGAGGAGAGGAGAGGAGGAGAGGAGTAGATCATAAGTTCATCATAAGCTTCCCATTGCTTTATAATACCTAGCTAGCTTATTTATGAGGTGTATTTTTTCCATAATCATTAAGTACCTTTTCATGTAAAATGTGCCAATTACAACATTTTTGCTCTATGTCTATGCCTTAACCACTGGTCAATCCTGATATATGTTCTCAGCTCCAGATGTTATTTTCAGAAATTCCTATTTCAATTTCTTAACCTGATAATGGCCAATATCCAGGTCTCCCTTGGGACTGCTAAATTGACTTTGCTCCTGTTTGCTTCTGTCTGAACATAGGAATTAATTCCTTTAATACAAAGAGGATCACAGAGAGATTTTTAACCCAATTGTAGAATAACTTGGACACTTAGTTATATACTTATTTCTAAAGCATGGGCTCTGTTGGCCAATGCTATTATTTCACAATCACAGGAATTCCATTACATCATTTCACATAAGCCCACCAGAGTGGCATATGGCAGTGAGCATAATTAATACTCCTCATACATAATTAATATCATTGATACTAATATGATTGCAAGGGGTAGATTATGCCCATTTCACAAATGCAGAAACTGAGAATCAGAAGTCAACTACCTTGCCTAAAGCCAATCTGATTAAATATCTGAAATGGGTTTTTATTTCAAGTTTCTCTGCCTCTGAAACTAATCACAAAATTAATCACAGATTCGATCTTAAATTAGAACAATATTTAGCTTGCAGAAGTCTAATATGCATAGCTTCATATTAGAATAATGATTACAGTATGATTTCCAGGATATAGATGAATCAATTATGAGGGACTGCATTGTGCATTTTCTCTGCTGTAGTGCAAGTTGCAAACAGTTACACCTTCAGGCTACTGTGGACATTTATCAGATTGTTTCCAGAGCACCAGGTCTAGAGACATTTTGGATCAACATTACCGGGACTATAGCAGCTTCATTGAGAAATTTCCCAGCAATTGCAGACAAAATCCTGGCTTTACACTAGGGAACTTAAGAGACATCTGTCACTACGGATGGCACCTTTAGAAAGCTCTGTTGCACTGTGCCTGAACTTTGAATTGTGTGCTGACCTTAATTGACAGCAAGACTCAGCAATGAGCTTGTTGCTTTCTGAGAATCACAGTTAAGTATCGAGAAAGTTTTACATTTCCTGAATATCTAAGTCAAGGGTCAGTAACTGAAAGGAATTGCTCTCTTTTATAGATTATTTGAAGCCATGTTTAAAAATCTCAAGGGCTTGAAATGCTGTAGACTTTCTCTTCTTACTTTCTATTTTTTTTTTTCTCTTTGTATGAGCCAGATTTTTAATGGTAGACTCAGGATAGTTCCAATTACATTGGTGGGGGTTTGTTTGTGTTTCTTTCCATGGCTTTCAATACTACTCTGCTTCTCAGAGAAGGAAGAACATGTATTTTACGTGTAAAATATTACCAGAAAAAAGACTCATTGTTTTAAAAAGAGGTACCACTCTGTAAGAACTTATCAGAGCAAATTGACGAGACCACACAGCATATTCTATTAATTTGGTCCAAATGGATGTCAACTCCTGCTGATTTTATATTAAGCACTGGCTCTAGTACTGCTACAAGGGTATCTGGCTTATTAATTAAACTTGTATGGTATATTCTCTGAATCCTTCATTTCTGACTAACAGTTGACTTAACTGATATTTGTGCAATTCCCTTTTTAATATTTAAAATGCACATATCCTTTCTTTTACAACAACAAATATGTATTTCCATTCACTGCCTGAAAATCCAATTCCTCAACCCTTCTATAATTCTCATCAAAATCTGGACATAAATTTCTATAGAATGAAGGTTTCTTGGCACAATGACCTAATTGCAAATCAATTTCACTTTTCCTAAAATTTCTACCATTTGTTAGTTCTCTACATCTCCCAGTGAACATAGGCAAAATTAAATTATCAACTGTGTTATGCTTTAGAAACAATAAAACCTTTTTTAACTGTCAGAAATTTTGATAAGATTACAAATTATTTTTTGTTTTACTTTACTGTATTCTTTTGAAATGAAAGCAGAATCCCTTTAGTATAACCATTTTGTCATGTGGATATTGAGTAGCACAATAGTGTATTCAGAGAAAGCCCAAGAAAATATTATTTTACTTATGATAATATTTTCCAAATCTTTCAAGTAGTAGATCAATTTAAAAAAAATCAACTTGCTTATGTTTTGCTTTGTGTTTTCTTTAATTATGGTTAAGTTTATACAAATGAAATGTTAGCTTATCAAAATGCAAAATGTCACAAGTAAAGCTCTTATTTCATTCAGAAAGAAGAATGAATACTTCAAATGGCCATTCTATAAGAAATTAATATTAGGTTCTCACATGTAGAAAACAATTCTAAAAATGTTTTACTGAAGTTAATAATGAGAATTATAAAGAAAAAAAAACAAGGAAGAAACAGTGTTGTAATATAATGATTAAAACTTTAATTCATTAAAAAGATATGAAAGTTGTAAATGTATATGCACTTAATGGCATAGTCTAAAAATAAAAGTGAAGCAAATGAAAATGACATATAAAAATAATTACTCTGTCAATAATTGGTTGAGCAAAAATATAATATTCTAAAAAAATAGAAAAGAGAAATAGAAATAGCAAATGTTAAGAACTTGATGCACTTATGGTTTCTATTTCATCCTTTCTTTCTGTTTTAAAGTTCATTACTCTATTTTTGTCCAGAAGACCACACATTAAATTTATAAGGAATGTGGAAACACTTGTCCATATATATTATAGAATTAGTGTCACATAGGTGACATAACTTATTGCAATAAAATTAGAAAATTATAATGTATTTGGACTCCAAATTACAGAGGCAAAATAAGTCTCTAAGAAGCTTAGGGTGAGCTGGGTGTGGACACTGCACACCTGAAATCCCAGTGGCTTAGGAGGCTGAGGCAGGAGTATTGCAAATTCAAAGTCATCCCTAGCAGCCTAGTGACATCCTCAGCAACTAAGTGAAACTCTGTCTCAAAATCTAAAAAAATAAATTAAAAAGGGCTGAGCACCCCTGGGTTGAACCCCCAGTACAATAAATAAATAAATAAATAAGTAAATAAATAATGAAAAACTAGTTTATGGTGAAAAGAAACTTTAAGGAATATTTTTGAAAATGCTTAAAAGTGATAAAGTGATTGTTGATAAAACTATACAATTTTTGGATGCAGAAAATGCAATATGTTTCTTATTGCTGCTGTGGGAAGTTACCACACACTTTAAACTGAGAGGTTTAAACAAATGCATTCTTACAGTTTTGGAGGTCAGAATTCTGAAATTATCCTTAGAGGGTTAAAATAAGGCACTGGCAGAGCTATATTCTTCTAGAAGTTTTAAAAGGATTTTCCTTGGGTATTCCAGTTCCTAGAGGCCACCTCCATTCCTTGGCTTGTGGCTCCTTCCTTCATCATCAAGGCCAGCAGTACAACACCTTTAAACCTTACTAAAGGTTCTGTCTTCTACTAAAGACAACCTCATGATTACATAGGATGAACTTAGACACTATAGAAAGGGAAACATAACTAAAAGACTTTAACTTATGCAAGCCTGGAATTTCCTTCTGCCATATACAATAATATATTCACAGTTATTAGATATTAAGATAAGGACATCTATTGGGTGCTCTTATTCTGCTTGCCATAAGCAGTACTCAGGGGCAATTTAGACTTATAAATGACTTCCATAAGAAAGTAAGAAAGGCTCAGAATTAATGAACTAACCATCAATACTGACAAATCTTATTTTAAAAAAACCACAATAAGTGAAAATTAGAAAGATGAATTTTAATTTTAAAAAATGTGAAAAATAAAAAGCATTGTAACAACATAGAAGCAAATAAAGTTCAATAAAGATAAAAAATTCCTCTAAATAAGCCAATAAATTGGACAATCCTCTGAAGAAATTAATGAAGAAAAAAATGGTGTATGTGTAGACAACCTAAGGAATGAGAAAAAGGGTACATTGAATTGTTGGAGTTTATGAAAAGAACAACTCTGTAACTATTAATCAGAAAGTGTAGATGGAAACCTCTATTCCTCAAAAATACAACTTACTAATATTGACTATTAATTATAAAATGTGAATGGTCTTGTAGCTGGTAAATAAACAGAATGAATATTCAAGGGTCACTCACAAACATACATGAATTAAGATTTCATACAATCATTTTAAGTTGAATTTTACCCAAAATACAATCTTTAAATAATGTCAGCCTTATATATTACTTCTACAGAAAATAAAAAGAGTGATTTATTCCTTAGTCCTTGGATTTGTTAGGCTCATAAACAAAAGTAGATTTTTTAAAAAAGAAGGAAAGTTGTAGGCCCATTTTAGTAAATTGTTAATATTTTCAGATGTATTAAATAAATCCATCTGGAAATATCAAGGAAACATATAGTAAAAGCTAACGAAATGAAGGACTTAGGTAAAGTTTTAAAATTAAGTATTATGGTGGTTCCATTCCAAGCTTTCTGAGGAATCTCCATACTGCTTTTCAGAGTGGCTGCACTAATTTGCAACCCCACCAGCAATGTATGAGTGTACCTTTTTCCCCACATCCTCGCCAACAACTATTGTTGCTTGTGTTCTTGATAATCGCCATTCTAATTGAGGTGAGATGGAATCTTAGAGTAGTTTTGATTTGATGTCCTTCAATTGATGAATGGATAAAGAAACTGTGGTATATATATATATACAATAGAATATTGCTCAGCCATAAAGAATGGTAAAATTATAGCATTTGCAAATGGATGAAATTGGAGAATATCATGCTAAGTGAGATAAGCCAATCTCAAAAAACCAAAGGACAAATGATCTCACTAATAAGCAGATGATGACACATAATGGGGGGGTGGGAGGGGGCAAGAATGGAGGAAGGAGGGACTGTATAGAGGGAAAAGAGGGGTGGGAGGGGTGGGGGGAAGGGAAAATAATAGAATGAATCAAACAACATTACCCTATGTAAATTTATGATTACACAAATGGTATGCCTTTATTCCATGTACAAACAGAGAAACAACACGTATCCCATTTGTTTACAATAAAAAAAATAAGTCTTATAAACATTCAAAGAACTAAAGAAAAAATGTTTCAAACAATAAAGAATTGTTTGTAAATAATTTCTCATCAATACAGATAAAATCATAGACAGAAGTTACTAAGGAAAAGAGAGGGGTATCAAATGAAATTCTGAAGTTGAAAGGACAATAATTGAATTAAAATTCACTGAAGTTTCAAAAGCACGTTTGACTTGGTGGAAGAAAGAATCTCTGAACTTAAAAACAGGGCAAATGAGACTATCCAGGGAAAAGAACAGAAAGAAAAAATAATCAGGAAAATGAACAGTCTCAGAGATATGTTGATTACTGCAACTGTACTAACAAATGCACAGTAGGACTCAATTTGAAAAGATAAAGATAAGTCATAAGAAAAAATAATTAAATAAATAATGTTTAACAGTTCCTGAATTTTATAATTCTACATATCAAAGCTTGATGAAAACAGAGTAAAATCAGAGATCCACACCACCTTAACACACAGTCACAGTCAAGCTGTTGGAAGTATAAGTTAAACAAACAAAGAAGCCTCAAAAGCAACAAAAATGCCATTACACAACCAGAACCAAGAAAACAAAAACGAAATGACAAAAACTGGAACTCACCATGTTCATGGATACTTAACCAAGTTAACAGCCAACTTCCCAACAGAAAGTATAGATCCAAGAGGCAGTGGAAAATATACTCAAAGTGAAGGAATGAAATGGCAGTCCATGAATAATTGTACATCCAGTAAAACTAAAATTTTCAAATGAAGAATTTAAAAATATCTCCACATGAACAAACACAAGTAGTTCATTCTTATTTGACTTTCCCCACAAAAACAATCTAAAGGGAATCACTCATATTCAAAAATGGTCACTAAACAATAACTTGAGTATAGCAAAGGTAACAGAGATCTCAGGTAAAGGCAACTACTTAGGGAAATATAGACATTAATGCGAGGGTATTTTGTTTGTAAATATTTTCTTACATTTGAAACATATTGCACAATGAAGTGGATACAAACTTCTGTGAATGGTGCCATGAGTAATTTTGTGTCAACTTGACTGAGCTTTAGGTTCCTTAGATGGCTGGTTAAATATCATTAATGGGTATGGCTGCCAGAGTGTCTTTGGAGAAGACCAGCATTTGAACTGAGTAAAGCAGACACTCTCCCTAGTGTGTGTGTGTGTGGGGGGGGGGGGGGGTGGGCATCATCCAATCCCTTGACTGTGTGAAGAGAGAAAAAAAAAAGAAAAGAGAAAGGAAAAAGGTAGCATAAAACTGAATTAATGGCCTGTCAATTTAGGCAAGGATATCCATCTTCTAGGCCCATAGCACTCCTGATTCTCTAAATGGAAATTACAATTTTGGCTCACCAGTTCTCACCCTTTCAACCAAGCCTTCCTGGATCTCTAGCTTTCAGAAATTAGATTTTTGGACTTCTTACCCTCTATGACATATATGTCTGTATGTGGGTCTTTCTATGTGTGTGCATGAGTGTGTGTATGTGAGCATGTGCATGCACGTGTTTATAGGAGACAATTATTTCCTATTGATTTTATATTTTTGGAGAACACTAATTCAGATGGGGTTATAATGTATAAATATGTAATTTGACAGTGATACCCCATAAGAAAGGGAAGGAAATGGATAAGTTTCAGTAAAACTTTTATAAATTATTAACATTGTAAGAATTTGAATGATTGTTGCAAATTAAAATGGTAGTTGACGGGCTGGGGTTGTGGCTCAGTGGTAGAGCGCTTGCCTAGCATGTGTGAAGCACTGGGTTCGATTCTCAGCACCACATATAAATAAATGAATAAAATAAAGGTCTGTTAACATCTAAAAAATATTTTTAAAAAATGGTAGTTGTAATCCCTAATATAATTAACTTAAAGATATAGTAAAATGGAGTCAATTTAGTACACATGAACTTATAAGTTTAACCTAAGGCAGTAATGAGAAGTAGAAAAAAAAAATGAAATACAAAGAATGCAAATAGCAAAGTGACAGAAGAACCCCTACTTTATTAAAACTTCCAAGAAAAAGCAGAGAGAAATACAGCAATTTAAAATGATCCTACTAAGTGCTGCATGTTCTATATAGAAAACACAAGTCACATTTAAACACTCATATGGGTTCAAGTAGTTTAAATATTTCCTGGCACAAATAATAATGCAATGAAAAACGTGCAACACAACAGAAGGTAACAAGCAAAAGAGAACACTCTAAAAGCTAGAATAATAAGAGTGACTAACAAAGAAAAGTACTCTTTAAAACAAAATTGTTACAGAGTCAGAGAAGTACTTCTTTTAATGATAGAATTTTCAAAACATTAGGAAGAAAAACTACTATGAACATGTCTGGAGTAACCAAACCACCCCAAAATAAATGAAATAAAATGGACAGAAATAAAGCAAAACATACAAATAGACAAACTAAAAATAGCTGGAAACTTCAATACCCTACTTGCAGTAATGGATAAATCAATGTACAAAATTCAATTTTTTTATACATAGTAAAATGGAGCAATCTAAAAATATAAGTATATTTAATTTATAATAACAACAAAAAGAAAAAAAAATTCCTTGAAGTAAATAGATCAAAATAAATGCAATACTTACCATGAGCTACAATATAGTTATTGAAAGGTACTATACTACTGAGAGATTTTATAGAAGACATGAGCAAATGCAAAATTATCTCTTAGTCATAGATCAGATGGGCTAATATTGTTAAGATGACAGAACTCCCCAAACTGAGCCACATTATTAATATGATCCCCACAAAAATTCCAGCTGACTTTATTTTCTTTCCAGAAATTATCAAAATTGCCCACTAATTCAAGGAACTGGGAATTGAGAAATCTTAGTCTTGAAAAAGGAGAATAGAGTTAGAGGACTCACACTTTCAAATTTCACAGCTTACAACTTAATGCAGTAATTAAGATACCATGAAGTGGGCATTAGAGATATATAGAATGACGACATAAAACTGAGAGTCTAGAAATAAACCCTTACATTTATGGTTAACTCATTTTCACAAGGATGTAAAGACAAGTCGATGGAAACTTTTTTCTCCCCAAGAAATGTTACTGGGGTAACTAGAAATATATATACAAAGGAATTTGGACTCCATTTTCAAACCATGTAAAAAACTTTCTCAGTAGGGTTGGTTCATGGACAAAAATAGAGGAACTAAAATTATAAATTCATAAAAGAAAATATAGGAGTAAATCTTTGTGAAGTTGAATTAGGCAACTGTTTCTTATGACACCAGAGTACAAGCCAAAACAACAAAAAATGATAACAGGGATTTTACTAACATTGAAACCTTGTGCTACAGAGAAAATCATGGTGAAAATAAAAAAGTCAACCCACAAAATGAGAGAAAACATTTCCAAAATAAATACTAAAAATGCTGTTTATCCTGAGTAAAAACATTTTCCAACGTAAGGATCAAAGAAGAATGAATATCACAATCAAGAAAACTCTGGACCCATACTCTTTTTCATGCTGGGAATTGAACACAGGGCCTATTATTTGATAGACAAAAGCTCTCCCATATATCCCTAGCCCCTTAAACAGACATTTCTAAAAAAATATTCAAATTCTCAGTAGCATATGAAAATAGTTTCAATATAATAATTTGCAATTCGGTAAACCAAATGAAAAACACAGTGAGATGCTACTTCACACTCATTAGATCACCATGAATAAAAAGGATACATAATGAATAATTTGGAGAGGAAGGGAAGTTTGATAGCTTTATGTATTTCTAGTGGGAATATACAATGGTATATTTACTTTAGAAAACAGGAATAGAGAACTGCCAGGAAGTATCATGCATGTTAACTACAGAGTTTCCACATGATTAATCATTCTTTTTCTCTTAAGTACATATGCAAGAGAAATGCAAACATATGTCCAAACTAGAACTTGAATTTGTCAGCAATATTAACACTAGCCCAAATGTGAAAGCACCTAAATATAAAATCTGATGAACTGATAAATATACTATTTTTCATCCATATATTGGAATATTATTTAGCAAGGAGATTATGCATAATATATGTTACAGTATTAACTAAGAAAAAAAGCTAAGGGAAAAAAGCTAGTTATAAAGCAAAAAATAATGTATTGTAGGAAGGCAATTGTTTTAAATGTTCAGAACAGGAAAATTTATAAGAAATGAATGTTAGTGAATGTTAGGGTTGGGGAGAGGTGGAAGAAAGAGTAAGGATACTTTTTGAAAGAAGGGGTAATAAAAGCATTCTTAATTCATTTTGTGATAATGGTTTCATGACTCCATGTATATACTAAAAACCATTAAATTGTATAATTTTAGTGGTTGAAACCATTTTATGGCTTGTATATATTATCTTATTAATGAATGATTCAATAATTGAATGTTTTTTAGTACCTATTGGTACTTAGTATTGTAAGTAGTCAGGTTACATAAGGGGGAAATTTATGTGGATATTTCAGCAAATTATATTAGTTCTGTTTGGAAGGAGATGTTAAGAAACAACTAACCCTTAGCAAGAAAAGTGAAGCAGGAGGTATAACAATACCAGACCTTCAACTGTACTACAGAGCTATAGTAATAAAAACAGCATGGTATTGGCACCAAAACATGTAGACCAATGGTACAGAATATAAGGCACAGAGACAAAACTACATAAATACAGGTATCTCATACTACACAAAGGTGCCAAAAACATTCACTGGAAAAATGATAGCCTATTCAACAAATGGTGCTGGGGGAAATGGAAAGTCATATGTAAAAATATTAAATTAAACCTTTATCTCTTACCCTGCATGAAACTCAACTCACAGTGGATCAAAGACTTAGGTACTAGAACAGAGACTCTGCTACTACTAGAAGAAAAAAATAGGCCTAAATCTTCACCAGTTGACCTAGGATCTGACTTCCTTAACAAGACCCAAAAAGTTCAAGAAGTTAAATCAAGAATCAATAAATGGGATGGACCCAAACTAAAAAGCTTCTTCTCAGGAAAAGAAACAGTCAATAATGTGAAGAGTGAGCCTACAAGTGGGAGAAAATCTTTACCTCATGCACCTCAGATAAAGCATTAATCTGCAGGATATATAAAGAATTCAAAAAACTTAACATCAAAAGAACAAATGACACAATCAATAAATGGGTTAAGGAACTGAACAGACACTTCACAGAAGAAGATATACAATTGATTAACAAATACATGAAAAAATGTTCGACATCTCTGGTAATTAGAGAAATCCAAATGAAAACTACTCTAAGATTTCGCCTCACTCCAATCAGAATAGCAATGTTCAAGAATACAAGCAACAATAAATGTTGACGAGGATGTGGGGAAAAAGGTCTGCTCATACATTGCTGGTAGGAATGCAAAATGGTGCAACCATAATGAAAAACAGTATGGATATTCCTCAGAAAACTTGGAATGGAACCACCATTTGACCCAGTTATCCCACTCCTTGGTTTATACCCAAAGGACTTAAAATCAACATACTACAGTGATGCAGCCACATCAATATTTATAGCAGCTCAATTCACAATAGCTGAACTATGGAACCAACCTAGATGCCCTTCAACAGATGAATGGAAAAAGAAAATGTATACATATATATACATGTGTATATATGTATAAATGTATACATATATGTAAAATCAACTAATATTCAGCTTTAAAGAAGAATGAAATTATGGCATTTGTTGGTGAATGGATGGAGTTAAAGAATACCATGCTAAGTGAAATAAGTCAAACCCAGAAAACCAAAGGTCGAATATTTTCTCTGATATGTGAATGCTAATTTCCAGTGGAGGTGGTGATATGGAAGAATAGAATTACTCCATATTAGGTAGAATTAGGTAGAGGGAAGTGAAAGAAGGGGAAGGGGTATGGGGGAAGGAATGATGGAAGAGTGAAACAGACTTTACTACCTCATGTACATATATGACTGTATGACCAATGTGATTCTACAATATGTATAATCAGAAAAATAAGATTATACTCCATTTATGTATGACCCATCAAAAGGTATAAATGCATTCTACCATCATGCACAACAAAGTAGAACAAATTAAAAATCATGAAACAACTGAATGTCAAAGGTATAAAGACTTGATTAGTAATAAGGGTGAAGGTTATCAAGGTAAATACAATAGCATTGATATTTTATGCTTCATCATGAAGCAATCATACACTGATATACATTAGTAAATGCTTTAATACAGAATATGCACTCACACTATGTCAGTTTCCAAACACATTTTTAGATATTCTACAACATTTAAAATTATTCATCATATGTCTTATTTTTAACAAAACATTGACATAGAACTATGTCTTAAGTCTCAAAGAACCGTATTTTTTTATGTTAAAAAAGAGATACTTGGACATGTACTACTCATTATTGAGAGTAAAACAATGTAAGGTTACAACTCTTTCAAAAGAGCCATTACAAACTTTCTATTGCAGCACTTGTGATGAGTAAAATTTTCTGTTAAGAGACATTCTCTGCAAAATTATCTCAGAAAACTCTTCATGTTATTCTCATCTCCAGGCAATGCTAGCCGTCCACCTCCCTTTGAGCAGCTACACAGTGACCCTGAAAACCTCTTCATTACACTGGTGATGAATCACTTTAAGGAAGGAGAAAAGGGAAACTAAAACATCTACCATGACAAGCACCAGATGCTATAAAGTGCTGCATAAGCACAGGACAAAAGTGTTCAGTTTCACAGGCAGGGAATGAAGTACAGCAAATTGCTCAGTCAGAACATCAAAATGGCGCAGATTGCATTTCCTCTCTTAGGATCAGTGGATGATTAAGGGCATGGTCTCATTAAAGTTACTTGCAGCAAATCAGCAAACTACTACACGTTATTTCTTTGTGGTTGACATAAAAGTTGTCTATCTTCCTAATTGTAATGGGCTAATCATTTGAATCATCAAAGCATATTGAGTATATTAATGAAAATGTATCCCTCTCTGATCAGTTACTGTGACACTCAAGAAGAAAATAATATACTTAGCAATATACACGTTATGTGTCAATGGAGATTCCAATATTATTACTTCTTAATTCCAATGTTGTTAACATTATGACTGTCATTGTTTTTATTTTTCCTGAGTGCCTCTGACCAAAAAAAAAAAAAAAAAAAAAAATACTATTTAGGAAGAGTGAAGAACCTCATGAAAAAACAAAGACAGGGCTCATATTAAATTACAAGATAATAATCATAATAATAAATTATTGGTCAGTTTCTATGTGTCAAGATTCATCATAACTTCTGGGTTGCAATTCCAGTGAGATAATCATCTAGAAATTTGAGAGTCTAGTTGGGGAATTCAATGTATAAACAAATAATCTACATTATTGCTAGATGTATGTTCAGGAAATTCCACAGGGGGCTATTCTGAGCTCCTACAATGTCAGAAGAAGCAGTAATCGGGGAGTGAGGAAGAAGATATTCTGACTAAACTGCCAATGAGTGAGTGGTATTAGCTAGGGAGATGATCAGTACAAAGAGGAACTCAGTTTGTGAGCAAGATAGGAGCCAAAGTGGGAGGCTGAGAAGTATTGTGTGTGTGAGAAAAGAATGACCACAGGCCAGAAAAACTGTGCTAATACATACTTCAATAGATAACTACATATACACATATGTGTGTCTTCGTGTGTGTATACTTTGTGTGTGTGTGTGTGTGTGTGTGGTTATATAGCCTGAGTCCTAGTCCCAACATTGCCAATAATTACTAAAGTGGCTGAGCCCATTTCTAAAACATTCTAGAATGACATTTAAGCTATCTTTCAGATACTCATTGATTGAACTGAAAATTGCTCTCTGAAAATCACCATCTGCTCACAACCATCTCCAGCCAACCTGCAGTCTGTCCTGAAGTGAATTCCAACCAGAAGGAACCCAAACTGTCATCAGACTATCAAGTGATCTGTACATACTATTTTATGAACATTAGAAATATATTTTGACTTTCCAGATTCCAAGGACTAAAGTCCTTGTAAGTGAACAGACCATTTCATTTTCACCTGTTAAGCCCAATTTTTCTAATTATATCCTCATTGATTATTGCCATTCTCCTGTGGACTCTAGTACCCAGGATTATGTGTCTTAGTAAAAGAACATAAAACAATTTAAATCTGATCTACCTCAATACAGCTCAATAAGAAATTTTGGGGTAGAAAACACAAAATATATATAGTTCCAATTACTTATGCAGTCAGCTCATTAATTTAAAGAGTCAACTAAATTCTTTTTTTTTATTTTTTTTATTTTTATTTATTTATTTATTTTTTTTTTTTATTTTTTTTTCTTTATAAGTAACCTTACTAATTTTATTGGACATTCCTCAAATTTATACTAACTCTCAATGGCTCATCTGCACTAAGAATTTTTTTTTTTTATTGTAAACAAATGGGATACACGTTGTTTCTCTGTCTGTACATGGCGTAAAGGCATACCATTTGTGTAATCATAAATTTACATAGGGTAATGTTGTTTGACTCATTCTGCCATTTTTTCCCTTCCCCCCCACCCCTCCCACCCCTCCCCTCCCTCTATACAGTACTTCCTTCCTCCATTCCTGCCCCCTTCCCTAAACCCAACTCCAACCCCAACACTAACCCCTCCCACCCCCCATTATGTGTCATCATCCACTTATTAGCAATACCATTCTTCCTTTGGTTTTTTGAGATTGGCTTATCTCACTTAGCATGATATTCTCCAGTTTCATCCATTTGCCTGCAAATGCCATAATTTTATCATTCTTTATGGCTGAGTAATATTCCATTGTATATATATACCACATTTTCTTTATCCATTCATCGATTGAAGGACATCTAGGTTGGTTCCACAATCTGGCTATTGTGAACTGAGCAGCTATGAATATTGATGTGGCTATATCTCTGTAATATGCTGATTTTAAGTCCTTTGGGTATAGGCCAAGGAGTGGGATAGCTGGGTCAAATGGTGGTTCCATTCCAAGTTTTCTAAAGAGTCTCCATACTGCTTTCCAGAGTGGCTGCACTAATTTGCAACCCCACCAGCAATGCATGTGTGTACCTTTCTCCCCACATCCTCGCCAACACCTGTTGTTGCTTGTATTCTTGATAATCGCCATTCTAATTGGGGTGAGATGGAATCTTAGGGTGGTTTTGATTTGCATTTCTCTTATTACTAGAGATGTTGAACATTTTTCCATATGTTTGTTGATTGCTTGTAGATCTTCTTCTGTGAAGTGTCTATTCATTTCCTTAGCCCATTTGTCGATTGGATTATTTGCATTCTTGGTGTGGAGTTTTTTGAGTTCTTTATAGATTCTGGAGATTAGCGCTCTATCTGAAGTATGATTGGCAAAGATTTTCTCCCACTCTGTAGGCTCTTTCTTCGCATTACTGACAGTTTCCTTTGCTGAGAGAAAGCTTTTTAGTTTGAAACTATCCCAGTAATTGATTCTTGCTTTTATTTCTTGTGCTATGGGAGTCCTGTTGAGGAACTCTGGTCCTAAGCCGACATGTTGAAGCTCTGAACCTACTTTTTCTTCTATAAGATGTATGGTGTCTGGTTTGATTCCGAGGTCCTTAATCCATTTTGAGTTTAGTTTCGTGCATGGTGAGAGATATGGGTTTAGTTTCATTCTGTTGCATATGGATTTCCAATTCTCCCAGCACCATTTGTTGAAGAGGCTATCTTTTCTCCATTGCATATTTTTGGCCCCTTTGTCTAGTTTGAGAAAATTGTATTTATTTGGGTTTGTGTCCGTGTCCTCTATTCTGTACCATTGATCCACCTTTCTATTTTGGTACCAATACCATGCCGTTTTTGTTACTATTGCTTTGTAGTAGAGTTGAAGATCTGGTATTGCGATACCCCTGCTTCACTCTTTCTGCCAAGGATTGCTTTAGATATTCTGGGTTTTTTATTCTTCCATATGAATTTCATAATTGTTTGCTCTATTTCTGTAAGGTACATCATTGGGATTTTAATTGGAATTGCATTGAATCTGTATAGCACTTTTGGTAGTATGGCCATTTTGACAATATTAATTCTGCCTATCCACGAACATGGGAGATCTTTCCATCTTCTAAGGTTTTCTTGAATTTCTTTCTTTAGTGTTCTGTAGTTCTCATTGTAGAGGTCTTTCACCTCTTTTGTGAGATTGATTCCCAAGTATTTTATTCTTTTCGATGCTATTGTGAATGGGGGAGTTTTCCTAATTTCTCTTTCTGAAGATTCATCGCTTATGTATAAAAATGCCTTAGATTTATGTGCATTGATCTTATATCCCGCTACTTTACTGAATTCACATATGAGATTTAAAAGTTTTCTGGTGGAATTTCCTGGTTCCTCTAAGTATATAATCATATCATCAGCAAATAGGATAGTTTGAGTTCTTCTTTTCCTGTTCATATCCCTTTAATTTCTTTGGTCTGTCTAATTGCTCTGGCTAGAGTTTCAAGGACAATAGTGAATAGAAGTGATGAAAGAGGGCATCCCTGCCTTGTTCCAGTTTTTAGAGGGAATGCTTTCAGTTTTTCACCATTTAGAATGATATTAGCCATGGGCTTAGCGTAGATGGCCTTTACAATGTTAAGGAATGTTCCCACTATCCCTATTTTTTCTATTGTTTTGAGCATGAAGGGGTGCTGTATTTTATCAAATGCTTTTTCTGCATCTATCGAAATAATCATGTGTCTCTTGACTTTAAGTCTATTGATATGGTGAATTACATTTATTAATTTCCTGATGTTGAACCAACCTTGCATCCCTGGGATGAAACCCACTTGATCATGGTGCACTATCTTTTTAATATGTTTTTGTATGCGATTTGCTAAAATTTTGTTGAGAATTTTTGCGTCGATGTTCATTAAGGATATGGTCTGAAATTTTCTTTCCTCGATGTGTCTCTGTCTGGTTTATGTATCAGGGTAATATTGGCTTCATAGAATGAGTTTGGGAGGGTTCCCTCCTCTTCTATTTTATGGAATACTTTGAGAAGTATTGGAATGAACTCTTCTTTAAAGGTTTTGTAGAACTCGTCTGAGAACCCATCTGGTCCTGGACTTTTCTTTGTTGGTAGGCTTTTGATGACTTCTTCTATTTCATTACTTGAAATTGGTCTATTTAAATTGTGTATGTCCTCCTCGTTCAGTTTAGGCAATTCATATGTCTCTAGAAACCTGTTGATGTCTTCAAAATTTTCTACTTTGTTGGAGTATAGGTTTTCAAAATAGCTTCTAATTATGTTTTGTATTTCAGTCGTGTCTGTTGTGATATTTCCTTGTTCATTCTGAATTTTAGTGATTTGGGTTTTCTCTCGTCTTCTCTTTGTTAGTAGTGGCTAAAGGTTTATCAATTTTGTTTATTTTTTCGAAGAACCAACTATTTATTTTGTCAACTTTTGTATTGTTTCTTTTGTTTCAATTTCGTTGATTTCAGCTCTGAGTTTAACTATTTCCTGTCTTCTACTACTTTTGGTGTTGGTCTGTTCTTCTTTTTCTAGGGCTTTGAGCTGTAGTGTTAGGTCGTTTATTTGTTGAGTTTTACTTCTTTTATTAAATGCGCTCCATGAAATAAATCTTCCTCTAAGTACTGCTTTCATAGTGCACCAGAGATTTTGATATGATGTTTCTTTGTTCTCATTTACCTCTAAGAATTTTTCAATTTCCTTCCTAATATCTTCTGTTATCCATTCATCATATAATAGCATATTGTTTAATCTCCAGGTGTTGGAGTAGTTTCTGTTTTTTACTCTTTCATTTATTTCTAACTTCAATCCATTATGATCTGATAGAATACAAGGTAGTGTCTCTATCTTCTTGTATTTGCTGACATTAGCTTTGTGGCATAATATATGGTCTATTTTAGAGAAGGATCCATGTGCTGCTGAGAAGAAAGTGTATTCGCTCTTGGTTGGATGGTATATTCTATAAATGTCTGTTAAGTCTAAATTATTGATTGTGTTATTGAGATCTATGGTTTCTTTGTTCAATTTTTGTTTGGAAGATCTGTCCAGTGGTGAGATAGGCATGTTAAAATCACCTAGTATTATTGTGTTATGGTCTATTTGGTTTCTAAAATTGAGGAGGATTTGTTTAACATACATGGATGAGCCACTGTTTGGGGCATAGATGTTTATGATTGTTATATCTTGCTGATTTATGCTTCCCTTACGCAGTATGAAATGTCCTTCTTTATCCCTTCTGACTAACATTGGCTTGAAGTCCACATTATGTGAAATGAGGATGGATACTCCAGCTTTTTTGCTGAGTCCATGTGCATGGTATGTTTTTCCCCATCCTTTCATCTTTAGTCTATGGGTATCTCTTTCTATGAGGTGAGTCTCTTGCAGGTAACATATTGTTGGATCTTTCTTTTTAATCCAATGTGCCAGTCTATGTCTTTTGATTGATGAATTCAGGCCATTAACATTCAGGGTTATTATTGAGATATGATTTGTATTCCCGGTCATTTGGTTCATATTTAAATTTTTATTTATTTATTTATTTATTTATTTTGACACATTTTGGTTCCTCCTTTATTTGACAGTTCCTTTAGGATAATTCCTCCCTTTGATGATTTGCTTCTTTGTTTTTTATCTCTTCCTCATGAAATATTTTGCTGAGAATGTTCTGTAATGCTGGCTTTCTTTTTGTAAATTCTTTTAGCTTTTGTTTATCATGGAATGATTTTATTTCATCGTCAAATTTGAAGGTAAGTTTTGCTGGTATAAGATTCTTGGTTGGCATCCATTTTCTTTCAGAGCTTGAAAAATGTTATTCCAGGCCCTTCTAGCTTTTAGGGTCTGGATTGAAAAATCTGCTGATATCCGTACTGGTTTCCCCCTGAATGTAATTTGGTTCTTTTCTCTCACAGCCTTTAAAATTCTGTCTTTTTTTTGTATGTTAGGTATTTTCATTATAATGTGCCTTGGTGTGGGTCTGTTGTAATTTTGTGTATTTGAAATCCTATAAGCCTCTTGGACTTGATTTTCCATTTCATTCTTCAGATTTGGGAAATTTTCTGATATTACTTCATTGAATAGATTGTTCATTCCTTTGGTTTGTTTCTCTAACCCTTCCTCAATCCCAATAATTCTCAAATTTGGCCTTTTCATGATATCCCATAGTTCTTGGAGATTCTGTTCATGATTTCTTACCATCTTCTCTGTTTGTTCAACTTTGTTTTCGAGGTTAAATATTTTGTCTTCAATATCTGAAGTTCTGTCTTCCAGGTGTTCTATCCTATTGGTTATGCTTTCTATGGAGTTCTTAATTTGGTTTATTGTTTCCTTCATTTCATGGATTTCTGTTTGTTTTTTTTTCAATATTTCTAACTCTTTATTGAAATGATCTTTTGCTTCCTGAATTTGCTCTGTTAACTGTCGATTGGTGCGATCATTCAATGCCTGCATTTGCTCTTTCATCTCATCGTTTGCTTCCCTAATCATTTTAATTATGTACATTCTGAACTCCCTTTCTGTCATTTCTTCTGCTATGCTGTTGTTGGTTTTTATTGATGTAACATCTAGATTTGTTTGGGGCATTTTCTTCCCTTGTTTTCTCATATTGTTCAGGAATCAGTGGGTCATTAAGATATTGCAGATTTCCTCTATCAACTTATAATGTCCCTGAAGATTGCTAGTATATCCCCTCTTATCCTTCAGTAGCCTGAAGTCTTGGAGGAAGTTGATAATGCGGAGCTCCACGAAGAAGCTGCCTCTCTAGGGGTGGTGACCCTCAGGTGGCGTATATTCCCTGCTAGTGGGCAGAGGTGTCTCCTCTTGTTGATCAATGGTCATCCAACGGGGAACTAGGCTTCGGGCTGAGGCAAGGCCTGTTTATGCCTGTGTCTCTGGTTTTACCATCCCTGTGGGAAAACCTCACCCGGCAGGGAAGACTCACTCGGTGGGGACTTCTCGCTGGTCAGTTCCCCTCCTAGAGGTTCCCCTCAATCTACAACTACCGCCTGGGCTGGGCTGTCTTCCTCTTCAATGTTCCCAGGGGCCCGGACCTACCTCCTGGGCCTGGGAGCCTCACCCTTCGCAGGCGAGTCTCCTTAGGCTTCCTCTCCCAGAGAATCTGCCTGCAGTCCTGGAAACTTCGCTCCGCCCGTAGGCGTGTCTCTGTGTGGCTCTTCCAGCAAGAAGCCACCTAGCTCCTGGGACCCTGCTCTGCACCTAATCGCCTGGCTATGCGGCCCCTCCTCTGAGCCGCCACCTGGAGCCCCGTACAATAGCTCCGATACCCAGAGACCCGCCACACACCTCCTCCTCCGGACAGTGACCTGGTTTCCGACGCAGTCACTAGGAGTCCATGCAACTCACTTCGCGTCTCCTCCTCCCCCCGCCAACCACCCGTAGCTCTAGGCAGTCACTCCAAGTCCAAGTGACCCGCCCTGTTCCTCCTCCTCCTCCTCGGGGTAGCCCCCCGGGTGTTCAGGAGCAGTGGCTCCGAGACCAAGTGACCCACCGCGCTCCTCCTCCAGGCAGGCCACCGGTGTTCAGGAGCGGTCGCTTTTAGTCCAATCAATTCACCACTCGCCTCCTCCTCTGGCAACCGGCTGTGGCTCTGATGCAGTCACTCCTAGACCAAGCGACCTGCCGCACTTCTCCTCTTCCTTCGGGCAACCGCCCGGTGTTCAGAAGCGGTCATTCTGAGTTCAAACAGCTCGCCATGCAGCTCCTCCTCTGGCAACCGCCTGTGGCTCTGATGCAGTCACTCCTCGAGTCAACTGAATTCTAACCTTTACTTAATTTCTTGTTCTTTGCTTATTTGTTTTAGAAAATTATTAATGCAATAAATATATAGAGTACTAACCACAAATTAGGGAGAATTTCTAGTGGTTGCAAAATCCCTGCCCCCATCTTAAGCTCATATTCTAGTGGAGAGGGGAAAAGCAGACAGAAAATAAACAATAAATAATTAGTAAAAAAATATCATAAGTTGTGCTTTTTTTGTAGCTAATATTCATAAGGAGAAACCATGTTCCCCATTTGATTCCTCTGATATAAATCTTCACCCAATTTTTCTCAAGTTCATCACACTTTTGACAAATTCCATGGTCTTTCTCTCAGTTAACCTGCCTGGAATGAAAGAATGCCAGTTTTTTTTGTTTGTTTGTTTTTGTTTTTGTTTTTTTTTCTTTAGTTGCAAAGCCTGATTCATGAAAAACATGTATAAAATGTCTCAGAACATTCAAAATAATTACAGAATACTGAGTATTTTTTTGTCATGTACTATAAGGATCTCAAGGCATATATTCTCTACCTTTGTATTTTCTATAGGATATGTCCAAATTTAATACAGTTATAATTTGGCTCTAGTTATATGATTTTTCTCATTTTTTTCTCCTTTGCTCTAATTGCATTTTTGGAGTGCCCAGAATTATCGGAGCCTGATTCCTGTAACTCTAATTTTTTTTTTTTTAACTGCCATTGACTTTCCAGTAGTATGATTATCATTTTCTTTGTAGAGGGGGTTTTCTCACTTAATATTTATGGATCATTCCTTAATCTACTGCTAACATTGACAAATATTGTGTTTTTTAAAACTTTCCTTTTACTTACACATCCGCATCTTCAAAATGAGCAAAACATAAAAACCTCATCTATGTCTAATGTTTACCATTATTCAAATGCTGATATGTCTTCCTGGGACAGTTATAATATTCTGATTTCCATTGCTGCCATTCAATATCCTCTATTAGCCACCAGAATCATCTTTGTCAAATGTAAACCAATTATTTCACTCCCTGTTTTTAAGTCTTTAACTACCTGCCACTTGCAGTTGGATTAATGTCTTTCAGTCTCTGTTGTGGCCCTCCAACCTCCTCTACTCTGTTTTGCTGGCACTGTTGAAACCAACCAAATCCCTTACTTGGATGCACTGAGTTTATTCCTTCCTTGGCCCTCAGCACTCAGGCTGCTGTTAGGATGGTTCTCTTAAAGATAATTACTTGCTTGGCTCCTTTTTGGCATTCAGGTATAAGTCAAAATATCTCCTTCACTACAAGAATATATTAAAATGTATTTCTATTGGTTTCATCATATTAAAATTTAATCCCTAGAAAGTGAGCCTTTTTCAGAGTTTTGCTCATTGTTTCATTTCCAGTACTTCAAATAATGCTTGGTATGGTAAAATTTCTGTAGACTTTTGGTGAATTAATAGATATTCCTTATTTAGTTATATAGCAATCTCTCCCACTGGGCCAGTAGCAAGTGTGACCTCCTCTTTTGTATCCTCAGTTTAATGACTAGGAACTGGAATACTACATGGTCTCAAATACTGTTTTAAACTATCCAAGTTAATGCACTGCTTATAAAAGGAAAAGATAGTATCTTGTTTACCAATGTATCAGTTCTAGAGCAGAAAAATAACAACAAACTTAAAAAATATTTTTTATTCGGAAATGATTATTTGTTATTTACTAATCTCCCATTACTAAATAAAATAGTGTATGGAAATACGTAATTTAATATTTAGACCACTCGAGATAAATAACATATAAACTTTCTCATTTCACAGCATAAAGCATTTGGGGCATTTTTTTTTCCAGGACACTGAATATCTAAGTATTTATGCTTCATTTGGTCTGATTTGCTGTGATTCATAAATTTTCTCTTTCCCTGACCTCAAGATGAGATCCATTTGAAAGAAAATAAAAATAACAACAAAACAAACTTAGACTTAGGAGTGAAGTCTATGACCTTGGTACTAAATGAATTTAGCAGAATCATCAAAGAATAAATTTCATGGTTCTTATAATGCCAGGTAAATCTTATGTGTGTGAACATAATATGAAATGACATGTCAGAAAAGCAGGTTGTTAGTAATAAGGGAGTTAGTTAAAATATCTGGTCAAAAATTAATTATCATATTTTATTTAATTTTTTTTAAATCAATGTAGTTAACAAAGATTTGTATCATCAATAGTTTGCCTTTAAAGTGTCATTGTAACACATCTATTTTCTAAAACTTTCCAAAGTCAAATAATTCTATATAAACAAGTACAGATAAAAATTCTACACTGAAAGGGATAATTTAATGGTTACATGTAATCCAATTTCATCCTTACTTTACTATTCCAGTTTTTGTCTCTAGAATTGACTTTTCTTTTTGTTACTATGCAAGGAAAAGGGACTCTCATTGGAATTTATGTCCAGGAAGCCCCATAATTCCCAGAGGTAATAATGAAAAAAATAAATCACTTTACTTCACAATGTACCTATGAAGCTTTTGTATTGATGCTTAAATCAAATTAAAGTAAGGTCACAGAGATACCTGACTCTCCCTAGCATTAGGAAAAAAAAGTATTAGGTATATTGGAAGAGACTGCAAATATTTAATAACATTAAGACTTCATGAAATAGAGCTAATGTTTAATGGCAACTCCTAATCATTTTCTCAGTCCTAAGTCTGTATCGTAATAATCTTGATTGTTCACTCTGGGAAGTCAGCTGATTTTATATTCAATGTCTACTTACTATCATGATTTTTTTTTTTTTTAGGTTAGAACTGAATCCCTAAAATTTGTGTGATCTGCTTTATCATTGCTTAAAAAAGAAAATTTCCTTCTGTTTGCAAGTACTATAATTCAATGAATCACTGAAATATCTCATACAAAGGGAAAATTAAATTGCTCCAAATTAATTCAGGCCTTTTCCATAAACACATTTTTTGGGATACTAATATGTGAATATTCATGAAATCTAGGTTTTATCTGGCATGGGATTGTTGGCAGCACAAAGCCTAGAACTTAGCACATTCTTGGTGATGTTGTAAACAAACAAGGTAAAGCTAAGATCTTGCCAAAAGAATTTAAAGTTGAGCACATTAAGCATTCTAAAAGTTGAAATAGCTTCCAAAAACTTGTAAAATAAATAGATTAGTCAAAGAAACTAATCCCCAGAAGCTCCTATGTTTAAAAGCAGTAATAATTTTCTCTACTGAGAGAGCCACACTGTGTGACAGGGTCATGGAGATGACTCACATGTGTCTTTACACACCCACTGATAACAACAAATACATTTAATGATGCAAGTTGAAAATTTCCACATAAAGAATATACCTTCTTGCTTCTTTTCTCAGAGGATAGGTGGAATTACAACTATTGCAAACCAGTTAATCCTGCCATTACTTACAAGTGCCCTTAGAGTTAAGTGGTAAGTTGGGCACAGTGGCTCACTTCTGTAATCCCAGCTACTTAGAGTCTGAGGGAAGAGATCTTAAGTTTCAGGTCATCCTTAGGAATTTAGCTGCTGCAAAATAAATAAATAAATAAATAAATAAAAAGAATCGGGCGCATGCTTCCAAGGCAAAACCTCCTAGGTTCAATTTCCAGTACCAAAAATTAAAAATTAAAATAAAACATTATTAGATTAGCACTCAGGTACATGATTCTAGAGAACCACATAACAATAATATAGAGTTCTGCCTTATGACGATGCTCTGACAATGATTAGCTGTGTAACAAGAACCCAATGCTCAGTCCTCGCATTGGTTCTTCCCAAGATATGGCATGAACTACTGGATAAAAAAGCATACTTGAAAATGTATACTTCAACAACCTGTACATTAAATCTTATGGTAGCATTTCTCCCCTTCTCTGATCCACAACAGACAGGCAGTCATGAAAGAAAGTATTAATACAATATTACAGATAGAAAAACAAAACACAAAAACCAATGAAATATTTGCAGATATGGGGCTCAGGTCACAAAGTTGATTAGTTACAAGAATGTAAGACAAAACAATCCTCCTAGTTCATAGTCAGATGACATTATACCACACTAAAATGTAGGACATGGAATTTCTCTGGTAGTTGCTCTCAGAACAGTGCTTATGAAATTATGATAGCATCTATAACCAGAGTAGTTTATATTCTTAATAAAAAAATAGAAATTTTAAAATCTAGTTACACATTTAACCCAGTATTTCACATAATTGATCATCTGAGAGAAGCAATGAAGCAGGCATCATGGAGTATACCTGTAATTCCAGTGACTTCAGAGACTGAGGCAGGAGGATAGGGAGGTCAAAGCCAACCTCAGCAAATTAGTGAGGCCCTGTCTCCAGATAAAATTTAAAAAGGACTTGGGATGTGGCTCAGAGGTAAAGCGCCCTGGTCCAATCCCCAGTACAATTAAAAAAGAGAGAGAGAGAAACGATGAATGTTATTTTCTTACATGGCCCATAAACTTCTCTGAGGATTTTTCTTTTGAATTAACCAAAAGATTATTCCAGAAAACTATTTAAAGTAAACAAAATATTACAGAGAATAACTTCATTACCATGTATAATATGAAGATTCTTCTTCACTTTTAATTACAGAAAAGTGGTGGGAAAAGTAGATTTTTGAGTCAAATTGCCCAGTTTATAACCTTGGCTTCCCCCATATCCCATGACGTGCACCTAACTTCCAGCATGCTGCTTGTTTTCTCTGTGTCTCAGGTCATCAGCAGTCAAATGAAGAAGATGATGGTGTTATGTCAGGTAGGTAGGAACTGGAGTGAGGTTAACTTTTAGTTATGGAATATACATATATATGGTATATATGTATAATATTTTAAGTCTTTAACATTTTCCATTATAAAATATTTTTGTTTTATTTCCCATATAATTGTTTCTATAATAGCTTGTGATTTCATGACATTTATAGATATATAATTATATAGACTTGGATGGTTTAAACACCAGAGATTTATTTCTCATGGTTCTGGAAGTTGGGAGTGAAAGAACAGACTGCCTGGTCTGTTGGGTGATATGTTTGTAGCTTGTGGACACTGCCTTCTTGCTGTGTTCTCACATGTGTTCCTGTGTGGGTGTATGTGGGTGCATGTACATGTGTGTCTGTTAGGTGGAGTGGGGAGAGAGAGCGAGAGCGAGAGAGAGAGAGAGAGAGAATGTTTGGTTGAAGCACATTAAATTATCTGATTAAGAAATATGTTCTGGGCGATCCAAGATGGCGGCCTAGAGGGAGACTGCACCCCCAGTCGCTCCAGAACCCTGGAGTTAAGAAGGGGAGGCATTGAGAGACTCGGACTGAAATAGAGCCATGGGTGAGTCTGCCCACTGGGTAAAGCTCGGCCCAGGTGGCAGGCCCAGATAGAGGTGGCTTATGGGAGCCGGGCAGGGCAGCTAGAGTCATTCACAGGCAGTCTTGCGCACTCCGGCGGTGGGCCCCACCCACACAGCCAGCTTCTCCAGGTTCTCGGAACGGAACTGGCCCGCTAGTGAGAGCCTTTCTGACCAGAACAAGCTCCGAGTCCCGGAGCCCCTGCAGCGCAGCGTACTCCGGCAACGAACAAGCGGAGAGCCGCGATCAGTAAGCAGCCTCTGGGATTAGGGCAGGGCAGCCAGAGACCTCTTCAGGCGGCTCTGCCCACTCCGGCTCCAGGCTCTCTTCATGGGGCGATCCAAGATGGCGGCCTAGAGGGAGACTGCACCCCTAGTCGCTCCAGAACCCAGGAGTTAAGAAGGGGAGGCATTGAGAGACTCGGACTGAAATAGAGCCACAGGTGAGTCTGCCCACTGGGTAAAGCTCAGCCCGGGTGGCAGGCCCAGATAGAGGTGGCTTATTGGAGCCGGGCAGGGCAGCTAGAGTCTTCCCAAGGTAGCCTTCCACACTCCGGCAGTGGGCTCCTCCCACACGGCCAGCTGCACGGCGCAGGCCCACAGTGAGAGCATTTCCGCACAGAGCCAGTTCCAAACCGTGGAACCAGTAGGGGGCTAGGGGCAGTTTTCTTCAGATGAGCTGCTTTATCAGATTCCTCCAAGACATCAGGCTACTGAAGGCTGGGAGGTGATACACTGGAAATCTACCGGGACACTATAAGCCAGTAGCGGAAAACTGCAATATCTCAGGGTCCCACTGACAACTGACCAATATGAGAAAACAAGGGAAGAAAATGTCCCAAACAAACCTAGATACTACATCAATAAAACCCAATGACAGCACAGCAGAAGAAATGTCAGAAAGGGAGTTCAGAATGTACGTAATTAAAACGATCAGGGAAGCTAATGAGGAGATAAAAGAGCAAATGCAGGCATTGAAGGAGGAGATGAAAGAGCAAATGCAGGCATTAAATGATCGCACCAATCAACAGTTAAAAGACCAAATACGGGAAGCAAGAGATCATTTCAATAAAGAGTTAGAGATACTGAAAAAAAAACAAACTGAAATACTTGAAATGAAGGAAACAATAAACCAAGTTAAAAACTCCATAGAAAGCATAACCAATAGGATAGAACACCTGGAAGACAGAACCTCAGACATTGAAGACAAATTATTTAACCTTGAAAACAAAGTGGAACAAACAGAGAAGATGGTAAGAAATCATGAACAGAATCTCCAAGAACTATGGGATATCATGAAAAGGCCAAATTTGAGAATTATTGGGATTGAGGAAGGCTTAGAGAAACAAACCAAAGGAATGAACAATCTATTCAATGAAATAATAACAGAAAATTTCCCAAATCTGAAGAATGAAATGGAAAACCAAGTACAAGAGGCTTATAGAACTCCAAACATACAAAATTACAACAGACCCACACCAAGGCACATTATTATGAAAATACCTAACATACAAAATAAAGACAGAATTTTAAAGGCCGCGAGAGAAAAGAATCAAATTACATTCAGAGGGAAACCAATAAGAATATCAGCAGATTTTTCAATCCAGACCCTAAAAGCTAGAAGGGCCTGGATCAACATATACCAAGCCCTGAAAGAAAACGGATGCCAACCAAGAATCTTATACCCAGCAAAACTTACCTTCAAATTTGACGATGAAATAAGATCCTTCCATGATAAACAAAAGCTAAAGGAATTTACAAAAAGAAAGCCAGCATTACAGAACATTCTCAGCAAAATATTCCATGAGGAAGAGATGAAAAACAACGATGCAAATCAGCAACAGGAGGCGCTAGCCTAAAGGAATAGCCAAATAAAGGAGTAACCAAATCATGTCAAAAACAAATATGAGTCAATTGACTGGGAATACAAATCATATCACAATAATAACCCTGAATGTTAATGGCCTGAATTCATCAATCAAAAGACACAGACTGGCAGATTGGATTAAAAAGAAAAATCCAACAATATGCTGCCTGCAAGAGACTCACCTCATAGAAAGAGACACCCATAGACTAAAGGTGAAAGGATGGGGAAAAACATACCATGCACACGGACACAGCAAAAAAGCTGGAGTATCCATCCTCATCTCAGATAATGTGGACTTCAAACCAAAACTAGTCAGAAGGGATAAAGAAGGACATTACATGCTGCTTAAGGGAAGCATAAATCAGCAAGACATAACAATCATTAATATCTATGCCCCGAACATTGGCTCATCCACGTACGTCAAACAAATCCTTCTCAATTCCAGAATTCAAATAGACCACAACACAATAATACTAGGCGATTTTAACACACCTCTCTCACCACTGGATAGATCGTCCAAACAAAAATTGAATAAAGAAACTATAGATCTCAACAACACAATCAGCAATTTAGACTTAACGGACATATATAGAATATACCATCCAACAAAGAACGAATACACTTTCTTCTCAGCAGCACATGGATCCTTCTCTAAAATAGACCATATTTTATGCCACAAAGCTACTGTTAGCAAATACAAGAAGATAGAGATACTACCTTGTACTCTATCAGATCATAATGGATTGAAATTAGAAATAAATGACAGAATAAAAAACAGAAACTTCTCCAATACCTGGAGACTAAATAATACACTATTATATGATGAATGGATAACAGAAGACATCAGGAGGGAAATAAAAAAATTCTTAGAAGTAAACGAGAACAAAGACACATCATATCAAAATCTCTGGGACACTATGAAAGCAGTACTTAGAGGAAGATTTATTTCATGGGGTGCATTCAAAGAAAGAAGTAGAAATCAACAAATAAACGACTTAACACTACAGCTCAAAGCACTAGAAAAAGAAGAGCAGACCAATACCAAAAGTAGTAGAAGACAGGAAATAGTTAAAATCAGAGCCAAAATCAACGAAATCGAAACAAAAGAAACAATTGGAAAAATTAACAAAATAAATAGTTGGTTCTTTGAAAAAATAAATAAAATTGATAAACCCTTAGCCACACTAACAAAGAGAAAGAGGGAGAAAACTCAAATTACTAAAATTCGGAATGAACAAGGAAACATCACAACAGACATGAGTGAAATACAAAACATGATTAGAAGCTATTTCGAAAATCTATACTCCAACAAAACAGAAAACCTCGAAGACATCAACAAATTTCTAGAGACATATGAACTACCTAAACTGAACGAGGAGGACATACACAACTTAAATAAACCAATTTCAAGCAATGAAATAGAAGAGGTCATCAAAAGCCTACCAACAAAGAAAAGTCCAGGAACAGATGGGTTCTCAGCTGAGTTCTACAAAACCTTTAAAGAAGAGCTCATTCCAATACTTCTCAAACTATTCCATGAAATAGAAGAGGAGGGAACCCTACCAAACTCGTTCTATGAAGCCAATATCACCCTGATACCTAAACCAGACAGAGACACATCGAGGAAAGAAAATTTCAGACCAATATCCTTAATGAATATCGATGCAAAAATTCTCAACAAAATTTTAGCAAATCGCATACAAATATAAATTAAGAAGATAGTGCACCACGATCAAGTGGGTTTTATCCCAGGGATGCAAGGTTGATTCAACATTCAGAAATCAATAAATGTCATTCACCATATCAACAGACTTAAAGTTAAGAATCACATGATTATTTCAATAGATGCAGAAAAAGCATTTGATAAAATACAGCATCCCTTCATGCTCAAAACACTAGAAAAAATTGGGGTACTGGGAACATTCCTAAACATTATAAAGGCAATCTACGCTAAGCCCATGGCTAATATCATTCTAAATGGTGAAAAACTGAAAGCGTTCCCCCTAAAAACTGGAACAAGGCAGGGATGCCCTCTTTCACTGCTTCTATTCAACATCGTCCTTGAGACTCTAGCCAGAGCAATCAGACAAACCAAAGAAATTAAAGGGATACGAATAGGAAAAGAAGAACTCAAACTATCCCTGTTCGCTGATGACATGATTATATATTTAGAGGAACCTGGAAATTCCACCAGAAAACTTTTAGAACTCATAAGTGAATTCAGTAAAGTAGCAGGTTACAAGATCAATGCTCATAAATCCAATGCATTTTTATACATAAGTGATGAATCTTCAGAAAGAGAAATTAGGAAAACTACCCCATTCACAATAGCATCGAAAAAAATGAAATACTTGGGAACCAATCTCACAAAAGAGGTGAAAGACCTCTACAATGAGAACTACAGAACACTAAAGAAAGAAATTCAAGAAAACCTTAGAAGATGGAAAGATCTCCCATGTTCCTGGATAGGCAGAATTAATATCGTCAAAATGGCTATACTACCTAAAGTGCTATACAGATTCAATGCAATTCCAATTAAAATCCCAATGATGTACCTTGCAGAAATAGAGCAAGCAATTATGAAATTCATCTGGAAGAATAAAAAACCTAGAATAGCTAAAGCAATCCTCAGTATCAAGAGCGAAGCAGGGGGTATTGCAATACCAGATCTTCAACTCTACTACAAAGCAATAGTAACAAAAACGGCATGGTATTGGTACCAAAATAGACAGGTAGATCAATGGTACAGAATAGAGGACATGGACACAAACCCAAATAAATACAATTTTCTCATACTAGACAAAGGTTCCAACAATATGCAATGGAGAAAAGATAGCCTCTTCAACAAATGGTGCTGGGAAAACTGGAAAAGAATATGCAATAGAATTAAATTAAACCCCTATCTCTCACCCTACACAAAACTCAACTCAAAATGGATCAAGGACCTCGGAATCAGACCAGAGACCCTGCATCTTATAGAAGAAAAAGTAGGTCCAAATCTTCAACTTGTTGGCTCAGGATCAGATTTCCTTAACAGGACTCCCATAGCACAAGAAATAAAAGCAAGAATCAACAACTGGGATAGATTCAAACTTAAAAGCTTTCTCTCAGCAAAGGAAACTATCAGAAATGTGAAGAGAGAGCCTACAGAGTGGGAGAATATCTTTGCCAACCATACCTCAGATAGAGCGCTAATTTCCAGAATTTATAAAGAACTCAAAAAACTCTACACGAAGAATACAAATAATCCAATCAACAAATGGGCTAAGGAAATGAACAGACACTTCACAGAAGAAGATGTACAAGTAATCAACAGATATATGAAAAAATGTTCAACATCCCTAGTAATAAGGGAAATGCAAATCAAAACTACCCTAAGATTTCATCTCACCCCAATTAGAATGGCGATTATCAAGAATACAAGCAACAATAGGTGTTGGCGAGGATGTGGTGAAAAAGGAACACTCATACATTGCTGGTGGGGTTGCAAATTAGTGCAGCCACTCTGGAAAGCAGTGTGGAGATTCCTCAGAAAGCTTGGAATGGAAACACCATTTGACCCAGCTATCCCACTCCTTGGCCTATACCCAAAGGACTTAAAATCAGCATACTACAGAGATACAGCCACATCAATGTTCATTGCTGGTCAATTCACCATAACCAGATTGTGGAACCAACCTAGATGCCCTTCAGTTGATGAATGGATAAAGAAACTGTGGCATATTTATACAATGGAATATTACTCCACAATGAAGAATGATAAAATTATGGCATTTGTAGGCAAATGGTCGAAATTGGAGAATATCATGCTAAGTGAGATAAGCCAATCTCAAAAAACTAAAGAACGAATGATCTCGCTGATAAGCGGATGAGGACATATAATGGGGGGTGGGAGGGGCTAGCATTAAGTTTAGGGTTAGGTTTAGAGTTAGGCTTAGGAGAGCGGCAAGAATGAAGGAAAGAAGGACTGTGTAGAGGGAAAAGAGGGTTGGGGGGGTGGGAGGGGTGGGGGAGGGGAAAAATAAAATAAACATCATTACCCTATGTAAATGTAAAAAAAAAATAATAAAAAAAAAGAGTAGCTAAAAAAAAAAAAAAAGAAATATGTTCTGAAGTTTCTTTTTAACTCTGAATTCTGAATTAAATCTTAAATATTTGTGAATGACTGGTAATTCACTTTTTTAGGAATTAGAGTGTCCTTAAGAAGTTTCTTTTAATTGCTATCATAATATAGAAACAACAAATGCATTTTGACAAATGCTGATGTGAGGGATTTTGTTTTGTTGTTGTTTTGGTCCCCCTATTCACCGTCTCCCTAGTGTCCCTGGGTACTGGGAAGTCACACCTAACTCAAGTGTCTCTCATGAATTCCTCACCCAGTGATTTCTTCAGTTGCTTTTCCACCATCATTCTCTGTCCCACTGTTGCAGAGATAAGAGTGTTGACTTCCTCCTGCCAATCACAATGATGACAGATTGCGTATGCAAGTTGCATTGTTTTTTGGTCAACTCTGCTTCTTTATAACCTAAACATCCTCTGAGGGACTGGACATAGATCTGACTTCTGAAAACTTCAATCGAACTCAATAACTGTGGCTGGATATTCTATTAAGCTCCATATTTGGGATTTAGGAAAATATGTTTGCATTATCTTTTAGGAAACCTCTGGGTCCCTGACCAATATCCCTTTGACAACATTTCCCACCAGTTTTTCACACTTGGTCATGTTTGATTGAATCCTAGCACTTAGGTTTCTTTGAGTATGGACACAATCAGAAGTATGCAATTTGGATCAAAAAACAATATGCTATTTATAAGTTAAAACTGTTTCTTGAAATACCTACGTTATTTGCCACTTAATACTATTTCTTGAATATTTTTAATAGAATACACATTATTGTGCATAAAAAGGGTTAAAGACTGAAGGTTTTCCTTCATTCCCTTCTAAAAATGACATACATGTCCATAGTATTTTCTTCTTTTAAAATGAAAACTTTTTTCTTGCCCATTACCTTAGAATTGAGAAAAATCTCTACTGTGAGTCAGAAAAAGATGGACAACAGGAAAATATTGGGATTTACTTGGCAAAATCCAGTTTAAAGAAATACCAATTATGACAATATATTTTTGAATCTTTAAAGTGAAAAATTATTCAATTTTTATAAAGCTGTTTATAGATAGATCAAAACAACTCAGTAAAGAACAACATGAAGAAATGAGATTGTCAAGTAAGGTAGAGGAGTGAAATGAAAGCTAAGAGTTTGGATACAAAGTCTTCATAATAAAAACTTTAACAACCTTATATTAACTGCCTGAATCATACCAGGAACTCTGCCAGACTTTAGAATATATGTTTCCAGTGTTTATAACAAGCATTATTATTAATATGCTTTGTTACTTTCCTTTTTCTTTCCTTTCATGAGCTGGCTGAGTTAATGAAAAGCTGGGGACTTGCCCATGGCTAGCAAAACCCTGACTCAGATAGATGATTTTTGCCAGTGCCAATTTTCTTTCCATGCATTGAGGTACCGCACAAGCGAAAATGTGTGAGCAAAGAGAGTCATATTTCTTCACATACTAATCTAAGTGGAACAGTGGGAAAGAAGAGAAGAGGAACAGCAGGAAGACTAAAGATCTAGAGATGGTATTTTTAAAAACAAATATCAATTTGGTATCGTGAAACCCTACACTTCAAAGATAAGAAATAGCATATGGCAGTTATGACCATATGCTATGTCATTTGACATTTGACTGCAGAATGTGATATTGTTAAACAAAGAAAGAACAACAAACATAAAAGCCACCAGATTTATCTGAAAATGATACAACCATGCCAAAGTATAAACAGTGACATATATCTGACACTGCTGATGCTACACATTTACTACAGTTGCCTTGGAGAATGTTTTATTTTTGACATGATCTAACAAAACTGAAGAATAATCATATAAAATTCAGACAGCCATTCTCAGAAAATTTTAATTCCACACTAGGAACATGCACACGACTATTTATAGCAGCATTATTTTAATGTATAAAGTTACATATATACATATGAAATAAAAGAAACAAATACATATTAATGCATAATATGTATATATATTTATTTTATTTTATTGCATATATTTGCATGTGTGTGGGGGGCAATGTTCAGTTTTCCATATATAACTGAGGTGAACGTCAAATATTAATGTGTACAAAATTAAATCATAAAAAAATGGATGGAATAGAACTCCAGTAATAAAAGAATTAAAACCAGTAAAGAGTAAACACTACATTGCTTAAAAAATTATTAAAAAATGATAGAAAATGATTAAGTAACATTCAGGATTAGTGATCATAACAGAGAGGGATTAGGAAAGCAAGATCTTTGTAAGAGGCACCAAGGAACCATCTGGGATAGGGTTAATGTCATTCCCCAAACTCAATGATAAGAATATACCTGTTGTTAATTTTTAAATATACACAAAATATATCTGTTTGAATGTAGTTTGTGGTAGCATTGTATAAACAAACAACAAAGTGGTATTTGGAATTATTAGAGGTGATTAAACTGTGCTCAGAGTCACCACAGTCATTAGGGTCAAGTGCTAAATAATTCCTTATTTCTTTAGAAATGTTCTTTGCACACAAAATCATATGCACACATTAGCATCAGAATAATTAGAAAGAGAATAATATTGCTACTGGAACTTAGAAGGGAGGAGAGGAATGCTCTGCTCATTATGTACTGTAATTTTCCTGCCGTGGGGGTTTGAGCCTGTTAACCCTTTTCATCTTGTGCACTCTATCAATGAGAGAGAGAGAAGTGTAAGATGACCTGTGTTAATGAAGCATCACACTACTCAAGGTTCCTCTCACAGAAACACATGTACAACATCATATCAGAAACTGTGAGATGGGGGGTGGCAGGATCTTATCTGTCACTACAAGTAGGTTGACAAGAACTGGCCTTGCAACATTAGTCTATTTCTATGGGATTCTTTCCATTGTGTGAGGAGTTTTTTTTTTTTTTTTGAAACATGATAATAGTCAACTGTTTATATTCACACTTGAACATTCTTATTAATAATGCTGCCATTAATGTTAGTGGCAAGAATAATGAGTTTCTATGTTTAATATCAGAAAAATCTTTCAAGACCATAAAATTCCAGTTATAAGATAACTTATTCAAAGTATAGAGAGAAGGACTCAGCCCCCCCACACACAAAATATTTTAAAATATTTTATAAAACGGCCTTAAGTATCTATCTCACTGCTTTAAAATGCCATGACTAGCTCATCTCTTTCATATTTGACTTACGTTTTCCCTGGCTACATTTCCTACAACTGAAAATTGCCTCCTTCCTCACCCAAACACACATCACTATATCCATTTTCTGATTATTTTTCATGACACTGGTGATGGCAGATACCTCTGATTGTGGCTATTCAGGTGGCTGAGGCAAGGGAATTGCAAGTTCGAGACCAGCCAGAGCAACTTAGTGAGACTCTTTCTCAAAATAAAATTTAAAAATGAATGAGGATGTTCTGTTGCTGAAAAATCAATCAATCAATCAATTAACAGATGGTTAAGAGTATAGGATTCCTTTGGGGGCTAATAAAAATGCAAAATTGGGACAATATATGTATAACTCTATAATATATTAAAAGCCACTGAATTCTACACTTTTAAATGGGTGGATTATATGGTATGTGAATTATGTCAATAAATCTGTTAAGAAAGAAAGATAATAGAACATATCTTTTTATGTTTGAAGTTCCAAGTTCTGAAGCTTATGGGGGTCTTCTCCAACATCGAAGCATTAGCATTTTAAAAACTAATACCATATAGAATTGCAGCAGGGGAAGCAGATACAGTCTAAATGTGGTCGATGGTTAAAACAGGTTCTCAATGAGTAATAAACACTTCAACAATGGAATTTACCTACTTAGCATGGAATGGAGAAAAATTTAAATGAGAGTTATGGCCAAGGCAATGAAGACAGGATACAGCAAACATTCTGAATCAGGAGGGTACCAGGATAGTAAGGAATGGAAGAGAGTCAGGAAATGAATTTATTAGGTAAATGATTTCCTGCACTGCAGTTAAGAGAGATAAAAACCATGACATACAACATAGAGCCCAATGGCAATCATCACCAGTATTTTTCAGAGATTAAAAATATGATAGATTGAAGAGGGGACACCGTCCTTGACATTTTCCAAACTACTATCATCAACGAGTACAAGAAGAATCTTATCAGACTCATCAGTCAATCTCGATTATATACTCTGGAACTAGGTCTTGAGTGATGAAAGAGTATTTTGCATACTTTTATTTCAGATCAGTTCCTCTTTAACAAATGACTGCCTAAAACTTCTCTGGTTTCCTGACTCTTTCCTTGCTCACTATTAAATATATTCACTTTGCCTTTAACTTATAAATGCATTAAAAATTCAGTTAAAATTAAAACTTACATGTCACTTGTATAGCTGATAACAAATGCATGATTTACTCATACAGATAAGAAAAAAATATTGTTAATATTTATTCAAAATTTTGATGGAAATACACAAGAATTCCTATTCTCATCTTTGCACACATTCATATCCAAGTCACCTTGCCTAAAGTCATGACTTTAAATGAGTTTGTAATGTAGTCCCCGATTAATATCTTTAGTCGTGAGTTCTTCATAAAGTTCCAGATTTATGTCAGTTATAATTTTAACATTTTCACTTAGGTGAAAAAATATGAATTTCAAAATTAAATTTTGAATTTCACTCCCACATATCCTGATTCTTCTGAAAGATCACAGGATAATCACTATTTATGTAATCACTAAGATTGAAAAGATAAAAACACAAAATTCACTACTGATTTTTCTTTTTCTCACAAATGTGTAAATCAGAAAACCCTATCTTCTCTACTTTTATAATATTCTGAATTTCACACATGCCCAATCCTAAACCCTTTGCATCCATGGTCACCCCTCACCTAAGATATAGCAATACTTGCCTAAGACTTGCCAATTTTTGATGCAGTCCACTGCTACCCATGCTCACAACACAGCCAGAGCCAGGATAATTGTTCAAAAATGCAGATTAGATCCTCAGAGAAGTCTGCTACTAATTCTCCTGTAGCTTCTTATAACACCATCTGGAGAGAATCCAAAGCCCCTACCATGGCTGATATTAGGTAGAATTTCACCTAATGGAGCCAATGACTTACTTTATACATTGTTTTTATTCTTATATTATTTTTTTCAACATGCTCTGTTTATTTCCACCCTAATTGATTGTATACTAATGCATGCATGCATATATACACGTGTAGAGTCTCTCCTATTCTCATGACTTTCAATATAATCAATATATTATTTCTAAGCTTTTATTTGGACTTCTGATACCTCTCAAGCTCCTGACCACAGTGCAATTAGTTAAGTTACAACTATTTTTGAATAACTTTAATAATATAAGTCATCGTCATCTTTGGCAAAAGTTCTTTGCCACCATTAATTCAATTGCTTACATCCAAACAACCACTCATTAATTTTTGTGAATCTTAACTCATAAATTCAACTCAGCTCAACCTAGTTCTTTCCAACCTAATAGGCAATTGCCTGGACTAGTTTCATAATTATCTATTGATAAGAGGCTAGCAACACCTTCACATTTGTATTCATATAGTGAGATTTGCTACCCATGTGCCAAGCCACTCCAATGATTTCATTCTAAAATGCAATGCTGTCACTCCATTGCAGAAAGGGTTTCCATATCCTCCTTTACACTCCCCTCTCCTAAAATTATTAAATGCACTTAATATAATATTAAAGATGTTCTTTATGTATTATAAGATGGTTCAATTTACAACACTCTTACCATATTCCATTAATATCTAGCCATCTTAAATTGCCTACAGTTTTCAAAGTTAACTAGATTAGCTTTGCTGTTGTATGTTGATTCACCTTTAAAGAAGAACCCCCAACTTGGAATTACTTTTTTTTCACTTGTAAATTTTATTTAAAATCTTTAGTGTGTGTTGTGTGATCACCACGTTCTGTCAATAGCTTATATTTTGCTGCCTCATCTCACGTCACAATTTCCTTCCTCTCATCATACTGATACCCTTGAAGATACTCTGTATGTGGGACCAGAATCTTACCTAGGTCTGACCAAAGGTGTGTATCTTGCATTTTACTTAATTAAATTTAATTGCATTTATGCAGGACATTTTTATGATGTATATTTCAATCACAGAGAAAAAGATCATTTTAGAATTCTCTCAAGTATTGCTGTAGTGAAAGAGGAGTCAAGCAAATGCTGTTTTTAGACCGACCACCATTTAGATTCAACAAAAGCAAGTGAAATTTACCTGTATTTTTTATTTTACTTTCGGGTACCGAGGATTGAACTCGGGACCACTCAACCACTGAGCCACAATCCCAGCCCTATTTTGTATTTTATTTAGAGACAGGTCTCACTGAGTTGCTTAGCACTTCACTTTTGCTGAGGCTGGCTTTGAACTCATGATTCTTCTGCTAGAGCATAAAATCTTCTTTGATCTATTTGTGTCCCATATAATGTTCTTTGCTGTTTTGTATTAAAGTAATTGCACTTCAATAGTTGTTTTTGTTATTAAGAATCCAGGTTACTCTATTTTGTTTATGTGCTCTGAAAATATGTGAACTAAACCATTGAATGTTTCTATAATGTCCTGGTATTTGGAGGAAAGAAAGATGACTTCAGATGGGATACTTTTAAAGGATTTGCAAGATAGGCCTCCTACTGTAAATATGCAAAAGAAATGAATACACATTTCATACAAGATAATTTCTTATTTGTCAATAAGGATATATATAGGTGCCCAACATCCTTAAATCAAGAAAATGCTAATTAAATTAGATACTATTACAGGACCACAAGAATCATTGATATTAAAATATTAAAAAAATGATTGTCAATACCAAATGTTAAGAACTGTATGAGCAATCATAACTTGCATATATTGCAATGGAAGTTAAAGTGATAAAAAATCATTTTGTAAAAGTGATTGGCAGTGTAGCTCAAAGCTAAACATACTTCTACTGTATAAAATGACACAACAATTCAACTTCTTGCCTAAAACCAAGATAATTCATGGCACATGTATTCACAAAAAGCAGTCATGAATGAACGTGTCTACAGAAGCTTTATTTATAATTGACAAAACTAGAAACAACCAAAGTCCATTAATAACAGTAAGCCAAAGATATATACTTCTATATTTTTAAACAACTTTGGGATAAGAATAAAGTTTTTCTGGATGAAACAATATAGATGACACTAGGAAGCAGGAGGAATGGAGAGTAAAGATAATATAAGTAGGGTTTACATGAAAGTCAAAAAGTAAGTCAAGGGGCTGGGGTTGTGGCTCAGTGGTAGAGTATTCTCATGTATGAGGCACTGGGTTCAATTCTCAGCACCATATAAAAATAAAGTAGAGATATTGTGTCTACAACTAAAACAAAATCAAGAGAGAGGTTATATTTGGAGGAGGGAGATATTAAATACTGATAGGAAGTGGGCATGAGGGGAACGCCAGGGGTCTACTAGCACACATTGTCATCTGGTGACTGATTACATGAGTGTGTATTTATATAACCATTATCTAGGGGTCACTTAGAATTTATGCACTTTATTGTACAAAAGTCAAACTCAAAACTATTACGCAACCAAAAAATATATAACAACACTTTTTTAGGGCATGAAAATCATTAGCTTTTGTTGTAACAATTTTACATTATTACTGAAGCCTTCATATCTTCTAGTTAATTATCACAGGTACATGAATTTTTATTCCTGTTATTCACAGTATTATGATTTACCCTGTCTACATTTTCAACTAATTTGATAGAGAGGTATTTTCAAGGTAATATTTATTACCAACAAGTAAATTATAATTCTAAATTTCTTTCTAATGCCTTTTATCAAAATTTGCTAAACTACAAATGCATATTCATTCAAAGTAAAGTTAAAATCTGAGGAAGGAAGAAAATAATAATTTGGGCATGGAGAGTAATAATTCTTGAAGTAAAAGGAAGTAAGAAAACTTATGTATAATATATCTCCCAACATCTCCTTCAAGTACAATTACTTCTGGATTAGAAATAAAGAGATGGCATTAATTAAACTTACATCATAGTTATCTATATTGCTTATAGATTAGAAAAATAAAAGATGGAAACTCATGCTTCATTAATCTTAGTGTACAGCTAAGGAACTGGAAGTATAGCCAGGTTCTTTAACTAGGTTCAAATCTCCCAATCTAAAAATGATCAAAAAACAAAACAAAACAAAAACGTCGAAGAAAAAAAAAAAAAAACCCTCTTATTTCAATGTAGTGATAAATTTCAACCTATCACTGAATAATAGGTGAAATCTGTGGGAAAAGTTTCTTTTGTCTTTGCATCATACTAGTTTTCTGTCACAACAAGACACCATAAGACTTAGTGAGTTGAATAGGAAAATTCGTTATCTTGGTATTGTGGGGTAAGAGGGCCAATTGGAGGCTCTAGAGGAGACTCCATTTTCTATCCTGTTCCAGCCTCAGGAGGCCAACTTCAGCTTCTAGCTCCTTCTTCCACCTTCAAATCCATCAATGTTACATTTCTGCTGACTATTCTTAAGTAGTCATATCTCCCTGAGGCTGGGAAAGGTTCTCCACTTTTAAGAAACCATATGTTTACACAGGACCCATGTAAGGAATCCAGAATTATCACCCCATTGAGGTCTTTAACATCACCACACCTGCAAAAGCTTTTTGCTATGTGAAGTAACCTATCCATAGGTTCTAAAGATGAAGACATGGGCATATTTTTGTTCTTCCTACAAACATACCAACTTTGGAGTTTCTGTCACCTAAATGATCTATACACAAACCATTCAGACATAAGGTTGAAGTTCAGGGTAGACATGTTGGTTGGGGACATAAACTTAAGGATCACACAGTAAGAAGGTATTTAAAATCTGAAGCCTGAATCAGATAACCAATGAAGAGTACTCAGACAGAAAACAAAAGAGGAGAAAAGATTGAGACCTGCAGCTCTATCAAAATTAGCTGATCATGGAATAGGGGAAGTGGGAGGTGGAAGAACCCAGGAGATTAGAGCATTCAGAAATTAGAAGGAAAATCAAGAAGTCATGATGACCTGGAAGCAAGTGAAAAATATAAATCAAGGTAAATGGTCAAATCTTTCTGAGACAGAGGAAATGAATATTTAGAACTAGTAAAATATTTACATTTATTGAGGATCGATGGTATAGTCAAAGGAGCAGTTAATTAAAGGAGCAGAGGGAAAAAAGCTGATTAAAGATGGCTTTGACAAGTGAAAGAAGAGTGAACATTAATATGTATAAGCAACTCTGATTTTAAGAGTTTTACTACCCAACTGGAAGAAATATAGTGGCAGATTATAGGGAAAGGATTGTTTATTTAATCTTATTTTAATTTTTTTTTTTTAAATAAAGAAATAAAGTCATGCAAAGAGGCCAATAGAATCATTGAGCAGAAAGGTATAACTTACTTGGGGAAGAGGTGAGTTTTTGGTATAATGCCCTTGACTATTTGAGAATATCTATTTGAATGTATGTGAAGGGATTGGCCTCAGAGGAAGATTCATGAAGTTCTCCTGTGATAATAAGAGATAAAAGAATATACGGATTCAGATGCTGATAAGTGGTGAATATGTCGATCTGTTCTAACTGGTTTAATTTCTACAATAGTCACTGAAGTCATCTGCCCTGGATTACAATGGAGAATGGGGAAGTGGTAATTTCAGAAGAATGAAGACAGTGTGAAACAGCTGTCAAGGTGAGAAAGAGACTATATGGGTATATTGAATAATCACTAGGCAACATTATGTGTCTAGTTGAAATTCACTACATTACATAAGCCATGTGAAGAGACAGATCTTATGTATATGCAAGCATTTACACATAGATATTTTAGTCCTCAGTAGGCTTGATATATGCTTGGAATTTAATGTGCCTTCCAAAAGACCTAACTTTATCTTAAGCTGCTATCATTAGTTATCCAGAATAGAAATGGTGATCTAGTTCATTCAGCACCATGCTTTAGAAGAACGAGAGCTTCAAAGGGAGGCAAAGAAATAACCACTTACATGTGGGTTAATGGAAAGTTATAGGTGGTTTAGGTATGAAAATAATGGCAAACCCATTGGAGATTCAAAAGTGATGCATTACTTTCCAAAAAGTCCAAAGTTTGTAAAATTTTGAATAACAGAATCTTACTTGTAAAGCAAAATAGAAATCATTTACTGACACCTCCAATTCAAGGCAGGAAGCTGAGACTCTGAAAGGAAGGTACTTATAACTCTAGTCCCTGGTCCATGACCTATACCTTGACTGGGACTGCTTCTGATTTTCCATAATCTGCTCTCCATGGGTTGCATGGTGTGTTTTCAACAAAAGAATAAAATAAAAATCTGGAAACACTGTACGGTATCTGTGTTAACAGTTAAATTTTTTTCTCATTTAATAAAGGGATATTACAAATTGTTTTATCTGCTTTGTTGATATCTATGAGAACATCATGGATGGTAAAAAAATATATAATAAATGTTTCTAAAGAAAATATCATATTTTTATTTATTCTATACTGTTTAATTTCACTAATTCAAAATTTAAGCTTCATGGAAGATAAAGATCATATTTTTTAATGTAAGTAGAAACATAGGTTTGGAATTTATTGGATAAAATCTTACAACTATTAACAATATGAAAAACATTCAGGAAATTCCCTAAATCTCTTATTTAGAAAGACTTTACTAATTTGTTCCCATGAATGTTTCACCACATTTAAAATGCAAATTTAATTTTTTTTCTAAAAAGATGCAAATTCTGTATTTTTTCTCCATATTGAATTTAAAGCACTAATAGCTCAAATCTAACTTTTCAGGTTTTTTTTCCTTTTACATAGAGACCCACATACGGTTTTTAAAAAAAGGTTAGACAAAGAAATGTAGCAATACAGTTGTTGGCATTCTAGAAATTACATTTAGCAGGGGACCCAGAAAGCAACCTTTTTCTTTCATGTTTTCCTGTTATCCATGGTTTATTAAAGAGTAAGAGAGCCTTGCTAAATATTTTGGTTTATTTCCACTGCTTTAGATTTATGTTCCTGAATCAGGTGTTTTAAACTACTGAAAGAACAGTCTATCCATATTCACATTCTGCTAATGTCATTTTAGTCTCAATTTCATTGTCAAACGGTGCATATGCTTCTCTGTAGTATGCAGGTATAAAGCTTATATATTTTACAGGTCTATTTAAATTCAATGGAATTTATAAGTCTAATAGAGAGTATGGTAAGAAATCAGCTATAGTACAAAAAAATCTGTCCTTATTCTGGGAAGTATAAAGCAATCCTTACAAATCTTTCATTTTGGTTTATACTTGTCTTGGCAGTAATGCAAAGGCAGCAAATGGGATAATCCCAGCTGGTCATAATCTCTAAGAAAGAATACATCCTCCCACATAAAGAAAAAAAATCATCATGTCTCAAGAGTTCTATTGAATCTTTATTACCCAACCCTTTAATAAAACTCCTTCCTTTTTCAGTTGAAATGTGCTGAATGAGTCAGAGTCAGAGATAAACCAAAAATTCTTGCAATGTAGCAAAAGTGAGAACTGCATTTCTCCATAAATTAGGTACATTTCACAGGAGAAAATTGTCTTCCACTTTGTAATTATTTTCTCTAAAGCGAAGTCTTCTACGAGTGATATATCTCATTTTTTGGAGTTCAACACTTCAAAATTATTTATATCAATAAAGTCAACTGCGGTAGCAAGTGTATTTATCTCTTTGTTTATTACGCAGTGGGGCAATTTTCACATTATGTCCTGGAATTAAAACATCAGCAAGAATAAAAAATGATCGGATGAATTTAATCAAAGATCTAAATCTGTTTAATTTGCTCTGTGTTGTGAAATAGATTTGTTTTCTGTAGAATGGAACAAATTTCAGCCAGATTTTAACTGTACTTTTTGAAGAGGAAGTTTGATAGTTTCACACATGGAAAAAAGAAGAAAAAAAACAAACAAACAGAATTTGGAAACCTGTGATTTCTTTCAAATCTGTTCCTATTGTTTATTAGCTTACAGAAATTTTCTACATCTCAAAACTTGTGTTAGTACATGTGATTAAGAGATAAAATACCTGACTCGTAGTGTTTTATGAACAACCTTTAGCAAATTAGATAATTCCATGATAGTGTGAAGGTTGTCTGATGTTAATGATATGAATTGAAACTTGGGAAGAGTTCTACTTGATTTTGGTAACTCTTTGTATATATTATCTGAATCTTTGAAAGAACATATAAAAGTATATGTTATGGGGCTGGAGTATGGCTAAGTGGTAGAGTGCCAACCTAGCATGTGTGAGGCCTTTGGTTTGATCCTCAGCACCACATAAAAATAAAATAAAAGATAGGGTCCACCTACAACTGAAAAATAAAACTATAAAAACAGTGTATGTTATTTGCATGTGTATGTGATTTTTCATAATTTCAAAGGTATCAAACATTGCATGATGTAACAAAAAAAGTACACACTTAATCATTTAGAATATTTTCACCAAATGCCAAAATTTTGTGCAGTTTGCTTTATTGTACTCTTTTTCTCTCATGCATTTTACCTGCAGAAAATTACCTATTTATGTATGTTTAAACATACATCTATCAGATATATATATATATATGCATATATATAAAAGTGCCTATAAACATACGCAGAATTTTAGAACTACAAAAATTTAAGTTGAAGATATCACTTTTATCCTTAGATATGCCAGTGAATTTCTCAAAATACAACTATTATTCTACAGATAGGCCATGAAATTACAAAAATCAGGAAATAACATAATAAAGCACTTCAAAATCATAATCGATATTGAAATTTTATCATACATTCCAATAATATTCTTTATAGGCACATATTGCTGGCCAAGATCTAATTCAGTGGAAATATAAGGACAAAATTGCATTAGAGTTAACTGTGTTCATCTTATTTGAAGGGTATGTGTTCCATGATATTCCCAGAAGATTGAAGTTGCAGATATTACTAACTTATAAATACATTTTCATGTATATGAATATATATATATATACATGTGTACATATATAACTATTTTCTATATGCTTACATATAATAATTTATGAATTTGGCACACTAAGATAATAAGGACAATAATAATAAAGTAGGACAATTATATTTGGTAATAAAAGCTACTAAAAAGTATGAATTTATTTATTTATATAATTTTCCATTTAATATTATAGATCATAGTTGATTACAAGTACCAAACACTGCAGGAAGTAAAACCACTGGTGAGGTAGGACTAGTGTAATTGAAATAGTAGATACATTTTTCAAAAGAATTGAAAAGTATACAGATCTTTGAAAATCATTTTTCAAAAACTTATACCTAAACTGGACAAACAAAGCTATCATATATTTATGCGTGAAGACAGTCTACAAACCAAAAATATGCTCAAAAGGTATTCTGGAAAATTGCTGTACTTTAGGGTTACTCTGAAAGTGTAAAGTTTGGCATAGGCACAATCATTATTATGCATTAGCAGTTAAATTGTAGAACAGGATTATAATAGGACAAAAATTTATATTCCTCACTACATTAAAACTTCAATCTGGTTTTCGATTGATACCTAAGTGGCTGTAATTATTACTCTTAATCTCTCTCATCGGTCAGTTAGAAATCCACATATTAGCTATAATATATATGGACCTATTTTGTCTTAGCTCCATCTGTCAAGATACTACGAATTCTAAGATAATCTTTGCAAGGGTAATATCATGTTAAATACTAGAAAAAGTCCGACAATACTGCAGCTAAATGTTTTTCTCTGTGAGTTTTATTTTTAATGTTTTCTTTTTAGTTATAGATGGACACCTTTCTTTTATCTATTTTTATGTGGTGCTGAGGATCGAACCCAGTGCCTCACACATGCTAGGCAAGCGATCTACCACTGAGCTACAACCTCAGCCTCTCTCTGTTAGTTTTTGTTGCTGTGATGGATAACTGAGGAAAACAACTGAAAGGTGGGAAGATTTATTTTGATCCACTCTTTCAGAACTTTCAGTCCATGGTTGACTGGCTCCATGGCTATGAGCCTGTGGTAAAGCAGAGCATCATGGTGGAGAGGTCACAGTGGAAGAGAGACAAGGAAGCAGAAGGAGAAGAAGGAGCTTGGGACAAGTTATTGTCCCCAAGGGAATGCATCCAAGCACCCACTCTTTCCAACAAGGCTCTGATTCCTACAGTTTCCATTATCCACCATTAATCCACTAAGCTATGTTTATCACAGGAGATTAATCCACTGATGGAGAGAGCACCATGACCTCCTCACTTCCTCAAATCACTACTCTTGAACATTGCTGGAGCTCGAGAGATAGCTCCTCTTGGATAGCGCTCGCCTGGCATTCGCGAGGACCACAGTTCGAATCCCCAGAACCACTCTTGAACATTGCTGCTTTGGGAAACAAGCCTTCAACACTTGAGCCCCTGGGGAATATTCCAGATTCAAACTGCAGGAATCCTCAATACTGCTTTCTATGTTATCTCATTGTTTTATTAATTGCTTTGATTTTTAAATATATTTTGTACCTCATTTATTCATGAATTTGAATAGAATGTTTTTATTTGATTATAAAATGTGGAGATTTAAATAACACCAATTAATTTGCACTAGTCTCCTGAAAATTAAAATTTATACTGATGTAGTAAAAGCCATTTAAAATTCATTGACGGAATGTACTTTGCTTTTCCCAGTGGAAAAACAAACAGGCAAACAAAAACAACCGGCTTGAAGTTCCACTACTTTACATTAAGAATTGAGGAGCCTGAATAAGGCAATATTCTAAATTCTTTGCAATTGCCTCTGTGTACACCTTGTATTAGATTTGGAGTTCTTCTTCTCAGTACAGCCTGGTACTTGTAATGTTCAATTAGATGAAGCAAAGAAACCTTGTTTGTACAAATAGAAAGCTAATGAGATGGTTCGATCAATGAGGATACATGATCATTTCAGGACTACAACCAGAGTCCTTCCCCACTTGATCTAATTCCTAACAAAGAATTAGCTGCAGCCAAGTGAATATCCTGAAAGAAATGAGCTCTTCTCTTGTTTGTCTTTTCATGATCTGGATTAAATGCAAGAACCTCATTATCAGTGTTTATCCCTCTTCTAAAGTCATCCACTTTGTTTTCTTTAAACATTTTATCATTTGTTATTGTATTTAGTGTTCCCATTCGAATATAGAATTTTTAGAAAATTCCCCCAAAAATATTTTTATGTGTGTGCAGAAAATAAGTTTTAGGAAATCTTGTTTTTTATTATCAGCTATTCAATAGCAAATTTGGGGGCCTTAAAATTATTTGAGACATATTTACATATTTTGCCCCTTGCGTAGTTTTGAGAACTTTAAATAATTATTAGAAACCACGTAGCACCTTTCCTCAATTTACACATTAAGGAGTCAAGATACAGATTTAGATGACTCTGCTGTTTAGTGCAAGGACACTGGCTAGAATTCATATTCCTAGACTCATTCTTACAATGATGTACTACCTCCCCTTACTGCTTTCCCTATACCTGATTATTATTAGTAGTAAATGGTGTCAATTTATACAAATAAGACATAAACATTAAAATAAAATGATATTCAATAAGAATAATAGTTCATAATTAAGTAGAGAGTATACCACAATACTTCTTATTTGTTTGTTTTCACTCATGAGTTTCTTTAATTTGATCCTAAGTAAAAATTAGGAAAAAATAAAAATAAAATGGGAAAGTATCAAGGAATTCGAGATGTTCAAAGTTGCAGGTAACGCAACTGATGGGTTCCCAGGGAGCCCATGGCTCCTTATGTCAACACACTTCAGAAATGTCCAGATACCTCATTTCTTTGCTTTATGGAATTAGATGTTACCTTTTAAATATTTGAACTGAGATTTTTAAGAGATGCTGAAAAGATGGTATTGCAGAGAAAAGAATAGAACACTGCATACCAGAGACTGGAAATGGTGGGGACTGGAGGCAGAAAGGAATTCAATAATAGGAAATGAATTCTCTCTGTTTTTCTATAGCACATTAGGGTAGCTATTGAGAAAAACAATCTTTATTTCCAAATGACTAGAAGAGTACAGATTCACAATACATGAGTAAAAATGATGAGGAGATGGAAACACTTATTAACCTGATTTGATTATAGTACATAGTGTGCATGTATCAATTAACCCTAATGTAGGCCATAAAGATGTACAAATATTACAGCTCAATTAAAAAAAAAATCAAAAAGGAGAAATGCTAAATCATGTCTTGCCATTGTCACTTAGAAAGAAATGGTTATTTGGACTCGGGAAAACCAGAACCTTATGCAATGAAGGTAGATGATAACCAAGGATTAATAGAAGACTAGATATGTTCAGAACAAGGAAGGGGAGTGGAGTTCCTTATAAAATGTCTTGTGAAAGAAGCATGTAGATAAAGGTAACAGGGAAATGTGCTTTTGGACCAGTGGAAGATTGACCAAGGAGACACATGAAATAAAGGGAGGGCATATATGAACTTCTTTGCAAGGGGACCTCTTCAAAGAAATGAGATAATTTGACTTACCTTTTGTTAAAAAACAAAAACTGTGAGCAAGAGGGAAAACAACTAAAATTACTTGATCTACACTAATTTACCATTTGTATACCACTGGCACCCAGCCAGGATATAAATAGGTTACTTGAATGCTGCCAATTAGTAGTAAGCCTTACAAAAGTTTTGATGAAATTTGTTGTCAGCTGTTTCATTCCCTAAAGATGTGAATCTGGCACAGGCTTCTGTGTCTTTTCATTGGGAAGTGTTTGCTAATATATTGCAAGTGGCTTGCTGGGCAGAGAAGGAAAAACAACCCTGATTGCTGCCAATATTTGTATAATTATAACTAGATAGTCAGTCTTCCCCAACAGTGAGAACACACGTATTGTAAAACTGCAAGGTCAGGGAAAACAACAACTTCAAAAAGTTGATTTTGATCTAAATTTTAATAATTAGAGCTCTCCTTTCATCAATAAATGACTGGAAGTTCATAATTATATTAATAATCCTAAAATTCTTTGTACTCAAGTTCAGATTTGTACTCTGCGAACACAGATACATTCTAAATGTGGAAGAAAATGTTCTATGTGAACTTAAGCTCATTTCAAATGATCAATAATAAAAAGTTGGAGATGACCTAAATAAAATATTGTAGCAAGTGTAAATTATGAGAACAAATTAAAAGACAAAATAAGAAAAGTAACAACATATTAATATTTTCTCAGTCATGCAAACTTCAGATAATTTTCATCCAAACATTACATGTTAAGCACCAAAATCTCATATAGAATGCTTCCAGTAATTAATGTGTTAATCTTTCTATTTTACTGCTGAGACAACAAGTTCTCACTGTGTTGAAGAAAAATATTTTTAGAGATGGGTTATGAGAAAATACTTATGACCTAAAATCCTACTCATCATTATTTCTGGAGTTTACTGTTTTCAATTTCTGCATATTGTTTATCACAAATTTAAGGATCCTTTATGTTTTCATAGGCTATTATGAATAATATAAAATAATCTACATTCTTTAAAGCTAATTACTCTTCACAAATAAAATTACTCACCCTTAAAATGAGTCCAGTGCCTTATAGGACAGGCATATTAATAATATTTGGTTTCATTTTAATAACCTTTTCTGGTTTAAAATATTCAGTAACATGATAGTCTATTTCCTATTTTAATGTGATAAAAATCTACAGCCTCATTTTAATTTTAGTATATATTTCTGTTGAAGTCTAAATTTCACCCATTAAGATTTCTGGATCATATAAAATAAGCTACATTATGATGTAAGAATTATTGCTTTGTTAACTCAGTGAAAATTATAATATTAGAACATTAAACAAATTACAGGGCTGGAGACATAACTCAGAGGGAGAGCACTTACCTAGTATGAGTTTCAACCCTCAATACTGCAGAAAAATTTAATTATAATCAAGTATGCCTAAATTCTTTGTTAAGGAAAAGATGGGGGAAGTGAGGAAAGAGAGAGAGAGAGAGAGACTAAATAGCATACATAATACAGTGTGCTAGGCACACACAATGTTATTAAAGAGAATTGCTATTTTTATTATTAGTAATAACTATCTATGGAGAAACCATGTTTTTCCTCAGAGTAGTGGCAGAAATAGTGACTGGGTGTTGACTATGCCTGTCCACGTATTCTGCTTAATCATGGTAACAGCTGAGTTAGGTGGTTACCCTCATTCTACATTAGTGAATACCAAGTCACAAGTTAAGTAATTTATGTAAGGTTCTATAGGCACAATTCAAACCCAGGGAGTTTGAATATATGTTCTAGGCCCTCTGCTATGAATTCATTAAGAACATCTTAGGTTCCATTAAAGTGGATTTAGTTTCAACATAATGTCTCTATGACAGGGTTAAAACTCAAAGAGCAATTTTTAGAACTCAGTCATTCAAGCAAACCATGACAATGATACAGAATTGCTAAAATAGACAATGGAGTGCACCCCATCACCCTTATTCACCCATCCACAGCTCCTAGCCCCCAAAGAGCATACCTCTCTAGGAATCTTCTCAATATATTTATTGCATGCATTTGTTTTTCTTAAGCTTTCTATAGGGCAGAAACAATTCCTCCAGCTGAAAATTTTACTTACCAAATTCTATGGAAGAAGAAATGAGGAGAAACAGAGCAAAAAAGTTGGAAAGGAGGGGGGCATAAGGGACAGAGCAAGACAGATAACACACCAAGAAGGGAAAGAAAGCCAGAGAAGGGATGTTGCATACAGAAATGTCTGATGAGCTCCACAGTTGTTTGTGTATCCTACACATGGCCTCTACTTCTGTCCACAAACTTGTCAGATGAAAGAGAAATCCGCAGTGGTTACCCCTCCTTTTGCTATGGGTAACTTTGTAAATGATGCCTGTGGAAAGTGCAGAGCCAGACTTCTGCTTAATAGAGACAGAGATCCAGGATGTACTGGGCCATGCCGGCACATGGGTTACACTCTGAACCAGAGAAGCTCTATCTGGGTTTATTATCATTTTTCCTAAAAGTAATAAAGAGCATTATTACAAACCCATAATACATTACCAAAAAAATTTAGCTCCATACACATATATCATATGTTTTAGAGATGAGAAAAGGGTTCTGAGTAAATTAGTACAAAACAGTTGTTTAAAACTAATAACCAGTTTTGATTTTTGCACTATGTGAATGATTTACTCAATACATGGATTATCCTTTAAAAACTATACATCCTAATATACGTATGGTCAGTATTTATATTACAATAAATTGTATAAGTCAAAGTTAGTAATTTTAATATAGAGTAAATAACGTGATGATTAGACATATTAACTTATGATATATTGCTAATGTGTACATGTTCTAGTTAAAATACAGATTTAAATATGGTAATAACAAAAATTAATATAGAAATTCCACATACTCATTAGTTCTTGGGATTAAGGCAATCTAAAATGTTCCTAATAGAATATGAACTTGGATACCATTTTATTTTGTTTTATCTTAAGTTTAATGTGGTTTGTTCACACAGGTGGTGGTCTCTGAAAGTAAATATTCCTCCTTCATTGACTGGTTTTGGAACTTGCCTACATCCTACCTTTTCATCATTATCACAGGGTGCATTATTACTTCCTGCTTCAATATACCTTACTTCTTCCTCTTTCAGGATCATTCTTGCTAGTATTTCTTAAGCTCCCTGGCATTAGTAAAAACCTCCTTATCTCCTTAATGTATATCATTTTCTTAGATTCCATTCTCTCTCCTTGTCTTCCTCAATAAAAAATATCACTTAGTAGATGTCAATGCTAAGTCTCAGGGTGTTATAAGATGAATTTATTCCATCTTTTACTTTAAAATGGCTTCTCCACACTAAGGCAACCAATACTTCATTTTTCTAAACATTATAAACACATTTCATCCTCATTCATTCCTGCCTCTTCTGGAAGGTGATGACCATCTGAATCATTTTTGCAAATTATTTCTCTCTGACCAGCTCTTCTGTTTTTCTGCTTTCCTCAGAATACCCATTCTAAGTCCTCATTCTTGTCTTCTTCCAAGGAGTTATTTAATGCTGAGGTTTCTCACAGCTGAATCCTTAAGATATTTTCTTTTGTCATATATAGCCCCCTTAGGTGATGTCATCTTCTCAACTGACTCCATTTTAAACCTCCATCCCAGATGTCTTCTGACTCATGTATCTAATTTCACATTCCACATCCCTACTTGGATGTCCTGAAGGTACTTCAAAGTCAACATTTCAAGAAACAAACCTATACCAATCCTGCCCAAAATAATAGGTCAATACCAGTGCTGTTGTAGAGATCCAAAACTGAAATAATTTGGAGCACCTCCTTCACAGTGGACATCCAAGAGTAATTATTGTCAGTCTGATGATTTCATGTTTCCTATAACACTATGAACTTTCTAGATCTCTCTGAGCACTCTCATCATTGACTTACCACACCATTTCTTATCAAAGCTACTGCAAAAGTCTTCTCTTTGGTTCTTCCTTCATTGAGTCTTACCCACCATCAATATGTTCAGTAAACATCAATCAGGATGATTGACATTATTACAACCAAATTTTGACCATGGAAATTATCAAATATCCTTCAAAAGTAAATAAATAACATGTGTGTTATATATGTAAGGGTATGAGAAATAATGGTTCAGTAAAGTTTAAAAAAAAATTAGTGGGTTCCTTAGCTCTTTGAGACAACAGAATGCTTAATATGGCATATAAGACCTTGAATATTCAGTTCTTACCTCTGACTCAGTTACCTCTGACTACCTGCACTGATTTGCACTTCACACTGTGCAGTGGCTAGACCATGGTCCTCCTCCCATCCTGAATCAGGAAACGTGAAACTTCTGCACAAATGTGGTCACTGAAGAATTAAACTATATGCTATTTCTGGATTAACACAGACTTTTTGAGTTCTGAATGAATTATTGCCCAAAACCTTCTTACCTTCTTCTTATTTTCTTCTTTATGCATTCTAGTCTCTGTGTGTGTGTGTGTGTGTGTGTGTGTGTCTAAAAGAGAGTTAAATGCATATATTGAGAGGAAAACATACTCAAACTTATTTTAAGTAAAATCAGTGATGTTATTATATGAGATTAATGTGAGACACTTATTGGTAACACATTTATCACCACCAAGAGGAACAAGTAGCCTATAGTAACACCTTGTTACCCTGCAATTGGGCACAGGGTTTCTTCTGAATTTCCTGGAACTTCAAGTGCTTTGTGTTCAGAACAGTTTACTCTGATTTAAATTAGTGTGGGTTCTGCATTAGAGGTCTAAGTGATATTACACACTTGAGTGAGTAAGTAATTCCTGTCTTAGCTTGATGGAGTGACAGTGTATCTGGAAGAACCAATTTTTACCAAAGACTCATGGAATTTTATTTGCTATGAAGACTGGAGATGTGTTCTAAGGATAAATATGCCCTCGTCTGATTTACATATTGACAACAATCTCTGTCAGTAATTCACTTCCTTTGCTTTGGTTTCTTTTCCAATTTAAATCTACCTTTAGGTTATATCAAGCAATTGGAAATAAATGCATTTAATATCAATGAGACTATTTCATCTTTGCATTATAAAAGTAAAACATTTAGATAATATTAAAAAAGTAATTCTTCAAATCATCTATGATTTTATAAAACTCATAATGGTTCAGATAATATGAAAATACTATTTTGCTTTTTTTCAATAAAATGAACACTTTCCTCTTTAGTCCTCATTTAAATTGTGCTACTTAGTCTTTCTAATTTATTTTATTATTGGCTTATACATTTTTGCTATAAAAAAGTAAATCTTTGTATCTGATCTTTCTTAACTTTAGTTGTATAATTAGGCATTCTTGAAATCACCATTGAAGTCTCTCTCATAATCTTTATTATCTCCATTTTGATAACTCCATTGATTTTTTCCATCTCTCTGTCATCTCTTCTGTATCTCCAACCTCTCCTGTCCTCTTTCTAAACTCTTCTTTCTCTCTTTCTAATAGTTTGATTTTGTATTCTGATCTGTTTCCTCCATGCTTTTCAATACTATAAGTATTCAGCTTCGCTTGCAGCACCAGGGTTCCTTGGTGGTGTAGGTCTTCAAATGTATTATCATAACACTTGCTCTTTTCCTCTCATTGATGAGAATAAAATTACATTTTCCCTTTAACCATTTTTCATCCTGACTCCATTCCCAAATGCAGCTATCTAATACACATTCTCCTTAAAGAGATTAGTGGATTCGTTAAAATGAGATTTATTTTGCGCCTTGTGAGATGAAGCTTTAGTCCACAAACTGGTGCTAGGAAAACTAAGAAATGTTGAATTTTCCTCTTATTTAAAGCAGAAGAAAAATGTAATATTTTAAATGATTAAATAAAAAGTCTAAAGTAACAATTACAGATGCTGAAAGGACAGAGAGAGACTGTTGGGAAAGGGAAGAGATAAATAATCTGTGACCAACTCAGCTCTTTGTCCACCTAATTTATATTCTCTCTTTCTTCCTGACTAAGGAAGGCGATGGGTGGCAATAGGTGCATCCAGAAATTTCTAGTTCCCCTTTCTCTTGCAGTCAAAGGTGGCCAAGAAACCTAGCTTTGACCAAAGAAATGCCAGCATTGTCACTGGGGCTTGTTCCCACCAAAGCTTTTGTGAATGGTACACTCTCCCTCTGTGTGAAACTTGTCCCTCTTGTCCCTTCTTCATTACCTACAGATCGATTGCTATGCTGATTTGATACTCTGGAATCAACCATGAGTTTTAAAAATGGGATGAATCTTTCTGGTCCTTTATTTTAACATTCAGTCCAGCATCAAAACTGGATCACTCCATACTTCCAAATTTCTAATTTCATGAACAAAATTAATTCTCTATTATTTGAGCACCTGTGACTTGTGTTTTCAGTTATGATTAACTGAACTTACAATAATTATGTTATGGCTCAGAAAGAGGTCAGAATTATATCGCATAGGAGACTATGTTACCTACATGGCCATATCTTGTATTTGGCTTTACATACCTATTTCTTCTATATATTGATTTTCAATTAGTTAAGTCATTTTTATTAATCTTCTCATTTCACCACTTATTAGATGTTTCAGGACTTCAACGAAAGGTAAAAAGTTCAAAAGAAAGTAGACATCTGAGGCTGGATCTGAAAGGAAAGGTTTTCAGCACTATTTTGAGGGTCCATACTTTAAGCAGAAAGTAGACCTGGTATCTTTTTAAGGTCATGTTTTTAGAATAAGATTTTATAATTACAAAAGTAACTTTTAAAATAACATTTAGAATGTAGAGGTAAGAATATATATGCACACACATATATGTATAAAATCTCCTTTCATCCCCTAAAAATGACCCCACTAACTCCTCGTGGAATGGAAATCCTTTTTGACTCACTACAGTATGTTTCTGTAGGATGTAATGGTCCATTTTAAAATTCAGTGATGAGAAGCACTTCACTATGTTGATATATGCTACAGAGGCTAGTAAACTATTTTATTTTTAGAAAATGTGGCTCTTCACAGACCTTTATATGGTAAATATTATATCAGTGTTTTCTGGATATAAATTACAAGTTATCTGTGCATCTTTTGAAGGTTTTGACATATTCCTAAAATAAACTCTAGACTTTTCTTTTTACTTGCTCTTTCATTAATAACTTCAGTATTTATTTCCTCTCACATTTTATTACAACACTAGAAATATTCTTAAAATAAAATTACCAATATTACAAATAAAATCAAACTGTTATTTTGCATTTTGTTTAGTTTTTTCTTCTTCTACTCATTTTTATGCACAAATTAACCCATGATATTCACATGCATCTCAATAAATTATTTTTCTTTTAGTTAAGGTCACTAATATAGTATTGCATCTATAATGATCATAATAGTTTACTTTTTCCTGACAAGTATCTTTTGTGCAGCTTTATTGAGGTATAATTGATATACAAAAAACTGTATGTTTAATTTTGTGTGAGGTTTCACTTGTTTGGGTGCATGCATACTCTCATGATACCATCACACAAGTATCACCTATGCTTGTGTATGCAGGCATGCTTATGTAGGTTTGGTAAGAACATTTACTATAAGGTTTACCCTGCTAAATTTTTAGGTGTATTAGTCAGCTTTACACAATCATAACCCCTAATACCTGACTAGAACAACTTAGGAAGAAAAAGTTTATTTGGGCTTATGGTTTTGGTGTTTCAGTTGATTTTCAGTTGATTCCATTGTTCTGGGTCCAAGATGAGGTAGCAGATCATGGCAGAAGGGCATGGCAGAGGAAAGTAGCTGAGGTCAGGGTAACCAGAAAGCAGAGAGAGAACTCCATACCCCGAAGGTATGCCCCCACTGACCTACTTCCTCTACCCACACCCTATCTGCCTGTAGTTAATTCCCATTAACCCATTCAAATTATTAATCCATTGAATTAATTAATCCACCGATTAGTTTACAGCTCTCATAATCTATTTCACCTGTGAATATTTCTACAGTGTCTCACACAGGAGTTTTGGGGATACACCCTATGATATTATCATTACTGTGGAATATTCACTACTTTGTACAGATCTCTAGTTCTACTTTATTCTAAAAACAAATATATAGGTAATAAAGGGAAAACAGAATAAAGCCAAGATTCTCAACCTCAGCACTATCAGATGCTTTTGGATTAAACTATTGCTTATTATGGGAAAATTTATATTCACTGTGGAGTGTGTAGCAGTATAACAGACCTCTACATACTGGTTGCAAGTAGCTCACACCCCTGTATGACATTCAAAAATGTGTTTGACTATTACCATTTGTTTTCTAAGGGGCAAAATCCTTCCCTATTGAGAACCAGTAGACTATAAGGACATGTTTCTAGGCCGAACTCGGGGAAGCACTACATTTCAGTCTGTTTAAATTGACTGACTAAAACCCAGCTATGTGGCCAGATCCACAGAAAGGGAGGCTGGGGAAGAAAGCTAACTGTGGGTTAAAGAAATAGAGTAAATATGAATGACTGAAAACAAGAAGTCTCTTGAGGGTTGTAAAATATCCTTCCTTTTCCAAATTAGTTTTCTGTTTGGGGATACACGTTGTTGTTCCTTTGGGGGAAAAGAAAACAAACAAATAAAGCAAAACAAAACAAACACCTGGAACAAACCTATTCTACACTTTGTTTCAGGTTGGTCACAATCACTGGCTCTTTCTGCATTATAGAATCTACCTAGAATGCTTCTCCAATTTCACCGCCTTCTTTCAAGCATTCTTGAATAGGAAGGAGAGTTGTGATTCCCTCCCCAAAACACAAACCCAGCTGATGAATTACTGCTGATTCTTTTTATGCTATCGTGAACTGATAATGTCTCTGCATATGACTATAGCTAAGATTGTCTTCAGCCAATCTGTCCTATGTTGAATGCAGATATGTTAGACCGGGGATGACTAGACCAATGTCCAGTTTAAACTGGTGGAGATCATGAATTATTTTGCCTCTTCCTTGACTATCTAATTAAGCCACAATTTTAATCATTTTTCTACATTTAAAAAATGTATTTGTTCTAATTAGACATGACAGTAGAATGCATTTCTTAAACTCATGGAAGAGAGTATGAATTTTTTTCCCCGTTATCAAGAAGTTCTAAAATCTTCATGCTTGCCTCCCACTGCCACTCCTGAACATTGGCTGAAACTTCTTACTTCTAACTCCTCTCCTAGATGGCTCTGTTCGTTTTTTGTTTTATTCTTGATACTGGATATTGTTTTCTCCTCTGGAATATCTCATATTTAATGCACCCCTTGAAAAAGAAGCCAATTATCTACACTCCTGCTCACACAGTGTAACCTCCAGTCCTTCTGAAATCATGTGTATTTAATACATTTTATACAAAACAATATTTATATTTTATATTGTCAGTTGGATGATTACTTGTGAAGAATATTATATAGAGTTGAATTAAAGTAAACTTGAGTATTTTTTAAACAAACACAATTATATTGTTCCCAAATGCCTGTGTTAATTTTAAGTAGAAAAAGAACTTTTGGCAAAACAAGTCTTCCTGGAATACTTAATGAATATAAATTATTTGCACTTAATTCTTTTCTTGTTGGTTTGTGAAAGAATATAGTCGTAAAAAGACTACCCTTGGTTAATATACTTCCTGTATTATTGCTCACCTGATTAACCATGTATCTTTTATTTCTTTATGGTGCAATGATATATTTTATGTGTAAGAACAAGTTGACATAGATTTCATATTAACATTATTTTAATGAAACTGATTTTACTGCAAAAGAGATAGGCCTGGCAGAGTCTTTGCTTATTTCTTTTCTTTCTTTCTTTCTTTTTTTCTTTTTTCTTTTTTTGTTTCTGGTGCCAGGATTGAATATAGAAGCACTTAACCTCTGAAATACATTCCCAGGCTTTTTTTATTTTTTATTTTGAGACAGGGTATCACTAAGTTGCTTAGGGCCTTCATAAGTTGTTTAGTGCTTTGTTAAGTTGTTGAGGCTGGTTTTGAACTTGCAATTATCCTACCTCACCTCCCAAGTTGGTGGGATTACAGGAATGATCCACCATGTCTGGCACTTATTTCTAACTATAAGGAAATTTACCTGAGTTCACAAGATGTCCTCCAACCATAGACACCTTTTACAATGCTTATTAATGGTGCCTTTGGAGATCATTTTTGTAAGTGAACACAATAAACTCAATCTTCAGAGTTCTTACATCATCTATCAGTGAAGTTGGACACATGCTTACAAAGATAATTTTAAAGGTTATTGGTAATAAGGAAAAACAATCACTGAATACTTAGAGTCTGCTGAAAGTAATAACACGACCTAATTCACTTCCCCATGACTCCATTTAAAAAAGAAAATCACATTGAGGATTCGGGGTCAACCTATGAGTTTTGTGGAGACAAAAGTTATTCAGATGAAAGCACTAGGCTGAGCAGAGTTTCGGAAAACCTCAGAGGTGGTGCATAGACAAGAAGAGAGAGAATAATGGGAAGAGGCCACAGTAAGGCTTGCTGGTGTAAGACCTGAAAACATTCTTCCAGAGGCAGCTTCTTTACCTCTCTCTTCACTTCTTCCTTCTTGCAAACCCTTCCTATACTTTCATGGGTCTTCATCCATTTGAGCTGTTAAAACAGTATCATACTTAGCAGCAGGTTTCTCTCTATTATGGAGGCTGGGGAGTCTGCAGAACACAAGTGTGGGTGCATCTGTTGAGGGCTGTCTTTCTGGTTCAGTCATCATGTCACTTTCCATGGAAGGAGAGAGCAAGAGTGAGTTCTCTCGTTCTCTCTCTCTCTCTCTCTCTCTCTCTCTCTCTCTCTCTCCCTCTCCCTCTCTGTCTTGGCATGGGACTGAACCCAGGTCTCTGCACATGCTAGTAGGCTCCTGTTTCACCTTTCCTACATATGTTAGTCCCATCAAAAGATCCCCACGTAACACCTCATTTTAACCTAAATATTCCTGAAAGACCCTACCTTCCAAAGATTTTTTTGGGGGGTGCTTAGGGTTTCAACATAAGGTTTAGGGAAAAACAAATATGGAATTCATAACTTTATTCCTTCAGTTAGCCAAAATCAATAGATATTATTATTCAGTCCCAAACTAATGTTTATTAATATATGCACAAATTTGAGAAAAATTTTTAACTAATAAACATTAATTGTATACAAAGTTGTTTGTTTCTTAGTTGATAAATTCTTAGTCTTCTTTCAAGCAAGATGTATGCATAGAAAAATTTTTAGAGAGTTTGTGTTAATGAAATGTTATTGAATACTTAATGAAGCTCCTATTTCTCTGTCAAATCCATAGAAATAATAAACTTAATGATTTTATAAAACTAACATAAGAATAAAATTTTCCTAGATTAAAAGTGTTGTTTTTAAATATTAAAATAAATTCATCACCTTCTGTCCTCAACTCTATAGATCAAATGTATCAACAATTCATTAAGAATAATGATGTTAGGGGAAACATTATTTTTGTCCTCTGAAAGCCTTCATAATATGTTTATTTTAGGTGGTGCCGAAAGGAACTATTAAAATTAAATCAGAAACTACTTTGCAGTTACCTTAAAATCTTTTATTACTTTGTAATAGGAGATATATAAAGTAAATCAAATTTTTTTTTCAATATTCACATTTCTAAAGAACTGGATATTCTGAAATGAAAAGCAAAGGACAAGAAAAAATATGCTAAGAATATGTCTGTGTATTTTCACTGCTTAGGAATTCCAAAGGTAAAGAACTAATTCTTAAAACTTAACATGAAACATCAACTAAGAAAACTCTATCTCTTATCTGGTCTTTTATCACTTTAAATTTATGTAAGGCATGAGTCTTAGAGATCTGTATCCTTAAATGTAACTACATTAAGTGAATGCATTATTTTATATTACAGTCATTTTCCATTAAATTAAAAAATCAATATATCTCTGTTAAACTTCCCAGTTTATGGAGTGCATTTGAGGTTATACATGGGATAATCAGACAAGGAATATCCACATTAATCACCAACTATGAGTGCAATTAAAACCCACAGTTAAGTGCTGCAGGTATATACTTAGTGATATAGCATTTGCCTAACACATGCAAGGGCTTGGGTTAGATTCCTTCATCACAAATTTTAAAAATGCACCGCATTCATAGCTACATTGTCTTAAAATGCATGCCTCAAGGCAAACTAAAAGCACTTATTGTAATTTATTTCCTTAGAGATTATAATGGTATCAAAATTCTTATTGTTATTAAGTAGTAGGTATAATGTTAGAAAAATTGAAGAAAATAGGTTTATTGGTGAAGATGATTGGAAAGTATGTGAATCAGTGTTACCATGTATGTACTTTTCTTCATGATAAAAAGCTCACATGCTAAAATGAATTGGGAAATTCATATACAACAGATAAATCTGCTTTTACTACTTTTAAAAGAGAATGCATTTGAAGAAAATTAATGCTCTTTTGCTGAGGTTACAATAACATAATTTCAAACTTGAATTTGAGTTTTCCAATTCTCAATTAAAAAAAAGCCTGTGACTAGGTTGTAGTCTGTTATATAGATTATTTACCAAACAAAGTTTCTACTGATAAATAAATTGAATCTTTGTATTCATAGTGATTGTATTGTTTTTGGTACAGGACAGATCCTCAGATCTCTCTTGGCCATGTTATTTGAATACTAAAAATATTATGCATACAACAGATCCCTTAATTCAAATTTTAGCTAGGTTGATCATTATTTCAACTTAAAGTCATATAGGCTTATGAAGAATAATCTTTTCCCCTCTATTCCTTTATCATTTCAGGAGCAAATATATTATTTAGATGTCACTTGCTGGAAAACATTGCACAAAGATGTGAATGCAGGTAAAATTATGACAACCTATTCACCTAACATAAGAATAAACCTAAGTAAGAAGACTATTTCTGTTTTTAAAACTGTTTACATTTCAAATAAAGGCATGCAAATACTACAAACACCAGAACACATGTCTATTTAAGTTCCAAGCATTTTCTCTCTCATATATTCTGCTTGATACTATAGAACAATTAACAGTAAGGAAGGCTTCCCTAAGAGCTAAGAATAAAGAGCAAAAATGTTCTTAGATAAGGTCAGTTCCAAAAATATGTAAACAATACAGCATCATTGCTCAACTGGTGGGGATGAGGCAGATCAGCAGAGTGTTCAATTACAGTTTCGAATTAAGGATTTAGGTAGATCCAAACACCCACTAATTGTATGACCTCAATAAATAGCAGCCTATATTCTTCAGTTAAAAAAAAAAAAAAACAGTATTATTAAGTACCCCATATGGTCGATGTGCAAATTTCATAAGCATCACTTATTTTGTACTCAGTGAGCACAAAAGAACTCTTGTTATTATTATTGTTGCAATTTTTTGTGCTAGATTGTTCTCTTTGGTATTAGTATAAATTATTTTTGTTAATATAGTTTGTATTCTCTTGATTTCTATAAAAGTAAGAGTAATAGCTAGCTCAAAAAGTATCATTACATATAAGAAGTGAAAAAATGAGTTCAGGGAACTTTGAAGAATTGCTCAAAGACAGGTGTTCAAAGTGGCAGGGTTTGGAATAGGATCCAATTGTTTCACTCTATTTCTTGTTCTTTCAATAGGTATAATAGCAGAGAACCAGGACAATCAAGTTTTAAAGTGTATGGATTACCATGATGGCTACTTAGTGATTCCTACAAAATGCACTTTGGGGAGTCACTTAGAGCCCTGGGTGGCGGGGGGGGGGGGGGGGCGGGGTTTACATAACTTATGCTGTCCATTCCTCATTTGTCTTTTTTGTTGTTGATGTTGTTGTTCAACTTAGTTATACATGACAGTATAATGCATTTTGATACATCATACATGAATGGAGTATAACTGATCATTCTTCTGGTTGTACATGATGTAGAATTACACCACTTGTGTAATCAGATGCACATAGGGTAATAATGTTTGATTCATTCTACTATCCTTAATACCCCCATATGCCCTCCCCTCCCTTCACTCCCTCCGTCTATTTCAAAGGACCTCAATTCTTACCTAGGCTCATTCCCTTATTGTGAAATACCATTCACATATAAGAGAAAACAGTTGGCCTTTGGTTCTTTGGCATTAACTTATTTCACTTAGCACAATATTCTCCATCTTCATCCATTTACTAGTAAATGCCATAATTTCATTCTTCTTTGAGGCAGAGTAATAGTACATTGTATATATATATATATATACCACAATTTCTTTATCCATTCATCTTTTGAAGGGCAACTTGGTTAGTTCCATAGTTTAGCTGTTGTGAGTTAAGCTTCTATAAACAGTGATGTGGCTGCATCAATGTAGTACTCTGATTTTAAGTCCTTTGGGTATAAACTGAGGAGTAGAATAGCTGGGTAAAATGGTGATTCTATTCCAAGTTTCCTGAGGAATCTCCATACTGCTTTCCATAGTGGGTGCACCAATTTGCAGTCCCACCAACAATGTACAAGTGTACCTTATCCCCCACATCCTCACCAGCATTTACTGTTGCTTGTATTCTTTATAACTGCCATTCTGACTGAAGTGAGATGAAATCTCAGTGTTGTTTTAATTTGCATTTCTCTAATTGCTAGAGATATTGAACATTTTTTTTTCATGTATTTGTTGATCAATTATATTTCTTCTTTTGTAAAGTGTCTGTTCAGTTCCTTAACCCATTTGTTGATTGGATTATTTGTTTTGTTGGTGTTAAGTTTGTTGAGTTCTTTATATATGCTGAAGATTAATGCTCCATTTGAAGAGCAGGTGGTAAAGATTTTCTCCCAATTTGTAGGCTCTCTGTTCACATTCTTGATTGTTTCCCTTACTGTGAAGAGACTTTTTAGTTTGATTCCATCCCATTTATTGATACTTGATTTTACTTTTCTTGCACTCTAGGACTCTTTTATACACAATCACTCTCCTTCCTATTGATTCCTGAAAAGTCCCCTCTTGAGATCCGTTGACACATTTAGTACTCAACAAAGGTGACTCCTTTTCTGATCCACAAGCATTCTAATACTCTGATATTTAGGAAGTGTGCCTACTTTACATTACTCAAGGTTTCTAAAATCTATTTTAAATTTCTGAAGTTGATGTTTGTTACATGAATGCAAATTCAAGAACATGGACTGTGCGAAAAGTGTTTGTAAAATCCACTGATTTTAATTAATTACCCATGTTTTTTACTTTCCTTAAATTAGTCTGAATAGAGCATCTTTAAAATTATAATTTAAGAGAGATGGCTCCATGGAATTTTATTTTTTTGTACTAATCTAGGATACAATAGCAATAGGTGGTTAATCAAAATGATTAAGTTATTATGTATGTAATAATTTCAAAATGCCTAGTAGACATTTTTTCTTGGTACTGAATGCTCTATTTTAAAAATGAGCACAGAGCAGAAAAGTTCATTCTTGATTGTGTTTCATCTCCTTCTAACCCAAGAAAGAACGATCTGATAGTACAAAAGTATTGTGATAAGTTGTATGTCTGGCTCATATTTTCTCAGGCAATTTGTAGAGATTGTTGTGTTGCATTCTGGTGGAATAAGGGCTTCAAGATCATGATCTGTCACTTTGCTACACTGTAACAAATTTATTTAAAAAATTTTCAAGGATGATGTATATTCAGTTATAAAATGGGCAACTTGTAGATGTTGAGGTTGCCTGAGTGATCCTATGCATTTTCCCTTTTCCAAAGTTATTTGTAAGTGAAAGCAAACAAGTAAATTTTCTGAAAGTGTTATTAAATATAAGAAGCTTCAAAACTTTGTAATTATTTAAGATTTAAAGAAATTGTAATTCTACTGAGTTTTTAAATCTGATTTATTAGATAAAATTAGAAAGTTTGTTTTAAGTAAATTTTGAACAAATTCAATCTTAATGCATATTTCACCATAGAACAAGAGCAGACTACCCATATAACAGTTTTCTTTCATTGTGGCTTCTCTATCTGACAGTATGACATGACATCCATCAAGCAGCAAAACAGAAAAAAATTCTGAGTACATACATTCGTGGACATATAAATCAAACTACAAACTCTACAGCGTTAAGAAAATATGAATCTCTTTACTCAGTAATGGAATCAGCTTGAATTCCTTAAATCGATAGTTCACTGAACCTGAAGAATGATTTTCAAGCACTGTCACATACATAATCTGCCTTATGCCATGTGCTAGAACATGTTTAGTAGAATTGAGTTCAACTACTAAAATACAAATGCCTCCACAATATGGACTGCTGAAATACAAACCACCTTCAAATATCGGAATTTTAGAATATTCCAGTTATCAGAACAATTTCTCTAGGTAGTGCCTGGATACTAAATAATTGCACAAGAAATTAATAGTTTTGGTAAAAGTTAAACAACATTTTAAAATAAAATATTCATTGCACTTAAAAAATTAAGCAAATCTTACATTGTGTGTGGTTTTTACATCACTCTAAAGGGACAGAATGTGGCAAATACCGTAAGTGTCCCTAGTATATCTTGCACACAAAAGGAGATTTTATTCAAGATTTTAAATAGAGATTTGTAGCCCTCCTAGAATTCAGACTACTCCAGCCTCCTAGGAACCAATTATCTTTTCAAACCGTTTACAGGTTTACCTCCAAAGAAATATTTTATTGTCTATCGAAAGTAGAATTATCTCAGTAAGAAAAGACCACCTGTGAAATTCTATTTTTTCTATACTTTTGAAAGTTTTTCCTGGGATTTTATTTGGATGCCCAAAGTGAGTTAGCTAGAGAATGAATTTTTCTTATAGATATACTGTGTTCATCAATATTGTTAGCCCCTCAAGAAAGCAACAACAACAACAATATTACTAACTTGTCATTCTAGATAATAACTAGATAATAAATTAACAATTTTTCTATCGATTGAACTTGAGAAGAAATGTTCACCCGACATGCCTAATATCATGCACAGAGATGATCTTATAAACATGAAGTTCTCTGTAAAAATGCAACTGAGGACTCACACTGGCTTCTCTTTTTTCTACAGTTTCCAAACTGTAATGAATTTTTTATTATCTTTCATTTAATTCCATGTAGGTTTATTCTTGCTGATAACATGATCTATTGTTCTCTGAACCATGGTGAGATTGCCATTTCTTAAACAGACAGCACTTATTGGAAATTAAACCTCTACTAATGTATTATAATTATTACTTGAGGGTAATTTGCTGTTCCAGCAGGGAGCCACAGCCAATGTGATGGTAACGTTTCTTCCAGGGAGCTGTTAATATTTCTTCTACGCTGAAATCCCACATAATGGATCTTGCCTGAGGCTGATTAATGATTTCAGAGCTGGAACAGTGATTTGTAGCTAAATCAGTCCTCACTGGAGGAGATTCAGGGTTATTTCAGTCAATACAGTTAAATAAGTGTAAACAGTAACTTCAGTTAACACACATGTAATCTAGTAGGTAAGAAAGAGCAGCAATAAAAGGAAGTAAATAATGGTAATCCTGCTGTCCATGCATTTCATTTACACTTATAACAGATACAGGGAAGAAACACACTGCAGTGCCATCAAACCTACGGAATTACTTCACCGCAACACATTTTTCTGCATTGAAAAAGCAATTTCCTAAACAAGTAAAAGCAAATTGAGCTAAGTGCCTGAAATAAATCAGCATGTTTCCCTCCCTTCTTTACTTCCTATCACCTTCCTTACTAAGGAAGAAATTGGACAAATAAATTGGAATAAACTTGTGCAAGTCAGATTTTAAGTAGGGAAGATTTTGTTTGTGATATCCTATGAGTGTACAGACATCCGACATCATGCATGCTATCCAAGCTGTATGGACTTTTGTCTTCACCCAAAATGATGTGGAACATGCTTGTCACAAGAGGTAACCTTGAGTTCTTACTGAAGACTGTGGGGAATCACTTAATTCTTCTCCTTAATGTGAAGTCGATAACAAACAAGGGCAGCGATGTAACTGTAGCTGAGAACAATCATGTGGACCTTTCAGCATGCATTTCACCAACAGACCTGCCTTTCAGCATGCATTTCACCAACAGACCTGCCTCTCAATGATTTCTAAACATTGTGATATGTTTTGTTTGCCCAAGCACCCTGGCTTTTGGCTAGCAAAACCAATTAATAAGCAGCATCTTAATAATAATGTAAACAAAAATTTAAAATTCCTCTTAGATAAAATCTGAAGGTCTTTCACTTCATGCATTGATTATGAGTAGTCATTAGTGATTGATGAAGTCAGATTAAGAACTGGTGATGCCTTTACCAGATATGTAACATAATTTCAGGCAAAACATAAAGGATGAACTCCAAAATAGTCTTCCGTTTTCAAATGTTTGGGAGAATCTGAGCTCAAAGAAACCTCTCAACCAAATGTCAGTGCATTTTGTAATATGAGAAATTGCTTGGGAAACTAGTGCTAGGCTTCTGTGAGCTATGTGCAAACTTCATTTCTATTCACAACTTGTTTGTACACTACAGAGTTTCCTCTTACCTGCCCTCTGGCAGATATATACACAAAGGCCTGGAGTTGGGGGACTGTGTTCCTCAATCAGAATAAGTACAATGACACATTTTGATCTTTAATCAAACCAGTAAAAAATGGTCTCTGGATTGATAGAACTGGACATGACTCATGAAATTTTTTTCTCCAATAGACATAAGAAGTCAAGTGGGAAACGAGAAGTTTCTCCCTTTGGTAATGAATTTGTCAGACTCTTAGAAAGGACTGCTAAACCCGTTTTATTGTGGTGACAAAGCCAAAGTTCTTAGGTTCATAGACCATGGGTTTTGTAAACAGCTTTTTAAATGTAGAATTCATGTACTGTTCATCCGCTAAATTGTGCAATTTTTGTTTTTAATAGATTCCCACTTGTGAAACCAATACTAAAACTCAATTTGGGGATATTTTGTTCCCTCCAAAAATTCCCACACTTCTAACCATATTCTTCCCCCCTTTACCCAATAGGAGGCAACTATGAATCTACTTTCTATTGCTGTAAATTCACCTGTGCTGGACATTTCACATCAATGCAATTACACCATATGTGGTCTTTGTCATTTGTCAGGTTCCCAGGGCTCATCCAGCTAAAGCATGTGTCAGCATTTCATTCATTTTCATTGCCAAACCATATTCCATTGAATGGACATGACATATTTCTTCATTAATCAGTTGGTGGACACTTAGGTTGTTTCTACTCTTTTACTATTATGAATGTTTCTGTTAGGAACATTATTTACAAGTATTTGTGTTCATTTCTCTTCTGTGTACACCTAGGTATAGAATTGATGGGTTATGCAGTAGCTCTGTATTTAACATTTTGAGGAACAATCACACTGTTTTATAAAGCAGCAGGGTTATTTGACATTCCCTCCAGCAATGTATGAAAATCCCATTGTTTTCAAAATCCTAGCCAACATTTCTCATTGCTTTTGCTTTTGATCACAGCAACCCTAGTGAGGTGAAGTGGTCCTACATTGTGGTTTCCATTTGGTGATGACTAATTATATGCAACATTTTTTCATGTGTATGCTGGGCATTTGTAGTGTTTTTTGGAGAAATATTTATTCATATTATTATTATAAATCATATTATTTTTATCTTTTTATTATTGTAAGAATACTTTTTATATTCTAGATGCATTTTCCTTATTGTATATTTTCTCCCATACTGTAGATTGTATTTTTACCATATTGATGGTGTCTTTTGATGTGTGAATACTTGGTATTTTCATAAAGTTGAATTTGTTAAAATTTTCTTTTATCATTTCTTCATTTGGTATCCTATCCAAAGGTCTTCGTCTAATCCAAGGTCATGAAGTTGCACTCCCATGTTTTATTCTAAGAATTCTAAGAATTTGTTTTTTGTTTTAGCTCTTAATTTTGGTCTACAGTCCATTTTTAGTTATTTCTTTTTGAATATTATGAGGAAGAAGCCTAAAAATATTTTACATCAAGACATACATTTGTCCTGGCACTATGTGTTGAAGAGTACAGATTGTTAGTTTTTAATACTGAACAATGTACTTGCCTCTTCTAAGTCTCAGTATAGGTAAGAGGGGGGCATGGATAGAAATGCCTCATTGACTGGGTTATTTTCAGGATTGAATTCCACATGATCCTTGCACTCTAGCTCTTAACAGATCACTACTGGTTATCTTAACCTATTTCGGTCCTGTGCCTTACATCTCCTGTCTATATCAGCTGCTGTCATGGAATGCTTTCAGTTGTTAAAAATGCTCTTTTTCCTTATTCCCACCTGCAAAACAGCTGTACCCATGTGACTCTCTCACTTAACCACCACTTAAATATCTAAAAAGTAATTCATTCTTAAAAGTAAGAATGATAAAATAATGCCATTCTTTAATGGATCTACATTGCCTTATTTACAGACAGATATATTACCCTAAAATTCCTCCACACATATTTTAATGCTGCTTAATAACACTAAATTAACATTTATTTCTTTGCATATTAAAGACCCCTAAATGCAAATGCCCTTTATCAATATGAAGAAATTATGTGTAGGAAAATGGTGATTTATTACAAATTATGAGGTTGGAAAGAAAAGCAAATGTTAAGAAAGTTGTAAACAGAAAACAACAAAAAAATCTGCTTCTCTTTCTCAGTCTTGTGAAGTTTCATACGTTCCATACAATGTTGTGCATTTTTGAAAGATTCCTTGAAATTGCAGTTCCGAAAATCAGGGAAAATCTATGACAATAGAAAACATAGGGAACTTAGGGTTAGGTTTTTGTACTGCCTTTGCATATTCCCAGATATGTGACTTTGACTGGGTTATTTTTTCCTATATTCATTCCCATTTTAATGGATGAGAATAACAAGTAGCCCTCAGGAAGTTCATGAGAATTAAATGTGGTGGTGTCAATGGAAATGAAGTCAAGATGAGAAGCACTAAATAAACATGTTGTGTAGTTACAAATTAATTCCACATTGAGCAAACCTGGGAGAATTTAGAATTGAATTGTTGTTTGGAAATGTAAGAGCAATGATTACTTTAAACATTAAAAAAATCCCATAAGTCATATGTATACAAAAATAATGAAGAATGTAGAATAATTATAGAATTAAATATATATTCAAATTATTCTTAGAGTTTTAAAATAAATATTAATGAATTATTTGAGCCAGGGGCCTCTCTTCCCTATTTTGAATTTACTTAGTACAGATTTTTAGATTCATTTACTAATAGCAGATCTTACAGTGATGGAACATTTATATTATATTCCTTTTCTCAATAACCAACAGCACCATCTGGCAACCCTAGTGTTTTTCTCATCATTGCAAGTCAGAGGCTTGTGTAGTTATCTCATGGAAAGGGAACTTCTCAGGAACTGTAAGTGTAAGAAATATTTTTTTTACTGCACTGGATGAAACCTGAGTGACAAATGATGGGCTTATGCATAACCTACATAAATCTAAAATCATAAACACAAAAATCATCAATGGAGGCATAATGCTCTAAAGCATTGATTATTATAATGTTATATTTATGTGGCTCTTGGCACTTCAATTAGAACTGGATGATGACTAAGAATCCCACTCTAAAATTAATGAGGAGGAGGGTGAGGAATGATATCAAAACTGCCAAATAGTGTTTATTTACTTTTGAACAGGTGTTAAATGATTGATTTAAAAGTGCAATAATACAGTGTGCTTTGTAAGTAGAACTGTGAAAAAAATATTCACAGCTGAACTAAAAAGAGAAGTGTTAAGAGAAGGGAGGTATAAAAAAAAGTCTCTGTAATTATATTAGCACCATAGACATACTATAGCATTTTAGTCTATATCAGGGATGCCTGTCTTCTCTCCAAAATATTCACCATTGGTTAAGAGAACTTGCTCAATGTCCTGGTTTGAGACTTGAAATTGCAGACATTTGTGAAAGCTTATGGGATGTAAAGACAATACATGGGTGAGGAATAATGTGATTGAGGATGTTGGATCTAAGCTATACCCACGCAGCTCTAGTGTCTTTGGTTCTCAGTTAAGAGCAGAACTATGTGTATCACCTTAAATTGATGTAGCAGAAAAGTAGTGTTCTTAGAACCATTATGAAGATAACATATATGAATTGGGTACACAGTATTTGGAGCATATCTTTGAGGCCTTTGACAAACTTGTAATGAAAAAGTTGCAAATAGCAGATTACAAGTGATTTTAATTGGAAATTGTTTCCCTACATTAAGTGGAAATTCATGGCAATGAATGTACCCATAGTCCTAGATACTAAAGTTTTTGTTTATATAAATTTCAAGAACTTTTCCCTCAAAAACAAGCCTAAATGACTGGGATAAAAGATGAGGATGAAGTTAGAGACACAGTAATGATCTTAGTTTATTTCATAATATTTAGTTCAATTTGAATGATATTTAATTAGAACAAATATGTTCATGAAAAAGTAACTAGGTTGGAAGTGATAAAGTTTGGGGTTTTGCATCAATTTCAATATGGTACTGATTCTTCAATATCTCATTGTAGGGTGAGGCATGGTGGTGCATGCCTATAATCCCAGCAGCTAGGGAGGTTGAGGCAGGAGGATTGCAAGTTCAAAGCCAGCCTCACCAACTTAATGAGGCTCTAAGTAATTCAGCGGTTACTAAATAAAATATTAAAAAGGGCTGGAAATGTGGCCCAGTGGTTAAGCTACCCTGGGTTCTATCCCTAGTATAAAAAAAAAAAAAAATCTCATCATAGGAAAGATGGGTTGAATAAATAATTATAATAAAGCTTATTTTAAGAAAAGCTATAATTTAAATATAGAAATACTTAAAAGAAATTCTTAATTTCTAATTTGAATTTAGCAAGATAAATTTCATAAAGAAGATGACATTGCATATGGTTCTGAAATGATGAGTGTGATTTAGACAGCTATGGGAAAGGAGGAATTACTTTCTGGAAAGGAGACTGAAAGAAAGGAAAATAAATATGACGAGAATATGTATTTCCTTTGTCGTTAAGGAGAAGTCTTCCAGAAATGAAGTATGAAGAAGTAGAAAAATACTATATTAATAGAAATAAGTTATTATATAAAAACCACCTATGTACCATAAAACATATTGTGTTTCTTATTTTTCTTGACTGTAGTGAATCTACCCAATTATCATGATAACTCAGTTACAAAATAAAATAGGAATTTTTGCTGATCTTAAGGATCATACAATGTCTAGTATGAGAACTTTCAGTGAACATCCAGGGTTTACTGCACTCTTTAAATGAAAGGCAGTCACAATAATTTTAAAAAGCCAATTGTTAGCCTTTACAATGTTGAGGTATGTTCCTACTATCCCTAATTTTTCTAGTGTTTTGAGCATGAAGGGGGTGCTGTATTTTATTGAATGCTTTTTCTGCATCTATTGAAATAGTAATGTGATTCTTAACTTTAAATCTGTTGATGTGATGAATTACGTTTATAGATATCGAGATGTTGAACCAAACTTGCATTCCTGGGATGAAACCCACTTATTCATGGTGGACTATCTTTTTAATATGTTTTTGTATGTGATTTGCTAAAATTTTGTTAAGAATTTGTGCAACTATGTTCATTAGGGATATTGGTCTGAAATTCCCTTTCCTTGATGTGTCTTTGTCTGGTTTTGGTATCAGGATGATATTAGTTTCATAGAATGAATTTGGAAGGGTTCCTTCCTCTTCTATTTCATGGAATACTTTGAAGAATATTGAAATGAGTTCTTCTTTGAAGGTCTTGTAGAACTTGACTGAGAATCCATCGGGTTCTGGTCTTTTCTTGGTTGGTAGGATTTAATGACTTCTTCTATTTCATTTCTTGAGATTGATCTATTTAAATTGTGTATGTTATCCAGATTCAGGTTGGGTGGATCATATGTATCTAAAAATCTTTCGATGTCTTTGATATTTTCCATTTTGTTGGAGTACAGATTTTCAAAGTAGTTTCTAATTATATTTTGTATTTCAACAGTGTCTGTCATGATATTTTCTTTTCATCACAAATTTTAGTAATTTGAGGCTTTTCTCTCCTCTTCCTTAGAGTGGCTAAGAGTTTATCAATTTTATTTATTTTTTCAAAGAACCAACTTTTTGTTTTGTCAATATTTTATACTGCTTCTTTTGTTTCAATTAAATTGTTTTCAGTTCTGATTTTTATTATTTCCTGTCTTTTATTTTTGTTGTTGACCTGTTCTTCTTTATCTAGGGCTTTGAGCTGTAATGTTAGATCGTTTAATTGTTGACTTTTTCTTCTTTTATTGAATGTTCTCCATGCAATGAATTTTTCTCTTAGTACTGCTTTCATAGTGTCCCATAGATTTTGATATTTTGTATCCTTGTTCTACTTTTCCTCTAAGAATTTTTTTAATATCTCCCCTCATGTCTTCTGTTATCCATGCATCGTTCAATAGTGTATTATTTAGTCTACAGGTGTTGGAATAGTTTCTAATTTTTATTTTATCATTGATTTCTAATTTCATTCCATTATGATCTGATGGGATGCAAGGTAGTATCTCTATCTTTTCATATTTGCTAAGAGTAGCTTTGTGGCATAATATATGGTCTCAGGCAACATCATTCTAAATGGAGAAAACCTGAAAGCATTCCCCCTGAAAACTGGAACAAGTCAGGGATGCCCTTTTTCACCACTTCTATTCAACATCATCCTTGAAATTTTAGCCAGAGCATTTAGAGAGACTAAAGAAATTAAAAGGATATGAATATGAAAAGAACTCAAACTATCACTATTTGCTGATGACATGATTCTATATTTAGAGGAACCAAAAAATTCCACCAGAAAATTTCTAGAACTCATAAATGAATTCAGTAATATAGCAGAACATAAAATCAATACTCATACATCTAATGCATTTTTATTCTTTTTTTTTTTTGCGGCACTGGGGATCGAACCCAGGGCCTTTTGTTTGCAAGGCAAGCACTCTACGAACGAGCTATCTCCCCAACCCTGCATTTTTATTCTTAAGTGATGAATCCTCTGAAAGAGAAACTAGGAAAATTACCCCATTCACAATAGCCTCAAAAAAAAAATAAATAAAATACTTGGGAATCAATCTAACAAAAGAGGTGAAAGACCTCTACAATGAGAACTACAGAACACTAAAGAAATTAATTAAAGAAACCCTTAGAAAATGAAAAGATCTCCCATGTATGTGGATAGGCAGATTTAATATTGTAAAAATGGCCATACTTCCAAAAGTGTTATATAAATTCATGCATTTCCAATCAAAATCCCAATGATGTTCTTTATAGAAATAGAGAAAGAAATCATAAAATTCATCTGGAAGAATAAGAAACCCAGAATAGCCAAAGCAACCCTGAGCAGGAAGAGTGAAGCAGGTGGTATCACAATAGCAGACCTTCAACTATACTACAGAGCAATAGTAACAAAAATGGCATGTTATTGGCATCAAAATAGGCAGGTAGACCAATGGTACAGAATAGAGGACACAGAGACAAACACACATAAATACAGTTATCTCATACTAGACAAAGGTGCCAAAAACTTACAAAATGGAGAAAAGATAGCCTCTTCAACAAATGGTGCTCAGAAAACTGGAAATCCATGGGCATTAAAATGAAATTAATCCCCTTTTTCTCACCCTGCACAAAACTCAATTCAAAATGGATTAAGGACCTAGGAATTAGACCAGAGACCCTGCACTTTATAGAAGAAAAAGTAGGTCCAAATCTTCAACATGTAGGCTTAGGATCAGACTTCCTTAATATGACTTCCAAAGCACAAGAAATAAAAGGAAAAATCAATAATGGGATAGATTCAAACTAAAAAACTTTATCTCAGCAAAGGAAACAATCAATAATTTGAAGAGAGAGCCTACAGAGTGTGAGAAAATCTTTATCAGGCACACTTCAGAAAGAGCACTAATCTCCAGAATTTATAAAGAACTCAAAAAACTTTACACCAAGAAAGAAATAAGTCAATCAATAAATGGACTAAGGATATGAGCAGATGTTTCACAGAAGAGGATCTACAAGCAATTGACAGATATATGAAGAAATGTTCAAATCTCTAGTAATAAAAGAATGCAAATCAAAACTACCCTAAGATCCATCTCACCCCAATTAGACTGTCTATTATCAAGAATACATACAACAACAGGTTTGGCAAGGATGTGGGGAAAAAGGTACACTCATACATTGCTGGTGGATATGCAAATTGGTGCAGCCACTCTGGAAAGCAGTGTGGAGAGTCCTTAGAAAACTTGGAATGGATCCAACATTTGACCCAGCAATCTCATTACTTGGCCTATACCCAAAGTACTTAAAATCAGTATACTACAGTGATGTAGCCACATCAATGTTTATAGCAGCTCAATTCACAATACCTAGACTGTGGAACCAACCTAGATGCCTTCCAAAAGATGAATGGATAATGAAACTGTGGTATATATACACAATGAAATATTATTCAGCCATAAAGAAGAATAAGATTATGACATTTGCAGGTAAATAGATGAAGTTGGAGAATAACATGCTAAGTGAAATAAGCCAAGCCAAAAAAACCAAAGGTCGAATGATTTCTCTGATAAGTGATTGATGATACATAATGGGTGCAGAGGGAGGTAAGGGAAGAATGGAAGAAGGATGGATTGTGTAGACAGAAATGAGGGATGGGAAGGGGCAGGGCAAGGAAAGATAATAGAATGAGAAAAACATCATTACCTTGTATATATGTATGAATATGCAAATGGTATGAATCTACTTGGTGTACAACCAGAGAAAAGATAGTTGTATTCCATTTGTGTACAATGAAATGAAATTTTTAAAAAGTCAATAGTTCAACTGAAATGTTCTAATTCTTTGCAAGTATTTCATGAAATTAAGTCATTTATAGATTCCCTTACTCAATTTAAATCTTCCTTGTGCAGTTACAGAGAAAACTATTACCTCAGGTATTTCAGATGACAAGTATACAAAGTAAGGGATAGAAGAAGGAAACGTCATAAGAAACAGCAATGTGACAAGAAGAGAAATAGGCTGATTCCAGAGATACACCATCTGTCAACGTTTTTGAAAGACAAAAAAACCATTTCTTTGTTGCTATTTGGGCAAATTACTTAATCGCACTGTGATCATATTTATCTTTAAGACTGACGATTTATCATCTAATTTCTGATTAAAAATTATTAGCTTGATAATGTGTTAGTCATTTTCATGGCTAAGATTTTAGTATTCTCTTTGCACACAGTCTCAGTCTTTTCACCATTCTCATAAGATAATTTGACAAGCATGCACCATCTCTTGGTTCCCCAGGGAACACCATGTTCAAAGTCTCAGACTGAGATGCAGGAGTAAATCTGCACCACAGAAGAGCTGATCATTGCAGTGGGTTTCATTTCACCATAGCAGGATATTTTGTCTCCTTAGAACCTGTTAGTATTTAATTAAGATTTCTTTTCCTTTTAAGTAGTCATTTTTTTTTTGAGTTTTAACTTAGGTGTTCTTTCTTTTTCCTTCTTAGAAATAGTACATTTTTAACTGGTAGGAAATTCAACAGGGCCATGAAATGTTTTAAAGTCATGATTAGTATCTGAACACAAAACATTTTAAATGGAAACAAAAAAAAATATGCATGTCTTGCATACGATATGCTTCAATTGGTCATTCCTTTTGTTGACATCAATCGCTGTTGTTTTGTTCCTGTTGACTCCACTGGATACAACATGAACTTTCAATAACACTATCTAGCTGATTATTCATTCATATATTCACATGATGATATGGTAAGAAGTCTATCCTCAATAATAATAATGTATTTCCCATAGCAGCTGTGATTTGATAAGATGGAAAAATCCTAGAATTTGAACTTGAACCAGGCTCTGCCATTTACTCTCTGTGATCTCAAGTTATTTTGAGTATTGGATTACTGTTGTAAAAGTTGTATTAAAATACCTAGTTCAAAGATTTAAGCATTTAAAAAAAAAACACATTTTCAACTACTAATGTAATGATTCCCATTCAAAAGAGTACTACCAGACTTCACAGATCCTACCTTTGAGAAATTATGTGCCCATTAGGTCTTAGATCTTTTATAAACACTGTCATCTGGGTTTAGAGTGTCCTCAGAAGGAATCACTTGCAATCTTCTATGATTCACTTTTTTCTTAAAGGCAACGTGAAGCATCTCCTTCCCCACAGGCCTTCCCTGGCAGAAGCACTGACAGTCAACTTTCTGTTCAAAATTAGCACAGTTCCTGAGCCAGGTAAATTGTCATTAAATACTACTAGAAGCTACAGAATGATGGGGGGAAATGTCATACAGAAAAGGGATCCAGAGAAAAAGAAATGCTTCTTTCTCTCTTTGTGGTTTCTCTCACCTTGTCATAACATTTTGTACAAGGCATTTCAGCTAATTGCTTGTATGGCTTACTCACTTGTAGATTCCTAGGTCTTTCTGGCAGGTGAGTTTTTAAAATTTATCCTCATCACTTGAGGACTTACCAGAATGAAATGGAACCTTAGATGTAACATTAAAACCATTTGGAAGGAAAAGGTAAACATCGAAAATAATAAACCGATTTTATTTGATATACCAGTTCAGAAAAAAAAGAACAAAAAATAAGAAAAAAATTATGACTGCATAATGTTCCTCCAGAAGGATTTTAAAATTCAATTAGTTTCTTCTGATTAATCTTAGTCTGAAGTATGCTTTGTCAGATATGAGAATAACTATCCCTTCTTGCTTTTCATCTCCATTTGCATGGAGACAAAAAGCATCCTTGCACCATCAACCTATTAATGTCTTTACCAGTAAGGTGAGTCTTTTTTAAATAACATATGATCGTCTTTTATTTTGTAATATAGTTTTCAGTTTATGACTTCTAATTAGAAGGTCATGTCGTACTGGTTTATTGGACTAGACAACAAGATGATATAACATTTTTCAGTACTTATACCCCAAATGTTGGTGTACCTTCTTAACTGAAACAAATACTACTTGATATAAACTCATAGATAGACTTCAATACAGTAATACTAAATAATTTCAAAATACCTCTCTCACTAATACATAGGTCATCCCAGAATAAACTTAAGTCGTAATACACATATATAGAATATTTAATCCACCAACCCTGAATTCACTTTCTTTAGAGCTGTACAAGGAAACTTATCCAAGACAGATCATATTTCAGGATACAAAAGTCTTAGAAAATATTTAAAAATCTGAATAATGTCTTGCACTTTATCAGATCATAATGGAATGAAACACGCTAACACTTCACAAAAAAAAATACAATTGATCAACAAATATAAGAAAAAATGTTCAACATCTTTAGTAATTAGAGAAATGCAAACCAAAACTACTCTAAGATTTCATCTCATTCCAGTCAGAATGGTAATTATCAAGAATGTGAACAATAATATATGTTGTCATGGTTGTGGGAAAGAAGGTACACTCATACATTGCTGGTGGGACTGTGAATTGGTGCAGCCACTCTGGAAAGCAGTATGGAGATTCCTCAGAAAACTTGGAATGGAACCACCATTTGACCCAACTATCCCACTCCTCAGTTTATACCCAAAGGACTTAAAATCAGCATACTACAGTAATGCAACCACATCAATGTTTCTAGTAGCTTAATTCACAATAGCTAAACTATGGAACCAACGTAGGTACCCTTCAACAGATAAATGGATAAAAAAAATATGTTGTATATATATATATATATATATATATATATATATACACAATAGAATATTTCTCAGCTTTAAAGAAGAATGAAATTATGGCATTTCATGGCAAATGGAAGAGGCTGGAGAGTATCATGCTAGGTGAAATGAGCCAATCCCCAAAAAACCCAAAGCTGAATGTTTTCTCTGATATATGCATGCTATGCTAATTCATAATGGGGGTGCTAGGGAAGAATAGAGTTCCCTTAGATTAGGTACGGGAAATTGAAGGGAGGGGAGGGGGTATGGGGATAGGAAAGATGTAGAATTAATTAGACATTATTACCCTATATACATGTATAACTATATGACTGGTGGAATTCTACATTATGTATAACCAGAAGAATGAGTAATTATACTCCTTTATAAATAATGTATCAATGTGCATTCTACTCTCATGTATAACTAATTTAAACACATTTAAAAATAGTTTTAAAAAATTTTAAAGAGATTAAAAAGCATTTTAATACATGGTGATGGAATAATGCACTTTTGAGTGAGGAATGGGTCATAGAAGAAATTAGGAGAAATACAAAATATTTTTTGGAAACAATAAAAGACAGATATAGCTTATCAAAAACTGTGGAACATTATGATGGCACTTCTAAGACAAGAGTTTATAGTATTGGGTGCCTGCGTTAAAAGAAAGAGAGAGAGAGTGAGAAGAAAATTCCAAAATTGTCTAGTGTTATATCTCAAGGTTCCTAGAGAAGCAATGAGCGACTAATTACAAAACCAGTAGAAGAAAGGAAATAGTTAAGATTAGAGCTGAAATTGATAAAAATTAGAATTAAACATGCAAAGGAACAATGCAACAAGGATTTGGTTCTTTGAAATGATAAACAGATTGATAAACCCTTAGCCAAACTAACCAAAATAAGGAGAGGGAATCCAAATCAACAAAATTACAGATGAAAAATGAGACTCACCACAGACATTGGTGTAATCTAGAGAATCGATAGGAGTTATTTTGAAAAATTCTATTCCAGTAAATCAGAAATCTAGAAGATATCCATAAATTCCTAAACACATATGACTTCCCCAAATAGATATAGAAATACTAAGCAGACAATTATGAAACAATGAGATTAATACAGCAATAAAATTCTTTCAATAAAGGAAAGTCCCAGACCAGTTGTGTTCTCAGTTTGCAAGAGGAACTAGTGTCGATCAGCTCAAATAATACCATGAAATAGAAAGGTAGGGCACACTCCCAAATTCATTTTATGAAGCCAGATTCATCCTTATACCAAAAACAGATAAAGACACACAAGGAAAGAAAACTGTAAACCAATATCCCTAATGAAGATTAATAAAAAATGTCTTAAATACATTAGCGATCTGCATCCAAAACAACATCTAGAATCTTGTATACAATGATCAAGTTGGTTTCACAAGAGGATGCAAAGTTGGTTGGTTCAATATATGCAATTTGATAAATTTGTCATGTAAATAGAATTTAGGACAAAACCCACATAATCATCTCAGAAGATGCAGAAAAGGTCTTTGATAAAATTGAGTTCCTATTCATGTTAAAAACACTGGAGAAATTAGGGAGGGAGGGATCTTGTCTCAACATCCTAAAGGCAAACTGAAAGCCAATATCATAATGAATGAAAAAAAAAAAAACTAAAAACATTTTCTCTAAAGTCACAAACAAAACAAGAACGTCCACACTCACCACTCCCATTCCATATAGTTCTTGTAACTCTAATTGGAACAATCAGGCAAGAGAAGGATATGAAAATGATAAAATGGTGCAAATATGAAAATAAAAATTCAATTTATCTCTGCTTATGAAATAATACTCTACTCAGAAGATCCAGAATCTTCTAAAACTGATACATTCACGAATATAAAAGATTATAAAATCAACATGCAAAAATCAATAGATTTTCCTGTACTCCAGTAATGGATCTGCTGAGCAAGATATCAGGAAAACAACTCCATATACAATAACCTCAAAACAAAAAGTAAATAAAATACCTGGGAATAAATCTAACCAACGAGTTAAAAAGTCTCTATGATGAAAATAGAGTACTAAAAAAAGAAATGAAGAAGGCTTTAGAATATGTTTTTGGGTAGGCAGAATTAATGTAATCAAAATGACCATATTACCAAAAGTTATATACACATTCATTGAGAGCCCTATCAAAATACAAATGATATTATTCAAGGAACTAGAAAAAAAAAAGTCTTAAAATAGATATGGAACAGGGCTGAGGCAATCGCTCAGTGGTAGAGCACTTGCCTAGCAGGTATGAGGCACTGGGTTCCATCCTCATACCACATAAATAAAGGAATTGTATCCATCTACAACCAAACAATATATATATATAAATTATATGGAAGAAAAAAGTCTTAAAATTAATATGGAAGAGTTAAAGACCCAGAGTAACCAAAGGAATACTGAGAAATAAGAGTGATGCTTGGTACAACACAATACTTGATCTCATATTACTTTCCAGCATAGTACTAATATCAAGAAAGACATGAAGACTAAGGCAATGGAATAGAAGACACAGAGATAAGTACACTCAGATACAGTCATCTAATCCTTGATAACATTTCCAAAAATAAAAATTGGAAAAAAGAGCATTTTTAAACAATTTTAGCAATTTTCGCTGAATAGCTATATGTAGAAGAATGAAACTAGATGACCATTTCTCACCATGCACAAAAATCAAATCAAGTTTATCAAAGTCCTTGGAATTTGACCAGAAACACTGTAACTTATAGAAGAAAACCTAGAGGCAATACACCAGCTTTCTTAACAAGACACCCAAAGCTCAAGAAATAAAACCAAGAATCAATTAAGTGGGATGAATTAAAATTAAAAAACTTCTGCACAGCAAAGGAAGTCAGACTATGAAGAGAGAGACTACAGAATGGGACAAAATATTTGCAAGCTACTCTTCTGACTTGAGATTAATACCCAGAATATATATAACTCAAAAACTTAACACCAAAAAAATGGTAATTATAACCTAATCAGTGAATGAACCAATGAATTAGACATACATTTCTCAGAAGAAATACAGTCAAAATATGTTCAAAAAAATGTTCAACATTCTTAGCAATCAAGGACATGCAAATTAAAACTACACTGAGCTATGATCTTATTTTAGTTAGAAAGACAACCATGAAGAATAAAAATAGCAATATATGTTGGTGAGGATGTTGGGAAAAGGGCACACTCATTCACTGGTAAGACTGCAAACTAGTACAACCAATTTTGAAAGCAGTGTGGAGATAACTCAAAAGATGAGGAATAGATCCCCCACATGACCCAGCTATCCCACTCCTTTATATTTATTCAAAAGAACTAAAGTCAGCATTCTATAGTGACACATTTATATCAATATTATAGTTGCAAAATTCACAATAACCAAGTTATGGAGACAGCTTAGGTGCCCCTCAATAGAAAATTGGATAAAGAATATACAATGAAGTTTTATTCAGTCATGAAGAAAAATGAAATCATCTCATTTGCTGATAAATAGATGCAACTGGAGAACATCATATTAAGTGAAATAAGCCAGACTCAGAAAACCAAGAGTCGAATATTTTCTCTCATATGTGGAAGCTAAAGAGAAATAAAAAATTTGAAAAAATGGGGGACTCTCATGAAAATATACGGATGAGAAGTGGAGTAGAGGAAGGGTCTCTAGGGAAAGGGAGGAGGATTGGTAAAGGAGAGGAACTACAGAATGAAATGACCAAACTATGTCATGTGCCTGTATGAATATATCACAGTGAATTCCACTTTTGTATGTAACTATTAACTTTTGTACCAATTAAGAAACAGATTAATAGAAGACCAATAGAATAGAGGAAGGGATCAGGGGGAGAGAAGGGGAAAGGGGTTAGTACTGGGGATTGAAATGGAGCAAATTATGTTATATGCATTTATGAATACATGAAATGGATTTCCACAAGAATGTATAACCAGTAATACACTAATAAAAGATACATTAAAAATTCAATCACTCAATTTTTTCCATAGACCCCCATACAATGATGACAGTGTTCTTTGAATATAGTGGTCTAATCAATCACATTATACACACGACAGTGGATTCACCTTTTAGAAATCCTTGGGAGTTTCTAGCAATTACTACTTTTTTCCTCTGTATGTGCACAATATATTTGTAGAGTTTTATTAAAGATCATTATTATCTTATCACTTTTCCCAGAATAAATTATTACATCTTATTATTTATGTTTTCTGTCATTTTTGATTATCTGGATTCTCAAGATTAATAAGAGATACCCCACAACAGATTTTCAATCAAAATGGACTTGAGATCTGAATTTTCATGAAACACTAAATACATTTTTCTTTTTTTCTTGTCTTCTTTGATTGGTTTTTCAATTTGTTCTAATTAGTCATACATGACAGTAGAATGTATTTATACGTTTTGATAGATCATACATAAATGGAGGGTAATCTCTCATTTTTCTGGTTGTACATATTGTTCTTTCAGCTGTCCTGCCATCCCATGGATGTCGACCATGGTTAAAGTGGGACTGAAAGTCACCTGCCCACCACAGTGATCACGGTACTGATAAAAAAGGAAGTAGAAGAGGAAGGTAAGATTGAGACTTTACATATCTCTTTTAGATAAAAGAACAATTCATTTTGCATGCCCTTTCTTTGAAAATTAGCATTTTTTTAGGAAAAAATTGAATACAAATAGAGAAGCAATAATATGAACATGATCGATAAACTCCTTTCGTAAGTCCAATATTCAGCTTGTTTCATTCAAATGCTATATGTATATAATGGATATAATATTTATATAAGTATATATGTATATAAATTATAAACATAAGGCATACATTTTTCCCTAGTCGGTTATCATATGCTTTATGTTATAACTTATGAGTTTAATTTTTTTAATTTGCATAACATATATTCATATAAATTCTAAAATATATATTGTATGTGTGCATATTCAAGTTTCAAATATGTTTTCTCATAAAATATATTTTTAGACTACTATTTGGTATATTTTCAAATCTGTAGCTCTTTATTAATATGAAATAATACAGTGCATACTTTAAGCTAGGATAAATGGCATAATCAGAATTGCCCATTAAGTGAGAACACTAAATCATAGGTGTAAAATGATTAATTACTTTTGAGAATAGTTGTATTTTCCTTACAATCTCAATCTAAGATTTCTTCTTAGAAAACATTCTGTATCCTAAAACCCAATAAAAATACTACCTTCAATTGATGAGGTTGTTGATATGGTCCCACTTCAATACTAGGACTTGTAAATTATTCTTATGTTAATTTTATGTGAGTAAGAAGATGCAATTTTCTCAACAACTGTTCCCAAATAATTAACTGTTCAACATAGCTGCTAAATACTCTGCTGCTTCCCCATCTGTTGAGACGCAACCTTTATCATGTGGTTATTGCTTCTGTATTCTACAACTTGTTTCTTATCAACATTTTTTTAACCATGAAAGAATTTCAGTTCTGTACATGTTCATTTAAATTACTGAAGAGTAATAATACATTTTTTAAAATACCCAGTGATTCTGTTCACCACACAAATAATGCATTTTAAAATCAGCTTCTTCTGTAATAATTTTATATTTACCAAGATGGGACAGTTTCTTCCAGTACTCCCCTACTTCCCTGCTGGTTACCATCTCACACTACATATTATTTATAATAGCTTTAAATTTGTATCACTTAATCATTCTAGTTTCTTCTTGAAAAACACTGATTATTTCAATAAAGTACAGCAATAATTTTTATTGACACTTTAATTATAATCACTGGGTATTTAGAGATTAAACTAGGTAATAATTGACATTTGGATGTCTTCCAATGAAATCTAAAAACTTGTTACTCACATATTCAAATCTTTTGTACTCATGTCCAGGGATAGTTCATATTTTTCTTCTTGTGTATTTATATTTCATGATAAGTTTTTTTCCTTTTTTTCAAGTCCAACATTATATTAAATTTGTGTAATCATTATTATGATTGCCTAAAATGTTATTAATACTAACTAGTTTAATCTGACTATCTTGATCAGCACAGATTTTTTTAGTTGGGATTTAATTATACAAATCTTTCTGCAAATAATTTTTGTTTGTAAACTCCACCAAAAATAGATACTGGTGTCAAGTCTCAAGAAAAAAAGTTGTCTTCTTATTTTCCTTTGTATCAGAGTCAATTAGCATATTGACTTTAATGTAAAAATATTATCTTATTTCCAGGAATAGTTACTGAATTATCTTGATTACCTTTTGGCCCCTGTTTCGTGTCAATAAATATTTTTGTATTGAATCCCTTCCATGGACTAACAAATTATTTGAGCATCTTCATTTTTCTTTTTAAGTACATCAGGATATTGATCAGTATGTATTTTCCACTCACATAATGTCAGGTAACTTGTTTCTTACTAGGAAAATAAACTGTTTAATCGTATCCTTGTAGCAAACCTTCTAAAGTTTCTCTACACCAGTAAAAACTTCACGACACATTTCAATAGTATCAAAGTGTTTTTAAAATAGTTGCACATACTTTATTTCATTGAATATTCTCCACAGTATTGCAAGGTTGCAGTGGTAGGAATTCCATTTCTATTGAAATAATTAAGCTAGTAGGTAAGGCTTTCTCAGAACCCAGGTCTTCTGACACTCAAACCAATATGTAACCTTCAAGAAAAATAATCTTAAAAGCTATCCCTACCTTGTAATGCAAACTGAAGTGACTTTAAAATATCTTTCCATTAAATCTAAGTGATGAATTCTGAGCCTAGCATTAGGATCACATGGCCGTTCAGCAGGGGAATTCCTTTAGGGCATTATTATAAAAACTGTCATTTGATGTCACATCATGCTATTGTAGTCTCTCTCTCTCTCTCTCTCTCTCTCTTTTTTTTTTTTCACTTGAAATGGTGAAGCGGATTATATTAAATTATAGAGAATGGAAGATTTGAGATGATAAGGTAAAGGACTTTGATGCAGAGATGTTGGGAGTTAGGTTCATTGCAAGATAGTCCTTTATGTAAGAGGAAACAGAGATATATCCTGGGGAACAACATTGTCCTCTCTCCAACTACTCACACTGGCAGTTCCCAGTTGAATTGGCAAAGCACCATGGCATGGACATTACTGTGCCTCCTCAGAATTTATGTGTGGTAGCCTTAAATCCCAATGTGACTGTGTTTGGAGACAGTGCCTTTAAGAAGGTAATTAGGTCATAAGAGTGAAGCAGAACTGGTGTCTTTATAAAAAAAGGAAGAAGCATCAGAGATTCCTTTATCTGCAAGTGCTTAAAGAAGAGGCCATGTGGGGACACAGTGAGCAGGTGACCATTATGAGTCAGGAAGAAGACCTCACCAGAAATCAATCCTTAATTTTAGACCTCTAGCCTCCAGAATTGGTAGAAGATAAATTTCTGTTGTTAAAGTGAAACATTTGTGGTATTTGTTATGGCAACCTGTGTTAACACAATTGGATTCACTTTATAGTTTGGAAACTATCACATAGGTCACGTTCTGTTAATGTCCACATAAACACAGGCATTTACTGGGAAAACAGCTTTATTGATTTATACAACTCTAGACTCCCTTAGTTGTGGAAACTCACTAAAGCCTGAAAATACTTTGGGAAATTTATATGAAAGCATGCCTTTTTCATGGATGACTGACAGGCTGAATTTCCCTAAACATGTCAATCACAGAAGTTTTAATCGATGCTATTCTCACCTACAGAACTTGTTAAAAGGCCGTACATCTAGCTGTGTGCAATCCCTAGAAGTATGATGTGTGTGTGTGTGTGTGTGTGTGTGTGTGTGTGTGTGTAAAGAGAGGAAGGGAAAACAGAAGAAGAGAGTTTTGCAATCTTTAGTAATCTGTCAGTTTGAGGATAAAAACTTGGGCCTATGCTTTATGGTGGGTGAAAGGGGATGAGTTTTATCTATGCACAATTAGATGTAACTTCTCAGTTTTGGAAATATAAAACACAGATAAAAATAGTGCAAGAGAAAAGGAATAATGACCTGATTCTCAGATTATTGTAGCCATGATACCTCTATTTCTTTGTTTGATGTGCACTTCTCGTGAAGATAGAAAATTAAGCTCCACATTCTGTGAACAGAATTCATGAGTGTACTGATCTGAAAAATAATTTGTTGAATTGCCTCTAAAGCAGTGATGCGAGGAAGAAAGAAATAAAAAGCTGCAAACACTTACATACTTCTTCTCATGTGCATAAAAATCTAAAAGAGCAACAAAAGGAGGCGATTCAGACTTATTTTTCCATCTGGTGTGCACATTTTCTTTAACATCAAAGAGATCTAATGTTGCCCACTATAAGTTATTTTCTAGATATTTTTACTCATTAGTGGCTTAATAACTGAATATGTATCTTTAAATTTGTAGTTAAACTTAAAATATAGGATCATGTAAGGTAGAGTGTTGAGCTATTTTTTGAATCAATGCCAACGAATATATGTTAATAGAATTCACTACAAAATGGAATTTTGTGTGAAGAGATTTCCCACAGGTCCTATCTAAGTTTTAGTGATTTACTGAAACACTAAAAAGTCTTTGTCCTATGAAATTTCTAAGTTATATTTGAACTTTGGCATTAAAATAATATAGCATAGTCATACAGAAGGGCCCCGTGAAGAAGATGCAGTGTCTCCAGAGCCTGGAGTAAAGGATGCCTGCCTCCATGCCTTTCCAGGATCTGCTCCTGAAATGAGTGCACAGACATTTATCTAGGACACACTCATAAGATCAATTCAATGGAAATTAGTACATGCTAATCAAACTTACAAGTGTACATGTAACATAATGGCTGAAAGACATTATAAAAGATACACACTTTTGTTTTGGACAGAATGCTCCTTTCTTGTAAGCACATTCAAATGAAAGAACACACAATCAGAACATTGTCAGCTGGGCACCACGATGCACACCTGAAATTCCAGCAATTCCAGACACTGAAGAAGGAGGATCTCAAGTTCAAGGTCAGTCTCAGCCAAGTAGTAAGACCCTGTCTCAAATTTTTTTTTTCCCCTATGGTTGTACACAATGTATATTCATGCCATTCATGTAATCATACATATACATAGGGTAATACTGTCTGTTTCATTCTATTGTTTTTCCATCCCCACACTGCCACCCCTTTTTCTTCTATACCATCCAACGTTCCTTCATTCTTCTCTTCCCCCTGCCACCCCTCGTCGTTATATATTGTCATGCACTTATCAGAGAAAACATTTGGCCTTTGGTTTTTTGGGCTTGGCCTATTTCACTTAGCATGATATTTTCCAGCTTCATCCATTTACCAGCAAATGCCATAATTTTATTCTTCTTTATTACTGAGTAATATTCCATTTTGTATATATGCCACAGTTTCTTTATCCATTCATCAATTGGAGGACGTCTAGGTTGGTTGCACAATCTAGTTATTGTGAATTGAGCTGCTATGAACAATTGATGTGGCTGCATCACTGTAGTATGCTGATTTTAAGTCCTTTGGGTATAAACAGAGGAGTGGGATAGCTGGGAAATATGGTGGGTCCATTCCAAGTTTTCTGAGGAATCTCCACACTGCTTTCCAGAGTGGCTGTAACCAATTTGCAACTCTACCAGCAATGTATGAGTGTGCCTTTTTCCCCACATCTACGGCAACACTTATTATTTTAAAAGGGCTGGGAATGTATCTCAGAGGTGGAATGGAGTGCACCTGGATTATTTCCACAGTAGCAGAGAAAAAACAAAAACAGGGAGAGGGAGAGAGAGAGACTGCCTCCTACTGAGCTTAAAATCAATTAAAGAAGGAGAGTTAGGTAAATGTCTTTGTATGTTGCTAATCTCATTCATTCACATGAACTATAAGAATATACCTGTTAGTACAGGATTTTTGCCTGGGGAGGGCTAATGATATGCTGACCAAGTAAAATTCTCCATGAAATATCCTCTAGAGTCTCCTCATACTAACACCTTTCTTTTCCTCTTCCACTTTCAACATTTAGTGGACAGATGATTGCTATTGAATGCTTGGGTTGCCTCCAGAGTCTATTCTCCCTCCTTCTCGACTCCTGACAGATCTGAATTCTGCTTGGAAATCCTCCTTTATACTATTCAGGCCTGTGTCTTGGGATGGCTGACCATATTCTCAGTACAAGACCTAGTTTACTCTTACTGTAGCAATTTACCTAATGCCAGAAATAAGTTAAAACACCATTATGTTATTTACCTATGGTCTGTAAAATGCATGCTGAAATATGTTGAGACACTGTTCATAAAGTTTTTTATCTCCTAAGTAGAAACCACGAGTTGAGAATGTTTCCTTCTCCCTATGAATATAGTTCAACCTGTATATTGTACATAGGACTACAATAGCCATTTTCCCATTAATTTATTTTCTTACTACCTACCCTAAGAATTGGGACAATATTAGTATTTAATATTGTCAAAATGGCCATACTACCAAAAGTGCTATAGATATTCAATGCAATTCCTATTAAAATATTAATGATGTACCTCACAGAAATAGAGCAAGCAATCATGAAATTCATCTGGAAGAATAAGAAACCCAGAACAGCTAAAGCAATCCTTAGCAGGAAGAGTGAAGCAGGGGGTATCGCAATACCAGAACTTCAACTATACTACAAAGGAATAGTAACAAAAATGGCATGGTATTGGTACCAAAATAGACAGGTAGATCAATGGTACAGAATAGAGGACATGGACACAAACCCAAATAAATACAGTTTTCTCATACTACACAAAGGGGCCAAAAATATGCAATGGAGAAAAGATAGCCTCTTCAACAAATGGTGCTGGGAAAACTGGAAAACAATATGCAGCAGAATGAAACAAACCCCTATCTCTCACCCTGAACAAAACTCAACTCAAAATGGATCAAGGACCTTGGAATCAGACCAGAGACCTTGCATCTTATAGAAGAAAAAGTAGATCTAAATCTTCAACATGACATGACGTGTTGAATCAGACGCTTAGGATCAGACTTCCTTAACAGGACTCCCATAGCCCAAGAAATAAAAGCAAGAATCAATAAGTGGGATAGATTCAAAGTAAAAAAGCTTTCTCTCAGCAAAGGAAACTATCAGCAATGTGAAGAGAGAGCCTACAGAGTGGGAGAAAATCTTTGCCACTTGTACTTCAGATAGAGCACTAATCTCCAGAATATAAAAAGAACTAAAAAAACTCTACACCAAGAATACAAATAACCCAATCAACAAATGGGGCTAAGGAAATGAACAGACACTTCACAGAAGAAGATCTACAAGCAATCAACAGATATATGAAAAAATGTTCAACATCTCTAGTAATAAGAGAAATGCAAATCAAAACCACTCTAAGATTCCATCTTACCCCAATTAGAATGGCAACTATCAAGAATATAAGCAACAACAGGTGTTGGCGAGGATGTGGGGAAAAAGGTACACTCATACATTGCTGGTGGGGTTGCAAATTAGTGCAGCCACTCTGGAAAGCAGTATGAAGATTCCTTAGAAAACTTGGAATGGAACCACCATTTGACCCAGCTATCCCACTCCTCGTCCTATACCCAAAGGACTTAAAATCAGCATACTACAGAGATACAGCCACATCAATGTTCATAGCTGCTCAATTCACAATAGCCAGATTGTGAAACCAACCTAGATGTCCTTCAATTGATGAATGGATAAAGAAACTGTGGTATATATATACAATGGAAGATCACTCAGCCATAAAGAATAATAAAATTATGGCATTGCAGGCAAATGGATGAAATTGGAGAATATCATGCTAAGTGAGAAAAGTCAATCTCAAAAAACCAAAGGACCAATCATCTCGCTGATAAGTGATGATGATACATAATGGGGGGTGGGAGAGAGGCAAGAATGGAGGAAGGAGGGACTGTTTAGAGGGAAATGAGAGGTGGGACGGTTGAGGGGGAAGGACGAAATAACAGAATGAATCAAACACCATTACCCTATGTAAATGTGTGATTACACAAATGGTATGCCTCTACTTCATGTCCAGAGAAACAAGATGTAACCCGTTTGTTTACAATAAATAAATAAAAAGAATTATCAAAGACTGTTAAAAAAAAAAGAGAGGAAATTAACCTAGATCAATGATGTCATCATCCAGTTTTGATGTCTCCTAATCCTCAAGCCTCAAACTTCAGTTTAAAGTAATGCTTAAATCACATTGTCACTCTCCTGCTTAAAATTTTCAATGACTTCTCATTATCCTAAAAACAAAAGTGAACTTTCTGCAACATTATGTAAAATGATGCAAAAATTAGTTTTGCCCATCTCTTGGACCTTAATTCACACTATGGTCACCCTCCATCAGAAAGATCCAGTCCCTTGAATTTTCTCTAGCTGTTTATCTATAACCCTTTACAGTGTTGCCTATTTTTGATTGTTCTATATCAGTTTGCTAAGAACTGGATACTCCAGATCTCACCTAGCAATCTTCTTCATATCATTCCACCAGTGTTCAAATATAATCCTCTGAAAAGATTTTCCCTCACTACTCACATATTAAAACATTCTATTCCCAGTACTTCCTGACGTCTTATGTAACAAGCATTTATTACTTCTTTATTGTGGAATTCTAACAGAAGCAAATTGAGGGCTGTTAATTTTGTTGTTGCTTTATCAGTGTTGTCTGGAGGTGTCTAGAATGACAGCTTAAGAAAATGGTAAGATCTTACACAGGATATGAGTTATTATTACACCAGTACTTTCCATAGAGTAACTGCTCCGTGTATATGCATTGTGATTTGACTAGCCATTCATCCTCTCCAGTCCATGTGGAAGGACTGTTAGGTCTTTTTCTCATTTAAGAGAAGCCTTGGATCCGAGGACAAGAGAGGAGGTTGGAAGTTCTCCCTCTTCTGCTCATAGGCATGCATCCTCATCCCTGGGCAGTCCCAGCAAATTGATTCCTTGTGGATACTAAAGTCTGCATGATGGTCCAGACACTTCTGCTCCTACAGATGCTGCACCCTATTTTCTGAAAACTACTCACATTCTCCCTAACATTTTAGATCATCTCTTTATTACTTATGATACCTCAAGGATGTGGGGGACTGACTGAATTGATAGGAATAACTGATGCAACCAGATTGTAACAACACAGACCATATTCTCATTCTGCCTTTGCTACAATCAAGTTCTTTTACTGCTCAGCTACCTCCTATAGTGATCTCTCTCTCTTGTTTATAACTATGCTATACATCAGTGAGTGATACAATGTCCTGAGAAATACTCCCTTTCTCTCAAAAATCATTCTCTCATTCTTTCTCTCTCTCTCCCTCCCTCCCCCTTCTCTCTCTCTCCTCAAATGTTGTTGTAATTTTATGTTGTGGAAAGAATGTGATGTCCTCTAACATTTGAAGACAGACTAAGCAGAAAAAGAAAATGTGTCTTTTCTCTCTAGCTTTGTCATGTCTTCCAGTCTAATTTATAATGTTACTGCATACAAGAACCTAAGAGTAATAACAATGAAAAGTCTGCATGATGGTCCAGACACTTCTGCTCCTACAGATGCTGCACCCTATTTTCTGAAACCTACTCACATTCTCCCTAACATTTAGAATCTCACTTTTTCTGTTTTCTCTCCTTGTAGAAACAACTTGCATACTTAAAGGAATCTTTGGAGCCTTTCAAATCTCATCTAGTTTGGGTCCTTAACATAATATTGCCCAGTATTGCCCATAATATTGTCCAAACTTTGCACAATTTTTTTCTTAAAACCTTACTGCCTACTTCTACAATAGTAGTAACACTTTATTAAATGAAAAAAACTATTTTTTTAACAATAAATAGCATCTGTCCCTTCATTTACTCTAGTCTAATTTAGTCCAATTTCCCAAGGAACACACATGAATTTTATCCTGTCTCTGTTCTCTATATTTTGCTCCCCTGCTTACAAATATCCAGTAATTTTCCATTTTCCACAGGATAAACTCCCACATGGTTGACATTTAAAACAATGTATCTATGTACACTCAAATCCTTAATAACATTTTCAACTTGTCTTTCCTCAGTTTGTGTAAAATTATCTCTGTTCTTGTCAAAAAGATCTTTCTGTTACAAACCTATAGACTGCTATCTCTTCGTGTCTTCAGATATCTTTTCTCCTACTAAAGCCCACAATCATCCTTATCTATCTGAAGTCCCAATTGAAATGCCATCTCTCCCTTTCTGAGCAATATAGTCTGGCATGATTTCTATTTTCTCTGAATTTTATTTGTACCAACCCTTTTTACCACCTCAGAGACATTTTCTTCTCTATGACCTTTATCTGAGTTGTCATTGACTTCTAATTTCTGGGAACAATTTAAAACAATATTTAACAACCTTAGTATTTTTTATTTTTTTCCATGTCTTTTTTATTGTGTATTATGGTTATGTACAACAGTGGAACTTGTTGCATACTTGAATATGCACACAATATTACAATATAACATGGCTAATATAACTCCCCAGCACTTCTCTCCTCCCTCCTTACCTCCCACCCTTTGGTCCCTTTGTTGATTTCCCTTTGGTTTTTATGAAATTAATTTGTATCTCTCTTTTATTTTTCCTCCTTTTTCCTTCCACATATGAAAGAAAACACATAACACTTAACCTTCTGAGTTTGACTTATTTCACTTAACATCATGGTCCCCAGTTCCATTCATTTTCCTGAAAATCACATAATTTCATTTTTCTTTATGGCTGAATAATAATAGGGCATCATGTATATATACAACATTTTCTTTATTCATCCATTGATGAACTGGTTTCATAGTTTGGCTATTGTAAATTGTGCTGCTATAAAAATGGGTATGCATGTAACACTAGAGTAAGTTGACTTTAATTCTTAAGAACAAGACAGTATAACTGGGTCTCATGGTGGTTCCATGCCAAGTCTTTTGAGTAGCCTCCATATTGATTTCCACAGTGGTTGTGGTAATTCACAATACCACCAATAGTGTAAAAGTGTTCCTTTTTCTCCACATCCTGTCCAGCATTTATTATTATTCGCAGTCTTGATGACTACCATTCTGATTGGAATGAGATGAAATCTCAGTGTAGATTTGATTTGCATTCTCTTAATTGCTAATGATGGTGAATATTTTTTCTTATTTATTTGTTGGATGTTTGTATCTCTTCTTTTAAGAAGTGTCTGTTTAATTCATTTGTCCATTTATTAATTGGGTTATTTGGTTTTGTGGTATAAAGATTTTTGAGTTCCTTTTATATTCTCTGTATTAATCCTGTGTCAAAGAGTAGCTAGCAAAGATTTTATCCCATTCTGTAGGTTCTCTCTTCATATTCCTAATAGTTTTCTTTACAGTACAGAACCTTTTAAATTTGACACCTTAATACTTGTACCCCCCATGAAACACTGTAAGTAATCAAAATTAATTATTGACAAGTGAGGGTCTATGTGAGAAGTTTAACCCAAGATCTGTAATTTTGAAACAAGATGCTAATGTAGAAAATGTGGCAAAAATTTAAATACTCTCTGCTTCCTATAAATCTAATTTCTCCCACTCATGGGGTTAATTTGATATTCTTGCTATGTTATCAGTAAGTCAAAATAATTACTATGAAAGAGAAATGATAAAATCATGGAAAAGACAATGAAATGTTACATAGAATATGATTTTAGTAGGAAGTACTGGAGCTGGGTTTATGTGTCAAATTTGTCATTCCTACTGTTTTTCAGGATGGAAAAAAGTCAATGATTGTACTTTATTCTAATGCTACTTTCATTCAAACCCTAAGACAGCAATTCAAGTAAATATAGCAGACATATTTTGGAGAAACTGTCCAACATAAAGCTACCCCTATCTTTGAAAGGTGTCCTGTCAACAAAGGAGGAAGATCTAGTTGACTCTCATTTTCTCTTTGTGTCATGTTGTCTTCACATTTAACACTCAGGTTTTAATGTATGACATTTAGATTGTCCCCACCCAGAATCTGGCAATATTTTCACAGACAATTTGTTTCCAAAAGTTACCACAGATGAAGAGTTCTGAACTTGGACTTGTTTTGTGCACATTATTTCTCAGGTATGTGGCGAGGCAAGGAGAGCAGCAGAAAGCAAAGGCACTAAGAGAGTGAAAAAGAGGTGTGTGGAGTGTTGAGGGCAGTGATGTCCAGCTACAGAGCACTGAGCATCTGAACAAGACCCATGGGGTTCTGATAAGGTGTTGGCATAGTCCAGCTGAAGCGATTTCTGTTCTTTGAAATCAGATGTGTTTTCATCTAAAGCAGAATAATTTGAAGTGTTTCTAAGCTCAACTACATAAAATGTTACAGTTTTATCACTTGAGTCACATTAGTATATAGGGCAGCTTATGAAAAATTCATTGGAATATTTGTAATATATAATAATAATTACAGAAAATCCATAATTGCCTAAACTCACAAGGAGAGGCTATCTTTGGTATTATGGAAAGACAAGGAAAATAAATTCACATGGTCGTTCGCATTCTTTATGTTATTTAGAGATCTGTGAACTCAAGTATTTTAAAGCAGATGTTGAATCTGCAGTATCACATGAGTGATATTTAAGTTGTGACTTTCACCTTTTGGAGAGTTGAATTGTTAGATTCACTCTTCATAATTATTTTTTTCCTCACTTATCACAGTTTAAATATTTTAAAATATTTCATTTTTCTTACACTATGTATATTCAGCATAATGTTAGAAATAGAGGTAAGTTCTCTCATTGGCTTATTTAAATATCTAACTGAATGCATTTTAAATTATCTTTGTATTTTATGGATCTGGAGGTATGTGTGTGTGTGTGTGTGTGTGTGTGTGTGTGTGTGTGCACGCATGTGCATATGTGTTTGGTTCTTTGAGGCAGTAACTTATAGTTCTCCAAAAAGGAGCAGGAGAAATTAAAATGCAGAAAGTTGAAACGCACTTGCTCAGGGCTACAAAGTTAATGAATGGTTGAGCAGCAAGGATATTAACAAGGTCAGTAAACCATATGCAGTGCTTTCTATCACAAATTCAAAATCACGTCATCCAGCCCTTAACTTCAGATTCTTTAGGAAATTGGTAGCAATATGAACTCTAGCTTCTATTTCAGGACACCAAATCAAAGAAAGCCAATGTTTTGGAGAAATAATAGGTCATATTAAGAAAACAACACATAACCACACCATTCACATATATGTGCATTTTCCAAATAATGCAACTTCTTTACAATGGGAATTATTAAAATATTTCCAGTATTACAGTATTTTAGGAAGAAAAAAATACAGTACCTTTCATATTAAATAAATGTTTCAGCTGATAAAGTAAGACTATGTATGCCACCAAGGGAGAGCATAATTACTGTTTTTCCATTTTTAATATGCACAGAAGGATAAGGAAATATAATAAAATTGAAGATAAACTTTACCACATTGTTTGGTATTTAATCATTATTTTTATGTGTTTGTTAATAAGACTAAATGTAATGATGATTTCTTCATGATTTTTTTCCTATCATAATGGTATATTCAATCAAACTGCTATAAGAAGGTGGATGGAAAGCTATTTCCATTACATTATGTGTTACTTGCATTTTCTTTGAATAATTATCCTAAAGCATCTGATGGCATATGTTATTTACATCATTTAATTTTGGAGAGGTTTCAAATCATTAGTAAATGTACTTTACAGAATTGTTATCACAAAGCATTGAGTGAGATTTGGGAAAGGAAATCACTTTCCAGATAAAGTGCAGCCAGTCTAGACAACTTAGCTCTAAGAGTGTTAACAAACTTAACAGGTTTTCACTTTTAAGTGCAGATATTCATCTTATTTATTACTAGGTCTTTAACATCTATTTTAATATGTCCATACAGTGTAATATAGTCCTAAATACCTCTATTAATAATAAACATTTTAGACTTATAATCATTCCCTTGATTATCTTTAATAAAAATTACATCTATGCTTGTATTTTTCAAAGTGTAGCATTTAGAAATAGACTGTGGTTTAATTTAACAATTTACAACTTATATTCTGTACTGTAAAACTAATGGGGTCATTATGGAACATATATTGAAAAAGAATGTTCAGGGAAAGAAGCAAATATGTAACAAATTTTAGTTTATTAAATAATATATGTTTTGCTTTATTTTATTAATTTTTATGACATTCATCTTATTTGACTTTATATTCCAAATTTAATTTAATATTTTGACTTTAAAGTAAGTTCTGTGTTTTAGAATAATGTTACATATCTCAATTACAGAGTGTATATGGTTTTACTAATGTATGTATTATTGCTTATTTAATGTATCATATTTTTATTAGCTCTTCATCCATAAATACTTGTTTCAATAGATCAGTACTGTAAATGTTGCTACAATGAGTATCTTTCTACATTAAATTTCCATATTTGATTCATTGAGGCAAAAATTATTGGCATTTCAAATACTGTTCCTGGATGTCAAAAAGGAGATAAACTGATGTCTTAATTTGTTTACAATATATTGTCTCACCCTTTTCTTTTTCACCATTATGCTGAAAAAAGGAGAAAAAGATTCAATTTTAATTTCTCATGATACTCTGCCTAAGAAAATAAATGTAAATAAAAAGACAGGCTCATTTCAAAACTATTGTCTCGATCCAAGTATGTGAACGAGGCATGTCTGTCTGCTGTAACCACGTTGCTCTTCTGCAATCCCATTCCAACTCGTCATGCATCTGGACTCTCATTTTGTATGCACCACTGTGAATTGGCCTTATTACAACCTAATCGCACCCCGCCCACATCACACCACAGAGTGATTCAAGAAGACACAACATTAAGCCTACTAAATATGCATAAATCCCTTCAGTTAAAACTCTGCAGGATTGTTTTCATGTTGAACATACCATCTAATTGTTAATGTCCCTTAACTGTGCTAATATGATTATTTGTGCAAATTAGGTTCTCCTTTGTAAATTTTTCTCTGTAATTTTCATTGTGCCATAACCAAGAGGAATGAAAGAATAGTTAACTTTTAACCATGACTTCACCTTTATTTCAACATCTATCATGTTCTCCAGTGTCATTATTTAGTAGCGTTTGTATATTGTCTCCCATGTACATCATAGACATTAAGTTCATTAGTGAGCACAATAGGATATTTAAGTGTCTGAATTACCACCAATATCATTTATTGTAATAGAAAAAAATCAAACAATATCAACAACAAAACCATCACATTGAGAGTAGCTTAAAAATATTACTGATTTGATGAAGAAATGATCAAATGCTACTTTCATTTAAAAAGTGAGGTTTTTCATTATGTCACAGTTTTGATTTTATTCCTTTACTTTAAGATCAAATCTGAAATCAAATTCACATGTCATTTTAAAAGTAAAAAATCAGAAGGTTTGTTTGAATTTTATATTTTCTGGTTCCATGTGCTTGATGTTAAGGCATGATTTTTGATCAATTAATATTAGTAATTATTTCATTTTAAGGGGTATCTTTTTTGCATTTTTTATTTGTTCTAATTAGTTATACATGATAGTAGAATGCATTTTGACATATAATGTATAAATGGAGTATAACTTCTCATTCTTCTGGTGTACATGATGTAGAATTATACCGGTCGTGTGATTATATATACACATAGGGTAATAATGTCCAATTCATTCCATTTTCCTTTCCAACTCCATACCTGCTCCCCTCCCTTTATTCACCTCTGTCTAATTCAGATTACCTAAATTCTTCCCTAGAACCCCTTATTTGTGATTTAGCATCTGCATATCAGAAAGAACACTAGGCCTTTGGTTCTTTGGGATTGGCTTATTTCACTTAGCATGATATTCTCCAGCTCCATCCATTTATCCACTCCTCAGCTGATATCCTAAGGGGTAACTTTTGATCAAAATCTATGGCAGGTACTAAAATCATCTCCAAAAGAAGCTATTTCAGGAAAGTGTAGACATCTGGAAAACAATCTAGTCTTCCTTCAGTTTTTAAGTGGCTCCAAACACTGAAAAAATAAAACAAAATCTACCCTCCAAAACCAACTTGAAGGTTGTCCTAAATTATGTTGAGACATATCAGTGATTCTCCAGATACAATAACTTAGTCTTGTCTAAATGAATTTATCACTATCTTAGCAAAAACTAAGCATTGACATGGAAAATATTAATAAGGGTTATTCCCACAGTTTGTCATTTAAATTGAAGCTTCCAGAATATTTAATTTTTAAAACTGATATATATTTCCAGTTTTCCCTGTGCTAGGCACTGGGGTGAGTATTGGCAATATCAATTAGCTCTCAAGTACAGGATCAGTGCCTGAACACAGACATGAACCACTGCGAATTACACTCTCCCAAAACCACATAAATGTAAATAAACAACCCTCTTCTAATATCTCTGCAGTTCTGCTGAGAAATTCTAGCAGGGAGTTGATACACAAGACAGGTACAAGAAGTTTTTCTTGAGAAAGTATTGACTACTTGGAGACTGGAGGGATATGTGAGAGGGATAAATGGGCTAAAAAGAAAAATATCCTTAGGAAAAGGATACAGCTGTATGGGCAAAGACAATGAGGTCTAAGGACGAATGACAATTTTCAGGCCAATATGGTTGGAGTGAAGTGGGAGTGTATTCCAATATGTGGTGGGGTTCTTGTGTGACGTTAGATTTGATGATAAAATACATCAAAACCTGTACTTGGTTTATCTTTAGACTTTAGAAAAGACATAGACAAGAGATATTTAGGTTGAAGTAAGACAAAGAGAAATATATGTGATAAATAAAGAACAAGTTATTCTAAATTCATAATAGTGTTGCTATTTTGAGAAAGTAGTAAAAATGCTAAATAATCTGTCAAGATTTCTCTTCATGATATTAAAAAGAACAGTTATCCTGAAAATTCCCTGGAAATGTGGAGAGGAAAATAAAGACATCTAGAAATGCTAGATAAACATTTAACTGAGTTTAAAAGTCATACAGGGAAGTCCTTAAGAAGCAATATGAAGAAGCAGCATCTGCAGAGTCAGCTATCAATCACCAGGTCTCTCATTTGTGTTAGACATTTTTTAGTCAAAAGGGGGACAGTGAACCAGTCTTTGGCAGAAGAAATCAGCAACCAAACCAATACCCAAACACAAAAGGCAATGCTCAGATAGAAAATTATGGATGTGGTCATTTTCTGACCTATCAAGGAGAAGTTAATTAGTGTCCACTAAGCCTTGCATGGCCATGGGAGTAAGGAGAGTGAGCACAAAACACAAGAATTCCTAAATGTAGGCCAGTTCTATGTGATTGGAGAAAAATAAGGAAATGATAATTCAAGCAAATATAACCAAGAATAGAAAAAATCTTTAATTTTAATAGCTCTATTGGAAAAAGAGATTACAGAAATGTGGGCAGAAATACCTAGACAATTTAAGTGTGTATGTTCCTGCCAAATAGCCTGAAAACATGTAGATTGAAAAAATAATGAACTTATAGGAAGAAACTGATCCACTCTTGATGATAACAAAAAGTTTCACAGTTCATCTCTCAGCAAAATCAAGCAGAAAATGTGTTGAACAGATTTAAATTTGTGCCAGTATAAATGTACAATGAACAAACTTGATCTTACATGGATATCTGTGCAAATAATTAGACTATATAATCTCTTCCATGAAAGGACTATATTTTTTAAAATCAATCTTATGTAAGAACATAAAGTTTATTTTCAACAAAGTTCAAAGAATTAATGTACAGATCACTGTCAGTGAATATAATACATTTAAGTTAAAAATGAGTAGCACATCAAAAGATGTAAACCCATGCCATGTTGATAGATTACTGTTGTACTAAAGTATTTGTTAAGTTTAAAACAAAATTTGTTCTAAGCAGACCTGATTTGGATCATTGAGCCTATGACAGAGACTAAGAATTGTGCTTCTATGGTTGTAAGTCTTTTCTTTCCCTTGGCAATGTTTTTTTTTTTTTTTTTTTTTTTTTTTTAAGTTGTTGTTGTTTCCTTGTTAGACAAACGGGAATACAGTTTACATTGCTGAGTTCCCTTGCACTCAGGTGAAATTGTGGGTAAGATTTCTGACCACCACAAACATGGTACAGGTCCACCTCAGACCATGAGTCCCCTGGTTATAACCTAGGGAAGGTAAAGGAACAAAATGTGAGCCACTCAGTTTCCTGAGAGTTTTGAAACAAAAGACCAGCTTTACTGGATTGCCTAAACCTGAACTGTTACAGAAAAAACAATACACTTCTATGATTATAATTTGCATTACTTTGTTTCTCAATGTCATAACCAAGTTTATTCCTAATAAATACTGAATGTGAATTGATTTGAGGAGCTAACAAATACCTCAAGCTTCTACTTTTGACTTTGAGAATTTAATGTAAGATTCACTTCACATTTAGTTTTCCTCCAAAATTTAGACTGAAGGCAAATAAAGCATATTTAGGTTTATTTAATGTAAAGCTTGATATTCAAAACAATTTTTTATTCACAAACATTTAGAATTGTGCTTTCATCTGTCTGTTGTTCAGACTCATAAAGGAAAACAGAAAAATAAAAAATCATCAACCAGAGTAGCTAATATAAAATGACTGTTGACAACTGAGTTATGTAATAATTTTCAGAATAAGATTTCTACTGAGGATAAATAGGTTGATTTAAAAAAAAAGATTCATAATGCTATTTACCTCGGCTTCTTGGGTATTAGAATTTGTGCTTAATTTACACAGCATAATAATGTCACCTTGTAGCTTCTGATATCATTGAGCTTTAGGAAATTTCAAAGGAGAAAACCAACCAGAAGCAAATAAATCAGCTTCTGCCTGTACCCTTCCAACACAGGATCAGAGAATTTTTAGTCTTCTTCATAAGTAGTTGAATTTGCTTGTTATAGATGGCAATGTCAATAAAGGACTTGGTATTTGTGGTCAGAAAAGCTGTACCAATTTGGATTTTGTTACTTTAAATAATCTGTACATTGCCCCATACAAAGATATATTCATGATAAACTTATAGGATTATTATTGTTTCTCAAAATAATATGTTTGAAAGTTATAGGCATAATTATCTTCATTAACTCTTTGCTTAATATCTCATAGGATATCTCATGCATTATGCATGAGAGTCTCATGTCAATAAGACTGTCAGTGGCAGAATTAAGGGTTTTCACTTCAAATATTTGTTCATAACTTAAGTCATCAATGTTCCTTATCTTAGAATTTACCCTAGCAACTCTTTGTAAAGTTGAGAAAATGTAAAAGAAAAGGAAATGATACAGGGCAAAATGTATAATAAAGGAGATTAACAGATTAAGGAAATATAAACAGATATCAAAGTGTCACATGAAATACAATAGTTCAGAGTGAAGTAAAGGAAAAATATTGAGAACCTGGATGTTTGTATTTCTCCATAATGGATTCTAGATATCAAACCAGGGCAGATAATTAAATTGTTGAACAGAACAGCAAGAGATTAATGTAAAATCACAGGGATTGAAACAGTCATAGGGACTTTTTGCCACTTATATATTAAGCATATAACCTGACAATATTTGAGAAAGCAGGTATATAACACACACAAAACACAGTCTTGACAGAGTATTATATTCTTTTTTTTAATACACACGATTAAACTTTATTTTGTATCATGTGCATTTTAAAAGATCATTTAAAAATAGTTTAAGAAAAATTTAGTTCAGACATAAAGTGAGTTAAGAAAATCAAAGGAAAATGATCCAACAAGAAAAAATGTTTTCATTTCAGGTGTCAGCCAGCATTCATCTTAATATTGACCACTTTAATATGAAGCATATTGAAAGTATGCTATGTAACAGTATCAGTTTTAATAACACTTTTAAAAAATATCAGAACACATCTGTTTATAATCCTCTAATTTTTTTTCAGTACTAAAAGGATTATATTCTTTAAGAAACAAACTCTTACTTAAAAAATAAGCAATAACAATGATAGCTTAACTTCTAAATATCCCTGCAAGTTCACTAACAACTTTAATGATATGGAACTATGCTTAGAATTGAAAATTCTTAGAATTAATAATTATTTAATTCTGTAATGGAATATGGGCTTTATCATGTACATGGTCCTTGAAAAAAATACTGGCTTTTTAAAACAATTGTTAACATACTCAATTCTCTTGGGAAAGTTTTATGAAATAGCAAAGGAAAAGAAAGAAGTTGATTGAGTTTTGGAAAAACACTGGAGTCCTGCCCTGCATGGAGGAGAGGAAAGCCCTGGGGCCGCCTGCCCTGAGGAGGAGACATGCCTGCCCCACCCTAGGCTGACCGGCTGCCTGCCAGAGTGGAGGAAAGGAGGGCACCCATGCTGCAGTCCCCATGGCTCCATCATGGGACACTGAAGCCAACGTCATAGTTTCCTGTAACATGATAGCCCCCACCCTGGGACAACAGAGAGGGCCTGGAGGCAACAGCCCAAAACAACAAAACCCACCACAGTGCTACATATCTGAATAGGACACCCAAAGCCACTGCAGGGCCCACCTCACAGCCCCATCTCTGAAAGTGGTTGGCTCCATCCTTCGTCAGCTCTGTGGCCATCATGGGTTACTTCTGCTGCTGCCACCACCATTTTAGTTGGGACAGCTTCCATCATGAGGCATCAGCTTGAGACTTGAAGCCCAATATCAAGGTAACTACAGGTTAGTCACTGCCATCACCACCAACTAGGTATGTGATCACCTCCATCTAGGGACAACAGCCAGGACCTGGAAGATCACTTCCAAGGTCCCTACAGGCTTGGTAACATCTAAGAGTCCCATTCTCTCTTCTCTCCTGCTAACAGTCAACTTCTACTGATTCTACTTTCACTCTTCCTATGATCTAATGCCTCTATATTCTCACCTCCTACCACATAAACAATACATCCTATCCCCTGTTCTCTTTTTTTTTCCAACATTAGAAACTGGGGACACTATTACAAACTTACTGTTTATACTGTAGAAAATAATTGAACACATCAATTCTGTTTATTGTGATGAAACTGTAAACTTCTTAGTAGGAGCTAATCTATTTAAAGCTGCATATTGTTTGCATTGGGTGCTGTTAATATTGATCTCCCCCTTAAAGGGCAGGTATTGGAAACCTGCAGGACATTATAAATCAATAGGCTATAGACCTTAATACCTCAGATCCACACTGCTAGAGCAGAAGAAATGCAAAAAACATGAAAAAAACAAGGGAAGAAAGTGCCCCCAAACAAACCAAGAGGCCACAATAAAAGAATTCATTGATGGCACAGTAGAAGAAGTGTCAGAGAGGGAATTCAGAATGTACATAATTAAGGACGATATGAGAGAGCAAATGCAGGCAACAAAAGATAACTTCAATACAGAGCTACAAGAGCAAATGCAGAAAGCAAAAGATTACTTCAATAAAGTGATAGAAATAATGAAAAAACAAACAGAAATTCTCAAAAAAAGGAAACAATAAACCAAATTTTAAAAAAGTAAAGAAAAAAAAACAATAGAAAGCATCACCAACAGACTAGATCACTTGGAAGACAGAACCTCAGACAATGAAGACAAAATACATACTCCAGAAAATAAAGTTGACCACATAGTGAAGATGATAAGGAACCATGTACAGAACTTCCAAGAAATATGGGATAACATGAAAAGACTTAATCTAAGACTTACTGACATAGAGGAAGGCATAGAGACACAAACCAAAGGAACACACAATCTCTTCAATGAAATAATATCAGAAAATTTCCCAAACCTGAAGAATGCAATGGAAAATCAAATACAAGAGTCTTAGAGGACACCATATGTACAAAATTACAACAGACCTACCCAAGGCACATTATATTGAAAATGTCTAACACACAAAATAAAGATAGAATCTAAAGGCCAAAAGAGAAAAGTATCAGATTACATATAGGAAGAAACCAATTAGGATTTTGGCAGATTTCTCAGCCCAGATCCTCAAAACTAGATATTAGAACAACATACGCCAATCTCTGAAAGATAAGAGATGTCAACAAAGTATCTTAAATCCACTAAAATTAAGCTTCAGATTTGACAATGAGATAAAAACCTTCCATAATAAACACAAATTAAAAGAATTCACAAGTAGAGAGACTGCACTGCAGAGCATTCTCAGCAAAATATCCCATGGGGAGTAAATGAAAAACAACAATGAAAGTCAGCAAAGGGAGGAACTGAAATAAAAGTCAACCAAAGACATGCCACATCAAGTCAAAAACCAAAAATAATCCAAAATGACTGGGAATACAAAATATATCTCAATAATAACTCTGAATATTAATGGTCTAAACTCATTAATCAAAAGACATAGGCAGATTAGATTTTAAAAAACGACTCAACAATATATTGCCTTCAAGAGACCCATCTCATAGGAAAAGACATCCACAAACTGAAAGTGACAAGATGGGGGGAAAAAATATCACTATCATAGTCTGCATAAAAACGCAGGAGTTTCCATCCTCACATCAGATAAAGTGGACTTCAAGACAAAGTTAGTCAGAAGAGATAAAGAAGGACATTTCATCAGCTTAAGGGAATCATACATCCGCAAGAGAAAACAGTCATAAATATTTATGCACCAAACAAGGGAGCTTCTACATACACCAAACAAACCCATCTCAATTCCAGGAATCAAACAGACCACAACACAATAATACTGGATGACTTTAACATACCTCTCTCACCATTGGATAGATCTTCCAAACAAAAACTAAACAAAGAAAACTATAGAACACAATAATATAATCAATAACTTAGACTTAACAGACATGTATAGAATATTCCACCCATCAATGAGCAAATACACTTTTTTTCTTAGCAGCACATGGATCCTTCTCTAAAATAGAGCATATATTATGCTACAAAACAACTCTTAGCAAATTCAAAAAAATAGAGATACTACTGTGCATCCTATCAGATCATAATGGAATGAAACTAGAAATCAAAAATAAAATGGCACATGGATAATAGAAGACATCAGGAAGGATATTAAAAAATTCTTAGAGGTAAATGAGAATAACCATAAACATATCAAAATCTCTGGGACACTTTGAAGGCATTGCTAAGAGGAAATTTCATTGCATTGAGCTCATTTGTTAAAAGAATGAAAAGTCAACAAATAAATGACCTTAACCTTACATCTCAAAGCCCTAGAAAAGAATAATAAATCAACACCAATATTAGTAGAAGACAGGAAATAATTAAAATCAGAGATAAAATTAATGAAATTGAAGCAAAAGAAACAATTGAGAAAATCAACAAAACAAAAAGATGGCTCTTGGAAAAAATAAATAAAATTGATAAATCCCTGGCCACACTAATGCAAAGAAGAAGAAAGAAAACTCAAATTACTAAAATGTGTGATGAAATAGGAAATATCATGATGTACACTATTGAAATGCAGAAGATAACCAGAAACTACTTTGAAAATTTGTGCTCTAATAAAAGAGAAAATCTTGAAGACATCAACACATTTCTAGAGACATATAAACTACCCAAAGTGAAACAGGAGGAAATATACCATTTAAACAGATCAATTTCAAGCAATGAAATAGAAGGAACCACCAAAAGCCTACCAACCAAGAAAAGCCCAGCATCAGACATATTCTCAGCTGCAGCAGAGTTCTACAGGAGCTTCAAAGAAGTACTAATACCAATACTCTTCAAAGTATTCTATAAGATAGAAAAGGAAGGTACCCTTCCACACTCATTCTATAAAGCTAGTATCACCCTGATACCAAAACCAGGCAAATATATCATCAAGAAAATGGAATATTACTCAGTCTTAAAGGAGAATAAAATTATGGCATTTTCAGGTAAATCAATGGAGCTGGAGAATATCATGCTAAGTGAATTAAGCCAATCCTAAAAAACCAAAGGCCAAATGTTTTCTCTGATAATGTGGATGTTGATCCATAAAGGATGGGGGATGAATGGAGAAACTTTGGTTTGGGCAGAGAGTAGTGAGGTAAGGGAAGTGGGCAGGGAGGGGGAAAGATGATGGAATGAGATTGACTTCATTAACCTAGGTTCTTGTATGATCGCACAAATTGTATGGACTCTGCATCATATACAACCAGAGAAATGAATAGTTGTGCTCCACTTGTGTACAATGAATCAAAATGTATTTTACTGTTATATATATAACTAATTAGAACAAATAAAAATTAAAATAAAAAACACTTAAAATAAATGTATTGAAGATAGAAAATAGCCTTGTGCTCTTTAAGAGAGCATTCTTGATGACATTCACCATAAAATCATATTTGTCATATGCCCAAGACTCAGATATTTGAATAGAAAACTACAACTTAAGGCTCACATATTCCAAAACTCACCTTATTAGTATGAAGGACATTTCCTGAGAATAAATTAAATTTTACTTCATGAATATTGTATGCACATATGCTTATGTCCAATTCATGTACATACCTACATTACTCAACAGCGCCAGAAACAGAAAATGCTCTGTGAGGGACAATGACTACTGTTATTGCTTTGAATATAATGCTTACAGCATCTTAATGAAATTTCAGTGAATCTATTTTAAATGGTAAGTACAATTATTTCTAATAAATGTTTTGACACAAAAGTGTGATAAGTTTTATGCCTGAAAACCAGAATATCCATTGATACTAATGAAACCTTGTTTATTAGAATTGTGTAACTTTATCATTTCCTTTTAATTGTTAAAAATACACTTGCAAGTTCCTCAATAACAAAACCTATCTCTCTCACTTTCTGTGTCTCCCTCTTCATTAGATTTAATCAATAAAAGGTCATTTTACAACCCTTCTATATACTCCTGGATCATTTCAGGATAACTTTGGGAAATGTCCAGGCTTCTATTGTCATCTTTCTTTTCTATATTTCTCCCACTTTAAAATCATATTAGGGTAAAAATTAGCAAATGGTGTTAATTGTCTCCTCTGTGGCAGATACTTTTCTAAAAGTTTAACTTACATTTATTTTTTTAGTCCTTAGAACACCCTTTCAAGAACACATTAAAGGTCCCTTTTTATAGTCAGGGATATTATGCCGTAGTAAAGTTTATTTTATTTTATTTTTTGTTCAATGTCACAATAAAGGCATTGAAACCAACCTTTATATAAAGAAACTCCAGGTCTCCAAAATGATTTTTTTTTTAGCAAATATGCAATATCCTACCTGTCAAATACCATACAGATCATTCAAAGGAGTAAATATTATAAAACATGTAAATACTTACAAAAATATTTGAAACATTCTACAAGATCTCTTACAGAAGTTTCCATTAAAATTTCTACTAGATTCATTTAGATAGTTTGTGGTCTAATTTGTAATGATCTCTGTGATAATGCTTGAAGATATCTCTTCTAGGACACTGGCCATATTTAGTGCACATCAGAGAATAGTTAAGATTCCCCAACTTCAGTGACAGACTTTCCCACCATTTGCCTTTCATTTGTTCTGTGCTAATTTATTTACTTCAGTTTTCTCATATGTAAATAGGAACAATAAGTTGAACACTTGTCTTGCATGGTTGTAGTGAAGATTGAATTGCCCTATTGAAAGTGCCTGAGAAAATGCCTAGCACAAAAAATGCACTCCATGGGTGTTTTCAATCAATTGTACACTAGTAATATGTATAAGACTGAGGTATCAATATGAAACATGATAGATGGAGAAGGGGATAGATGATGACTGCATACAAGCATCCATGAAAGGTAAATGACAGGGTCTGTCTGTGTCTTATCAATCTCATTATTTCATTCCATTGCTCAGTCTTGTATCTTTTTATCTTTGTTTACATAACCTAAAATTCAGCTTAGTTACCCTGACTTTAAACACCTACTTCTGCACATTTCAGAGTCCTGACAATTCTGATCCTATTATCAATATATATTTAATTATAATGCTATCATGAGTGTATCTTCAAGTTTGAAGTACACAGCAGCCCTATCCTCACTCATGGTCAGAATTTAGTTTTCTTATGTATTAATTCAATGTCAAAGCAACTTATCTTATTTCTTTGCCCCTATTTCACACTATATCATTCAAGGAACAAGTTTCAGCCTCTCTCCTTCATTCGAACTTCCCAGTCACCTAACTAACAATGTATGTTTATTTTTTTAAAAGATCCTATTTGGCTCTATTTCCAAATCAAGAATTGGATGACATTCCATTCCATAAAATAGGATTAGGGCTCCCACTGACCCAGCAGATAAGGTTGGTTTCACTGACAATTCACAATTTTCTGTTATGATGGTCAGTTTCTAAAATATCAGTCAACTGGAGACCTAGGTTTCCAAAAAATATTCCTCCACTCTGTCTCTGGGGTCAAGGGCCCTCAGTTGCCCCTTGACCTCTTAGCCTAACCTTTCTCTCTGGACAATTCATTAGATTATTTCTTAAACACAGAAATCCCAATATGACAGGAGAGCTTTTCATTGAGTGGTATGAGTAAGGGTGTTGTTGTATTAGGGTACTTGCTCCATGGGGGCAAGAATTGCTTTTCTCTCTCCTTCTCACCTCTTCTATAATTATTGGTCCATAATTATGATATTAATATTTGTAAATAAAGCAATCATATAAGTATATACTTGTGTGGTAAGGTGGACAGTCCAACTTAAGAAACAATTATACTTTTTAAACAGATATGGATACAAGGGAATAAGAAAAACAGGAAGAAAAGTTAATTCTAATTTAAAACTGGGATAATTTAACACCTAAATTACCCTACATAGTGAAGAAGTTAATGCTACCACACCAGACATTTAACAGCTGATTTATCACAATAGGCCCACCTAATTTTGCAATAATATTTAAAATCAGTGGTTCTTCAGTAATCATGTTGAAGTCTTTTTTAGTTCCAAAAACCTATTTCAAAAACAGATGCTGGTCAAAATCATACTTTCCACTCTATTAAGAATGAAATTTGGAAGTGGGTTGTGACTACCCTGCTAATTTTTGGAGGGTTCGAACAGGTTAAAATGTTTTTGGTTTTTTGTTCTGTTTTGTTTTTGTTTTTGGTAGGACACTGGTCCTCTCCTCTTCACGAACTCTCAGGATGCCTTTATTCTATGCTTCAGAAAACTGTATTTCTGCTTGGGCAAAGTGCTCATCATGCTTCCAAACATTTCTTTGATATAATCTTCACTTTGCAATCCTGAACATCTGTTATTCAGAACATCTGAATTCCTCTTTTATCAGTAGCATGGTCCTCAATGCCTGTTAAAATAAAGGCTTAAAATCATGGCATTACCTGACACATCTGATATTAATTAACAAACATAAGAATCACGTTAATTATCTCTAGTTTCTCTGAAAAATATGGTTGGATATATTACCTCTGCTGCCTAGGTGTGTTTTAATGAAGTATACTTGGATAATATTTATCAGTTTTTTGAAGAATAATGTGTTGGTTCTGTATGAAGAATGTACATTCGTTGTTGATAAGACCCACTTGAAAACATTATTTCACTAGCTCATGGATCCATTAGTCACTTTTCATGTTGCTACTTGTTATCAAATACTATAAATGATGTTGGAGCAGATGGAAGGGGATGGAGAATATTTGTCAGTAATCAAAACAGCAGTAAAATACATACAACTCAACGGTTAATGAAAGACTAACAGTAAACAACAAGGCACTATTGGAACAAGGGGGAAAGAGAAGCTGAGACTTTGCTGGTAAACTGAAGAAGCATGGGATGAGAAGGTACATAACTGCAGTGTCCTTCATAAAGAAGAAAGGATGTGCAAATGTGGCCACAGGTGCCTGGCAAGTTAGAAATGGTAGGCAGATATATAAGAAGGAGAAAAATATGTTTTCCTGGAACATTTACTGGAGAATTGATCTCAGTATTGGCAATAAATAAATTCTTGGATTATCTGCTAAGGTGTGTGTGCGGAGATGAGAAAATAAAAATTTATATTGATTCTAAGGACACCTGTGCTTTCTGGTGCTATGTATTAATGCTTTAAGTTTGCAATTGAGGGTCCATTCCTACCCAGTGCCATATTGATGTTCAAATATTCTTTTAATTCAGATCTTATTATCTGGAGGTTAATACTCATCCTGATTTTTATCTAAAAACTACTGTCTACATATGCAAAGAAAATAATCATATTACATACCTATAATTCTGTTTTTATTCAGAATTTTCCATCATTTTTCATCTTTTGGTATTTTCATAAAGCAAGCCTGTTTAACTCATAAGCATAGTTTTAGGAAGAATCATAATACTTTCACATTCTGACTGCCTCCTGCATTTAAAAAATGTCCATTATAGTTAATATATGTTTATTAAATATGCATTTGCTGTGATAATTACTCAAATTCATCAAGTATTCAATTTTCATTTCCTGGGGAAAAAAAGAAAACATCAGTTTCGGTCTTAGGAAACAATTTAACTAATTTATGTTACCGAAAACTATACTGTATGGGTAAAATAAACTAATTTATGTTACAGGAAGCTATAATGTATAGCTATTTTTTTCACCCTGAAAATAATACAATGAATTTATCCTGGGTTTAACAACCATACCACCCCTTTCATGTACACTCACTTCTATACTTTTCAACACAGTGGAAGTTTTTTTTATTTATGAATGATAAGTTCTTTACAAAGATGTGAATAAAGTGGCATTTTATAGTGTTACCTATACTGGGAATTAAAGAGAAATCTATTTTTGCTGTTTACACACCACTGAGATTTTAGGTCACAGAATCAAGGTTATTGAAAATGAACCAAGAAAGAACATTAGAAATATTATCAACACCTTAAGTTAAATTTATGGGACATTGTGTACACATAGTGCAGCATTAACTTCCATGCAAGTGAGGGCTGGCCTTTGCTCTCAGTTACAGGAAGTGACATCTAGGACTCTAAGGTTCTACCTGTTCTGAGCATCTTTGTTTGCCTAGATGCTGTGACCACTGGACAATCAATGTGATTTATGATGGGGACTTTGGGAGACCAGAAGTCAGTTCCAAACTCCAGAGGAACTGGAGGCTAAAGGTACTAGCCTGAATGTCCACAGACCTTGATGGTTAAGCTCAGTCAAGCACTTGATGATTCAGTTCCATTAGGAACTCTGGACACCAAAATCAGGTCAGCATTCATGGTTGGCAGCACTGTCTGTGCATTGTCACATGGTGGGATCACATAGATCTAACACCAAAAGAGAGGGATACTGAGAGCTCCACCTTTACCCCCTCTACACTTCCTCAGGTGTCTCTTCCCTTGGCAAACTGTAAAGTGTGTCTTTACTCCTTACAAAAGGAGAGCTATAAATAGAGTACTTTTCCTGAGTTCCACATGTCATTTTAGTGAATTGTCAAGTCTGGGAGTGAGAACTCACATATTCATACTCAGTTCATCTAAAGTGAGTATGATCCAGGGGTCCCTAGCTCAGAGCTGCTCTCTGCAGTAAGGCAAACTTGTGGGGACTTCTTTCAGACTCCACACTTTGACAAACCTCACACTGTTCACTAGGAAACAATGTTATCTAAATCATAGGTTTCACTGTGTGCAAAAGAGTCAGCATCCCAATAAAGTATAGTGCTAAATGTATATTGGTATATAAAACCTTGATTGATGTTCGAAAACAACAAAAAGAAATAAAATATAACTGGAGTGACCTATTCGGCATCATGGGTTATATGTTTGGGGACATGGCATAGCTATTCAACTTCCTACTTGAGAAAGGAGAAAACATGGAAAAAATAGCTGCCCATTCCTTGCATTATGATAATGAAGGACATCTGGATAAGACTGGAGGGAGGACATGAAGGCATGTGGAAACGAGAGAGTACCTAATGGAATTTCTTGAGAATGATAGCCAAGTTAATCTGGGGATATAAAATGTTCTTCCCTGTGGTAATAATTTCTACATATGTGTTACCAAGTGCAGGAGGAGTCAAGGTAATAGTTTTTAAAGTAATATTCACAACTGGGCATGGTTTCTCATGCTTTTAATCCCAGAGTTTGGGGATGCTGTGTCAGGAAGAGAGAAAAATCAAGGGAAGCCAGGGGAACTTAGCTAGATCCTATTCCATAACAAAAAATAAAAAGGCTTAGAGATGTGGCTTAGTGGGTAGAGTTCCCCTGGGTTCAATTCCCAGTACCACAATAATAAAAAAGGAAAAGAAATAAAAGAAAATATAGTATGTTTTTTCTACTTAAAAAGCTTAGTACACTCTACAAGATTTCAGCAAGATCTTTGAGTCCTCCCTCCAATGTAATTAGCCATATTACCTTGGATTTGTTATGCAGTCTCTCTTGGATTTTGCTTCTATTTCTATATGGTCACAGCATTAACACATAACTTTTCTGGGAATTAAGCGGGGGACAATGCCTGTCAAATGTTTAGTCCATGCCTGGGCATAATACTCAATATCATTACTATTAATTTTCTTACTTCTGGTCTCCCATTCTGAAAAGGAACTTAGTCTGTTCCGGATGCTATAACAAAATACAATAGAATGGGTGGCTTATAAACAAATTAAATTTATTTCTTCTAGTTATTTCTGGGAGTTGGAAAATACAAGATGATGGTCTTGTCATGAGCAGGTTGTGGGGACCCTCTTCCATACAGTCTACTACTGACTTCTCATTATACCTTCACACAGTAAAAGGAATAACCTTGTTCTCTGGGTCTTCTCAAGGGCACTAATTTCATTTGTGAGAACTCCGTCCTCACCATCTAATCTGCTTTCCAAATCTCCATCTCTTAATACCATCACACTCATGATTAGGTTTGTAGCATGAATTTGGGGGCAACATAAACATTGTGAATATAGAAACTACCATCTCTGATTCTGTCCTTTCTTCTCCTTTCCTCATTCATTGCTCACACTGGAGGAAAATGGCTGCTGATTGCAGATTTCCTCCAGGAACCAAGATCAGGGAATAACAGAAAGAGAAAATCCTAAAAATTGCTTAATAAAAATTCTCCTACAACTAGAATTTCTAATGAATGTTTTTCTTGCTAAAATATAATTTAAAATCAATAATAAAAATTATTTAAAGATACTGTATGTGATATTAATACAGAAAATTTGCATTCCAAAATTAAATTCAAATACTTTAAAAATATTTTTCCTAAGTTCTCCCAGATATGTTTCAAGTTAAATAGGGATTTCTTTAATACATAATAGGATTAAATGACTTGAAAGAAAATATATTAATATTATTAATATATTGCATAATTATTAATTATTACATAATTAAACTAACATATTTATCAACATGCCTGTCTCCCATTTAAAAATTCTTAGAAAGGCAAATATTCCTCCTTTGATTTTACAACTTCATGTGTGCCATTGCCCTAAACACAGAAAATCTTACCTACTCTTTTAACTGGGAAGATTCTTCACACTTCTTGAGGGAACCAGTGTTTTCAGAATCTCTTCAATCCTAAAATGTTTGTTTTTTGAACATTAAGGTATCTAAAACCAGGAAGCATCATGTATTTAAGCCAAATGTTGACAGATCCTTCCTGTGATCATAATAGCTCCAACTCAGCTCTCAGAGCATGTTTTTGATTTCAGCAATTTTGCTCTTCATCTTAGCAATCTGTTTACATGTGTATTTCACATAATGGTCAACAGGTTCCTTGAGTGTTAGCACTTAGTCTTAAAGACATTGACTTTATGTCACCCGCTCAGGGCTAACTCTGTAGACATAAGCACAATAGCCTCTTAGCTTTTCTAACAGTTAATTAAGACTATGAGGGTCATGCAATATAAGAGTGCCTTTCTACCCACAAACTTCTGCTTCTACATTAGAATTTAAAATAAGAGTAACAACGAAAGAACAGAATAGAATTTAAAATATCTCCATGACAGCTCTGAAGTGACTTTCCCATGGACAGGTTTTTGGTGACATAGGGCACCTTTGCTCTTTGGCTACATCCTCAAGAAGTTTCCTTTCACCTTTGTGACACTATGTTTGCATTTATCATAGAACATATCTTATCAAATTGTATGTATTTATCTGACTGCTTCCCTACTGTGCTGTGAGCTTCTAGAAAGCACTAACATATCTTCTGCAATTCTGTATTCACAGCAACAAGCACATTTTCTGGCATGCAGTCAATGTACGGTTGTCCTAATTAAGTGATTTGAGACATAAAATCAGAGTATGTGGTTGCATGTTGCTCATCTTCAACAAGTTACAACACAGTCCCTGAAAGAGCCATGTAAGGAAGCCATTTAGTGCTGCTTTATTTAAAAACCACTGTATAGACCAGGGACTTTAACAGTAAGAGATAATTTCTTTTAATTTATACAGTTAAAATTCACAATGACTCACCTTTTATTTTCACTTATAACTCTGAAGAATAACTATGATGAATAACCTATAGTGTTGTAAATTCCATGTCAAGGTAGAATCAAGAGTCTACAATTAATTTAAATTTTCAAGTGAAATGCATGAATTTAGCAAAGTGAAATCAGGTAAAATAAATCCACCCAGATGTCTTTCCAAATAGAGGTACACAGAGCTGCAGCCTTCAGCTACCTCATACACATGTCTCTCAAAACAGATGTATATCTATATTCACGCAGGAAATCATGTGTGCTTGCATATCAAGTATGAAAGAAAAATGAGTGTGCAGATGAAAATAACTGCTCTCTAAGGGAAAACTCTAGAATAAATGCTAAATTTGTGTTTCATCCCATATGTGTTTATGTACCTTGAGTTGTATATGAGCAAAGTGTGTAATTCTGGTTTTTCTATTTCTGTTGCATCATTCAGGCCCAAAATTATTGTAAAATATCACCCTAAATGAAGTTGTATCTCACTGGGGGCGTCCCTTTAAATATAGCTTGTAAACACTGAAAAGCACTTTGTGGTTGGGGGGCAATATAATTCAATGTGTCTCTATAGTAACTCTGAGGAAATCAGAAAATATAATGCCACTGTTAAGAAGGTAATTGCAAATTCTGTTCTCTAAAAGGCTTTCATTTTACAGACTTTTTTCTTGTTTTAAATGCAAGCCATGCTCTTTAGAGAAAATTTCAGATTTAAAAAAGTACAAAAGGTAGGAAGGAGTGAGAAGCAAAAACAACAAACTCACTGCTTTCTTTACACATCAATCAAATGTCATATACATGTCATTATATCTCTTTTACAAAAAACACACAAACACAAACACATTATTGTGGATGAAAACTATAATGTAGCTTTCCTTAGAGTATCCTGCTACATGCATTTCTACATTTCCAAAGTAATAGAAGAGAACTAGTTAAAAGAGAGAATCCTAAATTGCAGGCTGATAGAGGTTTGAGAAATGTCCATAATAATACTGTGTAACATAAAGCTGCAGTTCAGTGAAGGGCTAAGAGCGAAGATAAGTGTGAGACTCTAAGACAGTTTCTATGAAAGTGCCCTCCTTACCCAGGACAAGACCTAAAGGTTAATGTGTGTCCTGGCACAGATACTGTTCTAGAATTCCAGAATCTTCATTGTTCACCTTTTATATTTTGAGACAATGGCTTTGAGAAAGCCAGCTTATTTTCTCTCATTTGCTTTCATGACATATATTTGAGTAACTATAAGTGGGGATGGGATAGAGGTGAAATAGCCTAAGCCACATATCTGGTACTAAGCAATCTTAGGGGTAATTCCCTATGGTTTCTTGAAGTGCAGTTTCTGGGACAGAGGGGAAATATAATAAACATACTGTCAATTCATAAGGTTTAAGAACCAGAGACTAATTTCACATACTATGTGAAGAGAACTCTTTTAGGCCCTTTAAATCTATGATCTTCTCAACTCTCACCATAAACCTGAGGAAGACTTGCTACAATTTTCTAGATGTTATGGTCGAGCAAAATGAGGCGCAGAAAAGTGAATTTCTTGTATTCATATAGGTTAGGAATTGACAAAGGTGAACAATAAACTCAGGTGTACACACTTAGGGCCCTGATAGTTGTGGGACAAATGGAGAGGACCTATAGCAATTGCTACAGCTGTGGATTATGGCAGTAATCATTTATTTGTTTGCTTAAGTGCCCACGAGGCATTTTTTTCAATATTGTTTAAATAATTATTATAATCAGGTGAAAAGTAAAAAATGGGAGATGTTATATCCAATTTGCAAAGGTATAATAATTTATATTAGTTCAAATATGAACCTAAACTTTCCATTTGATAGATTTGGGGTATGATACTAAGAATCTACAGGGAGCATACTAAACAGAAAAATGAATAGGCAAGAGTTTAAGTGGGTCTAATGTAAATATTTCCATTCAACTCTAAATATAACCAAACAGAACATTAAGTATGATGTCAACTGCTTATGTAGTTTTCTATTGAATAGTCTTTTTAGCATGTTTTTCTTATTAAATATTTTGGAAACAATCATTGGTGGGACTCATCTTTTATATCTTCTTTATTATTACCTTAAAAATAGTGTATATTGACACAGTAACTATCATGTCAGAGAAGACAAGAAAATTGTTTCTCTATTTACAACATCTATACTATCTGTTCTTTACTTATATAGGAGATTTTTGTTTATCCAATTAATCTAAGTGATTACTTAGATTTATTCACATATTTACAATTTTATCTTTTTTGTTTCTAGTATCTTTAAAATATACTCTAGTTTTTACTTTAGAGAATAATAAAATATTTCTTTAAGTTTGTTACTCCTGCTAAAAAAATTTCTTCTGGTTTTGTCTGAAAAAGTGTTTTTATTTGACTATGTTCTTAGTAGAGCTTTTCACGTTGATGATATACGTATGAATGTATTCATTCACATTTTTCATTACATTGAAAATCTTTCATATTCCCATGGCATCCATTGTTTTTTGTAATTAGTTTTCACTTGTTCCTTTGGATGTAGTTTTTTTTATGCATTTTATCATTTATCATCTGCATTCCTACTTTGCTGTGTTTAGTTGTAAATGTTCTTGAATTTGTCTTCTTTTAAAAGTTGTTGGGTTTTTCAAATTGGTAAATTATTGGTTTATTCATATCTAATAAATCTAAGGCATGATTTTCTAAATAAAATACTGCTCCATTTGTTTTTTATCATCCCATGAAATTCCATTTAAATATGTTAGTTATAATTCTATTTTCAATGTATATTTCTTGTTAATTTGTTAACCTTTTATCTCCATTCTTTAATGAATTCCTTATCTTATTTACTTTTAAAACCATTGATTGGATACCCAATTTCAATAATTGCTAGTAATTCTAGACATGTTTTACATTCTGATATGTAAATTTTTATATTTTCTAGTTCTAGAGTACTTTTAATCATGTCATGTATCTTCTTTTGTGTAAATAAAGCAATAATTTTAAAGTATGGAATGATTCTGTTCATAAGGATGTTCGCTGGGTTTCTATCAATTTCTTTCTTTTTGTTGTTATTAATGTCTTATCTCTTCAACATTCTTAATTTCCATTTCACAATGGCTATATTATTCATGAAACTATTTGTATTGGTAGTTTGAGGAACAAAATACTAAATTATTCTAGAAAATATTTGTATTTGCTTTTCTTATGTATCTATAGGTAAGAGCCATTTAGAATCTCCTTAACACATAATTTAGGAATGGAAAGTTATTGCCATTAGGGGGAAGATAAAACTTAGTTGGGAGGGTAATCTTTATCTTACAGGAGGATGAGTAGCATCTTTGTTCTCCATTAAATTATGGACAAAAGCATCCCTGTATCCTGAATTTTGACAGCCATAAATATCTCCAGACATTGCAACATAATCCTTGGGGTAAAATTACCACCAGTTAAGACCAACTGGCTTAACCCCAATTCTAGGTTGAGATTCACTAAAAATTCCAAATTGAGAGAGGCTATTCTTGAGTTCACATCAAGGCTATTGAGTTGTTCTAGTCTTAAGCTTAAGGTCTGTTTTTAAGGAATCCCCATCCTAAATTGAAGTTTTTCACTAGAGTATCCAAACTTGGTGGGATCTTAGCTCTAGTTTTACTTTCTTAGGATTTATAGTGTTTAATTTTTTCCTCACCATGAACAAAATATCCAACAACAATACAAAGGAGGAAAAGTTTATTTGGGGCTCACAGTTTCAGACAATTTAGTCCACAGATGACTAACTCCATGATTCTGGGCCTGACATGAGGTAGCACCTCACGGTTTTTATCTCATGAAAGTCAGAAAACAGAGAGAGAGAAAGGAGTAGAAATGTCAACAAAAAGAACAACCCTTCCAGGGCATACTCCAAACAACCCAGCTTCTTCAGCCATGCTTTACCTGTCTACAATTGTTACCCAGTCATTCATTTCAAAGTAGAATTGGCTGATTAGGTTATGATCGTTATGATCGTACTGTCATAATGTGATTATTTGACCTCTGAATATTCCTGCATGAACAGGAGCCTTTGAGGATGTCTGATACTTAAACTATAACATTCTGCCACTTGTCCCCCAAAGCTCAGAACATTCTCAAAATGCCAAATGTATTTACTCCACCCCCAAGATTCTCATTTTTTAACCGGTTTCAGCATTGCCCTAAAGTCCAAGTTCAAGTTTACTCTGAGACTGAAGGTAAACTCTCAGTTGTAAGCCTCTGGAACAGTCCAAACCAAGTTACATATATTCAAAATACAATGACACAGAGTATACATTCCTATTATTAAAAGGAGAAATTAGCATAGAAAAAAGGCAGGGAGCCAAAGCAAGACCAAGACCCGGAAGGACAAACAGCTCCCAGCACTCTGAATGTAACCCTTTGAATAGCATATAGGGTAAATTGTTGTGAGATGTGCTCTTCTAAGGGCTTGGGCAGTCCCACACCTTTAGCCCTGCCAATTGCAGGGCACATCAGCTATCTTTCATCCTGGCTCACTCCACAGTCAACAGAGTTTCTTGGCAGATGGTCTATGTTACTGACATCTCTTGATTCCTGGGATCAACATTCCTTCTTTGGTTTCACTTCACAGTTTCACATAATGACCTCCCAGGGGCACCCAGAGGGACTAAGGTCCTGCTTCCTTTTGTTTTCCCAGTCTTCCTTTGAAATCTTAGGAAGCCTTCACAAATCCCTAACTTTAGCATCCTGCATTTCTGCAGAAGAAGTGCTATCTGGATGATGCCAAGGTCTGCTGTCAGTTTGGGCAATGCTGGGACCCTTGGAATCATGGTTGTACTAGCCGCTGAGTGCAAATGTAACTCCTCATGTTGAAACAATTTCCTAGGCTCTCCTGTGTGAGCAGGGTACCTACATATTCTCAAAGGAATTTCCCTGGGAGACCCTTGAGCTGGCAATAGGTGTAGTCTTGTAAATTCCTGGAATTCCATCAAGTCACCTTCCCTATTGTCTCTGTGCAAAGTATTTAGCATAACTTCAGGGCAGTATCTCTTCAAGAAGAACACCTTCCTTGGCCCCAACTTTACAAGCACTTTTCTGGTCAAACTGCAGGTTTTTCAAATAAATACTCTCTGATTTTTATCCCGAATTCTCACAGTAAAACTGACTAAATGCTGCCAGAAATATTCATGCCACTGACTGAATCCTGTGCTGCTTGAATTCAGCCTCACATAAGGTCTCTCAACATGGGTGAATAGTATTCAAGTTCTATAACAGAGTACAACACAAGCAGCCTGTTGTAGTCAGCTTTTTCACTCCTGGGAACAAAATACCTGACAATAACAATTTTAGATGAGAAAAAGTTTACTTGGTGCACATGGTTTTTAAGGTCTTTATCTGTAGATGGCCAACTCCATTGCTTTGGGCCAAAAGGGAGGCAGACTATCATGGTGGAAGAGGTGGCAGAGGAAAGCTTCTTGGGACATGGAAATCAGGAAGCAAAGAGAGATAGCTCTCACTCACCAGGGACAAAATATAAACCTCAAAGTTATGCTCTCAATGATCTACCTCTTCCAGCCACATTCTACCTGCTTACATTTACCATTCAGTTAATCCAGTCAACTGGATTAATGAACTAATTAAATTAAAGCTCTCATAACCCAATCATTTCACCTCTAAACTTTCTTGTGCTATATTACAAATGAGCTTTTGAGGGACATCTCATATCTAAACCATGGTATAACTTCTACTCCAATTTCCAACACGGAATTTCCTCTGAAACCTCATTAGCAAGGTCCACATTTCTTTTGGGATTCTGGTCTTCTGAGTCACCATCAGAACTGCTGCCCATTAAGCTCTGTTTATATCATTCTAAAATTTTTCCAGCTTGTATTTCTAAACATTTCAAAATTCCTTTCATAAAAAAGACTTTTGAACCACAAGGCCATGTTAATCACAGCAATGACCCCACTTCTTTGCACCAATTTCTGTTCTAGTTAGTGTTTTCATTGCTGTGGCCAAAATAGTTGACTAGAACAACTTAGAGTAAAAGCATTTATTCAGGGCTCACCTTTCAGAGTCCTCAGTCTATAATTGCTGAGTTTATTGCTCTGGACCCAAAATGAAGTGTCATGTGGGACGGGCCCAGTGGTGGAAAGCTACTGAACACATGGTGGTCAGGAGGGAGGTGAAGGGAGAAGGGGCCACAGGAAGAATAATCCTTCCAGGGCATGCCCCCAGTGACCTATCTCCCCAGGCATGCCTCAACTGGCTACAGTTACTACCCAGTTATTAAATTCCAAGTAGGTCTGATTAGGTTACAGCTATAATAATCTAATTCTTTCACCTCTGATTCTTCCTGTAGTAACAGGAGTTTTGGGGGGAAACCTCTATCTAAATCATAACAAGTGGCCTTGTAGTTACTGGCTTCTCTAAACTAATTAAGAGAAGGCAGCTATAAAAAATTACCATAGACTGGGTGACTTAAATGACAAACATTTATCTCTCAGTTCTGGAGAGCAAAAGTCAAACATGGTGCTTGAAAAACTGGTGTCTGCTATAGGCCCTCTTCCCAGTCTGTGTTCTTGCTCAGTCTTTAAAAGACAGACAGCAGAGAGAGCATAAGCAAGCTCTCTCAGGTCGCATCTTATAAGGGCACTAATCCCATCATAAGGGCTTCACCATAATGTCCCGATTACCTCCTAATACCATATCCCTGGTGGATAGGTTTTGAACATATGAATTTGGAGAAGACAAAAATATGTGGTTAATAATGGCCTCCCAGTCTGAAGAGGATGATCATATATGTCTGCAAGTTAGTCATTCCCCAGTGTTGGGTTTCTTCTCAAAATATTAGACTAGCAACTTCTCATTGACATGTTAACCCTATCAATTACTTATTCTGCTGTTGCAACAATTTATTACAACCAAAATACTGATTTATTTGCTCAATGTTTCTGTGGGTCAGAAGTCTAGGCACATCATGACAGAATTATGTTTGTCAGGGACCCACAAGTCCAAATTCAAGGAGGTTCCTGGGATGTGGTTGCCATGTCAGTCTCAGAATCTTTTCTGAACTGCCTGTTTGTTGATAGAAGCAATTGCTTTTTCACTCCTCACACATGATTCTCTGCAATTTTAAGCAATCAAAAGCATGATGAATCCTCTTTGTGCTTCAAATATCTGACTTCTTCAATTTCTGCTTTTAAAGGTACCTGTGATTACATTGAACTACCTGTGTAATCCAGCACAATCTTCCCATTTTAAGTTCAACTGTTTAGTGACTTTAATTACAATAGCAAAGTCCCTGTAGCCAAAACGAATTCATGGCTATAATGCCTCATCATATTTGCTGTCGCAGGAATTAGGACAGCAAATCATTCCACCACATTTCCCCATGCCTTCAGGAAGAATTTTAGAAGATACTTTTTCAGTTTTCTGGTTGTGAACAACAGAAACTCTGGACTGGATATTTATTCTGCCACTACTGGAAACAGAAATCCTCTTAGCCTGGTTTTAGTTCAGTGTTTTAAGTTTGTTTTGCAATTTCTTCCATTTTTCCAGCATCAAATGTTAAGAATGCCAGCTATGTGAAAGGCTAAGGAGGATCAAATTCCAGGTTTTCACTTACTTCTGTGCAGCTGTCTATAAAGTATCTTGTTTCTTTATGACCCAGTCCTTATCTATTAACTTACAATCATAGAACATATGACATTGAATTATGAGAATTAAATAAATGTACACAAATTCTTAGAGAACTAAAATGTTAAAGTGAATATTAGTTTTCAGTATGGTCATTTTGTTATTAATTGTTACTAGAATGTTTTTTGGATAATTAAATTGGAAAGCTGCCTAATCATCTGCATTTCAATTCTAAGGAAAATAGATCTTTGCAAATTGCAGATCTAGTTGCATATTGCCTATATCAAACCTGCTGAAAATTAGACAAGAAAATTCCAATAAGATACAAATAAAAAGTAATAGCAACAACAAAATTACACCTGTTCATCTCCTTTAGACTTGCTCGTTCTTAATACTGTATAACAATTTAGAAAATTATATAGGAGCTGATGAACTAATCATGAACTAGACAAATTAAATGCTCTGTGTGATCAATTTTGCCAGACTATCAAAACACTTTCATAAAAATATTTCAGGTAATAGGCAAAATCAGAGAAAATCATCTTAGTTCTACAAGTACATATACAAAGGATATGATTACAGCTTTTGCCTTAAATCTTATTGAGCATGTTTGAATTCAAAGTCAATTATAATATGTGAACACATTCACATCAACTTCCCAAGAAAAACAGTGTCACACTTAATTATAAGCAAACTTAAAAAAAAAACACAAAAGTTCATCTGTGAGATTTGTACAGAAGCAGTTATTAATCTTAAAGTAGGAAGTTCTGAAATTTAAGTAATTGGTGTTTAGATGAATGGAAACACATGAGAAATACATAAAATATAGAAATGATGATTTGTATAAATTTGGTCATTTAAATGATATTCTTCCTTTTATATTTAACTTCTTCCTTTTATACATGAAAATGATAACCTAAATGAAAAAAAGACTATAGAAAATTAAAGCAGAAGAAATAAAACCACTATAATATATTTTGTCTTACGTCTCTAACCATGTTTAGCATGCTATATTCACCATTACACAAATACAATATTAGAAATATTTTATTAAGAAAGTTGTTGCTTCCTAAATCAAATGTTTCCAATTTCTTCTCCACCCAGATATGTTTATTCTTCCTCATTTTCATCAAAGGCATTCAGACTCTGGATTTTAAGCTATGCCACTAATTAGAATCCTTGCAAGATATGTTTAACAATGCTCCTCCTGGCTTTACCACAGAGTAATTAATCACAAATCTCTGGGGATAAGACCTAATCATCAATATATTTTAATAAGTTCCCCAAGAAATCCTTATACTATCAACTTTGAGAAACAGTTTTTTAAGAGCTATTATAGGCTAGGTGTAAGTGACATATAAAAGATTTTAAGTAAATAAGGAAATAAACCAAAAATATAGATGTTATGTAAGGGTATTGTGAATGAAGTTTTTAGTAAGTGCACAACTGTCATTAAAATATTAGGATTCATGTAACAATCAGTCTAAACAAATTACCTAATTTTCATTTCTTGAGTGAAATCAAATATGGAATTTTCAATGTCCTAAGACAAATAAAATGTAGGAATTTAATGAACAACACTTTTCATTTAAGGCAAAGGGTAAAGTTTGAGTTGGAAAAATGAATGGTGACAATCTAACTTAACTTTCTATACCAGTCAATCACATTCTCATATTGTTAGATTTTGAATGATTCATGTTTACTTCTATAAGTGATATGAAATAAGCTGCTAATGTTAATTCTTTGGAGGTTTCTCATATGAAATTTATGTGCACTACTAAATTTTTATAATTGGTTCTATTTTTGCCTTCTGGGACATTTTGCATTAGTAGAATTGTTCTCTAATTTAAACATCATTTCATTTTTGCATATACCTACTATAGCATGTTTCATCTAAAAAATCTTCTTAAAACAATTAAAATGTCACAGAGGAATTATTTTAATCACAAAATTAGTACTAACTATAATTAAAAGGAAGTCAAAGCAATTGCCCAAATATGTAGTAACAATATTGAAGAAGCTACCACAAGGAAACCTGAGAGAAGCCAAACCCTCTCTTAAGGGGTGAATTGAATCTTCCAAATAATCATACAATATAATCTTTTTTAGCTTTCTAGGACTACAAGAGCAGAGTATCACACATTGTGTCTTAAAGAAACAAAACATCTATTTTCTCTCAATTCTGGAGTTTAGAAATCTGAGACGAAGGTGTTTAGTGGGATTGAGAGAAAGGGTTTCTTCTAAGGACCCTTGGCTTATAAACAGCTATCTTTTCCCTGAATCTTCACACTATCTTCCCTCTGTGCCCTAATCATTTCCACTTCTTAAATGACACCCACTATATTGAATCAGGACTCATTTGTTGATCTCATTTTAATGAAGTGCTGGGTGTTATAACTTCAACATATGGATTCTGGGGAGATGCAATCCAGTCCAAAATAAAGTCCGGACCCCAAATACCTCAGAATATGATTTTTATTTAATAAAGTGAGTTGTTGCTGACATAAGGATTAAGTGCAGATGATGCCACTGTAATGTGACAAACTTTCGTTTTTATGAATGGGTGTCATTTGAGTTCAGACACACCTCACATGGGGAGAGTGCTAAGTGAAGAGGAATATGGAGATTAATGGTGATGCGCCATCTGTAAGATGAGAAATGCCAACATCTTCCAGCAAACCGCCAGAATCAGGCAGAGAGACACGACCAGTTTCCATTCTCCATCCCACGACTCTCAGAGGCCAGCATCTGCTGACACTGCCTCACCAACTTCCTGCCTCCAAAACTGTGAGCCAGTAAAGCTCTGGGTCTCTAAGCCACGCAGTTGGTGGAGACAAGCACACAGCTCTATGAAACTAACACACCCACTTTTGAAATAGTTTTTTGATGTTCATGAAAACAAAACAAAATAAAACAATATATCTTACTACATTAGATCCTTAAGTATATGGTAAACAAATCAACTGAAATAATTTCTGTAAGTTGATGTATTACAGCAAAATAAAAATTATTGAGAAATTACTCAGGCTATACACATTAAGAAACAATATTAGATAAATATTAGATAATGACCCAAACTTATATATTGTTTGGCCTTAAATAAACTTTCATATTAAGGTTAAAATCACTTTATTAACTATTGATTACAGAGATCCTGTCGATGTGGAAAAAATCATTTGTTGTCAGGATTTACAAAATTTTATGATGATATTAATTAAATACTTTCCAAAGTAAATTTGATATGTATTTCTTAAGTCTAGCTTTTATACATTTATGATTCTTAGAATAGTTTTGAAGAAATGCATGAAAACAGCAAAATTCAAAAATAAAATTTTATGAAGTATGTCTTTATATTGAAATTATACTCTCATTTTCTTTGCAATTCATTCTTATTTAGCTTAGCATATTCATCTTGAGTGTCATTTTATGATTCACTTCTACCAATTTTTTTTCCTATTTTAACTTCTGTAAAAAATGTTGGCTCATTTATATGTACCCATGATGTCATTTTTTTTTTAAATAAAATTTTAAATTGATGAACTACGAATCATTTCTGTGTGCAGTTTCCAGAATGGGCAAAACATCCATGATATACAAATATTAAGGTAACGCTATTCTTGCCAGAATGCTTTCGAGGGGCATTTATTCTAATTCTATTTCCTCCTGGTCAAAACTGCCTTTCTGAAACTCCCCTGCATGTACCAGTTGTTCCCTTGGGAGGGGGACATTTTTGGTCAAATTGGAGGAAGTTATGGAGGCAAATTTGTTCAATCTCCTCTGGTTTTGCTCCAGAAGGTGCATCTTAGTTTCTCTCTTGTGATAATAGACACCTGCCCAGGCTTGCACTGGTGATAGCTGGGGAAAGACTATGCAATCATTCTCAAGAGTAAAATCTCTGGTGATGTAGTACCTGGGTGTTATTCCTAACCCACTAACCTAGCTGTGTAAGTGTAGGCAAGGCTTTTTTTGTTGTTGTTTTGTTTTTGTTTTTTTAGTTGTATATGGACACAATAACTTTTTAATTTTATTTCTTTTTATGTGGTGCTGAGGATCAAACCCAGCACCTCACAGGTGCTAGGCAAACGCTGTACCACTGAGATATAACTCCAGTCCCTTAGGCAAGTTTATAATCACATTGTGCTTCTTCATGATATATAAAATGGAAATGAAACTATATCAACTTTTTTCAGTTTTTATCCATTTAAATGACCTAATCCTTATGAACTGATTGCAAATGCCTGGCTTCCAATGAGTATTTCCTATTAGTGATTATCACCCTTTTATTTTCTCTGTTCTTTTTTTAATTGTTCATAATTTGGGTATAGTAAATAGTGATTTCATTGGTTGACCCAATGAAATTGTTTCCTCCCTCCCTCCTCCCTCCCTTCCATATTCCTCCTTTCCCTCCCTCCCTTCCTTCCTTCCTTTCTTTCTTTCTTTTTCTTTCTTTCTTTCTTTCTTCCTTCCTTTCTTTCTTTCTTTCCTTTAAAGTACTAGTGTTTGAACTCAGGACCTGATTTACATGCTAGTTAAGTGCTCTATCACTGAGTCACATTCCTGGCCCCTTTCTATTTTTTTATTTTGAGACAGGGTCTTGCTAAACATCTGAGGCTATTCTTCAACTTGCCATTATCCTCCCTCAGTTTCCAGAGTCACTGGGATTAAAGGCCTATCCAATTGTACCTGTTAAATTCCAACATTAATCATTTAAAAAGAAAAAAAGAATCCTATCTTGCAAAATTAATTTAAGGGAATTTTGAGAAATCCTAATCTAGAACAAGAAAAGGAAACTAAATATAGACCAATACTGTGTTTAAATTTTTTTCCACTCATCTATTAAATGCAATGAAACACTGACCCTAGTCATTAGTTTGAGTAAGGTTGGTGGTTCTATTTAAGGGTTGATTCATGCAAATATTTGTTTTTCAAATTCTACACAATCCTGTATTTATATACAACTTCTGTCCCATACAGTACTAACTCATCACTTTAAGATACAGAAGTCACTCTGCCTCTGTTGCAGGGCTGGGGCCTTCCAGGAAACTGAGGCAGCATGAAGTTCCCCCTCCATACCATATTCTATGATCAAGTCAGAAAGATTTTAGACATGTTGTCAGTGTAACAGGCATAAGTTTATTAGAAGAGTGTAAAAGGGAACACTCACAAGGGAGAGAGTGGGTCCTCTCTGAGAGAGACGGCATGTCTCTCCTGCCCACTAGTTTTATTGGAGGCTCTAGGGAATTTCCAGAGTCCTACCCAGGTCTACTTCTTGACTTTTGACTGACAGCAGGATGACTTCAGACTTGCGATTCCCCACTGCCTTGACCAACCTAGGTCACTTTGGAATAGACCAAGACTATTTTTAAAGATTTTATGGAGAGGGGACATTATTCTCTGCTTCCTGAATTATGGGATCTCGTCCATGTAAGGGTCACAAAATCTGTCCCTTCAGGGTGACTTGTGTTACTCTCACCAGAGTTATTTTGGGCCTGAATTTCTCCTACAAATAATAGGTAGTTTCCTGAGGAGTGACATATCCTTTCCACTTAAGACAGGCAGGCAGAACTGCAGATAAATTTCTCCTTGGAAAACAAAGCATGTGAGGTCAGCACTCTGGGCCTATTTCATAGACTTATTCCCTTAACTCTCTGTTTCCATACTCATATCTATATGTCCCCTACAGCCACCAACAAGGAAAAAGAATGTTTCTCCCAGTACTGAATTGAATTTTATCCCTCTAGAGCACCCCCAAATTGATCTTGGGGTGGGCAAAAAATATAACTGCATAAGAAAGCATTTGTAAAGGAACATTCAAATTGGTGTGACCATTATGAAAAGCAGTATGGAGAATCCCACGAAAACTTGGAATGGAACCTCCATTTGACCCTGGGTTCAATTCCCAGCACCACACACACACACACACACACACAAAGAATGAGAAGTTATACTTTATTATGTATGCTGTATCAAAACGCATTCTATTTTCATATATAACTAATTCAAATTTAAATGAAGCAAACATTGAAAAAGAGAGATTCACACATTGATCAACAGGACTTTGTGAAATAATCTAGCAATCACATTTAAAAAAGGATGTAAATCATATTTATATTGGTTATCTTAACTGATCTCTTTTAAAGAAATGAATAGCCAGGCACAGTGGTACACTCCTATAATCCCAGAAACTTGGGAAACTGAGGCAGGAGGTAATCAAGTTCAAGGGGGAGAGATAGGGGAAGGGAAGTGAGTGAAAACAAAGAAATGAAGGGAAAGTTGTTCATAAATAAATGATTTAGGTAAACATAACATAAAAGCACATCGTTTGTTGATAAAGATTTTTTTTCTTCCTTTTCAAATATCTTATTTTTCTTCTGACCATCTTGTACTATCTTATAATTCCATACTATGTTAACAGGTATGGAGACAAAGGATATACTTGCTTTGTGTCTGATCTTAGGAGAAAAGCAGTCACCCCTCGCCCCCTGTAAGTGTGGTGATAGCTGTAGATTTTGTGGTAGATGGACTGTATTCATGACCCTGGCATGAACTGATGCTGGATTTTGTCAAATATTATTCTGGCATGAATGATATTATCATATGACCTTTTAACTTTTGATGTTGATATGCTGAATTACACTGATTTTTTAATTCTTAAGCAGTCTTTTACTCCTGGATTTAGCACCACTTGAAAGTGATGTATAAATACTTAATGCATTGCTCGATTGGATTTGTAAATATTTAATTGAAGATTTTTTCTATGTTAATGAAATACTGATCTAAAATTTTCTTTCTTTTAATCTACTTTTAAACAGAAACATAGAAAGCATAAAAATTATACATATAAATGGGGTACATAATGTTTTGATAGAGGTATCTACCCTGTAATTTTATGTCAGGTTATGCATATCTCTCTTCAAACATTTATCATTTCTTTATGGTAAAATTTTAGTACAACTTTTGTTTTTTCTAAATTAAATGGAACATAAAATCTTGCATACTTTACAGATTAATAGGGATCATGTGGTGTTTCAATAGATGTGTACATTGTGTTGCTTTAAACCAAGCTAAGCACATCTATCTTCTGAAACATTTATTATTTCTTTATATTAAAAATAATTCAAAAAAATTTTGGGGCTTTCCTACACTAACATAGCCACATCAATGTTTATAGCAGCTCAATTCCACAATAGCTAGATGTGGAACCAACCTAGATGCCCTTTAACAGATGATGAAAGAAACTGTGATATATAAATATATATATATATATGAATATTATTCAGTTATAAAGAAGAATATTATGGCAAATAAATTGATAGAATTGAAGAATATGCTAAGTGAAATAAGTCAAGCCCAAAAAAACAAAGGCTGAATTTTTTCCCTGATAAGTGGATGATGTTATATAATGGGGGTGGGGGTTGAGGGTGAGAAAAGAATAGAGGAACTTTAGATTACATAGAGGGAAATGAAAGGGAGAGAGGTGTGAAAAATGGTGGAATGAGGCAGACATCATTACCTGGTGTACATGTATGATTACATGGATGGTATGAATCGTCATTGTGTACAACCATAGAAATGAAAAGATGTACCCCATTTGTGTACAATGATTCAAATGCAGTCTGTAAAAATAAAATATTCTAGACCTTATTGCTGTTATGATTACTGTTATGTATGATAGCACACCAGACTTCGTGCTCCTACCTATTTATGAGACTAATCTAACTATAAGAAGGAGTTTGGAAATGCTCCCTCAGCTTCCATTTCCAGAAAAAAGTTTTTTGAAGATTAATGTCATTTACTCCTTAAACATTTTATAGAATTCATCACTGAAACACTTGTGTCAGGTATTTTTCATCTTTAAAATTATGTATTTAAAGATATAAAGCTATTCATTATCTATATTTTTGCTTGTAAGTTTGAATATATTGTTCCTATTCTGAATTGGATAATTCTATTTAAATTGTCAAATTTGTTACAATAGATTGTCATATAATTCTTTTATTATCATTTTAGTGTTTATGAGATTAAATTAATGAAGTTTAGTAATCTCTTTCATATCTGTGGTCTTTTGTCTTATATCTGTAGCCAGAGTTTAGTATGTTTTATTAATCATTAAAAAATTAAAATATAGAAAAGATTTGGTTGGTAAAATTTGGGAAGTACTTTCTTCTAAATTAAGTTCTCATATAACTCACTCTTCTGGGTATGTTTAGTCTTACCACACACTGCATCAGATTTGTAAAATTCACCTCTCTTTCTCTTTGTCTCTCCCTCTTTTTTCTTGCCATCTTTTTTTCTTTTTCTTTTGGATAAAATGAAATCAGTTTTGTTGATTATTTCCATAATCAATTTGATGATTTTTCTTTCCTGTTTTTCTGCTTATAATTTTATTTTTTTCAGTCCTATTTTTTTATATCTCTTTTTCTACTAGATTTACAGTTAATTTGATCTTCCTCTAGTTTCTATACTAGAAAGTGTTAATTTCTTTAATTTTCTTCTTTTATATGTATTTAATGCTATTACTTTCAAATTTTGCCAATTTGTGTGTTGTCAGTCTGGTCAAAATAATTGGTTAATTTCTCTGAAATCATCTTTGATACCCTGCATATTTAGAAATGTATTTTATTCCCACAATATTGATTGTTTTTAATCAACTATCTTTTTATAATTTCCAGGTCAAGTCTGAGAACACACTTTGCATTATTTCTATTCTTTTACATATGTTAATATGCATTATGGCTTTGAATGTAGTTTGTTTGAGTTTGAGAGGAACAAGAATGTATTTTCTATTTTTGTTGGATAGAATATTACACAAATCTCATGAAGATAAAATTGGTTGAGAGATCTGTTTTGATCATTTACGCTTTTGTTGATTTTCTGCTTGCCAGATTTTAAGATTTCAGAGTGGTAGTAAGCATTTTGATGATTACAGTATTTTATTATGTCTTTGTTCATCTGTATTTCACATATTTTGACATACTTTTTATTAATCTATATATATCCTTGTTATTTACTTGTGAAAAATTTACTGTATTATCATTATGTAATGCTTCTCCTTTGTCCTTGATAATCCAGAAATCTAATTTTCTGCAGTATATATCGATTTTTTTTCTGCCTATCATTAGACAAATAGAACATAAATATTGGTGAGGATGTGGAGAAATTGTAATATTTGTGCTTTGTTTGTAGGAATTTAAATTGGTGCAGCAACTACGCAAATCAGTTAGGCTCAAAAGTGAAATATATAATTGCCATATGACCCAGAAATTGCACTCCTTAAATTGCCAAGAAATTTATAAAGCACTACTATAAGAAGTAGTTGTATGTAGATATTTATGGTAGCACTATTCACAAGAGTCAATACGGAGAAGTAGGTCAAATGACCAACAACAAATGTGTGGAAACAGATTCTGGGATACACATGCAACTGAATATTATAGAGTTGGAAGAATAAATGAAGTACTTGTTACAATGTGAATGAACCTCAAAATCCTGAAGTGAAAGAAGTCACTTAAAAATGTCACATTGCATTTTTCACTTTTTTAATGAAATGTTCAGAATATATTTAAAAAGCAGATTGGTTGCTGCCCATTGCCAGGGAAAAGAATTAACTATTTAATGTGTGCAGGTATTATAATGAAGTGATAAAATATTTCAGAACATATAGAGGTGGTGATTGCAGAACATTATGAATGACCTCAATCAAAATTGTTTACTTTTAAATGGTTACCTTTAGCTAAGTGGAATTCATACTAATTTAAAAAGTAATGTTATTTTAGTCTTGACAGATAAAGAAAATAAGTCACAAAAAGATAATTATGGTGAATAATGTATGTGAAATTTTGTGGGATTGGTGTTCAGATACTTGGTCAAACATTATTCTCTATATTTCTCTTAAGTAAGATATTCATTTAAATTGGTGGAATTTGAGTAAATGAGTTTGACCTCCATAATATGGATGGGATTCATCCAATCCATTGGAAGCCTAAATTGAACAAAATTTGAACTTCCTCCCACAAAATGGCATTCTCCAAAAGATTTTCTTTGAGTTTTGGCTGCAACATTGTCTCTTCCTGGGTCTAGAGCCTTTAGATTCTCATATCAACTCTTTTCTGACTCTCCAGTTTGCTGCCTCCCCTAGCAGATATTGGACTCACCACACCACACTTCAACAATCATGTGAACATTTCTTAAATTATCTTTGTATACATATTCTTTTCTTCCTTTTTCTCTGGGGAACCCTGACTAATACAAGAATATGCCCAAATTTTGACAGAAATCCAGAGGCATAGGTTAGAAGATGAACTAGAGACTCTTAGTTCGAAGTCCACATGGTACCAACATTTGCTGCCATTATTAGAACGTGTTCTGGAGTAGGATTGTGGACTCAGATCCTTACATCACCACTTATTGTGTGAGTGATCTTGCTCATGTATGTAGCCAGAGTTGAGCCACTCTTAGCCAATTTTGATTCTAAAAATGTAAACTGGAGATGAGGATAGGTATACTGCAGCATTAATGTGATACTTATATGGGAAAACTATGCAAATTCTTCAAAAGACCAATGGGTTTATATATACATGTATATGTAATATATATTACACAAAATATGAAGATTTGACATTATCAGTGTTTCTACTATAATAATCAATTTGAAATTATGAAAGCTTATTCTTTCTTGACTATTCATATATTAGTTTAAGGATTTGACTCAATTACTTGGTGGACATGGAGTTCAGGTTGTTTACATCAGTGTACAAATTGCTGAGTCTGAAATTTACAAATTGTATAACCTGGAGGAAATTCATTATCTTTTCTGAATTCCAGTACCTTTTATTGTCAAAGATGATATTACCACCTATAACAACTAACTCAACATAATAAAATCCCTTGTAATATACAGTAGTCATGCAGTAATATGCAGATATAACAATGGTACTATTTTTCAAATTCTAATTCTTCCTTTCTGATTGCACTTGCTCAATATATCTGATATTTCATGAGGATCTAGACATGATACAGGGTTACCCTTCAGAGTATTTTAATTAAAAATTTATAAAATATGAGTATGTGCATATGTATGGATGCACACACATACCACAGAGATAGTGACAAAGATAGGGATTATTTAAGTAGCATTGGAGAAAAAATTATTTAAGTTCATATGAACAAATTCTGCTGCTTAAAATATCATTCTGTTGCTTAAAGTACTGTTAATTTATATTTGGATATAGGTTTTGATTTGAAGTCTTAGTTTTATGCTTCCAATAATTTATATTTTTAGAGGGATCTACAAAGGCATGCGTGCTCACACATGTACACACACACACACACACACACACACACACACACACATTTCAGGAGAGAACAATTTGTCACTTTAGAGATCATAACAAAGAAGATATTAATTTCTTTAGACTTTCAAGGAAATTGGAATTGACACAGAGTACTGTAAAAAATAGATTAGATATCAGTGAATTTAAAACAATGAATACTCAAAGGATCATTCATTTATTTTTCAGGAAAAATGAATGCTAATGATGTGCAAATATGGGCTTTAGTGTGCCAACATTTTGTTCTTGATGTTATTGCAAATCAATCTAGAGAAGTATCTCTACCAAAAATTATCAAATAGTTCTAAAAGATCTGTAATAGAGGTTTTAGACCAGGAACTGAGACTGCATATTATTTTGGAATAATTTTAAAATATATTACATACAGACACATATTCACATTTTGTATTATCTGACAATTACTTAATATGTCATTTACATTATTTAAGTTATTTAAATATTCCAAGCTTGGTATTCTATGTCTAAAAAACCTGAGAATGTAATTATACATCAAAGCTTGGTTATAGAGATTAAATATAACATTTTATATAAAAGCAAAGTGATATGTTATGCTTTACCCCATTTTAACCCACATTAAAATTCTTGATGTATTAGTTATCTAATTTTTGCTTAAATCAACTGTATAACTTTCTTTAATAATGTTTTTATATTATTATGTAATTTCTACATATAACATATTCACTCATCTATGTATATTATTTTTAAGTGAGATGAGTTAAACCAAAATCTTTCAAGAGTTATTGTGCAAAATCCATTAACAGAAGGGATTATTGCATTTAATTTTGCAGTTAACTTTGCTTTTTTAAGTATGAAATTTCTAATAAAAGTTTAGACACTTAATAATATTCCTTACATGCATACACATTTTAATATTATTGGAAATAAAGTATTTGCTGGAGTCAGCTTTTTTAGAAGTTTCTTTTATTGAGGAATAATATTGCAGAAAATGCTATGAATATTTTTCCTTGTTATACTTCTGTCAGCATTTTCATGTATGTATCAGATAGGTTAGGGGAAAAAATTGTGATACAACCCAGAGGCTGAAAGTTTAAATGTGAGAATGCTTAGAAATAAAGAAGTCATCGTTGTCATGGCAACATAATCTGGCCATATCCACTTTATTCTTTCCCCACTAAAAGTATTTTCAAAGCTCTCTAGAGTTGTTCCAACTGACATGGGAATGCAGTCTGTATGCATTTAATATAGAACTTTAAGGTACTAGTATTATAGTTCATATTCTCTAGACGTAATATTAGATTTGACATGTATTTCAGAAAGTACAATCACTTAGGGAGATTTCTAGTAAAATAATCTTTTTGGAATAATGTATAGTTAAGGCTAAACTTGGGCTTCATTGAAGTAGCTACTAAGTCAAAAAGCCTCCCATAGTAATATTTTAAAATCATCTCAAGGTTTTACTAAATCTGTTTTCTTTCATTTCCCAGAGTCTTTTCACTGATTTTCCTAATAATGCTGCAGATGTCATGTATCCTCTTGTATCAGGGAATATTGTTTATTTTATCTTACATATTGAATTCTGAGAAAAAGAAAGATTCTTCTAATCTTGTGGTGTCCCCTTTTATCGTTTAAGATATTATATATTTATTTCACAGTTTAATTTCTAGTCATTGCAAGAAAAATTATAAAACAGCAATAACAGGTGAAAACATTTACAAGGGAGAATAAAAATAAGTATGAAGTTCAAAATAATATTTATTTTTATTTTGGAAAGACTGGTTAACATTTTTTTATCACTGATTTAACTGATTATGATTGTCAGCATAATTAATCTCCAATTAACCTACACATATGTGTGCAATAATCAACTGTAGAGTGAAAAAACCAAGAATATGACAGCTAGAAAAAGAAATGCAAATTAACAGAAGAAGATACAATATGAGAATGAACTCGAATGATCTGAAAAGTTATAAAAATGAAACATCTAGGAAGAACATCAGCAACAAATTTATGATACCTGAAGCCTAAGCATTTTAAAAATATGGTTCTATTTGGTCAAAACATAAATACTAACTGCATAAGAACTGAATCTCCTAGAACTTTTGAAGGAATTCCATACATATTCCATTTTATTTTAATAAAAATTAATGATAAACTATTGCATAATATATGGATTCACTTAGCCTATTCAGAATTATGCCAAGCAATAATGTAACAGTGTATCTTGATATTTTCATATTAATTTTCTTCCTCTTTATCTAGCTTTATGTTATTAGAATTTGTTTAGCTCCAGGTAGAGTAAGACTCTTTCCAGAGTGGGCTAAGTGATATAAAGGATGCCTGGGAAGAAACAGAAAGTTTCCACAGCATCTACAATTGGACATATTGACATAATTCCTTGAGCAAGGCCAGATGAAAGTCCAGTTCAAGGAAAATATGTGAAACACTGAGTATCAGGGAACAGTTTGGAGCTGGGAAACAGTTTGGAGCTGGAGAACAGCACAAGGGGAGGACCAAAGCAAGGTCCTGAGCAAGGCTATTAGCAGATGCCTTTACTGCCAACCAACACTCAATTTATGAGCACCAGCACTACATTCTTTACGGTCAGGGTAAGTGGTTTACTTTGTCTAGTATTAACTTTGTTCCCATTTTAATTTCTGTTTGTATCTTGTGGTAGAAGTATTCACCTTAGGAAATCTCAAGAAAAAATGCTTTCCTACAATTAAGTGTGCAGCTAAACTGACAAGGTCTGGTTTGGCCCTGAGCAAAATGACTGCTTCTCAGATTTGATTTTAATATGTTAACATTGCTATTCCTAGGTAACAAAACTGATGGTGATGAAAGCATCATAGTTATCTAGTATATAGAAGAAAATCCACTATTGTGAAAGACATTAACTCCCATATTAAGGTTAGCAGAGGTTTTGGAGAATTTTAATCCCTTAAATAATGACAAATATGCAAAAGCATCCAACTTCAAATGTGTGATTTTAAAGAAAGTCATTGATTCATATATCAACAATTTGTCTATACATGTATTTGCTTTTTGTAAATGTGCTAATATTGAAATATTTAAGTTTTAATGGAATAAAACCATGAAATTTCACTCAGAGTAAGTTAATATACTAATTAGTATATTATTTCCTTGGCATTACTCTTACCATTTTCAGAAAAATCTATTAAAACTAGGAAAGGGAGAAGCAAATAGAGTATTTAAATCAAAACCACAAAGCTCTGATATAGATTATAGAATGAATTTGTACAGATAAATTGAAGTATCACACTGTACCAAAAATATGTATAATTCTTCAGAATCAGTTAAAAAAGACAAATAAAAATAAATTATTTTTTTAAATAACCAGAGTCTGCAACATTTCATGCAAGCCCTACTCCCCAGCTTAGCAGAAGGGATGCTGCTTTTGGGCTTTTGCATCCAAGAACATGAGGTTCTCTTGTCCCCTGCCTCTATTCTAGGGCTACAGAATCTTCCCAGAAGTAGTAGGACACCACCATTTCCAATCACTCCAAGCAGAGGATTTAAGCTAGGCAAAACTGTCTAAAATGTCTGGGATCATCCAACTTGTAGGGTGGGAACTCTGTTCCCCGACTGGCAACAGGCTAGGTGGGCCATGGTTGCCATTGTTCCAGCTCACTCAAAACCTGGAATTTCCACCCTGGATGCCCCACGCAACTCCTTGCTCATAAGTCAGTGTTATCATTTCAAACAAGAGCATGTTGCAGTCCCTGCACAACCCTCTGGAGCAGGGACAGAGAGGCTTTGATGAGGGAGCAAGGCAGCATTAAGAGCAGATTATCATGTAATCACAAAATGAAATATGCATGTATATTTTGTCTCCCTTTACAACAGATGTAAAAAGTCATTGTATAAAATAGTGTGACTATAACTGCCCATATGATACACACATTAAATATTGTAATAAAATGCAATCTATAAGAAGGGACCATTTGCATTACAGAAACAAAATGTATATAAAGGAATGATATAAACAACTGCACGTTAACAAATTAGATAACAAACTAAAAACCTTTCTAGAAAAAGGAAACCTACCAAACTAACACAAGAAGGAACAATTAAAAAAAAAGTCTGAATAGAACTATAATAAATTACAAATTGTAATTAGTAACTTTAAAATTTCCCACAAGGTGACTGAATTCAGGGCTTTGCATATGTGAATCATGGGCTATACTACTGAGTGACACTCCTAGTTTCTAATGTATACATCTTGAAAAGATTAAGTAGACAGTTGTGAAACCATCACTACCACCAGATCATTAACATACCCATTACCTTCAAAATGTCTTCCTACTCCATTGTTATTATTGCTTTGTAAGAAAACTGATACTATCTATCCTTTCAGCAAATTTTAAGTACAACATGCAATATCATTAGCTATATGCACTGTGCTGCATGAAGGTTCTGGAGAACTTATTTACTTGCATAACTGAAACTGTCCACTTTTTAACCACTACCTCCCATTCTTCCTTTCCCTATGCCCCAACAATTACCTTCTTTCACTGTTTTCAACCTACATTTTGACATATTTAATATTCATTGAACTAGTAAAATGAAATGGCAAATACTTAGATTCCAAATTTGATTTTGATACTTGCTTGTAACCTTAAGCAAGGTCCTACTTTCAAATACATAAAATGAGGTATTTTATGTCACCTGACCTTGCTTGATATGCAGAAGAATAAATGTGAAGAAATTGGACCTCTTTAGCAAGGAATAATATACTTCAAGATGTCAAATTCAATGGAATCAGTGATTTCGAATTAGAAGAATAAACAATTTGCTTTTGGGCAAGCAGCAATAGGTTCTTATATAATTGAATGTAATATTCTTTCCAGGTTCCTATAAGAAACTAAATTTTCTCATTTGTATGCAGATTCCTTTCCCTGAAGTGTAGTCTTACCTTCTTGAAATTGAACACTGATTTTCACAGGAAATGAAGCTCTTATTTTCTTACTCTATATAACATGGATCTCACTCAGTTATTCTTATAGGGCATTTTCTTAGTTTGGTTTGCCTTACTAATTTGTTCAGCATCAACTGTTCTTCCTACATAATCAGAAAGATCATCTTTTATAGACACATGATCATGTATTTATGCAGAATATTACCTCTCTACTTCACTTACACGTTCATTAGGTAGAAGAGAAGTTCCACTCTAATTATGCCTTACTGGGAGTTAAAAAGCTACTGTTTATGACTTTCATAATATTTACAGTACCAATTGTTAGAAGTCATCATTAAATATTGATTTGATGTTTACAGTATATTTGTTTCCAGAAAACCTACTACTTTGCACATTTTAAGCATCAAATAAATTGTTATGAGTTTTTATTTTTTTCTTTTAGAACTGACATTTGTGACATGTTCTAAATGAGGCAAGATACAGCAAACAGAATTATGTACATTCTGGAATACTTATTGATTCTGTCATTAGATGTTTTAGTACTTGACCTCTCTGAACTTGGGGAAAAGATTTAACCAAACTGCTCCATGCTTCAAAGATTTGTAGGATACTTTCCAATGGGCTAAGACTGTATTATCTTTAGCACTTTGGTCCTATAATTAAGGACTTTGAGTGATCTTTTAAGAAAAAAAATCTGTCTTGAATGATAATGCATTGTTATATTGTAAACAATATATATGTATATATACATATATAATAATGAAAATTGTTGTATTTTAAAGATCTCTAAAAGCAAAAAGTCATACTTTATACTTCAAAAACAATAAGGGACAATAAGGGATTTCGAGTGTCTTATTTACATTAATTTGAACATCTTTCATAAAATAACATCTTATTTTTGTAGAAGAAATTTTAGAAGATATTTGAAAACTACATCTTATATAATTCAGATGTTATTTATATAAGCAACTTAAAAAAATCAAAAAATAAATAAATAACCTAGGCTGAAAGATTCTGAGAAACACGCCTTGTCTATTTGAAGGTTGGAGGCCTCTGTTGTTTTGCTCAGATTGTTTCCTACTGGTAATGGCAAGAACACTTGAAGGAAATGCTTCTTTATGACTTTCAGTGAAGAGGAGCAGTTTTCATACAACATGAACAAAATTAGGTCCAGGGATTGTCTTTTAGAAAATTTATACTTTGAAAACCTATAACAATTACACATTCTTTGTTTTTATATTTATTAATTTTAATGTGCACATTTCTAGAGATAAAGGTGATTTTTAATGAAATAGTCACCTTATTTCCCATATTTGTTGGTGTTTTATTAGCCTTATATTTGTTAGGATACTTTGTGTAACAAATATCAGAACATGTAAAACCAAACAGGCTTAAATGATGAGATGGTAGTTTTCCTTTACCAAAGTGTGATGTCTGGAGACAGGATGAGCTCAAGAAACTGTTGGTACAGCAGCTAAATCACTCTCTGTGCTGATGTCTAACCTCCATTATTTCATATCTTCAGTGGATGAGAGAATAACCTGAAGATAAGGAGAAGCTCCTAGGAAAGAAGCACAGGGGCGCCTACTTTCAGCCCTCTGCATTATGTACCATGGGGTCAGTGTTGGATCAGACATGCAATGATGCAGGAATCTTTAGTCTGTGCATAGTTTATTGTGACTTGGGCTGGAATAGATAAAGAAGAGTTGGCCATAAATGTTAATATTTCTTTTTTATAATGAGAAAAATGCTTTAGAAAGCTTAACAACAACTGCAAGAACAAAGGGTTTATTTTTGGGGAAATCAAAGTCCACAGATGAGGAATCTGAGTGAGCTCTGTTTTGCTTCTTAAGGACCAAGAAAACTGAGGTAGACATGGATGAAGATAAGAAAGCAAAATGAGGGCACAAGGTTTGCTGTAAGAAAGTCAGCCAGTGAAGAATCAGACTGGGTCTCATCTTCAGGCAGATGTGGAAATGTCTTCAAGGAACAATAGATTAGAAATGTGTTATTCTGCTGTAGATTTCCAGAGGGTGGCAACAGCAGAAAATCTGCAGAACTTTCCAAATAGGAAGTCCTCATTCACTACCCTTGATAATTAGATGAAGGAATTGACAAACATACTAGGTGACTCACATGGATTACCAAAAGCATATCAATGGATATATTTAGAATCTATAAATCCACTTAAATATATATAGATATAGCTATAGATCTCTCTCATGCTCTCTCTAATATATATATATATATATATATATGTGTGTGTGTGTGTATATATCATTCTGCAATGTGATGGTTAAAAGTGATTATTTCTCTGAATAAGATTAATATATGAATAAGTCATAGATGGAGTAAAGCTGATTACCTTCATAAATATTGTCAGACCTCATCCAATCAGTTAAAGGCCTGAATACAACAAAAAAGGTTGACACATACCTGAAGCGAAAGAGATCTCCTCCTGCCTGACCTCTTTCAAATGGAAGCATGAGATCTTCCTTTGTCTTACCCCTGTCACCCTTCAGCCTGGCACTTGGTCCATCAGCTCTCCATGTGGCTGCTAGTCTGTAGCTTCTGACACATACTGCAGGTCTCAGAAGTTTTCCGTTTCCATAACCATTTGAGTCAATTCCTTATCTCTCTTTCTCCCTCTGTCTCTCTCCCTCTCTGTAAGTATACACATGCATATATATGTATATATGCTTCCTTTTGGTTTTATTTCTCTGGAGAATGTTGATCGATACATATCATTAAACATAAAATTTTATGAAAGAGCACTCCAGTGGGGAGAGCAGTACTGACATGAAAAACTGAAGCCAAACAATGATGCAAACAACCAAGCGTGTCTTACTTCAGTGCAAAAACCAGGAGCTCCTCTGTGCAGTGTGCAGGGGTTTCCTACTCTGGAATTCTCATTTTGAAGACTGTGTGTGCAGGCTAAGATGCTTGGGATGACAAGTTATTCTAGACCACTATATATGAAATGTTTCTCTGTTACTGTTCACAGTAGTTACATTCTTTAAAATATTAACTCCACTACATTTTATATATTTAATATATATTAACTTAATAAAGATAGAAAGACATTTTTAAAACCCCTTTATCTGGCATAGCAATTTTTATCTTTATCTCACTAAAAAAATACCTAAAATCTGTTAAAACAGTCAAAATCTTTCATGGCCAACATTATTTTACACTAACTATAAGTACTTATTTAACAGGTCTCTGCCTGAAGCATATTGTTTTAATGTGGTATGTCATGTTCAGTAGTTTAGCAAGTTGGCTTTCTTCTATTATTGGACATTTTGTTATTTGATATGTATTTGCAATACTTCCTTCAAACTAGAATCAATGGTTTAGAAGAATGTGTGCATTTTTTTTAACAGTTTTGGACATAAAATACCACTGGATTCAACAACTGTGGCAAACTGTGTTTTAGGACAGGTTTGGACATAAAATACCAATTGACTCAACAACTGTGACAAACCGTGTTTTAGGACAGGACTCCTATCAGCAACCCTCAAGTGTTTCTTATCAAAATATTAAAATTAAGTCTTGTTAAAATATTAATTAATTTGAATTTTATTAATTCTCATTGGTAATTAAGTTTTCATTGTGTTTACTCTTTGGTCAATTGTTTTATACTTATTATATGTAAGAGCTATCTATAATATAAAAGGATAAGTTGTGTGTCACCTTGAAAGGCTTGCTGCTCCCAAGACACATTATAGATAGGAAAAACTTGTTTGTTTGTATTTATAACCTAAACTAAGTGAGCATCTGATTTTTAAAGGCATTAAACTTTTGCTTTTTTCCAAGGAATCTCAAAATCAATTAAAATTGTTTATTGATGTGCTTGTGTTTTATACATGGATTGAAATGTCACCTTATTGTGATAAAGTGCTTCTCCTCCTACCAGGTCTGTGACTCTGGAACAGTACAGACTTGTGTTCTCCCTATCCTCATCTGTAAATGGAGATAATGACAAAAAATGTTCCTGATGCAGTGGGTATAAAAATAAGCTGATTTATGTGTGTGCAAAACATGAAAACACATGGCTCATGGCTAATGCTCAGTAATTAAATAGTGGCTAGATAAATTCATCTATATATAGGCATTAAATATTTCTAAATATCACAACTTCTGCTGGAATTATTGATCTTACATTAACACTTCTATACTCATATCAGAATGGAACTTTATTTTTGCTATATGATATTCTCACTAAATTTTGCCAGGAATGTCATGCCATTTTTCTTCAAATATCGATTGTTCTTGTACAGGTGAATATTAGCATCACTGGACCAAGTTCTCAATTGAAATGTTAAGCAAATAAACCTACAAGTAAGCATCCCACTACATTGTTTTTTTTTCAAATTTTATCAGTGTTGACAAATAATTTGTGAAGGTTTGTCATGCTTTCAGATTCAAATCTTTCACCTAGAAACATCAGTTATATAATTAAAAATGCAGTGTTTAATTTGTCATTCTAGCAATTAGCTGCTTTCCCATAATGACAGAGCAATTTAAAAGGTCAAAAATATTTACACTGAGTGAAATTTAATAATCAGTCCATGTGTGAAATATAATTGGTTCATCTGCCAATTGAAAAAATATCTTAGTATTTAGTAATTAATTTCTCCAAAGTATAATTTGTGTATGAGTATAGAAAGAACACAATTTGTATACATGATAGGTTTGCCTCAGCTGAGCACCACCTGAAATAGTAATTTAATTGAACACTGGCTGGCCTGTTACATGACTTCCTTTTGTTAATTGGTCTTTGGAGTCTATTTGATGGCATCCAATTATCACTTTCCCAAACTTCACAACAGTAAGAGCAATTAAAGAAATAGAAGGTCATTTTCCCTTCCTACTGACAAGTCCTGTTAAAAATGACATATCAGTGCTGTTTGTTTGTGTCTGGTTTAACAAAGATCTGCCATGAAATATAAATATGGACATGGTGTAAATTTTGTGGGAATTTTATTCTAATTGTTTGCATTTGGAAACTAAAAACAACATCAACAAAAATTTAAACATTACCAAAGTACATTTATTTATTTGTTTATGACAACTGTTTCAGAGAAATGCAATATATTTAAAACCACATGGAAATGATTTTGAAATTTATTAAGTATAAGTACCATGTTTGTCTGCTTTTCATTTAATTCATAACATAAGTCATGGCAATGTGCTGTATTGTTATTTGTGGTACACATACAAATCTAGCCCCACAGTATATCAAATCAACATTCTGCATTATTATATGGAAAATATACTTGTAAAATCCTGTGGTAAACTTAAAGAAGATAATTCCATTTCAGATATTTATAACACAATTTTTATACCTTGAACTAAAGAAAGACAAAAGCATATATTCATTATGAGATAGAGGCAGCAGCACCTCCTCAGTGTAGCTGTGCATAGAAATACTGTGAGAATTAAAAGCATAGAGAAAACTCAGGAACAGAACTGTCTCCATGAAACCCTTGGCATCTCCCATTTTACTTCCTGCCATCTACTTCCACTCTAATAAGCTTGTGCATCCCCTTACTGTTTCCAAATCTTAAAAGCAGTATGTACTTCAACACATCAAAGGTGAAAATAAGTAAAAGTCAAAATGTCAGGCTACTTACAGAATCAGTATATAAGAAAAATGGTTCAATGCATATTTTAAGTTTCTTTAATGGAAAGGCCCTACTCATAATCTAAAACTTGCAATTTCTAGAATCAAAGAAAACGTACAAATAACTTTATATTGTAATAAATGGAGTATGCAGTGAAATTATAACCGAAATTTCACACTAACTGCTTGCAGCTCGATATACCTTCAGTAAAAGCATTATAAGTGCATGGTTTTCTTAAATAATCACTTATAATTCCTAGATTTTTCACACTTTGCTTTGTGTTAAAATAGAAGCAGTACATGATTATTAATTAGGGACTATTATTTTATAAAAAATCAGTAATAAATGGATAGGCAACTCTGGGAATAATATATGTTTAAACATTATTCAAATTCTTGTATTTTGATAACTCAGGAAACATTATATCTCTCCTTCTAATTGAGTACAGAGGAATTGTTTCCCATGAAGGTCATAAATATGTTTTAATCACTGAGAGAAAAACTGATCAAATGCCAACTTGAACAAACGATTTTGATGAATTTGAAGAAATAACTGCTAATATCATTTTTATGTTAAAAACACCTTAAAATAAAATGTATGTAAATGCAAACATGACACAAATAAAAATTCTTAAAAATGGAAAATCTATGCTGATGAGTTTAAAATCTCATTTGTTCACCACTACTGAATGAACTGATTTGTAGTGTCCTGCTATTCTAAGTGAACTACAGGGGCTGGTACTCAAACTCTTCAGCAGTAGAAGTGGCTCTGTGCAAAAGAAGATGGTGAATTCACAGAAATGGAGACAATGGATGCAGCAAAGTGCTTCTGAAACACAGAGGACACTGGCAACACAGGAATGAGGACCCAAGACAAGCATTTGAGAGACTGCAATGGACCGAAGGGGGGAAAAATATATATATAAACCACAAAGATAAAAGTGGGTCTCAAAGCCTTGGCCTGCTCAGCACAAAATATTATGTGAATGAAAATAAAGACACACTTTGTTTTCTTTTGGGCACTGTTTCCAGAAGCTTAATGAAAGACTTGGGTTACCTTTTATAATTCAAAGGGAGAAAAAGCATACTTTTAAGATCTAAAGCGACTTCTGTGTATAGAGTACACCGAAGATTCAATTTCAAGTATCATATCCACAGGAATGAAGTCTCAAAGAAGTTTAGAGACTGTGGAAATGGTAAATGTGATGAAATCTTAAGTTGAATTGCACTGTTGGAAATTCCTCCCACCAAAGTTGTTCATTAAAAATGTTGTTCAATACACTTTAGTGGGAAAATAAAAACAAAAATAATGTCTCTCAAGGTTTTAGTCAGGGGCTGATTGAGAATTGAGTACATTTGCTAATGACTGTTGTCATACAAGTCCCTATGATAGAGCCAGAATACCTACAGGTTAGGGAGACAAAGATAATGAGATACAGTTCAGAAGGCCCATGATAGAAGCATACTGTGGGAAACAAGGTGTGATGTTGACTTGGTTTTAATCATAATGATCTTAAGTCCACAGCAAGGAGTAGCCAAATTGTGCAGTATTTGACTCTGATGAATGTGTTGGAAAACACAAATGATATGTTGACATTTGAGTTGTAATTTGCCAGAAGAGACTGGAAATGTGGTAAGAAATATAGAGGTTTGAACATCTGCATTTTTTGGAAATGGGTTTCATGTCCAAAGATCAGGTGAGAAATGTGTCTAGAGAGAAACACATGACCCCACTGTTGGATAATTCCTATTTTCATGACAAATGAATGTTTTACCAATGTGGGACACCATTTTGAATTTTGATCAAGTCTGAAGAAATATAATTCAAATATTAGCTGTTTCCCACAGTTGTTTTTAGCTTAATGATTTTCATGGACTTTCATATTTAAGGGCTAAAAGCGTGACTGGTTTATATTTCTTATATAGAGACAAAATAGTTTATATTTTAAAGTAAAATCAAATTTCCTTATATACGAGTAGAATAAATATTGTATCCCAGGAAACCCAAATGGGAAAGACAAAGGTCTTTAAATACATGTTATGCATGAAATATGTCATTGTCTCTTTTTCTGTAAACACTTAAGATTATTGTTTTATGGGAAAAAAAGGCAAAATTAAATTGTGGAAGAATATAAAAATGGACACTGAGAAGTAGTCTGTTTAGTTCACTAGCGTTCAGAAATAGATCCCTCCAATCTGCTACATTTATAGACACTACTATGGATAGTTGGTCTTGTACTATTATGTTTGGGTACCATTACTTTTGAGTTGCATAAACATATACACAACTGTCTAATTCATAATCATCATTCACTTCTTGCTCCTTCACTTATGATATATACCACTTAAAGTCTTGGATGCATTTCTTAACCTAATGCACAATTTTTCCTCTAGATAAAAACACATACCACATTATTTTGTGTTTACTACAGTAGATTTATTTAATTTATTTTGTGGAAACAAAGTTGAAAATTCCTGAACTTTTCTTACTCGTAGAGATTAGGAAACTAATTATAGAGGGGGACTATTCAGTGTGTGACTTGGACATGGAGAGCCATAAGAGATCACAGTGAAAAGTAAAGCTGGGTCCAAAGAATGGGGGACCCTGATGATCATGTTCAGGAAACTGGAATTTATGCAACAGGTAATGCCAAACCATGCCTACCTCTTTAGCTATGGGTATAACTTGATTTTGTGTGTGTGTGTGTGTGTGTGTTACAAATGTAATTAGATTGAACAGGTAGGAACAATGGGCAGAGAATCTAATGGAAAAGCCACGGCCTTAGTTCAAGTAGAGAGAAACTACAACTAGTTAAGATCATAATAATGGGAATAAAACCAAAGGATAAAAAAAATTACAAATCAGAAGATAGAGGAGAGAAGCACCAGAATTTAAAGAATTAATTTGAGTCAGAATGAGAAGGAGTAGTGAGCAAACTAATGCAGGGCAGTGTTGGGGATGGAATATCTAAAATGTGCCAGAGGGTCAGGTTGGGACGCTGATGGTGCAGTTAGAGTTCAGGTTTCATCGCAGATTGGGAAGTAAAGGGAAGATGATGAATCAGGTTATCAAGAAAATAATAATGAGGACCTGATGAGGTACCAAAGAAGAGTCATTTGACTCCTGGAGAGGTAACTCTATAGTTCAGAGACAAGGTCTCAACTCAATATATCCTTTTGAGGCAGTTAAAATCTTGTTGGTATATATAATGTTATGGACATATATACTCAAAGTGGTATGGAGAAAAAAGAACATGTTGAAGGAATGGGAATTAAGAATTTAAAATAAACCATTGGATTTCAAAATAGTGGAACACTAAAAAACAGTGAGGTGCTGAGAATAGTAATTAAGTAGATAAGGAGGCAACAGACAAAAATATTTTTAAAAGGGGGAAAGTAAAGAAAGGAGAGAAAAATAAAAGATTTTACTTGAAGGAAAGAGTAGATTTGAGACATGGATTAAATTTGAGGCAAGACAAGGGGAGCTGTAATTTCTATAAGATGAGATTTTTATATAAAGGAGTATAGAGTCCCTTTTTTGAGAATATGGGAGTAAAATAAAAATTCCCAAAGACAATATATTATAACTAGTATATACGATATCTCAAAGTATGTGGTCTTATCTTCCCTTGAATACTAGTCTCAATTCAAATATTTTAGTCATTCCAATGTACTGTTGACTGTTTTCACATTCACAATTATTTTCATGTTTACTTAGTGTTAATTGTCTAGATATCATCCACAAAATATGATGTTGTAAATAAAATTTACATTTACACCTTGGGAAAATTTATCAATTTAGTATTATTTTTTAAATAGACTATGACAATAACATAGAGCAATATGTTCCCTACCCCCAATTGGAAAAGTGTTCGCAAAAGTTTTCAGTTGACCAGTCAAATAAATCTGCTGCCAGGTTAATGTCATAATTTCACAGAAGTGATTTGGCTTGAGTATGTAGCCATCTAGCAAAACACATCTAATAGTCTTATAAAACTTTACAATAAAACTTTGATCCAATTTTATTGTAGAACTGTATGAAAAGATGTTACTATGCATATTAATTATTTTTGAAAAATAAAGTGACATATGTCAATAAACATTATATGAACATGGATTGAGGAGTATTGAGAAGTGTCTATCTGGGCATCACTCTCTATAAATGACCAGCAGATGCTACATTCTGTTTTGTTGGAAGAGTAATTGGCTACACACTAAATAAAGTGAGTTCACACATGCTGTATTGTTAAGTTAATTGCTATGATCTTACTGTAGAGATAGATGTTCAGAGGAAAAAAGTAGCAAATTTAGTACTATTAAAAATTAAATGTATTATAATGTTATTGCAACAGCTGCTATTTATTTTGCTTTTTTGTTGTTGTTGTTGGCTTCATGGCAGGTACAATTAATATTGTTTTAGGCAGAGATTTATAAAATTTTCTCCATGGGTAGTTTCATTAGAGAAAATGTTTGCATTATCCACAGGGAGTCTTATAATATTTGCTAGTATAGAGCATTACAGGAAAAAAAAATCCTCAATGTATCAAGTACTGTGTTAATTAACAATAGAATGACTTCAATAATTAGACTTTCAAAGAAACTGAAATGTATGAAAGCTGCATTAACATGACTTTCATTATGCTTTTAGCTTCACTCATTTCTTCCATCTCATGGTCTTCTCGACATGACACTTTCACAGTCATGTGTGATCATTCAACTCTTTGCCTGAACATTTACTTTAATTTCTGGTGATGCAGTAATGAAGAAAGAAGGTGAGAGATGTTTGCCCTTGAAGCCCAAGTTCCCAATAAGACAGACAAGGACAGTAATAACTACACAAACACTTGAATACATGGAAATTTCATAATAGTAAATGCCATGGAGAAAATGAAGAAAGCACCTTAGCTTGTACCTGAAATATCTCTTTGAATAGGCAAAATTTTAGCCACTTCAGATTGATGATAAAAAGCCAGGAATGGTACCATCTGGAGATGAATTCAAGCAGAATCAACATAAATTAAAAGATATGTTCAAGTTTAATAAATTCAAGGAAAAGAAAAAATATACTGAGTGAAAGGGTGAGGTAGCAGATGGGTTGGTGATGGAGAAAAGGGCAGATGATCTAGGGCCTCCTGGGCCTCAGTTTGAATTTTATTCTAAATACAAAAGAAAGTTTTTAGAACATTGTTAGCATGTTTTAAAACATATTTTTTTTCACATTATATGCTAAAAAATAGAGCAGGATAAAAGTTTTGAAAGGAGCTGAAATCTCAGAAGGATATCACAGTGTCTCGGAGTAGAATTAAAACAAAAGGAATGGAAACTGAATGAAATATTTGATATATACACATGTAATTTATGTATGTATATATATGTGTGTGTGTGCATATACACATGCTATATATATATGTTGATGTTTGGAGACTAGGGGTCCCATTGAAGGTGAGAATTGTCGGGGTTCCCGGGACCCCCAGCCTTGAGCACGGTCAAGATGGCGCCTGGCGCTGGGCCAAAAGCGGCCAGCTATACAGTAAACAACCAGCGAATTCCAATGATTGGCTAGTTTACGATGTGATTAGAGCATGCCCCCCTCGTGTACCTATTCTATGCCTGCAGCTGTCCGCGCGTTTACCTCGTGTGCTCTCCCCTGATAGGTTGAAGTGTATATAAGCCTGGTGGTTGGGGGAGTAAGCGGCGGCTGAAGCTGAAGCTGGGAGTAAGAAGAAGCTGAGAGAAGAATAAGCTGAGAGTAGGAGAAGAAGCGAGGAAGAAGAGTGCGAGCAAGGGCAAGAGCTGAGTGGGAGAAGCGGAGCAGCCGAAGTAGGCGTGAGCCAAGCGGGAGGAGCGGAGCGACCAGAGCAGGCGAGAGTTAAGCAGAGGGAAAGAGAGTGAGAGAAAGAAAAGAGAGAAAGGGATTAGAAAAGAGGGAAAGAAAGGAAGACTGTGCACAATAAACTTCCAAAGCTTCAGACGTTTGTCGTGTCTCTCTCTGCGGCCAGAGGGAACGCGATAGAGAATGTACAGTGTCTAACCCAGTTGAGACACTGGAGACTGAGTTCTGAAAGCACAGATCTAATTTTACTTAGGATTGTATAGGACATACATAGGCACAATATCCAATCAGGTTAACAGGTTTGTTAAAGCATAACAGACTCAGCCTATAGGTGAACTATACTTGGAGATAATGTAAACAAATCAAGTATGCCTAAGTAATTCTGCCCAGCAACAGATCTGAGACGAAGGACTGTGGGGATGGTAAGCTCCTGCACACAGCATGAGGCAAGGCAGTGCAGGTGAGCTCACAACACAGCTTGGTGGTTGGTATGCTTGGTGAGCAAGGCCTCCCCTCAGCTCATAACTCAGCCTCAGCAACTGCAGAGACCTTCATTCCATGGCGAGTCTTTACCATTACCTCAGTTTCTCTGTCCAGACTATTTGGCTTACCATAGTGTCAGTGACTGCTGTCAGATAGGAATGTTCCCTACACAGACACACAGACACACACACACACACACACACACACACACACATATATATAGTTGAGCAGATGATAAATACCCTAGATTACTTTGTTTTTGGTCCTCTAAATTTGAACATTAAAAAATATTATTCTAACTCTTCTTTCTTACAAAATCTTCCATAATTTGCTTTGTTGAAAAAAAGACCTGAGACATCAAAGCCTTGACTATTAGTAACCAAGTTGAATGCTTTCCATTGCAATTATTATGCATATTTCCTTATTTCATCATTTTTTCCCCACTTAATGGAAAGGGAAACAGATGTTTACCATCATCTACATTCTTTTTATAAACTTGAACTCTATTATTAAGCAGTCTTCAAATTCGTGTTGCCTAATTCCTATGTAATCACCCTGATTGACTATTTGAAATCAAAAGTATTGAAAACAACTTAGTTATCTAGATGACCCAAATAACGAAGTCATTTGGATGACCAAAATAACCTGGCAATCATCCATCATCACATCAAAATAATGAACACCATGTTACAAAATCAATTGTATTAGTATAAAAATACCAGAAAACAAACTGAATGCTTTAGTTTTTTTGGCAAATACAGTCTTCACATTGTGTGCCAGTTGTCAAGAGAGGGTACACCTATGTAATTGCCAAAAAAGTATTTATAGTATCTTGTTCTAGAGACTAGGAGAACAATTCTAGAGCACGTCATTGGTCACACAGAGACTATAGTGCAGAAGGGCATTCAGACAAGGGGATGCAGGACCATATGGGGAGTGCTGGAGATGTTGAGTAGAACAGGAGACTGTCCAGTTGAGTGAGCATACACCTGGGTGACAGCGAGTCTGACATGGGAGCAGAAAAAGGAGGCGTACCGCCAGGAAGAAATGAAGACAAGGGAGGAGACACGGGTCTATATTCTGTGGTGTAGAAATTAGAAGTTTTATAGATTTTTCTTAATCTCTAACCCATTTTTTTTCTACTTTGGTTATAGGAATAATTTGTACCAGAAAACATTTAAATGTGATTTTTCTGGAAGAATAATCAACTCTGAACGTAAGTATTAGTATCTTAGGCTGGGCATCTACTATCATTTTTTATTCCGCAAACTTTATCCATTAAAAGAGTTTTATACATTTCTTTTTTATGCTTACTAATTCCACCCACAAAATATTTAATGTATTACAAGTTAGGATTCAAAAAGTCCTATGACTGTTTTCTAACAGTACTTTTCACTACTGAAATTTATTCACCCTTTTGTTATATTTAGTATTTTCAATTACAACATTATATATTTTTAAAAGTTTCATTGTTTTATACCATTTTAGTTCCCTTTCGCTGACAGGTTACAAAGAATTTGTCCGGTGTAAACTGTTCAAATTCATGATGCTAATACATGATGGCTATAAAAAGTCAGGGGTTTTCAGGTGGTCAATATGCTGCAGTTTAAATTTTATACAGGGTAAATCTTTATTCCATTAATGCTTTTTAAATAATGGCAAAATAATACATTTCTTTGGTAAAAAGTTTTGAAGGTAGAGAAATGTTTGATGACAAATGAAGTTGATACATAGTAATTCACACAATAAAACTACCTATGTTAGAAACACAGATTTTAAATTGAGAGCAACAGTAACATTATTCTCCTCTCATGTTAGCCAGAAGAGACTCTCAATGTTGATATTTATAAATTTTGCTTACCTAAATATATATTTTAAAAATATGGTAAGATTATATTTTTAAAGTTAAGATTTGTTTTTCACTCTCATTGACTTGGCATTTGCCTCTTCATATGAAAACTGCAAACAATATCAAGTAAGATACTCTGCAATTATTTTAATCTTTTTAAATTTTGATGATACTTTTTTATTTTTTAATTGCTTTTTTATTTTTACAGACTGTATTTTGATTCATTGTACACAAATGGGGAATAAGCAAGTTACAATTGTGGAAAAGGATGCAAAGTGCCCAAAAGGATACATCTTTTGCTTTTATTATAATTTTATCTGTTGATCTGGTCAATTCCACTAAAACTTCCTTGACAGCACTTGATGCTGAAAAAAATTCCTTCTTTATAGATGACAGATTTTTCTGTGTGTCAGAAACTCTTAGGTCCTTACTTCAAGAGTCATATGTATGAAATGTCCTGTTTTATTTTGCTCTATTCTACTCAAAATTCCTAACAGCATATTCTACATATCAAGTGGTCTATATATGTTTATGGAAAAAAAATACATATTAAAATAGCAAATACTGATAAAGCTCAATGATGTGAGATTAACACTATCATTACACACTATATTTGTAACTTTCAGGGAAGAGTATATTTTCCTTAGAGACCTTATTTTAGTTATAAAGAATGACACCTTTCAATTTTCAAATGTAATAAAATGCTTGAGGAGCTATACATAGTAGTTAAGTTAGTTTTCTACCCAATTCTAATTGCTTGCTATTATATTTTCTATTCTGCAAACACACACATAAATACAAAATTTAATCTTTTTTTTTTTTTTTTGAGTTGGGTATTATTAAGGATCGAAACCAAGGGCACTTAACCACTTAGCCTCACTCTCATTCCTTTTAATTTCTTTATTTTTTATTTTGAGAAAGGGTCTCACTAGGTTTCTTATGGTCTCAGTAGGTTCTTACAGCCTCACTAAGTTTCTGAGGCTAGCCTCGAACCTGCAATCCTCCTGTCTCAGCCTCCTGAGCCACTGGGATTACTGGCATGTACCACTAGGCGCAGCAATATTGTGTTAACCTATATTCAGTAAGTAGAATGGGGAGAACAATTTGGTATCCAAATCATGTTTATCTTAAATATCAAATTTCTGATTCTGAAAAAGATTCTTAAATATATAAAGTGGAAAATTATGAAAATATAAAGTAAGCTCAGACTATAAGTTTTTCAGTTTGATTATTTTAACTGTCCTATGACTTCTGCACTCCTTACCAGTGCTACATGTTTTCTAGTATCCATCAACTCTTTGCTTCATTGTAACAGGGAGTTAAGTGGGCCACAGCACCTGACTAGTGAATGTTCAATGACATATAAACACACAGTGATATTTGCAAGATCAGGATCCTGTTTATAAAGAAAGGGAGTTTATCTTCCCTTTCTGGGTTGATATCCCCCATGTATCCTTTCTTCTTGCACACGTAGATAAAAACTGTTTGTCGAAGATGAAGATATGGGCACACTACCAGCCGTGGAACATGAGCTGGTGAACTTTTACATTATGTTATATTAATGGTGTTCAATCTTTGAATTGGTTACATGAAAGAAAATATTTACCTTACTGAAATATATGGGGTTTCTTTGTTAAAGTGGCTAAGAATTGATTATAACTAATACATTTCTTTGAGAAAAATGAAACCAGAAAACAAAAGCAAACAAACAAAAATAATGTATGGTGTCTAGGATTAGATTTATTGTTTTGATTAAACTTAGTAGGTCTGGAAGTGTAGCTCAGTTCAGTGGTAAAATACATGCCTAGTATGCTCAAGGCCTTGGGTTTGATTCTAGCACAGACAAAAAAAAAAAAAAAAAAAAAAAAAAAAAAAAAAAAAAAAAAAAAAAACCTTTATATTGTATCAGTTTTTGATAGCAACTAGTAATGGTTAATTATATATAGTATAAAAGTTTTATAAGATTATCAGTTTATTTTATTCTTATTAACTATTTGCTATGTTCATTTATAAATTCTGTTATCCAAAAGCTTTTTATAAAAAGAAGATTGTTAATAGACATGGATATGTACTTATACTTCTATTATCTTTATTTCTAACACTTCTCATGTCTTTTCAAAGCATACAGTGTTGAACAATTAACAATTAAAATGTATGACTCATTTGCAAGTTCTCTGATAATCCTTAGTGACCTTGGATTTTCAGCTTTGTCCTCCTCTCAATAACAACTTATAAAAGTTGGAAGAAAGAATTGGTCCCTCATGAAATCCCTTAAATGAAGTAAATTTTAAAATCCTTTCATGCATTACACTGCCAATCACTGTGGATAATCCCATTCAAGCTCCATAATTAGTATTCTACGGGAGGGATCCCCACCTGCACCATGTAGTACAACATCACGAGGTGGGGAGGGGTGGAAAAGAAAGGCTCCCAGCAGACCTCTACATGACAGAATGTGTGAATCAATTTTAATTAATTCTGCCTCTTTAAATCTGTCTGCTCTTTAGGAAAGATTGCTATCTGCCTCAGACTCTATGGCAAGATAATTAACGGAGCCACTGCTAGAGACTGATAGCAGAGACAGCTGATACTTGTGGCAGGAGTTTCCTGCCATCCAAGTGCCATAGAAGTATAAAGGTAAAGGACATGCAAAGAAATACATTAATTGTACTAAATAAATTCATTATAAATAGTGCACATAATAGAGTGGCATTTATCTAGTGTAAAAGTTGTCAAGATCAAGATGGAATCAGTTATGTCAAACTCAAAGTCAAGTCAGGAGGTTAAGAAGGGAGGGCGGTCATACACACTTACCTATGATAAGAAGTATCACGAAGAACCTATGGATGGGTCTTCTTCACATGTGCCTGCAACTAAAACTTTTGCCATGGACTTTCTGATCTGATGTTTGCTGGTCATAAGGTCAACTAGCCTGATGTACAAGAACACTTATCCAGATAGTCTCCACTAATGGACTGACCTGAAGTCTTGAAATAAGCACCTATATTATTCTTGTCTCAAAACAACTTATGTATCTCCTCACTTTTACCATTTAAAACCCTTGTCTCTTGTCTCCCTAAAGATGCTCACAGTTCATGTGTGGCACATCAATTCCCATTGCAATGCTCTGCAATGATTCTTTGGAGAATCTGTATCATTTAGATTGACACTAGTATGTAGGAGAAATAACAGAGATTGTTTCTAAGCCATTTGAAAATGTTCTGGCAAATTATACACTGTTTTGGCAAAGCATCTCTATGTGCATGTGGCCCTGCTTGCAAAAGCATAAAAAAGCAAACAAAAACCATTTATAGATCAAGATATATAGTTATAAACTATATAAGTGAGTATTAAAATTGTACATTCTCTAACATCTATTTAACATATAAGGTATTTGTTTATTTATTTATTTATTTTTTGCTTGCTGGAACCTGGACTCTTTCCATTTTCTTAGCATATAAATGAGATACTTCTTATTAGGCAGTTGTATGTAGCATTAACAAAGAATAGTGTAAACTCTGTTTTCTATAACAATACTAGAATTTAACATCATCTTTTAAAGTTACAAAGCTTTGCCCATTTAGTTGATGAATAAATATTTATAATCCCAAAACTATGCTTGATTGATTGATTTTAAATGGTCAATAAAAGTGTTACAAACTTGCATATTAAGATACTATGAAAACCAAAATATTTAAAATAATCAACAATTATTGATAAATCTATCAATCACTAGTTTATCCCAAATATTCATTTCTATCAATACATCAGGCATTCTCTGAAGAGCTTATGCTTATTAATTGTTTAATTGTTTAGTATATGTATTCCTTATATTTACTAAACTTAAAGATAGTAGAGAATTTTATTAACTGAATAAAATCCTGACCAGGAAGTCATATGAAAGGTGAGAAAATCAGACACACAAACATCAAACGACTTCTGAGTCACAATTTACTGGCATTAGAATTAGTCAACTAGACTTTTGACTTCTGTTTCAGCAGGTATGCCATGAATTAGACTGCTTTGCAGTCTCAGAAAAAAAAATACTTAGGTTGTTTACAGAGAGGCCACCACAAATGCATTTTTTCTTCCACATCCTTATTTTACCCTTCCAGCCCTTAACCTCTCTCCCTGGTATACACATAGCTACTTTATATTGAAAATGACATGTTCTGTCGTGTTATTAACATTTCTAGGAAAACTTTGCTTTTCTTTCTTTGGAGGTAAATTAATACTATGATTAGGCAAAATAGGTTTTTGCCCCAGGAGATGCTTGCTTTTTGAAGACTTCAAACCCTTTCAAATTTCTTACTTGTCTGGACTAAGAGATTGCTTGTCACTTGCCTGGGTACTCCCTTCTCTGCCATCACCAGTCAGTCAGTTTGCCATAAGCTCTGCCCAATTTGAATGATGTCCTTAAACTGCACATTCATGGATAAATTTCAGTCCCTGACTTCTCCCTTGAAGGTACTCTTAAGACTCTCTCATCACGGTATTTTCTTATGCAGTTTTGGAGCCTGGAAAATTCAAAATCCACACAGAAAGCTGATAGTCTAGAAACTCAGAGAAAAGCAGATGCTTCCCTTCTGATCCAAATCTTCTCTATCATGCAATTTCTCCTTAGGAAAGGAGAGGTCCTTCCTTTTCTAAAAGTTTTCAACTGATGGGATGATGCCCATCCACTTTATTGGAGAAAATCTGCTTTATTCAAGATCTATTAATTTAAATTTTATTTTTCACCTAAAACATATCTTCAAAGCAAAATCCAGACATGTCTGACTAAAGAGCCTGGGTACTGTAGCCCAATCCGACATGTAAAGTAACCATTACATCTCTTACAGCAGTAAATTAAATCAGCCTAGTTTTATTTGAACAAGTTTTTCAGGTGGTCTTTCTGAGAAAATGAGAGCTAACAGAACATTTTCAAGCATTAGTCCTATAGAGAAGTATCAGATATAATCCTGTTTGTTGATTAATGATAGAATGTACATAGAAGATTATGCTCTTCTGATTTGTTATAATTTAAAACAATGCCTAACAATAAGCAAGTAATTCAATGGTAAATTAATAAAATAGTAAATTAATAAATTAGTCTGGTAATTTCTTGTCTGAGGAAAAGACTATATTTTTTAAATGATCACATTAGATATGGATTGGACTGTGCAACCTCTTGCATTTCAGTAATTGAAATTCAAAGTCCTGGAGATATGTGATTAAGCCCTGATCCTTATGTGTGTACAACACAAATATATAGTCCCACAATGCACATCAAAAGCTTTCAACACTCTTTTCATTTGATGGATGATCATTCCATGTGGTAAAATAAAATTTAAAAATTCTTTTCATTATTCATGCAAATATCACTTGCTTTCATGATTGATTTTGTATTCTTATATTATTTCACACATAGAGCTCATTATATTTTGTTATGATTTACATATTATTATTTTTGTCATACTTCTTAATATTCCACCTCATTTCATAATGAATGATATTTTAAAGATGCCTGAATTGTCACTTGTGTGCATTCACAAGTCTCCATCTTACAAAGATCCAGGTGACAAAGAATCCTGAGCAGCAAATTGACACTCAGTTTTTTATGAAAATTGAAGAAAGATTCGTTTCTTGAATTATATTCTGGGAATTTTTTTACTCATATCATTTCATATTTAAACGATTTTTTTCACATATCTTCATAAAAGCTAGTTGAAAGCAACTCATTTTTCTTATTTCAGTTTAGAACTAAAACTGCCTGGAAAAAGGATATTGTTATAAAGTTTTATGAAGGATATACCTCCCAGGGCATGCCCTGCAAAGCTTTTAGTAGTTACACACAAGGGAGTATCTAAAACATCTAAGCAAATGATACACGATGTTTGTCAAATTGAATCAAACTTCCTTTAAAATTTTTGAAGACTCACTGTACTGACATGTTCTATATTTTTGCTTCTGGGTATATCCTGCTCTAATCTGAGTGTTAAGAACTTTCCTAGAGTCCCATGATATGGACATTAACAGTACAAGGTGCTGTCTAAGTTTCATGCTGAATCTATGAAACTGAGAGACAAAATATACTTAATTTATATCTTATGCTAAAGATGCAAACTGATAAATACTTTACTGTTTGATTCTGGAAGTTCCTGTAAACCAATTCATCAATCCCCAAATTCACTGCTCCCTGCTCTGAGAAAGCAACTCTTCTAGCAGTTCAACTGATATCTTTAGTGGTGACCCAAAATGGCTGAAAAATAGTTTCTTGTTGAATGTATAATTAACTGTAAAGAAAACATGTAATAATAATAAATCAAAAGTAGTCCTTTTTGTTCACAAAACTGTTAAAATACAAATAAAATCTTGTGCCTGCTTGGAATGCATTACTGATAATAGCGCCTTAATCTTCTACAGAATTTTCAAGTTTACAATAATTTAAACACATATACACAAACACACATACACACACACGCACACAAGTATACTGTAGCATTATAAAAATGCCTAAGGCAAAAGAAAACTAAAAGATTAGACTATAAAATTGAATGTCTTAGTTTACCAGGGAAAAAGTATAGTATGCTTATAGAAATAAATTGTTTCACATCAAACAACTAGTCAGTGGTTAAACTGGGAATCAGTCAATTATAATTTATGCCTGAAACCATTCAATACATCATAGAATAACTAAATGTGTGCATAGGGGGAAAGTGTAAAGCTCACACATGAGTATGTATGTATATGACTTAAGTGCTTCTGATATATGTACATAAAGAAAATCAGACATCTTAAGTACAGTTCTTATGTGGAACAAGTAACAATAATTGTTTGAATAAGCTCCTACTAATCAATTACTAAAAAAATAAATTGAATTTGATCATCCAAATTTATGCTAGGGTTGATTCTCAGGCAATATTTCTTAAAAGTACTGCTGCCTTTTGAATTTTTCTTTAAATAATTCGATATAATGGCACTGTCTTAACAATAAAATAGGTAAATAAGTCATTACATATTAATGACTCATATTTCCAATATAATTTCTTGAGTGGGGTCAAGAGTTATGCAATCAGTTTTCATATCAAGGAACTCATCTATAACCTTGAAAGCTGAGACCAGATCATTTTAATGCATGTAGTTAAATGATCAGGACTGAGGTCCAAGTTGTGTTAAACTGACACAATCATCTTCTCCAGATATTCATTCCAGGAAGATAAGGGTATAAATTAATAATTACTATTTGCTTCAGGGTATATCTGTAAATAAATCTATCTCAAAAAAGAGCTAATTAATGACTTTTATTAAGACCATAGTTATATTATATAGTGAAACAATTTTCTTTCCACATAGCAGGTTAGTAATCATTACTTGTTCTAAGATCAATCCATGCTTTCTTCTGCACACAAATTCTAAACTATTATGTAACATGGTAAGATAGCATATTTTCATGTGATATATACATTTACTTGATTCAAATGACACAATTGGTCACAAGCTATTACTATCCAGATATAAATGAATTCACAAATCACTTTTATAGCATCCAATTTGGATCACAGTGTTCCTGTGTGAAGTAATGTAAAGAAAAGTGGTTGTAATTTACTCAATTTAATTGTGAATATAATTGAATATAAACAGTTACATAATGGTAAACTATGCTAAAAGTTTTAAATATCTGAATGTGAATTCCTAAAAAACACATAAAGAATTACCAACTATAATACCACATGATGTTGTTAAACCGTTTCCACCTGAACATCTGAAAGTTTGTTCAGTTACAATATTCTCATATTCTACAGAGTAACTTGATTGGTCTTTAGATCTAAAAATTAAGAGCAATTTAAAAGACAGAACTCTAGGTCCTTTCTTCCACCCATTCACAAGAATGGGATGCTACTTGATACAGACTTTCCAAATTTAAGTGAAGTTTGATAATTTTCATTCTGATTAATGAATGATTACTTCATTTCTAAATTTTCTTGTGTTAATTCACCAAGTAAAATTCAGCAAACTCTGCTTCTACAATATGGTATATTAAAATAACAAAGAACAGTATTGAGAAATGAACAATAATTAAGATAGGGAACTTCCATAAATTTCCTGATACACTTATGGACTAAATAAATTCTAATATATTTTATCTCAGGTTCCTTGGAGTTCTTTTGTATTACTTACCAAATAGTATAATACATTTTATGTTAAATTTGTATGAGTTTTGAAAATTGAAAATTGAAATCCAATTAAAGATTTTAAGATTAAGTATATATTTATACACATATAATTATCTTATGCATGTCATTTAAAAATATTTTTAACTTACTGCAAGTTTGGAAGTATGACACACCAAAACACACTGTACAATATCCAGATCCTTCAATGGTTTACATTTCTCCTCAATTTACCATTTTACTCTCTCCAAAACTCAATGCAATTTTGCTAAAATATTTCAGAGTAAATTTAAAATTTTTACACCTGTACTTCTAAATTCGTCAGGTTTATTTCCCACACAAATCACTCTATAATTATTAAAAGGAAATACTTTAATCATTAATAGGTTATTATATCCAAACTGTAGTTATATTTAAGTGTTGACCTTTATACATATTTCAACATTTAGCATACTAATATATGCAAAATTTAATGAAGAAAGGAAGGAAAAAAGGGAGGAAGAGAGGGAAAAAAAGAAAGAAAGAAAATTTGTTATTTTTTACCCCTGAGAACAAAATTTCTGATAAGACCAACTTGGAGGAGTTCAAGTTTATTTATGGATCACAGTTTCAGAGGTGTCAATATATAGTCACAACTCCACAACTCTGGGATTGAGGTCAGACAGAACATCATAGCAGATGGGCATGGTAGAGGAAAACTACTCCACTCATGGCAACTAGGAAGCAGAGAGAGAACAAGAGAGAAACCATAGTTCAAGGCCTCAGTAGTCCATACTGGTGACCTATTTCCTCCAGCCATGCCCCACCAGTCAAATGTCCCAGTGGTTCATTAATATTGTTAACTCATCAAATGAATTCGTCAACTGTGGAGGTTTACAGCTTTCATCTTTCCAAAAGTCCCACCTCTGAACCTTGCTATATTGGGCACCGTGCTTTCAAAAACATGAGCTTTAAATCTACATTTGTAGATCTAAACCATAACAGGAAGGAAGAAAGGAGAAAGAGGGAGGGAAGGAAGGAAGGAAGGAAGGAAGGAAGGAAGGAAGGAAGGAAGGAAGGAAGGAAGGAATATTGACTCAGTATTGGGAAAATAAAGCATTATATAGTGAAGGATTAAAGTGAGCACCACTACTAATTAGAAAGATGATCACCACATTCCTCCAGGTTTGAGACCTCAACGAGCGGGCATTTTCACCTCCCCAAAGGTCCTGTCTCATCTATCCAAGCTGAGAGAGTACTTGACAAAACAATGTTCTGATAGTCCATGAAGTACCCTGCCTGCATTCTTCACAATTATCAAGACCATTAGAAACAAAAAAAAGTCTAATATATAATTGCACACTAAAGGGTATTAAATAATGAGACAATGAATAAATTCAATCTAGGGGAAGGAATCAGTATGTATTTTATAAAAATTAATACTGTAATTCTGCTTGTCTTTTTATTTTTTTTTTAATTTATTGGTTCTTTTAATTTATACATGACTGTAGAACCAATTTGATATAATTATACAGTCATGAAATATATCTTATTCTAATACATAATGGTGGAATTCAAGTGTTCATATATGTACATAGAAATATTACAAAGGAAACCCACATAAAAAGTCCATATCCTAGAAACTGAAGCAGCTGAATCATGATAAAAATAAACTAATGAGTTAATGTAAGACACCTACTAAATAAAAATCTTTAAGTATAATTCCCATTCCCAAGAGTTTGTTATAGTAAAAAATGATATATATGCTATAACAACTATTTATGTAAGAAATTAGTGTTGGTGACTCAATGAATTGGTTGAATGTGAATATTGTCTATTTTGTTCTTTGCAACCCAGATAAGACTTTAGGAGTCCTGTAATCTCATATTGCATGAGATAGTAAACATTATCGGTATCTTGAAGTGCACTATTTCGACTAGTTGAAATAGAGAAAATTTATGAGACTGTTTAGTAGCTTTTGGAAAATAGGTAGGATTTCCACTTTGGGGCTGGTGAATGCATAACTTCATATATACAGAGTTTGACCAGGTAAAATTTATAGGTCAGGAGAGGACTGGTTTTATTTTTGAGGATTTTGACACATACATTTAACAAAAGGTATCATAAAATATAATATACTAAACAGATTAATTCTCACCAGATTATACCACATATACACATAGCTTACAGTTAAGAGTTTATTTATTTACTTATTTATTTATTGTGTTTTCTTTTGTGGTGCTGGAGAACAAATCTAGGACACTCTACATGCTATATAAGTGTTCTACCACTAAACAATAGATCTAACTCATTAATGGGTTAAAAAAACTAAATGTTTTAGTAATATTTTTTCTTAATTTTAACATCAGGTGGTACAGACAGTGGCATGTGAACACAAATCAATGATTTCAAATTTTAAAAATTTTCAATAATTCCATTTCTTTTGTTTTTCATCAAAGACTCCCTATATTAGATATTTTTTTCAACTATGGGTAGACTTAAGCTGATAAATAGAAATTGAAGGCATAAAGGAGAGTAAAACAGCATTATTAGAAAGACAATATACTTCGAATGTCATGTACATATCTGCTAGTGTATAACAAGGAAATAAGTTCAATTAATTTCAATATCTGCTTAGTATTCATCATGTAAATCAATCATAGGTAATAATATGCTTTTCTCAAATTCTTCCAATCTAAAAGGGGGAGAAAGTACTGCAAACATTCACAAAAGTGGCAAAATGAATGATCTAGAAAATACATAGGTAAGGAATCTAGAGGAAGAAGAGAGCAATACATGTAAATGATATTCCACAAAAGAGATAAGGGATTAATTATACCTTGATGATAGTGGATTGATGTAGGAAAAAGTGAAATATAGAGAATGAATCCACAGAGTGGACAGGAAGAAAAAGCTGACTTCTGGGAAGTTGGGCTGACTGAGGAGAGGATTTTTAGTGGAGTATGAGATAACAACTGACTAATAGGGCCTGGGACCATAGCACAGAACCCTTGAAAACAACAAGGGTGAGATTCTGATATCAAGTCACAGCCCCAAGATCAACAAATCAAACTGTCTTAGATGGCAGGCATACTTAAATTTCAATTCCATCATTCTAGGAGACACACGTTGACACTAGGCATAAGTGAAAATGTTTTTAAGTCACCCTTTTTAATCAAATCGTAAGTAAAGAACTTTCCTTTTTTTTAATTTATTTTTATTGTGAACAAATGGAATACATGTTGTTTCTGTTTGTACATGGAGTAACAGCAACCATTTGCGTAATCATACATTTACATAGGGTAATGATGTTTGATTCATTCTGTTATTTTTTCCTTCCCCACCACCCCTCCCACCCCTTTTCCCTCTATACAGTCCCTCCTTCCTCCATTCTTGCCCCCGTCCCACCCCTCATTATGTGTCATCATCCGCTTATCAGTGAGATAATTCGTCTCTTGATTTTTGAGATTGGCTTTTCTCACTTAGCATGATATTCTCCAATTTCATCCATTTGCCTGCAAATGCCATAATTTTATTCTTCTTTATAGCTGAGTAATATTCCATTGTATATATATACCACAGTTTCTTTATCCGTTCATCAATTGAAGGACATCTAGGTTGGTTCCACAATCTGGCTATTGTGAATTGAGCACCTATGAACATTGATGTGGCTGTATCTCTGTAGTATGCTGATTTTAAGTCCTTTGGGTATAGGCCAAGGAGTGGGATAGCTGGGTCAAATGGTGGGTCCATTCCAAGTTTTCTAAGGAATCTCCACACTGCTTACCAGAGTGGCTGCACTAATTTGCAGTCCCACTAGCAATGTATGAGTATACTTTTTTCCCCACATCCTCTCCAACACCTATTGTTGCTTGTATTCTTGATAATCGCCATTCTAATTGGGGTGAGATGGAATCTTAGTGTAGTTTTGATTTGCATTTCTCTTATTACTAAAGATGATGAACAATTTTTATTATGTTTGTTGATTGCTTGTAGATCTTCTTCTGTGAAGTGTCTGTTCATTTCCTTAGCCCATTTGTTGATTGGGTTATTTGTATTCTTCGTGTAGAGTTTTTTGAGTTCTTTATATATTCTGGAAATTAGTGCTATATCTGAAGTATGAGTGGCAAAGATTTTCTCCCACTCTGTAGGCTCTCTCTTCGCCTTGCCGATAGTTTCTGTTGCTGAGAGAAAGTTATTTAGTTTGAATCTATCCCAGTTGTTGATTCTTGCTTTTATTTCTTGTGCTATGGGAGTCCTGGTAAGGAAGTCTGATCCTAAGCCAACAAGTTGAAAATTTGAACCTACTTTTTCTTCTATAAGATGCATTGTCTCTGTTCTGATTTTACGGTCTTTGATCCATTTTGAGTTGATTTTTGTGCAGGGTGAGCGATAGGGGTTTAGTTTCATTCTGTTGCATATGGATTTCCAGTTTTCCCAGCATCATTTGTGGAACAGGCTGTCTTTTCTCCATTGCATATTTTTGGCACCTTTGTCTAGTATTAGAAAATTGTATCTATTTGGGTTTGTGTCCGTGTCCCCTATTCTGTACCACTGATCTACCTGTCTATTTTGGTGCCAATACCATGCCGTTTTTGTTACTATTGCTTTGTAGTATAGTTGAAGTTCTGGTATTGTGATACCCCCTGTTTCATTCTTCCTGCTAAGGATTGCTTTACCTATTCTGGGTTTCTTATTCTTCCAGATAATTTCATGATTGCTTGCTCTATTTCTGTAATGTACATCATTGGGATTTTAATCAGAATTGTATTGAATCTGTATAGCACTTTTGGTAGTATGGCCATTTTGACAATATTAATTCTGCCCATCCAAGAACATGGGAGATCTTTCCATCTTCTAAAGACTTCCTCAATTTCTTTCTTCAATGTTTTGTAGTTTTCATTGTAGAGATCTTTTACCTCTTTGGTTAGATTGATTCCCAAGTATTTTATATATATATTTTGAGGCTATTGCAGATGGAGTGTTTTCCTCATTTCCCTTTCAGTTGTTTCATCTCTTGCGTATAAAAATGCTTTAGATTTATGTGTGTTGATTTTATAGCCTGCTATTTTGCTGAATTCATGATGAGGTCTAGAAGTTTTCTGGAGGAGGTTTTTCGATCCTCTAAATATAGAATCTTGTCATCAGCAAATAGTGACAGCTTAAGTTCCTCTTTTCCTATTCGTATCCCTTTAATTTATTTGGTCTGCCTAATTGCTCTGGCTAGAGTTTCAAGGACAATGTTGAATAGAAGTGGTGAAAGAGGACATCTCTCTCTTGTTCCCATTTTTAAAGGGAATGGTTTCAGTTTTTCTCCATTAAGAATGATGTTGGCCATGGGCTTAGCTTAAATAGCTTTTACAATGTTCAGGTATGTTCCCACTATCCCTATTTTTTCTAGTGTTTTGAGCATGAAGGGGTGTTGTATTATGTCGAATGCTTTTTTTTTGCATCAATTGAAATAACCATATGATTCTTATCCTTAAGTCTATTGACATGATGGACTATATTTATTGATTTACAGATATTAAACCATCCTTGCATTTCAGGGATGAACCCCACTTGATTGTGGTGCACAATTTTCTTCATATGTTTTTGGATACGGTTTGCCAATATTTTGTTAAGGATCTTTGCATCTATATTCATCAAGGATATTGGTCTAAAATTTTCTCTCCTTGATGTGTCTTTGCCTGTTTTGGGTATGAGGGTGATATTAGCTTCATAGAATGAGTTCGGTAGGGTACCCTCCTTTTCTATTTCCTGGAATATTTTGAGAAGTTTTGGAATGAGTTCTTCTTTCTTCAAAGTTCAAGTTCTTGTAGAACTCGGCTGAGAATCTGTCTGTTCCTGGGCTTTTCTTCGGTGGTAGGTTTTTAATGGCTTCTTCTATATCATTGCTTGATACTGAACTGTTTAAATTGTGTATTACCTCCTGGTTCAGTTTTGGAGGAGCATCTGTCTCTAGAAATTTGTCAATGTCTTCGGTAGTTTCTATTTTGTTGGAATACAGATTTTCAAAGTAGCTTTTCATTATGTTCTGTATCTCAGTGGTGTCTGTCGTGATATTTCCTTTTTCATCATGAATTTTAGTAATTTGAGTCTTCTCTCTCCTTCTCTTTGTTAGTGTGACTAACGGTTTGACTGTTTACTTTCTCAAAGAACCAACTTTTTGTTTTGTCAAATTTTTGAATTGTTTCTTTTGTTTCAATTTCATTGATTTCACCTCTGATTTTAATTATTTCCTGTTTTCTACTACTTTTGCTATTATTCTGTTCTTCTTTTTCTAGGGCTTTGAGCTGTAATGTTAGGTCATTTAGTTGTTGACTTTTCATTGTTTTCTGGAATGCGCTCCATGCAATGAATTTTTCTCTTAGTACTGCTTTCATAGTGTCCCAGAGATTTTGATATGTGTATCGTCGTTCTCATTGACCTCTAAGAATTTTTTTATCTCCTCCCTGATGTGTTTTGTTATCCATGTTTAATTCAATAGCATATTATTTAGTCTCCAGATGTTGGAGTAATTTCTTTTTTATTTTGTCATTGATTTCTATTCTCAGTCCATTATGATCTAATAGAACACAAGGCAGTATCTCTACTTTTTTTTTGCATTTCCTAAGGGCTGCTTTGTGGCATAACATATGGTCTATTTTCGAGACAGTTCCATGTGCTGCTGAGAAGAAAGTGAATCCGCTCATTGATGGATGGAATATTCTATATATGTCTATTAAGTCTAGGTTATTGATTGTGTTATTGAGTTCTATGGTTTCTTTGGTTGGTTTTTGTTTGGAAGATCTATCTAGTGGTGGCAGTGGTGTGTTAAAGTCACCCAGAATTATTGTGTTGTGGTCTATGTGATTCCTGAAATTGAGAAGGATTTGTTTGATGTACAGGGATGCACCATTGTTTGGGGCATAAATATTTACTATCGTTATGTCTTCCTGATTTATGGTTCCCTTAAGCAGTATGAAATGTCCTTTTTTATCCCTTCTGACTAACTTTGGCTTGAAGTCCACTTTATCTAAGGATGGAAACCCCCACTTTTTTACTGAGTCCATGTGCATGGTAGGGTTTTTCCCATCCTTTCACCTTTAGTCTGTGAATGTCTTTTTCTATGAGATGAGTCAATTGCAGGCAGCATATTGATGGTTCTTTCTTTTTCATCCATTCTGCCAGTCTATGTCTTTTGATTGATGAGTTTAGGCCATTAACGTTCAGGGCTATTACTGAGACATGATTTGTATTCCCAGTCATTTGGCTTATTTTTGGTTTTTAAGTTGACTTGGTTTCTCATTTGAGTGATCTTTCTCTAAGGTAGTTCCTCCCTTTCCTGACCTCCATTGTTGTTTTTCATTTCCTCCTCATGGAATATTTTGTTGAGAACATTCTGTAGTGTAGGCTTTCCATTTGTAAGTTCTTTTAACTTTTGTTTATCATGGAAGGATTTTATTTCATCTTCAAATCTGAAGGTTAGTTTTGCTGGCAATAGGATTCTTGGTTGGCAAACATGTTCTTTCAGAGTTTGAAATATGTCGTTCCAGGCCCTTCAAGCTTTTAGAGTCTGGGTTGAGAAGTCGGCTGCTATCCGTATTGGTCTCCCCCTATATGTAATCTGATACTTTTCTCTTGCGGCCTTCAAAATCCTATCTTTATTTTGAATGTTAGGCATTTTCATTATAATGTGCCTTGGTGTGGATCTGTTGTGATTTTGTGCATTTGGTGTTCTGTAAGCCTCTTGTATTTAATTTTCCATTTCATTCTTCAGGTTTGGGAAATTTTCTGATAATATTTCATTGAATAGGTTGTTCATTCCTTTGGTTTGTATCTCTGTGCCTTCCTCAATCCCAATAATTCTTAAATTTGGTCTTTTCATGATGTCCCACAGTTCTTGGAGATTCTGTTCATGATTTCTTACCATCTTCTCTGTTTGGGCGACTTTATTTTCAAGATCAAATATTTTGTCTTCGTTGTCTGAGGTTCTGTCTTCCAAGTGGTCTAGTCTTTTGGTGATGCTTTCCATTGAGTTTTTTATTTGGCCTATTGTTTCCTTCATTTCAAGGATTTCTGTTTGGATTTTTTTTTTTTTTTTTTTTTTTTTTGAGAATCTCTGTCTCTTTGCTGAAATGATCTTTTGCTTCCTGCAGTTGTTCTGTCAGCTTATTGGTATTATCATTCATTGCCTGCATTTGCTCTCTTATCTCATCCTTTGCTTCACGAATCATCTTAATCATGTATAATCTGAAGTCCTTTTCTGACATTTCTTCTAACATACTGTCATTGGATTCTATTAATATAGAATCTAGATTTGTTTGGATCATTTTCTTCCCATTTTTTTTTTTTTATGTTGTTCATGTATCTTCCTCTCTAGCAGTGCAGATCTGGGGTATTGCACATTTCCCCCTATAGGCTTATAGTGGCCCTATAGGTTTCTAAAACCTTTTCTTTAAGGGGAGATCAAATTAGCAGTGCCCAATTCAGACACTATGCAATCCTAGACCAAATAGCCCCTATGAGGACAAAAACAAAATTGTCATAATAAACAGAATGAGCTCAAATATTATCTTCAGTAAAACAAACAAATTTGCAATAAGGTCCGCAGTTTCAAATGGAGGACAAAGAGGATGCAGAGGGATGTAGAATGTGGCTGTTAATGGGATATGAAAAGAATATAGAAAAGTTCTAGATAATAGAAAGGGTGAGAGTGTAATCAAAAGAAATTGGATGTTAGCATGCAAAAAAAGGGAGAAAGAGACTCTGAGGGAACAGGTAAACAAAAGCAAGAAGTAAAGAAATAAAAACTTAAATTTTTTCAATAAGGAGAAAAAAGAAAATCTACAGTATAACAGTCATATAGTAATGAAACCTCCCAGAGTTCAGTAGCCTGATGCATGAGAGGTAGCTGACAATGAGCTTTAAACCTCCAGCAGGCGTCTCAGGATGGGTTTTGCCCCACCTAAAGATCGGAGCTATGGCTTCCAGGATTATCCACGATGGCCACTCTGGTTTCAAAATGTGTTGGCAAATGGGGAGCTGCAGCTTAGGGTGTGGCCGTGGTCAGCAGGAGGTCCTGGAGGCGGGATGCAGTTGGTCAGGCAGGGGTCCTGGAGGTCAGGTGTGTTTGGTGTGGTTCAGGGATCCTGGAGGCCGGTTGCAATCAGTCAGTCTGGGATCCCAGTCATAGGGTGCAGTCAGTTGGTCTGGAGGTCCTGGTGGCAGGGATCAGTCGATGTGAGGGCCCCAGAGGCAGGGAGTGATCAGTTGGGCTGAGGGATCCTGGAGATGAGGCTCAGTCAGTCCGGCCAGGGATCCTACGGGGTCTGGTTGTTGTCTAAAAATGGCGGCAGCCACGTGTAATCAAACCTGCAGGTACTATAACAGTGAACTTCCAGGCAACAGCAGGCAGCTGGTGCTCCACTGGCAGTTGGTGATCAGTTTGCTGACTGTTGTCAGACGATCGAGAGGTGAACCTTGTGTATTGGGTGATGGATAGGTGTAAGGCAGGTGATGGACAGGCGAGAGGTAGGCAAATGGCAGATGATAGGTGCCTGACAGTGAGCAATCTGCACTCAAAAAATGCTTCGATATGCTGGCAGACTGCAGGTGATCATGGCAGACAAATGGGGTAAACAGCAGGGGATCGATAAGCAGCAAAAACTGCCTTACCAAGAAACAGATATCCTCTGCTTGGAACTGGAGTTACAGAGCGACAAGGAATGCAGCCTCCCTCTAGTCTGCCATCTTGGATCCCCCACCCATTTTTTAAATTTAATTTTTATTGGTTCCTTTTAGTTATATGTGACAGCAGAATTGCTTTTGATGTAATTGTACAAGCATGGAGTATATCTTATTGTAGTTGAGTCCCATTTTTATGTATACTGTGTTATTTTCATATATGTACAGTGGAAAACTATGTCAGATTCATTCCAACGTCTTTTCTTGGCTTATCCCTCCTCCCTTACCTAAATTCCCCATTGTCTCATCTACTGTACTTCTATTCTTCCCTTTACCACACCCTCATTGTGGGTTAGCCTCCACCTATCAGAGAAAACATACAAACTTCTATGTAAGAAGACCTACACATATAAAAGTAAATTTTTAAAACTTTTGATTTAATTAACAATAATATATTTGATGTTCTTCAAATATGCATAATTATTTACACTAGATATGTAGATCACAAAGAAAAAAGGAAGGATAAAAACAACAGGTAAAAAAAGACCAAATATATTAAATTTTAATCATTAAAGCAAAAGACTATTTAACAAATATAAACCATTCCTACAAATCTACAATGAAATGGTTAACAATAAAATTTTAAAATATGAATGAAAACTATAAGCAGCTGACTTAATAAAGGGAAAACCAGCGAGTAAAATCTTCTGGAAAAATGCTTAAATATGACTGTAATCAAAGAACTGAAAGTGAGAATTATGAGTGTACAAATTAATATCTACCATCTTGGAAAAACAACTGTCTGATTTCCAAATATTAGCAAGGATATAGAGTAATGAAAACTCTTAATCAATGGTGGTTAGAGTGTACATTGGTATACCCAACTTAGAGAAATGATTTTTGCATACATGCATGCAAATATGTGACTATCATACATATAAGAGTCTATCTGTATATTTTCTAGAAAAGTAACTGAACAGATACACAAACCCACATAAAAATCCTATACAACAGCTTAATTTACAACTAGAAAACAATTAATCAATAAGGAAAGAGAATGGATCAACAAATACCTTAATAAACACAATGGAATTCTGTATCAGTAAAAAAGTGTGAAATTGAACTACATTTGTCAGTGTGCATAAATTATGAGAATATTATATTGAATGGCAAATTAAGATGCAGAAGAACATAAATTATAAATCCATTTTGTAAATCAATTATATTTAAAACTATAATTTAGAAATGTACTTGAAGTATAAGAGAGACCATGGGATGGGCATTTAGGAGATCTCAACTTAAGATGTATCATTTTTTTCCTTAAGACTAGAAATTGTTACATAGTGTTTTCTGAAGTTCTTTTTGTCATTTTATATTCATAAGAAATTTCAGAACACACTTATAAACTTGCACACTTGGTGAATACATTTTATGACAAGGATATTGGTAAAAGAGACTGTTCTGAATCTAATGATTGTGGAATAAAACATTCATTTTGACTAGGAATTAATTTTATCTTTAACATACTTTATGTAAAGTCCCAGGACCTTTTGAATGTTAAACCAGCTCATGGCAAATAGTCAAAATGAATTCCCAGGTTTCAGTAGGTTTCTGTATATGTGTAAAACTGAAAATTTCTTGGACTTTCCCACTCAATTGAAGGCATGTAGCGGGTTCTTAATCAATCATTTTAAATCGACTCCTTTATACTGGCATTTCAACACAGATATATTATTTTTGAACTGGTAGTATTTCACTGGAAATCCATTACATAATAGATGAAATTAATAATTCATATTTAACAGTTAAAACTATGACATCAATAATACTGATGTTTTTCATATACAGAATATGAAGAACTTATTGACTTTTTTAATGAGGAATTTCTCTGTTTATGTAAATACATTTCTGGATATACTTTGTGCCTGTGCTTGTTGTTGTTGTGGTTGGTTGATTGTCCTTGTCTGCTGTGTTTCCTCTTGTCTACTTTTGTTCTTGAGGCTCTTTAGTTGTGTCTTCCATGAGAGTCCATGGCAAATTTTACTCTCATTTCTGAGTGATAGATGAACTGGGTATATAATTGTAGGCTGATAGTTATTTTTTCTTAATGCCTTCATGGTATTACTGCTTTGTCTTCTGGCATCTGTCACTGTGGATGAAAGGTCAGCTATCCATTTAATTGTCATTCCTTTGTAGATAATCTCTTGGTTTTCCTCCCTCTGGCTGCTTTTAACTTTTTTGTCTTTATTTCAAATTCAGTGTCACCACAACATATCTACTTTGTGGATTTATTTCCATATATTCTGATTGATATTTGGGATGCACTTTCATTTGAGGGTACATCTCATTATTCAATTCAGTTCTAAAACTTAAACAATTATCTTGCCAAATAATGTTTCTTCAAATTTTCCTCCACCCTCTTCTTCTAGGACCCAATTAGATATGCCTGAAATTCCCCAAATGTATTTTTCACATCTTTAACTAATTGTTTATATTTTTCTTTATACTGAGCTCTTACTAAATTTCTTAGTGTTGTACCCCATTTGTGTACAATGAATCAAAACGCAGTCTGTAAAAATAAAAATTTATAAAAGGGGAAAAACAATTCTACTGGGTATTTATAGTGCATTTTCATTATCCATTTATCCTCTGATGGATACCTAGTTTGGTTCCATTGTTTGGCTATTGCCAATTGTGCTGCTATGGACATGAATGTGCATGTATCACTATAGAATACTGATTTTAGTTCTTTTGGATAAAAATTAAGGAGTATTTAGCTGGATCATATGGTGGTTCCATTCCTACTCTTTTGAACAATCTCCATGAAGATTTCCATAGTGTTGCACTAATTTATAAATCCAAAAGCAATGTGTAAGTGGTCCTTTTCCCCCACACCCTCACCAGCATTTATTATTAGTCAGATTGAATTGGAGTATTAAGTTTGACTTTTAAGCAACTCTACTGCAGGTCTAAACTAAAATTTCAAGTAAATTTAAGAAATGAATTAAAACAAAATTCAATTGTCAAGAGAACATTAACTAACATAGATTAAGCCAACTCATCCAATTAAGTATTTTTAAAGAAGGAACATTTTATAATATAATAATCACCTCTATAAATGGGGATTAGAGTCACTGTGGAATATTTATTTATGGATTTTTAATGTACCTATCCTGTTCATTGCAAGGAGCTGTAAACCAAAATTAATAACCCTAATTATCTGCAGCACCTGCAATAAGTATCATTAAATAAAATTATACGTGCACTTAAAAATATATTTTGGGGGGATGTAGAGTTATAATTTTTTGCAGTTAAACAAAATCATATTTTACATAGCAAGTTTTATGTAAAAATAATGTTATACTTGGGTGCTGTAGAATATTGTCACTTTTAAAAGAAGAATTTATCTGTATTCTCACATTTTTATCTTCATAGAGGATGAGCACTTTTTGCTATGGTCTATGATTTAAGAGGGGAAATTATTTTTATAGAATGATCTGGTGTAATTTAACATCATTATCAGGTATCACAGTTATAAATTCAGTGAAATAATCATGAAATACTTGATTATAATATTTGAATTACTATGAAACTATGTTTACTCTTTCTAGAAAATAAACAAACCAGTTTTGTATTCATTGTTACTGCTTAATCTTAGCCAATTGTTCTATAAACTACAAGATTCACAAGGTTTATTTTTTTAAAAAATAATCTTTAATCAAGACCACAAAAGGGAAGGAAAAGCCTTAATTTGATTCTAAGCAAAATGAATTTAGATATCTTTATGATATGGGAGTTAAATATGTATTATAATGTTTTCTAAAATAAATAGAACTGACTTTGAAATGAAATACTGCATTAAAAAGCATTCAGTGATTGGGTTATTGTTATATTCCAGGAATTGAGTTAAGGCACAGGGACACAATTTTGAAAAGATATGAAAACAGCCCTAAAGCATTTGTATCGTAAATGAATGTGAGTTGTATGATATTTTCCATATGGCAGTTATTTTAATTGAAAAACTTACTTCCAGAGTAAGAAACTTTCATTTTATGAGAATTGAAAGTTGGTTTGAATTCAAACACCAACATTTCAGTAATGTGAAACAGAGAAGACCAAGTTCTTTAAATCATCACTAAAGGGAAGATGGAAAATAGTTTAAGAACACAAGTTAAGTGGGACCTAAAATTGAGAGCCAGGACACCTGAGATCTATCATGGTCTCTGTCACTGACTTCTCAGGTAGTTGTGAACAATAAAATTCTCCGTATGTTGCTTATTATGATATTATTTACATATAAATGAAAGACCAGATAACCTTCCACTCTGTAACTAAGGACTTCAGTTTTCCCATAATTATAGGTGGAAGGTAATATGTCTAACAAACAATTTGGTTTAACAGAGCTAAGTGGTTATTTGCCTTCTAATATAATTATTTTGTAGAAAGTTCTAAAAATTGTAAATAGAATAAAATTAAATATTTGGAACATACTCTTTAAAGAATCTTTGTCCTTTCTTTGCTTAGATTGTTCTAACATTAGTACTCAATGCAATATTTTGCAGCAAAACAAACAAAAAAAAGGACAATATAAAACCTTTCCTTCAAAAATGATATTTTTCCCTTATTAGTTCTGATTACTCTTAGGAAGAAAACCTTTTTTTTTTTTTTTTTTTAGAGGAGGAACATGAAAAGCTAAGTAGCCAATATTATGAACAAATTTCATAGATGATTTCATAGATGAATTCTCACCAAATGAGCAGATTTAGAGATAGATAAGATGGAGTTACCCACAACAATGGCAAAATTTTATCAAGGTATTTTATAGAAATCTAACCTAGGACTTTAATTTTTTGTGTAGAAGGAACACCCAGTAATTTGTACACTTACTGATCTGTTTTACTTGATTTGTATTTTAGCCAACTCAAAGCTGAAATACAAAAACATATAAACACAGAGACCAACCTTTCATAATAGGGTACAAATAACATATGCCACTGTTATAAAGTTGTATTGACCTTTGCTTCTTCATCTGTCTTTATCAGGTGACTCATGAGGTGACTAGTAAAGCAGTATGCACATTCTCCAGGCCTGGACTCTCAAAGTAACCCCCATCATGGCAACCTTGTATGTCTATCACAGGTCAATCACCAAAGAGCCATTCCCTGGGAGCACTGAACTTCATAAAGAGAAAGCAATCCTAAACCTTGTATTCCTCATAGGCATGTACCCTTGAGGTCTAACAGTCTAACAGGGCAATCAGTAAACAAAAGCAAAAACAGAGTTGGCATATCAAGAAAGAAGATTCCAACACTCTGGTATTCCCCATTTTATCAAACTTTCCTTTGATTCCCTCAGGAACTAATAGATTGCCTATATATGGGGTCTATACATTGATTTTGGGTTATTGTTGTTTAAAATTGATCTTTTGTTCTTTCCAATCATACACAAATCCAGAACAATGAATAAAGCAGACTAATGTACACATGTAGTATACAATATTGATGATGTTAACCCTAACATATCATTATACAAAATAAGAATATTAAAAATCATTTCTGTTTTCTTTTTTCAATTACCTGGTATTATTTATTTATTTTTTTTTCTTTTTTTCCAGTACTGGGGATTGAACCCCAGGGTGTTCTATAGTAGATACACAAGAAACTATATTCCCACTCCCTTTTATTTATTTATTTATTCACTTTTATTTTGAGACAGGATCTCATTAACTTGCCCAGGCTGACCTCAGACTTGTGATTCTTCTGCTTCAGCTTCCCAAGTCCCTGGAATTACAGGCGTGTGTCTCCTTGATCTACTAAATGGTGTCATGTAAAGATGGAAATAGGACTTCTAAAACGTACATAAGAGTTTTGTAATTTTTAAGACTATAGTAGTCGTTTTTCATTTTTTACATTATATCTTCTATTCGATTTATTATCATAATCCAGTTTAACTGTGTGTTCCTATGTTGTTTACTATTACACTATTTTACATAATTAGTAATGTCTATGTTTCTTATGGATATTTATCATGTAGCCACCATAGGTCAAAAGCTGAGTTTTGACCATCTGTCAAACAAATATTTTATCATTAAGTATTTCCTACGAGTCTAGATAGAGTTTTATAACAACAAATTAAGAGTCTTTGGTGGTAGAGATTTGATAACAAGAAACTTTTAAAACTGATCTGCATTATAATCGTACGGCACAAAAAACATATCCTACTGAGTTACAATTACATCAAAGAGTATCTTTTACTAAATATAACCCATAAATTAATAGTATAATTTAATCACTATTTCAATTACTTATGGACAAAAATCTAAAAACAATTCCAAATGAGCCCATTTGATTTAATGATAAATTACTTACTGTTTCAAATCTCCATAGCTTATTTTGTTAATAGAATAGTTTATGCTCTCGACCATATAAATAGCATATACTAAAAATCCCTCTTTTTGAAGAAACTCAAGGTTTCCTGATTTGCAGTCTTATAGAAAGTAATAAATCCAGCCTTGCTGGACCACTTATGGTGGTCTTTGGCTGATGGATAGTGACAACAATTAGTAGTCATATTTTATAGAAAAAGGATAGCAAATTTGAGAGAGAACTCTGTACTTATACAAAAGCTCATTATATCAGATCTTCAAAAAGTAATCTGAAATAGTTTACCTATTCAATTTATAGATGAGACAACTAATAAAGAAAAGAGATAAATGACTTGATTGATGCATATATTTTATTAATCTTAAAACTAGAATATGAAATATTTTCTCTTATATTTCTATTTATTATAAGTGCTGATGTCACAGCAAATGCAATAAAAATATCTGTGATTATGACTGAAAGAACTATAATTTTAGTAAAAATTTTTTTTATTATTTTTACTTCTCACAGAATAGAATTGTCCTTACACTATATATTTATGTCCTTTTGTAAGATTAGTCTGTTTGTGCAAGACCTTTGGATTCCAGCTGCAGCATCAACTCTTCCAAACATATCCTATCTGCTGGCTTAGGGATGTGTTCTATGTTGTGATGAAGTGCTACATTAGATAGGAAAATTAAAGGAAGTCAATTTGAAGATGTGCTATTTTAATAAAGACCTGAAATACAAAATGGAATCAGACATGGGAGGACTTTTTATTTATTTTTAATTACTTTATTTTAATTATGCATAACACGAGGAGTTATTTTGACATAATTATAAAAGCATGGAATATGACTTCTCTAATTCAGTCCCCAGTACTTCCCCCTCCCTTCCCTGCAAACCTTTCCCTTGTTCTTTCCCTCTATCTAGTGATCTTTCTAATATTTACTTATATTTTTTTAAATTAGTATCTTGTGGATGTGCTTGATGGTGAGATTCGTGGAGGTTTTGAGAAAGCATATCTAGGATAGGGAAGTACAAGTAGAATGTCCCATGTCATGTATATTGAGGAATGACAAAGAGCCACTGTGAATGAAGAAGAAGATACTGCATGAAGATGAGAAAAAAACAGGTTCAGAGAGGAAACAGCAAAGGGCTATATGCTAATATATCCCATCAGAACTAGGGTGGCTCCTGGCAATAATCCATGAGGAAGGTTGAGTTAGATTTCAGTTCTTGTTCCACAGTTCTGGGAAAGAACAGGAGCTGGGAACTCTGGTACTTAACTCTTTCTGAAAGATCAGCCAGTTAAACAGATAACCAAAGAGGGGAGAGGTGCACTCAAGAGTACAAGACAACATTCAAGATGGCTGAAGAGGGAATATAAAAGGAATTTCTGCTTGTGTCTCAAAATTCTAGGTTTTGGAATGAACAAATTGCACATTATTTCCATGATAATATGAACTTAAGCTTAACTGAGAAGGAAAAGTATGTGAGAAAAGATGCTGTGCTCCATCAGTGCACAGAGTCCACAGACAGTATATTTACACCAAGTTTATTTGTCCAGACACATTGCATGACAGACTCAAAATATTTCATGTGGTACTGAGAATGATATGTGATGAAAACTGAAAATACTGCTACCAAAAAGATTCCTAAAGACATTTAAAGATGCTGTCCTCAATAAGGTTTTGAAATCAAAAAAGAAACAGTCTCAAAAATCTGCAGATAATAAAAATATTTAAAATAAATTATAATTAATTAAATGATCTCAAATACATATTCTGTTTATAAATATATAACAAACACATCTGAACATATATGCCTATAAAATATGAATATATGTATGCATGTATGTATATATGTATCTCTGTGTGTGTCTGTGTGTGCATCTATATTAAGAGAAAATTCATGGGGAAAATTTACTTCCATACATTGAATTGAAAAACACATTTTTTCCCAAGGTAAATCCTTGGGCAATCCTTACCTGCCATGCTTGGAAGGATCAGTCTTGACAGCAGGAGTACATGGTAACGTTAAAATCTGTCATTGTTACATAGAAGGTGCAGGTTAAAGGAGGTCATAACCAAAGTAAACTCATGGCATTTCTGAAATCAATATATCACTGACACAAAATCAAAGTTCATAACATTACCTTAGGGTCATGGTAGTTCACAATGCCATACCTGAAATTCTCATTCATAGAAGCACAGAATCTTTTGTGCCACTGAGTCAGGTTGAAAATTGTCTTTTACCTACTTCAGGAAATATATTCATATTCATTTTGATTTATTTTGGTGAATCAGAACATGAAAGGAATTAGAGGAGTGATTTTATAGTAAAGAATACAATTGTGTATGAGAAACTGGAGAATATTGATACTGGGGTAAATAGTGAAATATTTTCTTTTTGGTGAATTAAACATATTGTGTTTCATGAGGTTTGGTAAAGGTTAAAAAGGAAGCAAAGGTGAACCAAGATATAAGTAGACTATTTTACATCTACTATATATGTGCATATATATGCTTTCATTTATATATTTGTAAATATACAAGTAAGTATATTTATACTATATATATGATTCCTTTTATATTCCAATTATTCTGACTAATTACCTGAGTGTTTATTTTCTTTCAGTAGACTTAGTAATTTAATGGGCATTCAGCAAGTATAGAGAAGAACTGGGAAATTTATTGAGATATTGGACTAAGTAAAAATAAAAAACTAACCAGTAAATCAGTAGATGTATCACAAAGAAATACATATAGTAATAATAATAATAATAAAACTCTGGGTGCTCTACTACTTTCGATTATTATGCCTTTTGATCATTTTTATTATCTGATAATTGCTTCAAACCAATCAATGCTTAGCATCTGCTGCTTTAGCACTTAGGAGCAGCACAGTAATACATAAATGACCCATGTCCATCCCTAAGGAGTTCAGAGACTTTGTGCACATGCAGGCATGCACACATGTGTGCACTGAGGAAGGCTGGGGCGAGGCAAAAGACTACAATATGTTAATGCCTAAAATAATTTCCTACTTACTCTGTAGGGACGGAAGCAAATTTATCTAACCACATGCTTAGATGGGAAAGGATTTTAGGAGAGAAGTCAATTCTAAATTTATTTAGGGGAACAGGAGTTTTTCTAGGAAAATACAGGAATCATTTCTCACCACCTTCAGAGATGAGGAAGGATGTTCAGAGAGTACATTTTAAATTTAGCTGGATGAACAGAATTTTTCTAGTAAAAAAGCAGGAATTACATGGAAGTCGTGAGAATTTTAGAACTGTGAAAAAGAAAAGCGCATTTAAAATTAGGTAAGTAATTTGTGATCATTCTGTGTGTGTATATATGGAAGTATGTATACATGTGGGTATATACATGTGTATATATTTACATATATAAATAATAAACTTGCAGTTTATATGTTTGTGCCAGAATGTTTTTTTTTCCTTATTGCCAATATTTTTACCCAAAATGCACTAAATAAGAAAAAGTGATATTTTGACATTATGAATTCAAATAAAGGTGCAGCTACAAATTAAGAATTTCCAGTTAAAAATATCACATAGAAATATTTGAATTATGCACCACTCTGTTCAAGTAATCCTAAATATTTGACTGTGAGTGTGTTCACCATGAGAGGAAGCTGAAGACGTGGCAGATTCTTTCATACTTAGTCGACTATGTGGGTGCATGATATCCACATTCCTAAGTATACTAGTTTCGAAGGAGTTCAGGGCAGTAACTTTACATGCAGGGGAAGTCTCAGTGCTAGACTCATTAGAAAGATGTATACCTTCATTGTGTTATACCAATATATAATAAATGTTTATTTATTTATAAATTATTGTTCAATTAACATATTTTTCTGTGGAGTCAGTTTAGTTGTTTGGGTTGAGAATGTAAACTCTATTCTCATTAGAATTATTGAGATTTTATTTTACTTACTTTTCATTTAGGGTCAGGATTTTATGGGACAAGTAAATTATAATTAAGGGATAGATATGAGTATTAGTTAAGCATAACTATATTTAAATTATTTGAATCACTCTGTGAAATTCCCAATGGCTGTGTGAATATTAGTTTAATGACTGTGAGTGAGTCCATGTACTATGAGTGTTTTCTGTGAAATACCTGTTTATTTAATTTTTGCCCTTTCCCCAGTACTAGAAGTTCAAGGAAGAAAGTCTTTTTCTTTTTTTCAATTTTGAAGGAATTCTTGAATTTAAGGAACCCATTATTTCTGAGTTTCAAAGGTATATTCTCAATTAGTTGTTTTCCTTTTATTTTATGTTGATTTGCAATGAGAGATTAACTATGTCATTTTGAGTCTCATTACATTTTTAGAATATAAGTCACAACTCCATTTTAGAACAAATATGCATTTTATCTAGTTTTCTGTGGTTGATTTTGTTAACCGTGATGATTAACATTCTTTAGGTCTTGCAGTCTTTGAGCTTCTGTTATCTCAACATTCATTAATCCTCACAGTAAATGTCGAGTTAGACCATGGAGGCCTTCCACACAGGAACCTATTCTTCCAGCAAGGAAGAGAGAATTTGCATACACTATAAGCATGTGTATCTCTAGAAATGAAGAAGGAGCTGAGACAGTCCACAGTTCTTTCAAGTCCTTCTACCTTACTTTTGAATTATTTCAGCTCCATAAAATGATTGCTCAGCATTTCTTCCTAACAATTTAACAGTTTATGTAAGCAATAAGTAGTCTGAATCATATAAACATAATGTGTTTGTCACCAGTCAAGGGAAATATATTTCTAAGTGGCAATATTTTATTTCCTTGAAATGTCTCTATTTCTATTTTTGTTGGAGAAGATAGGCTACTTTTAATCAGCATGTAAAATCAATCTCAACTACTAATTCGATTTCACAGATTAAATGATTTCAATCATTCCCTAAGAGCTTAGATTTTAACAGATTTTGCTGCAATGTCATCATCCCAAGGATAACTAATGTCTAAAAAATAAAGTACTTCAGAAGACACCCTTCTATTTGTTCTATTTTTTTAATAAAATTTTCTTAGTTAGTAATATGCCTTTCAAATGTTGAGAGTGGAAGGCTTATAATTTTCCATTTAGAACAAAAACTATATTTTAACAAAAGGAATGTGTTTATAAAATAAAAGTCAGAATGTAGACCAGATTTCTCTTTATTAAAATAATGTAGAAAACTTACTGTGTGGATGCTTTATAAAACCTGTTATGCAATTTTGAGGTTTGTCTTACAGTTTTTGACTTTTTCTTTTTTGTACTTGGAATTGAACCCCAGGAGTTTTAACACTGTTATCCATCCCCAAACCTTTTTTATTGTTTATTTTGTAATGGTTTTGCTAATTTCTGAGGCTGGCCTTGAACTTGCAATCCTCCTGCATCAGCTTCCTCATTTGCTGAATTTCTGGGCATGTGTCATCACATCCAGCTGGTTTATGATTTTCAATGATTTATACTTGCTTCAATCCTGAAGGAAGTTTATTCAACTAAATTTCTCTCTACCTTGGGATCTAAATGTAGTTGCTCTTTCTGCAACAGCACTTTGATGTTTTTCAAAGCCTTCCAGTTGAGAAATACTGAGAAAAAAATTCAGAAATGGTGTCTCCATACTATTTATATTTAAATATGTTTTAGACATATGGGAGAAAATATTTCCACTACAAACAAGTACTTTTCACCAAGGATATTTCCTATGTTTGACAAGTACTTAAGTGGAGATTTAAGTCATGTGCACCTTATTGCATAAACTAAAAGAAAATATACAAAATAATAATTTTTAAAAACTCTCAGTCATCCATTTGATAACTTCAATAAAACATTAAAAATCATTATTAAAACTTAATATAATATTTAATTTTATCATTGAAGATGGAAATATTTTCATCTTTATAACCTTAGTGCTTCACACAGAATTTGGGTCCTTGTTCATAATAAATAATTAATACATTTTCAGTAAATGATTATATTTATATACTAAAAATTCATCTTCTCTGTGACAAGTAAAAATTATCAACAGTTGCTACTTTCTGTTTTTTAAAACTTTTAAATGAGCAAAACTTATTGCTGATACTGTTTTTTAGCTTTTAAAATGTGTGATCTATGGAGAAATGTATTTTATAATTTTTATAAAAGGACTTTTTAGTATAATTTTGGTAGGAATACTAGTTTTCATAGTTTATAAATCATAATTTTAGCAATAATGGGAACAGCTAACTGCCAACTTAAACACAATCACTATTGACACAATAGGACTTTAGGGGCAAAAGTAAATACTGTAATCTTCTTTATTCTTATAAATTGTCTTTCTTCACCATAAATGTAACAAAAGGGTGAAAAGAATGAATATTCGTATAAACTATGCATGTTCAGGATCAGTCAGCTGATTTTTCAAATCCATGAGTTATTACATTTTAAAATTTATTTTGGATCCTCTATAAGTATAAAGTGTGCATTCCAATTCTGTTTAATGTTTATACAAAGTATTTCACTAGAAAAGAAAAAGAGAACATAAAGCTTGATTTTTCGTAGCAAATCTCTGTAGCTCAGAACTGTAGTTAGTAAGAAGCTTGGTGGGATTCAATCTCATTAATCATTCCAAAGATTAACTATATTTACATGGCCTGGAATCAATACAAATTTTCTGTTTCAGCAGCACGAATTGAGACTGAAAAAATGCTTGAGACACAGAGTTAGTGTAATTTATATAATGAGGTTTTGCCAAGGCCTCCTCTTCCTCTTTCTGTCTCTTTCCCCCACTTTGCTCTGTAGTTACCAAGCCAATACTCCCCAAGTCTCCTACCACCACTGGACCCTCCATTTCTCATTTCTTCCCTTGTGCTGACCTATTTTCCTCCATTTTTAGCTCCAACCCATAATTGAAAAGCTTTGTTAGCTGTTATTCTCAGCAGCAATGGGCAGTTTTCCTCTGGAAATAAGTGACTGCAATTGCCCACTAATAGACTCTGTCCTCTTTAGGCCAGAGTTATTGAACCTATTAATTTCTCTGCTTCTTAAGCCAGAATGCATTTTCTGGGGAAGAATGGTGAGGCAAAGAGTGTCTAGCTTCTAAAAATAGTCTTGAACAGCAGGCTAGGGATTGGGGGGAATGAGGACGACTCTTTTGAAAGATTGTATTTTAAAAATGGTGGGATTTTTTGGAACTTGATATTCTTATCTATGATCTAGGTGACTTAGTCACTTAGGAAACAAATTTGTAATATTACTTGATGACAGCCTCCTATGAAATTAAAAATTTTGGAATGTGATGATTGTTTCCTTATTCCCTACACTCAATTACATTATATGTGAAAATCACGAATAAGATTTGATGGAACACTGTCAATTAAATGTTAGAGGTCACATTTTAACTTTTCACAATGAAGTAAACCAGTCAATTTTGGACTATTAGTTCACATAAATTATTAGCTTCCAGTTACTACTTCTGTGTACCTCCCTCCAACCTTAACTTATCTTAAAAAGGAAATATAAGTGAATCATTTCAATTATTAGAAGTGAAAGAAAACCAAATTTCTATGGCTCTAGATGCCATTTTCTTATGCCTTATAAATATAAATACATATACATACATGTATATATGTTTTAAACTATTGGTAGTTTCAATATCATAGGAAAATGACTAGGGGCTAGGTTTTTATTTTAGGATCTAAATTCAGCATCTGATATACATTTTGAACTTTTTAATTTATGTATATATAAAACCTTATAATATGAATAGAATTCCTATTCTATTTATAAATATATGAGACATTTTCTCAGCAAATTTTATTCTAAAGTTGAGGCAGAGCTGTGAGCAACTAGAGATTAATGGAAATGAGTTCGGCTCATCTGAACTTTGCTGACTTTGAACAGGCTTCCTTAAAATCTGATGATTCATGGAAATGGGTGTTCTCAAGTAAATGAGTTAAAATTCATAATATCAATAAAACATTTCTATAGTTGTAGAGTTGCCAACTCATATCTCCAAGGAGTAAAGGTGGAAGATTTCATTCTAGAAATTATCTAGGAAAACATAAAATGCAAGTTGAAGTTGATATTACTTTTTTTAAAGTTATTTTATGTGATTTTTTTTTCAAAATTAAAAAAAAATCATATCTTTATTTTATTTATTTTCATGTGTGCTGAGGATCGAACCCAGCGCCTCACACATGCAAGGCGAGCACTCCACAGCCGAGCTACAACCCCAGCCCCATTTTACATTTATTACGAGTCGTTTAACATTAGAAATCCACACAAATGTGCTCAATTTGCTAAAATAAATAATTAAAGGAAAGAAGTATCCATGGTAAATAGTGCTAATCCAAATGAAAGACATTTTTAAACAATTTATGAAGCTGTGAAAGAATATGAAACAAACTATGACTGGACAATGAATTAGGTCTCAAGCATCACCTGAATAAAGAAGATATGAGCCCACAACAAGACCTAAATCCTCCTCCTCCTTACTTAACATTTGCCCATCAGAACAGGACAGGTTCTCTTGATAATTTGCTTTTAATGTAAGAAATATGTACGTAAGTGTTTCTCGCTCCAAGAGTTCATCCTTAAATGTGTGTGTGTGAAGAACCCCTAATTATTTTTCTCAGTATATTTACATGAAGAATAAAAACTTAAATTCTATATTTACTAAAGTCATATTTTCATTCTTATCTAAATATATTCAATACATTTACTTTTGCTTACAATTATTTTTGGTTGACATATTCTGTACATATTTTTGGAATAAAGTATGACATTTTGATATAGGTACATACAATATGTAATAAACAAATTAAGGCAAATAATAATGATTTGTTTGGGGAACACTGAAAATTAATTATTTTTGTTAGTTTGGAATATATTATAAAATATTGTTGCCAGGCAAAATGGTACATGCCTGTAATTACAGCTGCTCTGGAAGCTGAGGCAGGAGGATTATAAATTAGAGGCCCAACTGGACAACTTGGCAAGACTCTGTCTGAAAAATAAAATAAAATGGACTGGGGATGTAAATCAGAGATGGAATGTTTCTGGGTTTGAGCCTAGTATCACAAGAACAAGCAAGCACACACACACCAAAAAAAAAAAAAAAAAAAACTTCATATGTACTTATATGTGTATATAGGTACACACATAAATATAACTATAGTCATGCTATTGTCCTATATTATAACTGTATTTGTGTATCCAGTCAACAACTTCTCTATATCTCCCTTTCCTCCCACCCTTCCACATCTCTGGTAATCACTATTTTACTAAGTACTTTGTACTTATAAATCAATTTATTTATCAACTTATTTAGCTTCCACAATATGAATGAGAATACTTAGTAGTAATAAGCATTATGTGCTTATTTCTGGCTTATTTCACTTAATATAATGTCCTTAAAGTTCATTTGTGTTTCCAAAAATTATGTGATTCTGTTTGCTTTATGACTGCATAAAATTCCATTGTGTATATAGTCACATATTTTGTCTATTCATACATTGATGGACACTTGGCTATTGTGAATAGTTCTGCAATAAACATGAGATGGCAGACATCTCTTCAACATGTTGATGTCCTGTCCTTTGAACATGTAAACAATACTAGGGAGATTGCTTGGGTAAACTGGATATTCATATACAGAATAACAAAACTGACCCCTATCTCTCACCATATACAATATCAAATCAAACTTGATTAAAGACAAACATATAAAACACACAACTTTGAAATCACTGGAAGGAAACACAGGGGAAATACATCATGAAATCGGTATACACAAAAACCTTTTTGTTTTGGATAAGACCCTAATTGCACAGGAAACAAGAAGAAATCAGAAAAATGGGATCATATCAAAGTAAAGATAAAAGGTAACAAATGAAGTGAAGAGACAGTAATATATAAAGAGAAAATATTTATGAATATTCATCCAATATGGGATTAATATCCAAAATATGTTAAAAACTCAATCCAACAGCAAAGATTAAATGATCCAATTTAAAAATGGGTAAATGATCTGAATAGGTACTTCCTAAAAGAAAACATACAAATGACTAACAGTATATGAAAAATACTCAGTAACACTAATCATTAGGGAAATGTAAAACAAAATCACAATGAGGTACTAGTTATTTTTTCCACAAAATATGCCATATAATTTTTGTAAATACTTCTCAAAGATTTATGTCTTCTTTTTTATGTTTCTACACAAATTATGTTATACAACTAGTAGATTTACAGCTTTGATTTAATCACAACCTATATGTTTCTTTCTAATCCAGTATTTTTCTTGATAGGCAAGGCTCTTTCTTGAGTCCAAATCTGGAATTCCTAATTTCCTGCTATAATTTACTACTGTCTAGTTCACATTCACACTTTCTTTTCTTAGTTTTCTCCCTACCTTGAACAATCATCTACACAACCACTCCTCCCTCCTGCTCACCAAACTACCCTGATTAAATCGACTTTCAACAGCAGTTAGAGGCAATTGCAATGGAGATTACCATTAATTATCAGAACAGAAAACTTGCCAACCTATCATTCTTTCCTCTTTCACTCTATCTACTCTCCTTACTAATTCCAATATAAACTAGCTCAAGAAAAATTCTATTACTGAATGCTGCTGCTATACCAAAAAGCACATTTTCAGTCTTAGAATCTTGGCAGGCAAAAATACCCAATTTAAAATTTAAAATAAAATTCCAATTTATGTATTTGGAGGTATGACTTTTTATATGTTAAGCCATATGAAGTTCATATTCACGGTATTGTTATAAAGTTAGTTCTAGAAGTTTATCTTGAAGTAAATTTGAGTAAATTTTAAAATGGTTTAAGTAAATCATAATTAATAAGCCCTCTGTAAAAAATTGACCTATTAGACAAATTTCCTACTTTTGCACAATAGAAAAAGCTTTTGATATTGTCATTTGTTCAATTCCCATGACAAATGAAAGAAATGGGTTTCCATGCCTCCTTCTCACTTCTGCATCCCTTCCACATGTGTGCCCAGATAGGGACACTGATTTTGCTCCTTTTATCCTTCTTGTGTTCACCTACTTTAAGAACACCTGATGAAGGAGTTTTTCATTATTGCTTCAGGGATGGCTCATTCTTTTTATTTTATTTTCTATGTCTTTGGGAAATCATTTAATTCTCAAGAGTCAATCAGTGGTTGTCATAATTCAAAGGACTTCAATTCATTTTTCACACTTTGTATTTACTTTAGAGGAGAAGTTAGATGACACATTGTGCACATTCTTGATTCTCATCTGGACCACTAGTATTGCAATTTGATTCTGTAAACTCTCTTATTTTGTACCAATTCTGGTCAGACCCACAGATATTTTTTTTAACATTTTGGATTAACAGAATTTCAGAGAAAATATTCTCAATATATTATTTATTTTATTTTATATTCTATCTATGACTCCTGATAAGAGTATACAGTTTCTTGATAATAGGACATTTTATTTAGAGAAGGCTTAAACCATACTTTGCAAAATAGTCATTAATATTTCTGGGGAAGCTTTGAGCAAAACAACAATCTTGTAAAATAATTGCATAACATGTGTCATATATTTATGAAGAATTTTTTAAATTGGGAAATAATTTTGGACTACTTTTTAATATATTTTATCAATGGTCTTTTATTTCTGGGGATATTGAATAATTTATTAAACATCTGTGCGAAGTACTCCACTTTTTTTACAATACAGAGTGTTGGCCAATTTTTTCTATAAAAGACCAGATAGTAAATATTTTTGGCTGTGTGTGCCATGAAATCTCTTTCGCAACTATTCAACTCTGTGATTGTCTTGTGAAAACAGTTATTGGCAATACATAAACAAATGGGTGTATTTGTGTTTTATTAATACTTCATTTCAAAAGTATTCAGTATTTTAAATTTAGCCATGAGCCATGACTTGTCAATAACTACTCAGAAGGGAAAGCAAATATTACTACTCATGCATTTTAAAAGGTTAAGAAGATATGACAATGTGTGATGCCTATTCTCCCAGAGGACTAGGTTGGTGGAAAAGATGAATATGTCTTCATGATTGTAGCAGTTGTAAGAATCTAACAAAGTCCTTTTTCAAGGCCCAAGTAGTATCCTATAGACGTTTAGAAGAATAAATTAAGAAAAAGTTCAGAAATAGCATATCTACTGTTCCTGAAAGACTGACTTTTATTATAAGGTCTTCTCAGGCTTGACCTGAAGAGAAATGCTGCCGTTTTGCAGTATACAAACAATACACACACTGTACAGAAGAGTTACAACAGCAGGTCTCATGTTGTTACTTCAAAAGAACCTATTTTGGAACTGTACTTTGACTGACTTCCTGTAATATAGCTGTTTTCCCAGCCTGTATGCTGAATACCTGCTTTCCTTCTTAAAATATAAAATTTCAAAAGTTTGGCTGTTTTTTGTCTTATATGACCAATCCCCAATAAAACCTTGGACTCTGAGTCTCAAGTAGGCTTCTCTGGGTACAACTATGGTGCATGTGTGGTATTTTGAAGCTGGAGGACACTGTGTACCTGTGTGTGTGTGTGTGTGTGTGTGTGTGTGTGCGCGCACACGCGCGTGCACCAGCATACAGTGGGGAAGGGTTGGAGGAGAACCTGAGAAGTCCCTTCCTGGATCCCTTGAAATTCAGTCTATGATGTCTTTTCAATTGCATTAATAGGTTACAGATGTGAGCACAACTAAGGCAGAGTACTGAGCAGATTACTGAGTATTCGCATGCTCTTAGGACACACATTCATACAACACACACACACATACACACACACACACACATGTGAACAAGGTCAGTGACTATAAAACCGAGTAGCTAATTTATACTGTTATCTATTATTTTCTTATCTTGCATTCCATCTCATTTTATTCTATACCAGTCTACTCTAATTAATTCCATTGTCATTCACTCCACTCCATTATATTTAAATTTAAACATGTTTGTTTCACACAATACAACCACAAGTTCCATTAATGTGACACTATTCCAGGTAGCTACTGAACTGCTGTCCAAGCTTCTCTGCATTATACAGTTCCCTATCATCTGCGGAAAGCACAGAGAAAGTACTGTAAAATGATTTCAGTGGTAATCATTGCCAAAACCCACATATAGTACATTAGGTGCATTTTATTCTAAAATTTATTGGCTAAAACTATAAATATTTCTTATTTCATTATTTCTAAGGGTGCTGCTCTGTCAGGAGTCCCCACTAGTCTGAAATCAAGGCATTACCTGTGACTAGAGACATTTTAAATTTCATTTGGACTATTTGTTCATGCATTCACTCACATGGTTAACAGATCTTTCCTGGCTGTGGTCTGGGGAAACTATGTCCTATAGAATCATACTCACAATATGGTTGCTGATTTCCCTCAGCGGGCAGCAAAAAAAAAAAAAAAAAGGCAAAAAGACATAAGCCAATGTATGCTTTCTAACCTAATTTCAGAAATGACATACCAACACTTCCGCTAAGCACATTTAATAGAGATGAGGAATTTCATTCACACTCAAGGGATGGATTCTCACCAAGGGCAGCAGCAGCAGCAAGCACAGGTCTTTGAGGCCAACTTAGATTCTAGCTTTGAGAATCAGGAAGAAATAAAGAAAACAAGACGAAGCTGCACCTGTTACAAAATGATGCCAAAACACAAGGTCGTGTTCACTGTATATTCTAGTTACTCTATACCTGTACATTTTTATTGTAAAATAATTACTTGCAAGGATCACCTGTGTTGGTCTTCATTTAAAAGGTTCACTGGTGACTGTTTATTTTTGAAGGTAGTTGTTAGGTTCTAAGAAACTATAATTTGTCATAAATGTTTGAGTATTTAATGTTATTTCATGCTATAATTATTTTATTTTGTAGCAGAAAGACAAATTTATATCTGCTCTTATTTGCTACAAGGTTATCCAGCTGTTTGGAAGGGAGGAAAGAAATGGGAAGAGAAAAAAGATGAGGTCAAAGAGAATAAAAAATCATTATTGTAACTAAAATGCACTCAGTATTCATTATATGTGATACACAATTCCAAATTTTTCATACATACATAATATGTAAATATAAAATTATAAATATATCAAATAGTTAAAGATCAATAGAGTATCTGTACTTAATGTAAACATACAACTATGCATGTATAAATGTATATAAAACTATGCATATTTATTTATACAAAGCATATAGTACAAATCATGTATATATTTATTTTCCTTAATCAATTGAAGAAGGTAATAATTTTTCCTATGCTACAGATGAGTACAAGCACCCTCTATGAGAACTATTTTAGTTAAGATAGTCTACTTAGAATCCATATTTCTAACTTGACAATGTCGCCTTACATGGATTCAAACATAAACTCATGTATATACCATTTCTCAAAACTAAAATAATATAAATTACAAGACAATAATCAAATGTGAGACATCTTTATTGAGTATGTCAGGTAAATAATAAGTGTAGGTTGGATAAATAAATGAATGTCATAGTTTAATTTGAGTTTTCTGGAAATAGGCTTAAAATAGGAATACAGTTCATAAGTTTAGACACTTGCTTTGCAATATGTGAGTATCAAAAATTTGCACAAAAAACAAAATTAACACAATTACAAAATAATGTGTAAAACGGGAGAAAGGAAGGAAAGAATGAAAGTGAAGAATGAATAAAGGGAAACTAACCCTAAAACTTTAGATAATTGTACTTATAACTTGAAATTATATTTAAGGAACCAGGATGGATTATTACTCTAGTAGCATATCACTTATTATACACAATTAAAGCACAGCACAACAAAAATTTTGCAATTTTAGAATTAAAGTAATATAATAAAGTTTTAATATGCAACATGATAATTGTACACCAAGGAGTACTAACTTTGTAAACACAAATTAATCATGTTCAGAGTTTTAAAATGTAGCTATAATGTGTAATAAAACTTATTATCAACATACAAATGTTAATATAAAGTTTTTTTAGTTAAAAGAGACAAATTTATAGTTATTTCACTAAGCTCTGCAGGGTTCTGGAACAAAAGAACTTATTGAATTTAATATATTTCTCATAAAAGTGTCTCAGAAGTATTAATTTCATGCTTGACACAACTTTTCATAGGCTTTGTGATTTTATGCCTCTGATTTACAACAGGCTAGTTTTGTTGGATGATAAACTCTCAAATCGCAGAAATTTTAAAACTAAAAGGAGATTTCTTTTTTAAATATAGCAAGGATGTTCGATTGGTTCAATATGAAATATGAACCTTGAAGTCAGTTCATTTTACCATTGATAATGTAGCTATACTAGTTCTATACTTATTAGTGGGAATAAAATATGAATTAAATTTTAAATAGTCTTTATTTTTAATTTAGATGAATTTATGTGAAATCAAATAAAATCTTAAACAGCAAAATAATCAAGAATTTAGGAATTCTCTTACCCTTTTGACATGCACAAACAAAAAATAATTTAAAATTAGTGTTAGTTGGTACAAAAGCAGTTCCTAAACTTTTAACAATACAAAATGGACATAGGCAACAGCCTGCTTTTAGGTCTGGTAAGGTTCTTGTTGATAAAGGTATATTTTCTAAAAGAATTTATATGTGAATGATGTTGAAACTGTTGCAAAGTGATTGTTCTGTTCAGTGCAAAGAAGAAATAAAGTGCTTTGTTGGGAAAGTAACATTTAGGAGATGGTGGACTTTTCATTAGAAAGGACAGAGGAACAACAACAAAAATTCTACTTCAGATGATATCAAAAAACAAAGAGGATAAAAAGACAGCGATGGGTTAAAGATGAATTGCATCTTCTTAATAAGAAAGAAACCAAGTGCATTATGTTTGCTAGCTTATGAACAAATCAATCGAAAGGCTTCTGCTCATAAAACTCCTTACAACTTGGACTAATAACCTAGCAAAATGATCCATGTAAGTCTCATCCTATAGTTTTTAATATTGTAATCACTGTGCTTAGGGTATATACTGAGTGACAGAGCATATTTTTTGAAAGAATCTTATGGTTAAACTCTCTTCATAAAATTGATGATAACCAGTTTCAAAAGATAGGGACCTCATTTGCAGCAGGGGACCAATGCATTATCAGAATTTTAATTTAAAAATGTCCTTGTTATAAAAACTATGATTGACCTTTAGAGAAAATTTATCCATTTTTTTTATATTGGAGATGTGTGTGATAAAAATGAATTCTTCTTATGCTTGGAAAATTGAAATATTTGCTGAAATATTTCAAAATATTGAAATATTTCAAAATATTTCAAAATGTGAAGAAAGCTATCTTGAGGAAATGTAGAGATATTAAGATTTCTATGCACTAAATCTGTGATTCCCTTCCCCCCACACACTATTTCACAACATTACCCAGATTTTTATGGTAGGAAGATTTTCAATACCTAAGAAAATTTACCTGAACATATCTTTTCTTGTATTTTCTGAACACTTAAATTTAGTTAAAGACCATATCTTTCTTCCCAGAGGCAAGAATTATGGGACTGATCAAAAAGGTAGTCACAGACCCAGTGTGCATTGCTTGGTATGGAAGCAATTATTATTTACTTAGGGATCAAATAACTTTCTACTAAAAGGCCATTTATGAAAACCATGATAGACTAAATACAAGGGATCTTCCACTCTTTGTTAGCTATCACACAATTGGCCCAGATTCTTTCATAACCCTATAAAAAGGAGGCTTGCCATTATACCCAAGATTAAGTTTCATCTAATGGGATGGTGGTTCTATGCCTGAATTTGTCAAAATACATTTAAAAAAGTGAATTCCCTTACACAGTTATTTTGAAAATTGTATACATCAATTATATGGCAATTACAATTATTCTTCTTAAATTTTATCTTCCCTACTCTAAATTAAAATTCCATTTAGTGTTCATACTTGTCTGCTAGACTCCAAAGTACAGTGGGGTAACACAAGAGCAGAATTTATAGTATCAGAAGAGAAATAGATTATAGTCCTGTCCCCAAGGAACAGTCTAAGTTTTTGCAGGTATAAAACAAAAAGAGCAATGCTATTAGGTACCACTTGGGGCACAACTGTAAGTTACCTTCTGCCAAGAACAATGCTGCCTGAATGCCCAATCCATTTTTTAGAACACAGATGTGCAGATTCCCTTTGATTGGCTCAGACATTTCTCAGGCTGGCAAGATTATACAAAATGTGTCTCATCAATCCCAGGACTCATTATTTGGTTCATATTGTAGCATCTCTAAAATTGAGGTGTATTTTCTAATCAGAGTTAACTGAGGACATCTCTTCATTTTTCTTTGCATAAACAATAGTTTTACCCTACTGAGCATCTTCCCTAGAGAGTATATCACGAAATCCAGCTTTCACTGAAACATCTTTATGATGAATGTAGTTCCATTAGGGCAAAGATGAATTGAGCTGTCTTTTGATTAAAATCTGTCTTGCTACATATCATGTTGATTTTGGCAAAATATGTCAGCAGAAAACAGAAATGCAGATTTTGTTGTAGTTTTTTTTTTTTTTCTTCCCCTCAGAATTATTAAACTGAGGATTTGGGTAAATTCTGCCTTGATGAACTTGGTGAACTTGAGTCAGCTCTGAGAGATGTGAACAATTTTGTTGTGCTGATCACATCCACCCTCAAACCCAGTATGAGGTCAGGAAGTAAAAGCTGGATCATCCGCATGATTTTATCATAATGGTCTCTTGGGTGACAATCAGATGACTTCTGAGGTCACCGACAGACATTTCATTACCATCACCTACCAAACTTTATTATTTTTTAGAAAAAGGAAGCAATTTACAATTTACATAAAGCAATTGTGAAGTTTTATGTACCTCATTGACCTTCAAGGATTATTTTCACTTCTTGGATTGCTATTTTCTGAGCTTATTTTAACTTGAATGATATAGGAAGCTATGGAAGTCAAAACTGATAAGACTCCTGAGTGTGGCTATCACTTCCTCAATCTGTTTCTATATTTCTGTTTATTAAACACAAGTTCCCATTAGCTCTTTTGGAATGACATCATATGTTTGATTCTTGCTGATCTCACTGGCAAGCCAAACCTGTCATCTCTTTTATACGTGTTATTGATAAGCGATCCATTCTTTTGAATAGTGTTTTTTTTTTAAATTTTGTCATAAGACTTTACATTTATCACTATAAAATGCTTATTAATTTGTTCTTTCTCTTTGTTGTCCAAATAGTGCAAATTTTAAATTATTTTTCCACAAAGCATGTATCATGCCAACTTTTTGGCATACACGAATCTATAACTACTTTAGAGATTTCAAGTTACCAGTTGAACTGGTTACAACTACAGAAATAGGACTGAATTTAGAATTCAGAATCCAGAACTGTGAAAAATAAATTATTACTGTTTATAAGCCACCTCGCCCATAGTATTCTGTTATAGTTGTTTGAACAAATTAGGACACCTCTACTAAGTGGTATCTGAAGGAGGTCTGTCTTTTCAGTGCTCAAGAAACCCTTGTTCTATATCAATTGGCCTCTGGGTCTAATAATCAAGGATTGTGTAAGTTAAGAAATTAAATACATTGTACTTGAAGATATTCCTAGAAGCAAAACAAGAAGCAAGAATAAGAAAAAATACTTACAGATGTCACTGCAGAAAATTCTGAGAAGGAATTATTTGGAAATAAAAAGTTCTCAAGAACACTTAAAAAAAATAAACTCCCTTTGCCTAAATATCAGAGGGTTTTACTATTTTACATCATACAACTTTTTTTTTTTTACTGATTTCAGAATTTATTATGAGCCAGATGTGGTGGTGTGTGCCCACAATCCCAGCTACTTGGGAAACTGAGGCAGGAGAATCACCTGAGGTTGGGGTTCCAACCCAGACTGAGCAACACAGCAAGAACTCCTGAAAATAAAACAAACCAACAAAAACCAGAAATCAGAAACCAAACTTATAGTAATCATGACACTGTGGGATTGGCATAAATACAGAAATTCAGACTGATGGAACAGAAATGTTAGTCCAGAAACTCTCACATTTATGGTTAATATTTTTCTGTAAGACTTGAAGGCAATTCAGTGAGAAAAACAACAACAAAAAATATTTAAAGAATGGTGCTGGGACACTTGACCATGGATAACACGACTCTATTTTATTCTTCTTAGCCCACTTTGCACATTTCCCATGCCTGCCTTGTACCTATGTTTATTAGGTTTTGAACATTGATCTAACCAATCACCCAGTGCTCAAATACTACATACCATTTCCCTTTTGTCTTAGTTCCTTTTGTGCTGCTGTAACAGAATACCTGAGACTGGGCCACTTATAATGAATGAAATTAATGGCTCCATAGTTTGGGAGGCTAGAAAATTCAATAGCATGGCAACAGCATCTTGTGAGAGTCTGGGTGATAATGGAAAGCAACACATAGCATAAGGAAAAAGAGAGCACGAGAGGAGTGAACCCACTCCTGAAAGATTGGCATTCGGCCATTTATGAGGGTGGAGCCCTTCTGAACAAAATACCTCTTCAAGATTTCTTCTTCTTTTTTAGTGCATTATAGTGCATTATTGAGGCTTCCTTTGATGTCTCCAAACAAACATGAAATATAGTTTGCTCCAGTTCAGTTCCCAGTACTTCCCCTGTTCTATTTCCTCTATCCTACCGGTTATTCTTCTGTTTATTTATAATGTTTTGAGATTGGTACATTATAGGTATAGATAAAGGTATAAAGGTGAAATTCACTGTAGCACATTAGTATTAACCATTAAGACTTTTTTTTTTTTTTTTTGGAATACAATTAGAAATGAAAATGTCACACCAACCAAAAAAAAAGGTAGTTTGGGTTGGGCATGTAACTCAAAGATAGAACACTTTCCTAGTATTTGCAAGGACCTGGGTTCAATTTCTAGTACTGAAGAAAGAATTCAAAAAAATAAATAAATAACTGAATTATCTGATTTGACAATTTTAAATTTCTTAACACTTAGGTGATCTTTAAAAATTGTCAGTATTTTTTTCATGCATGAAATGGGAATAACAAAAGCCCAGCCTCAAAGAGTTGCTTTTGAGGAATAAGTAACGTTACATTCTCTTGGCACACGACCATACACTCTGTTATTTCTTGTTGTGCAGGGAACACTTTCTTACCAGTTTTGTGATATTCAGGAAGCCTTAGGCAAGCCTAGGACAAAATAAAATACTTTTCTCCCACCCTCCTACTATTTCCTATTTTAGTTCTAACTTAACAATTATATGTTATTCTTATCCTTTCCCTCAAAAAACCCCACAAGTTTTCCTCAGTCTAACATTGTAATGTTTAATCAAGTCCTGTCTTCCTTAGATAAATCGCCTACATTCGAACATCCCACTCTTCAATTTTGATACTAAATTGTCTACCCCAATTTCCCATTTCCTCTGAAGCTTATGATCTGAAAACCAATTTGATACAAATGCCACTGGTAAAAATGTGCTTTACACATGAGCAAAACACATAATAATATATATGCATAAATTTATTGAAGTCTTTTGAAAATTCAAATTAATATGCACACACACATACATGCATGTGTACTCTATCAAATACACACACATATACATATATATCTCATCACTCAAATTTTATTTTTATAGTAAGACATATGCTTCTAAATCATAATATGGATATAAAATTTGATGTTAGTCCCAATCTGATAAAAAGACTTTGAAAGTATTCATAATATAGTTCAATAAAAGATGTATTCAAAAATTAACTTAAAAAGATTGCACTATCCAGGCATGATGGCACATGCCTGTTATCCCAGATAATAGGAAGGTCAATGCATGAGGAACAGAAGTTCAAGGCCCTAAGCAATCTAGCAAGACTCTATTTTAAAACAAAATATAAAAAAGGCTGGAGATGCGGTCTAGTGTTTAAGCCCCCCTGGTTTCAATCCCCAATAGAAAAAGAAATAGTGCACATGTTAATAGTTTCATAAATTTTGTATGAATATTCTTAATTAAAAATGAAAAATTTTTATCAAAGAATTATATATAATGTTTTCTAAATGCTTTTATTTTCTGGCTAAAGATTTCATGGAGATGACTGAAATGAACTATCAGCATATACTGAGTTCATAGAATAGTAGATGGAGCATTTTTTCCCTCTGTACAAAATGAATGTGTAAAGAGAACACTTGTTAGCATTTGATAAAGCAAATTTTTAAAACATAAGTCATGAGAACATAAATAGTGTAGGCACCTTACATGTCATACAATTACTACATACATTCTTTCCACAAATGAATAGGATAGTTTAGGGGTTACCAATGTGAATGCATTAGGAATAATTTGTAATTTCTACCTTCATAATGTGTAGCATTTTCAGTTTTTTTTAAATGTATAAATGCATTTGTATTAACTTGTTAGAGTTAATGGATTGAAAAATAATACAATAAAGTAAGCAGAGAGGAATAGCTATTAAACTTTTTTTTTCAGCCACTAATGATGAGATATTATAGTGAGAGAACTTTTACATGAAACACTTTTTAAAACATCTTTGCTCTTTAATTGACTTATTGCAATTCCAAATTGCTATCTTATTGAAATCTCCAACAGGTAATTACATGCATTTATCAAGAATTATTTCTCTGTATTCTTTCAATGAGTATTTATTAAACATGTTGAACACTTATTTAACACTAGGAAATATATATGTATATACATACATAAAAATATACATCTCGTGGTAATAAAATTATGTAGACATATACAGAATACAAAACAGATACACATACATATACATATTAATAAGAAAAATATTATGTTTTCACTATTTTATTCCTGGAAATCTAATAACCATTCTACAAATGAGAATATTATTTCATAATAAATAAGTATTTGGTGTTAGGAAGTCTGAAAGTAAATAGTTTTTAGAATATTTGAATGGACTTCATAGTCCCACATAGTACATGTGGGGGTGGTTATACAGCAACAAGAGTCATAGTAGCAACAAAAATACCATTGTTCCAACTATCTTGATTCTTCATTAAATGAATCTTTTCTCATCATTGCTGTTTATAGTTAATACCAGCTAACATCAGATTTCTTCTGGCTTTGATCACCATAAATTTCTTTTATATAATATACATGATTGCTTAGGGGAGTTTATATTCACAGCAAATTAAGAAAAAGTCATAGAGTTTTCATATATTCCTTGCCCCACACATGCAAGGAATGTTGTTAAGATACCCTACAATGGTAGAACATTTATTACAATTGATAGACCAACACTGGCACATCACTATCACCTAATGTTTGTAGTTTACACTGGGGTTCCCACCTGGTATTCTACATTCTATGGGTTGATAAATGCTTGTTAATATGTATCCTCCACTGTATTATTATACCAAATATTTTCATTGCTCCCCAAAACATACTCTGCACTGTTCCTTTTCATAGTTTCTCTTGCCTAGTTCCTGTCAACCACTAAATATTCACAGTTTCCATACATTTCCTTTTCAGGAATATCACATTGTTGGAGCAATACAGTATGTAACCTTTCCAGATTGGCTTTCACTTAGTAATGTACATTTGAAATTCTTTCTTATTTCACAGACTGATAGCTCATTTACTTTTAAAAATTAATAATATTTAATTATCTGGATTACCATATTTTTATTTATCCATCTATCTATTGGAGAGCATCCTGGTTGCTTCCACGTTTTGGCAATTATAAATCATGCAACTGTCAACATCCATGTGCAGCTTTTCATGTAGAAATAAGTCTTCAACTCTTTTGGTAAATGTTCAGAAACACAATTGCTGGATCATATGATAATAAAATGTTTAGTATGTTCAAAAGTGGCTGTACCACTACACACTCCCACCAGTAACAGGTAAGAGTTCTTGTTGCCTCACAACCTGGTCAGCATTTAGTGATGCCCGTGTTCTGGATTTTGGCTATTCTCACAGGTGTTCAGAAATTCCATGGGCTTTCAGATACAAATACCTAAGTATATCAAAGGACAGGGATTCAGGGGTAACCTGTGGTTCAAATGTGACAATTAACAATGTTACCTTAATCACCTAAGCAATATATGAGGTTTGAGAAGAATTCAAATGTATTTTGTATAAGTTTTTCAGAGTTTCAGTTTTAGAAGATATTTTAAAAATTCAGTGAATATTTTATCCCCCTCTTAGACTGATCCCCAATTCTCTTTGATTTCTTCTGGGTAAAGAGTTTATTATATTTTAACATTCTGAAATATTGTCAATGTTATGCTTCTACTTTTAAAATTAGCAAACAATATTTTACTTTCTGACTAAAATTTATATTTAGGATTACTTTCCTTATACTATACCTTATACTTTCTTATAACTAGTTTATCTGTTGATAAACAGTAAGACTATCTAGGAAGACTATCTAAGATTCCAAATATATATTTTACATGAATATATTTTGAAGGGAGGTTGAACCCTTATTGTCTGGACAGTTGTGAAAGAGTAATGTGAGAAACACGTTGCATTGACTTAATACTATTGTTGTTTTAAATATTGTTCAATTTTTAAGATTTAACTTTGTATTTATTAATTTTACCAAAACATCCTAAATGATTTGTTCCTGTCCTTAGTATTCATTTGTGGTGATTCTGCAATACTTCTTTTAATATTATTTTGTTCTTTGTAACTGAGAGTGAATAGTAACATCTCTCAGAATCCAACTTGAAAAATTTTAGTTTTGAGTAACATGTATTAATTCTACATATTAATAGGTTTTATTGTGATATGTCACACAGGCATGCAGTGAATACTAATCTCTTTTTTTGTGTGTGATAGTGGGGATTGAACCCAAGGGTGAGGTACCACTGAACTACATCCCCAGACCTTTTTATTTTACTTATATTTTGAGACAGGGTCTTGCTAAATTGCAGAGACTAGTCTCAAAACTGTAATCTTCTAGCTTCATTTTCTCTAATGGCTGGGATTACAGACATGCCTACTGCACCAGGCTCCAACCTCTATTTTTTTTTAATGTTTTCTATTAAATTTTTTTTATTCATTCTAATTAGTTGTACATGACAGTAGAATGCATTTATATATTTTGATTAATCATACATAAATGAATTATAGTCTCTCACTTTTCTGAATATATATATTGCAGGATCACATTGGTCATGCAGTCATATATGTACATGAGGTAATAATGTCAGTTTCACTCTAAATCCTTCCTACCCCCATAACTTTTCCCCTTTCTTCACTCCCCTCTACCTAATCTAAAGTAACTCTCTTCTTCCCTAGTACCCCACAACCTCTGTTTTGAATAGTTATTCTGCTGTTCATGATAGCCTTTTTAAAAAGCTGTTTTCTCTCTGATTCTGAAGATAGCTTTTATTGATCTTTAGCATAACTATAACTGTTGATAAAATTGCCTTCTCTCTTATTGTTATTCTTTACAAATGAATTATTATCACTTAATAATTACTTTGTGATGTCCTAAGTTTTTTGTTCTGTGGTCTCAGTGTGATGTTTTGATGTGGAATTGCTTTAATTCATCCTGATTAGGCCTTTTTAGAATCAGTTTCTAAGAAGTTCTTAATTTATTCTGTCAATACTATCACCTCAATTCATTGAAATTTTCATTTGAAATTTTCTGTTAAGTGTATGTAGATCATGTAATTCATTCCTTAATATGCCTTATATTTTCAACATGTTGGTTTTGCTAGATGGTACCACTATATTATGTCCTACAATTGCTTTTTGTTGGGACTAATGACACATTAACTAACTCAGGCTGACTCCTTACTCCCTGGCAAGTGAGCAAGATCAAGGCCTCAAAGGCGGTTTCAAAAGACGATGATGATAAATTGGACCACCTTCAAGGATTGGTTAACAACAGTTCCATGAATGCAATCAGTTCTTGCTTGCCATATAGTCCTATGGGACTCTCGCCTTCATGAACCGCCCCCCCCACTAACCTTTAAGTTGATTGGTTCCCGCCTAGCCTCCACCCTACATAAAAGCTGTGTGACTTCCTCAATAAACTAGTTCCTGCTGTGACTGTTCTCCCTGACGTGTCTGATTGTACTCTTCCCAGAGGGCTGGGGGTTGGTCAGTCAGCCCTACCTATCCTGGTCTGACCTTGTTGGGGAGTGTCCCCTTCCCTTGTTGCTGATTGAGAAGAGCAGGGGGCATAAGACCTCCACAGCTTTTTCTAATTAATTGATGCTTTCTTCATCCACATGTAATTTTTCATTCTTCATCAATATCCCCAAACCACAAGAGGCATAAATTGGTGGCTAAATTCTTAAACTTTGTCTTTTTTTTTTCTTTAAGCAGATTATATGAAAAGCTAAATATTTAGGACTCTTTGCCAGAATATATGTGTTTTTAAAATTTATTTGTACTCTGCAGTTTATTAAATTTGGAGTCTGCTTGCAGGGTACAAATTTATGTACAACTGGAAATGAAAATAAATCACAAGATCAAAAGTCTTGGCTTTAAATGAGAATGAAATCCATCACCTCTAAGTTGGAAGATCAACATTTCCTCCCAGTCCCCCACTAAAGGAAGTTTCACTATCAAATTTTCAGTTCACCACCCTGCATGATCAAGCTATTTAATTCTTTCTAGTTATTTTCTGAATATATAATGTTCTTTCTGTTTCATGACTGCATTTGTACAATTTTCTAGCACATGTTTTCGTATCATTTAGTTTTTCACAATTCTAAAATCAGAAGTCAGAATTTAATCCAAAGAATCAAAATATTCTCATAACTGCTTAAACATGTAAAGAAGGGCTTATTCCCCTGTTTTAAAAAAGTGCATTCATGAGTTCAGTAAAATATTCTAAAATTTGAAAAGCAAGGAATGTGTTTTTTGTTTTGATGATTATAATTACCTGTCCCCCTAAGTAGTTAAAACTACAGGAATTCTTGATAGGGAAGCAAATAAAAGAAATCACAATGCTATTACTCAACTCTTAATCCCTATCATACTAGTGCCATGAAGAGTATGAGTCCATGTTTGTCATGTTTAACTGTAGAGAGTTGTCAAGACTGATTCTTCCCCCTTTTCCTTTTGCTCCTATTCTGGTTAAGCTAACGTCAAAGCTCTGATACTCCCTTCTGTAGCATCAGCTAGGAGTTCAAACCATACAAGTTGAAGTTCACCCTGGCTACACTCCTTCGCATCCATAAAAAGTATTCAAGCCTGTGTCCTTCCTGCCTTTTCAACCACTTTGGATGTGTTTGGGAATGACCATATACTCCCCCAAAAGCCTCATTACATGAGGGATACACCCCTTTTGCATGTTATGTGTTTTATAACCAGTTTTGACTTTGAAATCAAATTTGGAGTGGAAGTCCATGCAACTTTGGTGCAGTAATTACACAACAGAAGACTATTTGGCACAACACTATAAAAATGTGAATCTTACTGTGATTTATTGAGAATATTAAGTACCACTCAACATGTTTTTATGAATAAAATCAGAAGATTTTGCTTAAAAATGAATTTAAATGAAAAAATGTGCATATTCTGAATAATGAAATTTATTCAAGAATAGGGAAGTTAAAAGGTAGATCAGTTATCACTATGATTTGAATTTTATATTACTTTATTTAAATCCCTATTATGCCAGAGATATGATTAATTCCTAATTTTCAAATGGCACTAAATGGAAATCAGAATGACTATAATGAAGAAATATGATAGGATTCTTGTACATTTCAGTTTATTTTGTTTAATATTACTTATCTGTACTTATATTAATAGTATACATAAGTTTACCTATCTCTCAGTTGTTTCTCTTTCTTTGATTAAAAGACAAATTAAACCATGAATTCTGTGTGTGTTTGTGCGTGTGTGTGTGAGAGAGAGAGAGAGAGAGGGAGGGAGGGAGGGAGGGAGGGAGGGAGAGAGAGAGAAAGAGATAGAGAGAAGGAGAAAGGGGGAAGGGAGAGGGAAAGGAGTTTAAAGGAGTTGACTGGTGAATTTGTTGGATAGCAAATTCAAATTAAGAATAGCAGGCAAGCAGGCAGGAAAATAAGGAAGGAGGGCATGTTGCAATTTGGAGTTTGATTTATATTTGTCAGTTTGTAGGACAGGTTGGAACCTCTGGCAGTATTTAATGCTGAAGACTTAAGGTAAAATTACTTTTCTGGTGAAACCCTTTTTGCCCTTAAGTTCTTTGATTAGAAGAGGGACACATGTATTACATGATCAAAAGCAATCTTCTTTAAGTTATCTAATTGTAGCTGTGCAGCACAGCTACCAAATACCTTTACAGCAATGACTAGGTTAGTGAATAATTAAATCAGTACTATGATGTAGCAGAGTTGACACATAAAACTACCACAGATAGAAAAAGCACTATGTAATTATGATATTACACATACACTATTGTATGAGCCATTGCAATGAAACTTCTGAGTAAAGTCAAAGTGATTTCTTTCTTTTTCTTTTTTATAATGCAGAACATCAAATGGTCACTTAGAAGCAGTTAAATATATTAATTATGGGCAAGAATATGAAGCATGAAGACTGTTCTATACTGGTAGTGTGCATGTAAAATGTTATAATGGATTTGGAAAACAATGTAATGTGGGACCAGGGTTGTGGTTCAATAGTAGAGCACTTGCCTAGCATGTGTGGGGCACTGGGTTTGATCCTCAGCACTCAAAAAAATAAATAAATAAAATAAAGATATTGTGTCCATCTATAACTAAAAATATAAAAATTAGAGCTGTCTTTATTTTATTAAAATGCTTATCAAAGCACATAGACTGCTAAAGCAAGTTTAAAGTGAAAAAACCAAACAAGATGCTGAACATAAAATTATATAAAAGCATGATTCCAGCTCTTATATATTATACAAATTATGATATACCTAGGAAATATCAGAGTCATATCAGAATTTTGAGTGATTATCTGAATGTAATGTGATGACAGGTGGTATTTATATTATTTTCTTAAATTTCAGACTTTCTTCTGAGTGTATTTTTGTGCATATCAATATTTACATATTTTAGACTATTGATCCATCCATCCTTATGTACAATTAAGTTAATATCAAATATAAGGAGTAATAAAGGAGGTAGGTCTTTTTGAGGTTGTTTTCGAGTAAATATTTAAGCCAAAAATAAAGTAAAATATTGGCTGAAGTATACTTAGAATGATTTCAAAAGAACTGAATTAGATAAAGACTACAAACAATTGTTTAGAGTCACAGTATTCACATCAATATTATTCTGAATGTGATCAGAGCTGATCACATGCATGCCATTTACAGCACCTATTCCTTACTAAGTACTGAACAGTCTGGTGAGCACAATGAGGTCATTTAAACAGAAGTAAATGATACTTGAGAAACCCGACTCTTTTACAAACAGCCTAATTACACAGTATGTCTATGTCTAATAGATTTAAATCATGCATGATTAATAATAAAGGTGAAAGATATCTTTATAGATAGTTTCCAGAGGTTTTAAATATACTAACTTTTGTTGAACACTAAAAGAGTTAAATGAGATTTTAATGGACTAACTGTAAAAGCAAGAGTCTTGTTTTAGTATACTTTTTATGATTACATTTTATGGAACTCATGATAAAGAGAACAGTCAGCATTTTAACTTTTTTGTTATAAAAATCATAAACTCATCTATATATACCAACAGATAAATCTTCACAAAATATTCAAATCCAAGTTGAGGCAAATATGTATTGTATTAAATTTGCTGATTCTTTTCAAGTATAACTACCTGCAGAGAAATCTGTCATAAAATAACAGAAATTCCTAAACAATGATGTAAGATGAATTGTTCAAAGTCATCTGAAGGCAAAGAACTGTGCAACAGTGTAATTTTGAGACTCCAGCTATGTTATTTGATTTCTGACATCAGAGTAACTTTAATTTGCAGTCAAACCTTTTATGTATGTTTAATACATTTTCATTGTATTTTATTCATTAAGGCATATAAGGTGTCAGTTATTATTTTGAGAAAACTGACAATTTACTCTTTATTCACTACAAGAGTCAGTTATGTAATACCAGGAAAAGATATGTTTTGACTTCTGAACTTATTTATTTAGGCTTCTAAATTTATTTAGAGTTCTAAATTTATTTCTGTGGTACTTTCGATTGAACCCAGGGAGTCATGCCTGCTAGACAAGCACTCTGTCACTAAAACTCTGACTTCTCTATATAGAATAATTTTATCCTTATTTTTTGTCAGTCTAACAATGTAGTCCAATGATGAATTTAAAATCAGTAGACCTTGTAAATGACATATTCTATTTTAGAAAGGAATTATGCATATTCCTTTAATAAACTACTTTTAAATATATGTGTATATGTATTAAGAATTCCATACATTCAACTATTCAGGTTCCATATTGTTTTTTTTTGTACTCCATCTTGAATTGACTGGTGCTTTACCACTGAGCTGCATTTGCAGCTGTTTTTATATTTCATTTTGAGACAGGGTCTCATTAAGTTGTTCAGCACCTCTCTACATATGTTGAAGCTAGTACTGAACTTTCAGTCATCCTGCCTCTGCCTCCCAAGGTGCTGGGATTACAGCAGTGCACCATCATGCCTGGACCCAGGCTCAATCTTCAATACTAAACAAAGTAAATAAGCAGATTTATCTAGATAAGAACAGCTGGTATTAGAAGAGGAAAAGAAACTAAAAGAGTTGATTCATCAAGCAGATCAAAATGTCCAAGTTATAATTATATTTTGCTCAATAACAAAAGTGAGCAGCACTGTATAGACATGTAGAATGTGGATCTTATTTTCTGAGGAAGATTGATTATGACATTTGATAAAATAAAACCTAGGTCCTTATGAAGAAACCAAACAAACAAGCAAACACAAAATTAGTTACAAACCTTCTAATTAGTTGGTGTTTTATAACAGAGTAGTGGGAGAGAAAACTTCCAAAAACAAAAAAAAAACTGTCAAAATAACAGTTACTAGTTTGAGAGGTATAAAAATATTCAATGATATGTTTATCAGGTACAATAATTCAAGTATATACTCTGGATGCTCTTGAATTGACAGATTTCCTTGATAAGCATTTCATAGAAAATACATATATTCTTACTTTAATTTCAATATCTTGATAGCTAATTTGTTTTTATAAAATTCTTAACACCAATATTTTTTATCCTGGTTATTTTAAAACACTATATGTTATGCTATTGTTAACATTACAGGGAAGAACCAAATGAGATTTGAATTTCCCAATTCATTGTCTCATATTTGTTCAATGACAGCAGTATATAAGGAAAATATTGAAACTCAAAGTTAAATAATTGCCTGGAGACAAGCTTTAGATGTTCATGATGATAAATCTCTGATAATCTTTTAGAATATTTTAATTAACACAGATTGAGTAAAACTAAATATCTGCACTCTGTGCTCATTCCTGAGTATCCATAAATGATTAAGACCTAAACTTCACCCAGCAGAAGGGCTAATGAGAAATATGACATGAGACTTTGTCAGGGTTGTGGTACCAATATGAATGATTCTTCAATGTGTATTTTACTCCCATCTCCGTTTTTCCTCTTGTATTCCAGAGAACCATTTAATTTTCCTACTGAAGACTAAAGCAGAAATAAAAAAATTGAAAATAATTCAACCTAGTTTAGAGATGTAAGCATTCTTATTCAGCAGTGTTTTACCCTCTGAAGTTTTCAGAAAGAGAAAGAGTATTCCAATTAGAACCAGAAATGAAAAGTTTATTTGTAGCACTGTGAAGTAGAAAAATTGAAAGAGATAAAGAGATCATTTGGACATAGAAGATCACTTGGAAACAGAGTAGGGGAGACTGTTGTGTGATTTCACAGAGTGTAATTTGAAATTCATTGTTCTTGTTGACTTATAAATATTTTCATAAGCAGATGTCACAGACCATAGGCAACCTACATGGATATTGGGAGAAGAAAGGGAGAATATAGATTCCTGACCAATTTAGATCCAGGCCTGTGAGAGAGTCTCTATTTGATCTGGGGTATGGATAGACGTACTACCATTGTTACTATGGTGCATGTCCTTCATTTGTTCCATGGTACAAAGATGGTATGTGTTTCTATTGAAACAAAGATAGTAGCTATTACCTCTGGAATATTAGGTATGGCTTGAGAGAAAAATAAATTCTTCCATGTTCTTATGAACAGTTTGATGAATGTTTATTTTAAATGGAACAATTTCACAGAAATACTGGGGAACAATATCTGCCAAATTATATAGTTATATCATGAGCATGATTAAGTATGTAACAAAAAAATGACACCATTATGTATAGTTATAGTGCATCAATAAATGTATGCAAATATCATTTAAAAAGAAAGAAAGAAAGAAAGAAAAAAAAAAGAAAGAAAGGAAGAAGAAAGGGAAAAAAACAGGAACTATTTCACCAAGGTCTGGGTATTGGTTAATCACATCAGACGGTATAATAGAAGCAAGAATGTCAAAGACTGCGGACAGTGTTGGAGGAAGAGAGACATTAATAAAGCCCAAAGGAGGAAATCAGGTAGTGGAGCTTGCATAGACCAATGACTTCTATGGAAGGGTTCACAGAAATAAAAATCCCTCTCCATTGTTAGGACTTCTCTGGTCATATTTGATGAGAAAACAGAGCCAGAGAAGACAGCTGGTACATCTACAGAGGTCAACCTTCTGGAATACTATGATAGAAAAGAGAGGAGTGGCACTTGGGGCCAGTGGAAAGCATCCACGCCAACTCACTGCTTTGTTTGGGCAGGGTTTCAAAGGAATGGTTTCTCAGATGTACTCACGATCTGTCAGGGTAAGGAAGGATTTAACATTGTGGAATATAAAAGGCTATGAGAGCATGGCAATGTATGTCATCCTCTTCTTTTAAAATTAGATTTAACTGAGACATTAAAAACACAGAAATTGTACATATTAATGTAGTACCATGTCATGCTTCAATACATGTATTCATGGTGTAATCAGACCAAACATATCTCCTCAAATATTTATCATTTTATATGGTGCAAACATACAACATCCTTTCTTCCAAATTTTTGAGAAATATAGGGCAGCATCAGTATCTACAGCCACTCTACTCTGTAATACCACACTGGAACTTCTTATTCTTATCTAACTGCAAACTAGTACCCTTTGATCAACAGTTCTTCACTCCCCACTCTCCAAAAGCACATTGTTAGGAGCTAGTAGAAGGTAGGACAGGGAGCAAATAGGAATATTTTAGGGGGTATGGCATAACACTTGAACACTGAGCCTGAGCCACGTGTGGGCACACTACCACTCCATGCATCTCTGCAGAGGTGTAGGCTCAATTGTTGCTCTGGATATCACTTAGAAAACACAAGTTGAAATATATGATTATTAAGAATTTCAAGACAGTCAGCAGGGCATTAAACCAAGTACAGAGCTCATTTTGAAGATGGGGGCCTCTGTAACCATGTAGATTCACAGATTGCAGGACAATTGCTCCTTGTTCATGAGCAGTACCTTCTGGAATTGAAAAGAAAAGCAGTGAGTTCCAAAGATTAATTTCTATGATCAAACGAATGCCTCCTATGTGGGGATGCGTGGCAAATGCTGACAAGGGGTTCAAAGAACTGGGGGCTTCACTGAAATAGAGGCATTTGAAGAGAAAAAAAAAAACTGAAATGATCATAGGTTATAGTCAAATAGTAGGATTTAGGTGCCATTTTTTTCAAAGAGTAGAAGGGTAGGTGAAGGCAAAGAACCAAACTGATTTGTGAATAGAGGAAGTCAAGTGAAACAGGGCAGAGATGACACTGGTGTTTAGGGAATACGTGCTGTGGAGGATCTTGAAGGGGGGATGGGGAGATGATTACTGTGATTGAGGAGATGTGCAGAAGCGATGGCTGACCTGATCTATTGGGGAACTGGTTAGGTACAGTGAGGGAGATAGTGATTCAGGAAGCAGAAATTTTTTTTTTTTTTTATCAATTCAGAGATAATAACCAGAATACTGAGATTGAGGACAAAGAGTTCATGTGCTCCTGAAGAAAGACTTGGGTGTTAAGATCTTAAATGGAGCTGCTAGGATATGAAAAGACCCCTCGTTTCTACATGATATGGAACAACTGGTAACTGACCTTATAAAACAAGGCAAGGGTGACAGTATCATGAACAGATTTCATAATTTAACTCTGGTCAGGCGGTAAAGTGAAGTTATCATGAAAATTTTTAGGATCAGTGTTGGTTAATAGTAAATGCTGTGCTGGGAAACATGCAGCAGCTTTTAGAACCTGGGCTATACAGTTTTCCCTTTCTTATGGGGTTTAACCACCATGAAAACTCATGAAAGCCAGGGTGGCCCCTTGAAGCCAAACCCTGGCTTTCATGCTGTTGGTGAGCCATTCTCTTTGTGTGAGAGAAGGACCTGAGCCAACATTTGAATCAACAGAATACAGGACAGTTGATGGAATTTCTCTTGTAGGATAAAATTACATAGCATTGTAACCCATGATGCTAAGGATAATGGTCCATCCTTGTTGGCCTTTAGGAAATAAAAGGCCACATTTGCGTGACTCTCATGGTATTGAACTGAGGACAGACACTACCCAGCTGCTCAAGCAAGAAACTAAGGCCCAGTGTCAAAGAGCTCACAAGGACCTGAATGCTGCTAAGAACCATGTGAGTGAAAACTGGAATCTTCCTAGTTGAGCTTCAGCAGAGGCAAAATCACTAGCCATCATTTTGACTAAAGCTTGCTGTGGCCCTACAGCAGAAAACCTGGCTAAGCCACACCCTGACTCCTGACCATGGAGTCTGTGAGAAAGTCAGGATGCATTGCCATAAACTGCTCAGTCCATGGTAATATGCTGAAGAACAATAGATGATAAACACAATCTCAGAATTCCAAGCTTCAGGGGTATATGTTTGACAAAAGTCCATTTTCCATATTAAACTTCTCACAGAGATGTAAAGGAATGCTTGGGAATTTGTTGACTTGACCATTAAATAGTGTCTGAGGATGAGGTTATTTTCCATATTTAGATAATCTAAGTACATTAGCTATTATAAATGTTTGGCCTATAGAGAGCACCAGATGGGGATCTACCCAGAGACTGCCCCATTAGTCAACTTAGAATGCCAAAAATAATCATGCTTTAGTCACAAATTAAAATGCCTTGCCTGTCTCACCAAGGAAATTTAAATCTAAAATAAATTTTCTCCACAGCTAAATATTAATTTAAAAAATAAGAATTTAGTGCCTGTGGTTTGAATCTTTATAGAAATAAGAATTTAAAAAAAAGAATTCTTGGTTTGATGAATTTTCTGTTTTGTATGACTACCTCTGCTTTGACATTAATAGGATAGTTTTTAAGTACCATTGTACATTTCTTAATTCGTATGTTATTTAGGAAACAGTTTATTTTTATAGATACAAAATCAGTCTAGACTTAAAGACTAACTTAAGATAAATACTGCTAGAAAAGATTTAAAAATCCTGAAGTTAATATTTAGTTTTAGTCACAGATAAGGATAACCACATTCAGCCATTTTTTGGATTTTTATGTTTATTACTGTGCTTTCAGATCAAAACCACTGACTGTACTCAGATTTTCTTCAGCTAATACAACTACAGAGATGTAATATTTCATTTGCTCTTTCTAATTTTAAAACATACCTCCCACAAGCATTATTTAATAGTGTTAAAACATAAGTTAAAATGGGATATATATAAATGAGTAATATTAATGAAACAGGCAGATAATAACAAAATTTCCTACAAATTATACATGATCTTCTGCCAGATGACATTAGGAGAGAAAATAAAAGAATAAAGTAAAAAAATATTAGAAGTGTCAAGCTTGTCAGGAAATATCAACTGCATACTCAGTGTTTCTGGCAAAGGGTTCAACTCTTGTTTAAGAACAAGGAAATGAAAACCCTGTCGAGAAGGATGGGCATTAGATCCTGGAATAAGCTGGTGATGATGACCATCTCCTCCACCAAGGGTCAAAATAACTCATCACAAGTAAAGCAGGCCATGTAGAGGACAACCCTTCATGCAAAAGTGAGATTTAGCAGAATATGAAATGGAGACATTAAATGCAACATTCTTCCTTTTGCTACTCTGTTTTGTATCAGTGCCTTTTTTCTAAAACGTTTCAGTATGAATGCGACAGACATCATTACCCTATGTACATGTGTGATTACACAAATGGTATGAATCTACATCATGCGCAACCATAGGAATGAAAAGATGCACCCCATTTGTATATAATGAATCAAAATGCAGTCTGTAAAAGTAAAAAAACAAAAAAAATTTAAATTGAGAGAGAACCATGAGCATGATTTATGGAGATTCTCCCTCTATGTAGACTATCCTAGAAGAAGGAGATAAATTTTCAATAAGTGATGTCAATTAAGAATGATGATCAGGAGAAAGGAAATAGATCTGTATCAATAGAATACATGGAGACATCTAACTGGAATAGGAGCATCTACAAGGAAACTGAGTGAACTGCATCCTGAAAGAGAGTTTGGTTGAGTTATAGCTTTAAGGGAAACATTAATTAGGAACTGGGCTTGGAAAAAAGGATGTGCACCTTGGAAAGGTGTTGAAGAACTGGAAAATGTCTTCTGTGGTGCTGGCTTAGAATAGGAAAGAAATGAGAGTTATCATTAAAAATGCAATAATTTAGCCAGGTGCAGTGACACATGCCTATAATCCCAGTGACTCAGAAGACTGAGGCAGGAAGATTCCAAATTCAAAGTCAGTCTCAGTAATTTAGGGAGGCCCTAAGCAACTTAATGAGACTCTGTCTCAAAATAAAAAAAATAAAAAGGGGTGTGGATGTGGGTCAGTGATAAAATGCTTCTGGGTTCAATCCTTGATCCTTGGTACCCAAATAAAACCAAACCAAACCAAAGGAAACAAAAAACAGTGATTTAATTTAGATCTTACCTGAAGTCATTCTCATGGAATGAAGGGGATATTTATTCCCTGTGAAGAGTGATTCTCTTATTTTGATTAACAGAAAAAGAAATAGAGGCATAGTAAATTTAACCAACTCTCACAAGGAAGAAGTCCTGGCAGGATTCAAACCAAGGGGTTGCCCATCAAGTTTGTTGGCCTATTTCTTTCTGGACTTCAGAATTCCTTTTAGAGAACTTTATAATAGCTAGATTTCTTCGATTCAGAAAACTTGCCTAATCAGTGAGACTGAAAAGGCAAATGGGAATATTTTAGCAAGCAGTCCAAGAAAGATCAATTTGTCAGATTTGACAAGAACCACAGAGGAAAGGATCTACTTTTCTTGGATGATTAAACCAGCTACTATTGAGTGAAAACATTTACTTAGTGTCATGCAAAATAGATCAATTAATGTACTAACATTTCAACTTCTTTTAGAATTAATTAGATATGGCCCAAGATGAAAATTTGCAAAAATGTTGGCAAACAGAACTCCTGCAGATTCATAATCATTTGGAGTCCTTGAATGGACTCATTCCACCCCAACCCAACACACAATTTAACTTAGTGCCTGAGGTTAACTTCTGTCATGTCAAACCACTGATATTTGGGTGGAAAGTTTTATTTATTTATTTATTTATTTACAATAGCACATTAATAAATTGTAGAAGTCAAGCATACCTCTGTGTATTTGCCTTATAAATAGGAAAGAAGTACATAGGACTAATGATTCCTTTGAGGAGAACCATTTGATAACATTTTAATCATATGCTATGTTCTTCTGACCTCTCAATACTTCTACTTGGAAGAACATGTATCTCCTTCCATTTTAAACTTATCTTACTCACATCTAAATTGATCTCCTTCTGCTATCTTTCCAATAGCTTCACCCTAGTGTAATTCCCTACATAAAGATAACAATACTACTGATCATAATATTTCTATTCATGTTTAGGTCTCCTAATTTATTTTATTCCCCTTAGAAATCTGTTATATAAGTCTCTTTTTGTCTTACTTTCCATATCTAATTATCATATTAGTCAAGAGGTAGTTTTAGTCAGGTCCTGCTAATTTATTCATGCACACACTCAATGCTGGTTCCATTTAGAATGTCGTAGGAGTACATGATACACTTTTACTAAATGTGACATTCATGTTAATGATCCCTGCTGCAGGACTTGGAAAAAAGACATGAAGAGCACTAAGAAGTTTTATGTGAGCCACATAACTTGTCCATTGGCAGAACACTTTCAAGTAATGTTAGTAACATAAACGGAAGTAAAAAAATAAAAGATGAAAAACATATATGAATTGGTAGAAATTTTATATAATATTTCAATGAATTCTGTTATGCTTTCCAGGTACTGTTCTGACAACATGAAAAATGCCAGAATCCTTTGTGTGCTGTGTAAACCTTTGCCAAGACTCTGAAAATATATCAGGATCAGCAACTTTATTTTGAGGAAGTAAATATGTTTTCCCTGTGAAATAGTTCTGATATTTTGCAATTATAAAAGTAGTACATCATATTTGTAACATGGAGGAAGGTACACACAACCATATTTTAACCATTTAGAATTTAAATAATAAAAAAATGTATTGAGCTGTGATAGGTGTTCATCTATATATTCAAGGATTTCAATAGTCCACATATTTATTCCTGAAAAATGTATTAAAAAGCCAAAATTGATTGTGAAAAATGAATTTGATAAGTTTTAAAGGTTTAAGAAAAAAAACTTTTAACATTATTTATACACTGGTTCAGGAATTTCTATGTGTTCACGTACCCTCTTAAGTGTCAATTATCTACTTTAGTTCTAATAACTTTAACCAGAACACATGCAACAATTTTTAATGTACTGTTAAGTCATATGGTTTTAATAAATACATAAAACCTAAGAAGAAACTTTTAAGCTCCTTATAAGTATACTTTATTATCCGTTGATCCTATAAAAATGTGGAACTGTGTAGTCTGATATAACTCATGCATAAAAGGAATTGTAAAGCATAAATTTGGCATTCTTGAATTTTAGGATTGTTCATCTTAAATTCATGGCAGGCAAGCTGTTAGTTATGTTCCAAGTAAACCCTGAAATACATTTTGTAGACCATGGAAAATAAAAAGAACTGAAGAATGAAAAGTGGAAGGTTTGCGTGGTATGTGGGTCGCACTCAAAAATAGATCATAAAAATCAAACTGCAGCAAATAAGGTATATTTTTAACAATGGCTTTTGAACATCAGGAATCTAAACTAGAATCAAATACCTTCTGCAAATACCAGTTTTTCTTTTCCTAAGGTTCACTTTCAATCAGTCTAGACAAGCTGTCCTATGAGGCTTTAAGTGTGTGCTATCAAAGAAGCCAGAGAACACACTGCAAAATCAAGACCAAGTCTCCTCACTCCTTCTATCCTACTCCATGACAGTCAGCTCTACTCTATTGCAAGACTTTGCTCTATCTTCTTTTACCACCAATAGGTTTTATTGTTTCACATTGTATATTTATACAGGAAAGCTTTCCCTCCACCCACTACCCCCAGTATTCATTCATTCTTGTTCTTCCTCTATTCCTTTCACTCACCTATAAGAAATTTTCTCTATCAAAACAGTGTGTTTCATTTGCCCATCTTTTTTGGTTTTGAGTCTGTTTTTTTGCCATAAGGTTAAAGAGACAGAAGAGAAAATGGTCATTCTAAGATGACAAGTCTGACAGGGATGTCACTATTTACATAAATATCAGAGTCTTGAGTCTTGGTGTTGAGTGAGGAACAAAAAAAAGGAGTCACTTTAAATATGCAACCAAAGGTATTCTATACATATAAAGTATAAATATATGTATATATATATATTAAATATACAAATATAATTGTAAATATATAAATGTAAATATACAGGTATAAATATAATATAATATAATATATATATATATATTTATACCTTTAAAAGACTGAGTGGTTCAAAAGCTCTACAGTCTACACTTAAGAGTCTCTTTAAAATATGAGTAAGAATAAATGATAATAGAAAAAAAATTACAAAAAAGATACCATGATATAAATAAACATTCCAAGTTTAAAAAAACTGGGTATTTTTTTTTAATAAAGGTTGTAAGAAAGTCCAACAAAAATTCAATAAAAAAGAAAATATAGCTAAATAAACTATATGTAATGTACTCAGTGAGATCAAATAATTAAAAATGTGAAAAACAGGTTAAACTCAATAATTAGAGCTCCAGAAATAATGAAGAGAAAAACAGAAACATTTGAAAAGCACTATATTAATTTTTTCTGAAAAGTTGAAAGATACCAATCTAAATATCCCAGAGGTGAAATAAATGTCAAGCAAAATAAATTAAAAACAAGGAAAATAAACTCTTATAATGATGGAACTTCAAAAACAAAAAGGATAAAGAGATAATAATCACTCCAAGAATAAAAAGAAATCCCTTCAAAGAGATTGTAATTAAATCTGTTGATGCAAAGCATCAATGAAAAGTAGAAAAACTGACATAATACCTTCCGTGGATTAAGAGAAAAGTATTAACTCATGATTCTATCACAAGAAAAACACTTTTCAATACCTATCTTGAAATAAAGATATTTTCTAGCAAACAAACTGAGTGTGAAATTGTCAAATCTGCCAAATGCAATTCTCAGAGATGTATTGAAGATGAAAGGAATAACATCCAGATGGAATGTGTGACATACAGGAATTATGAACAAAGAAATTTTCCATTATAGGGATAAGTTTTTTTTTTTAAAAAAGAGTGACACAATCATAATAATTAAAGTCTAGGAGGACTATGAATGCAATAAATCTTTTTGAAAAAAATCAAAACCAAGTAAATAAACATTAATGTGATAATGGCAAAGTATCCCAAAGACCTTGTGTTTTTCAGCTTAAGGTATATAAAGTAACTTTCCACATTAGAAGTTGAGTATGAATGACAAATTTCTGAAATGTACATTAATAATTAGAAATTTTGAAAGTTCTAAAGTACAAGTATAAAATCTATTTTAAAAGGATAGAATGTGAAGTAAGGTGAGAAAGTAGAAATAAAGAAACACTGAAGATTGAGTAAATTAAAACCACAAAATAAGAAAAAAAAAAGTAAGTGAAGTCTCTCAGTAATATAAGCTAAGATTGTCAGTGTGGATTTAAAAGCAATTATACAAAAATATTGATGGCATTAATCCATTATGTTTGCATTTGTATGTGTATCCAAATATAGTATGTTTAAAATAAAAAATTAAAAGATAAAAAACACGTCATAAAAAATATAAACAAAAAATTTTAGTGACATTAATAAAATTCAAACAGTCTTCGTGAGAAAATATCATTCCTAAAGTGGGTCACAGTATAACCATGAATGCTTCATTTTTCTGGAAGGCTTTTAAGATATGATCTTACTTGCTCTTAGCAATTTAAAGCAAATAACTATAAGGTGACTGAGATACCTCCATAATTCCACACTTGTTCACCCATCTAATTATTTCTTCATTCAATTATCCCAATGTTATTCTTTTTTTAATGTTTTTTTTTTTTTTTAGTTGTAGATGGACATAATACCTTTATTTTCTTTACTTATTTTTTTATGTGGTGCTGAGGATCTAACTTAGTGCCTCAAGTGCTAGGCAAGCACACTACCACTGAGCTATGGCCCCAGCCCCCATTGCTATTCTTAATGTTTACTAGAAGCTGTGTCAGTTCCAGACACTGATAATGTAATAAAGAACAACATAGAAAAACACCAGCTTTGTGGTATTTATATGAATAATTTATACATACAAATATACAAATACACATATATACATAATATGTATACCTATGTATTAAATACATATATTTTAATATGTTATTAAATTTATATATGTTTATGCGTTTGAGCAAGGAGAAGGAGGCAAGGAATTACATATGGTAAATAATGTAGTGTGTGGGAGAGATCTAATGAACCTGAGGGGATTGTTTTAGACAGGGTGATGGGGTGAGTAGGATATCTTTACTGAGAACATGATATTTACTTACTTATTCATTCATTTATTGAGACAAGGTTACACTATGTTACTCAGGCTGGCCTTGAACTCCTGGGCTCATGCAATCCTCCTGTCTATTCTCCCAAGTAGCTAGATGCCACCGATACCTACAAAGATGATATTTAAATGAAGACTCGAAGAAAATTAAAGAGTAATGAAGCAAATATCTCATGAAGATATTTTCCTGGAGAAGAAAATAGCAAGTAAAAGTACCCAGAACTGGGAGTTTAAGAATATACAGTAGAGGTTAATATGACTAATAGCAAGCAGGTGATGAGTGAAAGGGAAAGAGAAAGAGAGAGAAAGAAAGAGAGCAAGACCCAAGGGCAAGGTGAATAGGAACTTGAGGCAGAGAAGAGAGTAGGCAGGGTGGACTACCCACAGTCTTCTGAACCAGTGTGAGTCCTCTTTAAACAACTGGCTTGTACTTTAAATAAGATGTGATGCCACTGGAGAGTGCTTAGCAGCCTGGTGTGATGACATTAGTAAGATCAACCTACCGTCTGTGTTAAACATGGATTCCAGGTGACAATGGGTAGAAGGAGAAAATTACAGGAAACAACAACAACAAAAAATAATTCTATTAATTTGGACAGGTATAGATGATGGCATTTGGTCAGGCTTTATATATTTTAGGTCCCATCTCACTCTTTGATTGATAAATTAGTTGGAGTAAATAGCAAGCTTATAACTTCTGACAAGCAACAAAAAATCTGAATCATCATTTCTTTTGGCCACTGCACTGGAGATCCTTGTCACATCAGAATCAAAGCAAAATCAATAGGAATTGGAAAGGAAGATAATCCTTCCTACTGATGATGTAATTCATCCTTCATGGAGACAGGAGAAATTTTGCAGGTTTCCTCTACAGATAATTAGTATTCAATGCATACTATGCACCAGCAACAGTTAGAGAATATATGTGAGATTGAGATATCTGTAAATTAATAAAAATACAAAATGCCTAGTAAAATATATAAAATATATACAAAAATTACAAACTTTATAGTCAGAAATTAAGGAAAATGTAAGTGAATTAGGAAACAAACTTTTTAAATTATGATTTAGGTTGAAGAAGAGCAATATTCCCTAACTGAAATTTTAAATCAACAAATGCTAATCTTGCTTTTTTTAACTCTGTGTGTGCGTGTGTGTGTGTGTGTGTGTGTGTGTGTGTGCTTGTGTGTATTGTTCTTGTTGTTTTGGTCTGAAACCTGTCAAGTTGAGACTAAAATAAACAAAAAATGAAAGAAGAGCAAATGTTAAGAATCACTATTACAATTTTGTTCCTTGTTCATAATGAATAAGGACATGTAAAGAGGGAGGTGCTATCATTTACATGTCTTCAGTCTCCGGGTCTTTCACAGATTTTCAACTGTGTTATTTGGAACAGAGCAAAAAAAAAAAATGTTCAAACCTTTGTGGTCTATATGAGCCAGTACAAGGATCATTCAGGGATGAATTTCTCACTGTCCATAGAAAAGAAGTGTGGTTACTTATTATGATGATTTTGTGCTTTGGATCCAGATTTGCTCAACTGTCTTTACAATAAGACTCCAACTATTTGAGAAATCAGTATGTTTTAGCTGATCTATGTGACCTACATAAAGAGCATTTTAAGAGATGCAAACTTTGTGACTAATAGATCTAAGTATCAGATTCTTATGGTGTTCTAGGTTTAGTTACAAAAGTATGACATAACAGTGAAGCATCAGGGCTTCACTTAGATGAAGAATCTTGTAATTATATATTTTGCTGCTATCATTATCAATATGATGAACCTGAAGAACACAGATTTCCTCTCATTAAAGCAGTAAAAACCTTTAGTATTTATTATGTGTTAGTTTTTATTTTTTACTGGCTAAAAAGAATAACTGATTCATTTCTCTAACCACTGTGAAGTCATGAATTACCCACATTTTCACATTAGGACTCTGAAGCACAACGGTTCACATAATTTGTAAATATACACAGGAGCCAGGCATTAAGTTGGCACTGTCTGGCTGCTGCTGTCAGTCCCTTTACCTTCACAATGTCCTGCCTTTCTGCACAGTAGATACACACCTCAGAAGAGTACAGGGGCAGCATCATTGATGGAAATCCTTAGAACTTAAACAGTAAAATAATATATTGCTTAAGATGATAGATATTTGTTTAACTGATGAAGAAAACAAGAGAATGACAAACTCATAACTCAGAATAATGGTTACTTTTAAAAGGGGAAATGAAGGAATATAAATTACAAAAAATGCCTAGGATACTACAAAATTAATTATATTGCTTTTATTCTTCACACCGGTCTTCTTTAGATCTTTCATGGAACTTAACATACAGTTTACAAATATAATTTTTAAGTCAATATTTGATAAAAATTTTGAATGTACAACTACATGAGTATGAAATTATAAAATTTCACATTCATGCAACCAAGCAAATTCTAAATTTGGAGGGAACCAACCTCAGTTCAATTATTTGTTTGCATTGTGGACTCAGATATAGAAGGAAATTATAGCATATGAAAAATGAAAATAATTTAATTAAAAATACAAAATAATTCCATAGCAGCAAGAGTAAATCTGTTTGTTTTTCTTTAAAAGTATCACAAAGTTTATGACTCAAGAAATCTGAATAAAAGATTGTCTATAAATAATATGTCTATATATTACAGATTTTATACCAGTGGACAAAATAAGTGATTTGGGGGAAATACATTTTTATATTGGACAATTGCAATCTGAATAAAAGAACTTATCAAATGATGATGGCTTGGGGTTAAAGAAAATTTTGATTGACATTTCTTTAGAAATGTCACTGGGATCTACCATTGACCTTATTCTATTTAAATGCTAATCTATATATTCCAAGTTTGAGGTTATCTACATACTTTTCAATGACATAAAGTAGGAAGGGATAGTTAATAATCTTAAAGAAATTGAAAAACTAATCCAAAAACTATGAATGACTGAATCCAATAATAGTTTGTGGTGAAAAAGACCTAAGGATTTTAGGAATGAGTAAGAGTAAACTAAAAGAATAATTATATTTATAAGATAAACTAATATGATCCAAAAGAACGAGATCTTGAATAAATGGAAATCACTGATTTTCATTCTATTTTGTGATAGAAAACTAAAGCACTTTACAGAAACAGATATTTGCTTAACTTAGGCAGAGCAATACAGCAGAAGAGTGATTATATGTGCTAATTGTAATCTGAATCATCAAGAAGTCAAAAATGGAGAACATGGTAACTGCATGTGGGCATGTGTTTTTATTCATGTCTCCATCCATTTAACACATTTATTAACTGGCTACCTTAATGTTTTAAAGGTTAAATATTTTTATTTTTCAATATAGAATATTATAGATAAGAAAATTTACCATTTTTTTCTGAAAGTTGGAGTGAAACCTCAAGAAGAATATGATTCTCATTATAAAAAAGTCAAAGGAAATTTGGTGAATTTCATAATGGTTTTTCTCTAAAAAGTGCTTCTACTAATAGGTCATTTATTGAAAAAGAATGCATAGTGTACTGAGGAGGAACAGATTTTTAATTCATATATAAGCAGATTTAAATCCTATTTCTGTCTGTTACTAACTGGAAAAGAGTGGAAAAAATTAACTATCTGCAATTCAAATAATATTTTTCAGGGTCTAGCAATCTCAGAAATATTATAAACATTAACTCATATAATTCACATCTTACAAACTTCTGCATAACCTTCAAGATATGTGACATTTTGTATATTTGAATATGAAGTGGCAGTGTTTTATTGTATTTTTTATGAATTTGTTTTCTGGGTACTGGGGAATTAAGCTGGGGATGTTTTACAACTGAGCAACACTCCCAGTACTTTTCATTTTTCATTTTAAGACAAGGTTCTGCTACAGTGTTAAGTTGAGGAGGCAGACCAGGAACTTGTGGCCTGCCTACATCAGCCTCCTGAGTTGCTAGGATGACAGGTATATGTCACCATGCCTGCCACCATGGTCAGCACATGACCTACACAAGGTACCGAAAGGATTTGGTAGACTGAATTAGTGGTTCCAACTATTTACTCATTTGCAGGACAATTGCACAGCCACAGTATTACCTTGGCCAAGTGTCAGGGAAGTATTTTTCCTCAGACATTGACTTGCATTTGATCACTTGCCTTGCTTGGCCAATGGGATATTGGCAACCTTGAATAGAAATGCAAAGACAGCAGAAGTGTGAAATTTTCATCCCCACTTTGGACCCATTCTATTTCTCTTCACACAATGAAAGGACTCTTCCCCAGTCATTGCTATGTATGCATTGCCAGAATATGCAATCACTTAATCCTAGCTGATCAGAACCTAGAAGAGAATGGTCCAGCTGAGGCTATCTTTGAGCAAGAAGACCACAGTCAATTGGTAGACACATGAGCATGAGAATAAATCATTGTTGGGGGAGGTCTGTTACATAGCAATATTGTGACTATAGATAATTTATATAGATGAATATGAAAAACCAAAGATTCTTTGAACTTTATTTTTTAAATCTTTTAAAATATAGCATATATACCAAATGTCAGGATATGTAGCATCATTTATTGCATATCATTACCAAAGGTTGAATATTAAATTAAACTTTACTTTTAACATTACAACATTAAATTAAACTTTACTTTTACTGTGAAATGGATGCCTTTATTCAAAATTGTTGAATGAAAATAAACACAGGGTCTTTTAAAATTTAATCTGTTTTCTGATATAAGGAAGATAAAACATGAATTCTGTCATGTGACTTACAAATCTTCTCTTCCAAAGATTGTGTTAGTCAATTAAATTTCTTAAGAAGACATTGAAGTAAATTTGGATCTACTAGGCATGTGGCCATAGCATAATTGATATTTATGTAATTATAAAATTCTAAAAGTAGCAATTTATGTTACATATACATAATCCAGTACATTCCAATAATACCATTTTACAACCTGGCACATGAATATTATCCTATTTTATGAGTGAAGCCTAATCAGAACTTGGGCATGGGTTTTCATTCAAAAATGATAGGTATTTTCCCTATTTATTACAAGTGAAAAGCTATTGAATTACAAAGATATAATACTGAGGAAGTTTGTTCTTTTGAAGTTCTCCTACATTTTCAAATATAAAATCACTTAGCCTTCTTCTTTTATACTTTATGTGCAGCTTGATTTTTTATACTTGTTCTGTTTATATATACACCTCATATTTCCTCTTTCTAATTATTTCATGTGATTCTTAGGAAAACAGAGATGAATAATAGTCCAAACTATTCTTAGAATTGAATTTCAGGTGCAAAATAGTAAATTTGTTTTCTTTTATTCACATATATATATATATATATGTATATATACACATATGTAAATGTATACATTTAATATGTATATAGATATATATTCTTGAGTGTGTGGTTCTGGGGATTAAATGCAGGGCCTGTGCATGCTAGACAAGTGTTTTAACACTGAGCTACATCACAGCCCTAATTTTGAGATTTAAATCTAAGTCAAATAAAAACTACATAATTTATTAATTTATTAATTATGCCTATCACTAGAATTTTCCTTAAAATATATATTTTATAAAACTTATATAGCATATTTTTGTTCAGTTTAGGCATAACCAAACATATTATATTCTAGGATACAAATATTGAAGGAAAAGGGATTCAAACATGAATCAATCCTTATTCATTCCTTTAAGTCTCACAATCTAAGTTAAGAGATATAGAGGAAATCAAAATATTGAATATTGTGTTTTAAGGGTAAAGAGAGAAATACCATGACGTTCCTTAAGGAGAGATGTCACCCCATTTTTTTTTTCCCCCCAGTGGTAAGGAGAACTCAAGAAAGGTTTTCTAAAGAAATGGTTATCTTGAGGATTCAATTGTGAGTGTGAATTAGGAAAGGAGAATAGGGATTATTCTGAGAAATGAAATAGAAGGGGAAAAGAAATCTAGAGTCTCCAGGGTATGTGCATGTGTTTCAAATGGGCCCGGAATAGGAAGAGAAGGAGCACACTGGATATCATGCAGCTGAGAGGAAAGCACTGAAGAGCTGAAGTGAAGAGGTGTGGCCATTACTCCTGGTTGGTTGGACTGTGTTAGCTCTACCTCAAAAGATGCATAATGAAAACAGAAACAGGAAGATCAAGTAAGAAACTTTCCAATTTTACAGAAAAGAGAATTAGAACCACACAAAACCAAGAGTGAATCACAGTATCTTTCAGAGAGGTATAAAACAACTTACCTAGTCTTGGTGATTGAGGAGGCAGGATACTGGAAGAGAAAATGGGTCAAGGAGACAGCCAGGTTATAGATTTGCATGACTGAATGTAAGATGCTATTACTGACTGGGGTGAAAAATAGAGGAAGCATAAATCAAAGCTGAGAGGATGGGTTTTGGCATCAGACACAATTGGCTTCCACACTATTCCACTTAACAGTTTTGTGACCTTGTCTTTAAATTTATATCTCTTAGAAACAGAGTGTCTTTATATGGAAAAAGGAAAATGTAATATCTCTGAGAGTTATTGGAGAATCAACTGTGATAATTTATGTAAAGTACTCAGTAGAGTACCTGGCAGTAAGTAAATATTTAAAAATGTTTTATATTTTTGCACATACTGGGAGTAAATACAGAAGGAAAAGTGTTCAACAGTCATTATGATGACTGAACCCTGAAGCTCAAGGATGTGGACAGGACTTTACATGATCCTTTGAGAATATTCTTAATACATGTGCTTATTGTATATTATCTGAGTGTTGATTTTGCTCAGAGAAAATTATGGTATCAAGCAAAAAGAAAGGGCTGGGAGTTTGGATTATTATAGAAGTTTCAGTGGGAGAGACACCAACAAAGAAAACCAGAAGGAATAAGGATGAGGTATTGTAACAAATAGTATATAATGTAATCATATTATATATATTTAGAATAAAACATATTTGAAATGTATTTGTTATATGGAGAGAATTAAAAATAAATATTCATTACTTTTTTCCATTTACTGTGTAATTCATTTGAAGCCTTGACAAATGTACAGTTTTGTTGGATTCACAGGCAATTGTGAAACATGAGAAGGATCAAACAATTCACTTTATCAACAAATATTTTTTAATTTTTTAAATTTTTATGGTTTAATTTTTGGTACCTGGGATTGAACTCAGTGGCACTCAACCACTGAGCCACATCCCCAACCCTATTTTGTACTTTATTTAGAGACAGGGTCTCACTGAGTTGCTCAGCTCCTTGCTTTCCTTGCTTTGTTGAGGCTGGTTTGAACTTTTGAAACTCTTGCCTCAGCCTCCTGAGCCTGGAATCGCAAGCATGCACCACCACATTCAATTATTATTTCTACTTTGACACTTGAGACCAATAATGAATGAAATAAACATTTGATAACTGTCTTTAACATTTTATGATCATATTTAGTAGCAGGCAGGTATTTGTATTTTAATATTCAAGATCAGTGTGTGTATTATTTTTATTCAACAAAAATTTTATTTTTGTAATTGAAAGTTTTGTATTAAAAATACATCTCCCACATAGTTTTTCCAAATCCAGAGATTAGTTTAGGCTTTGTGTCCCATCTCCCCCATAATAAACTAAAATCACTAAGAAATGAACTTCCACTAGTATAGCTACTTTATATAAGGCATGCAGTAGTCTTTTTTATTTTTGTTTTGAACTAAGGTATATGACCCTCCATTGACTCTGTACTTACTATCTCTGCATGAAATTGCTGACCAGCATGACTATCACATTAATAATCCTTGACCTTCAACTACTGAACATAAAGTACTCTTGCTGTCTCTATTTCACTTTATAATTGCAAAGTTTTTCATTCAGTAGTTAGATCTTCATTCATTATGGAGTGGGTAAGTGATCAGCATCAGTACCATTTTGCTGTGTCAGTTAGAAAGGCAATAAACAAGTGAAATAGGGATTTTGTTTGTTTGTTTTTGGGTGTTTTGTTTAAAAGCCAGATTTTTAATTTTCAGAAAGCACAATGGGAAAATTGGAGTAAGTGACTAATTTATAATAATTACAATGGCCAGAAATAATGAAAGGATATTTGCAGGAAAATTTAAGTACTAAATTAATTTGTCCTCAACACCAACAAAAATATTTCCCCCTACAGTTCTCCTAGGTATGTATCAATTAAGTGTGTTCATTTTAATAAGCACATTGATCATAAAACAAATTATCTTTCACTATGATTTCATAACAGGTGCGGTTTACAAGCTCCCATTTTCCAATTTTATTCCTTTTTAATATCAAGCAAGGAAAAAGTTCAGTATGGCTTTGAATAAATGAGGTTTTACTCATTTTGTTGAAATCATTCACTTTCAATATTAAGCATCTTAGAGCTCAATGAATTTATTACTAATATTGAGGGACAGTGTAGGAAACATCAATTACTTTCAACTCTATTATATTAAATTTATATACCAAATGCATGGTATTCCAATTGATCATACTCTTATATAGTATTCTTACCAAGACTAAACCATTCGACATATACTTCTGAAAAAGGAAAGGAAAGTAAATCAAATCAAATGAAAGAAAGGAAGAAGAGAGGGAGGAAGAAACAGAGAGAGAGAAAGGGAAAAAGAGAACAAGGAAGAGACAGGAAGGTGGAGAAGAGAAAGAGGCATAAGGAGAGATAAAAGTAAATTCTTCTGGAATCTAAGGGAGTTAAATAGCACTTCAGCAAATGAAAATGAGTGTATTCATAAAATAAAAGGTCAAGAAATCTTGTAATAATGTTTATTTCTACTTAGTAATATTCCAGTGAGAGGGCATTCTGAAGTTTTCTCTTGCATTTATTTGTTAGCCTTCTGTTTAAAACGTAGAACGCATTTGAAGCTTCCACATGAATCTCATCATATTACTATTATTCCTGTATTCCTATCTAGACTCAATTTATGTATCACAGATTTCATTTTTGCTTCTTCAAAAGCAAAATGTTTAGGTCTGTTATATTTTCCAGATTTGATATGGGAAAATATACTGAAAATTATAAACATTCAATTGACTAATAGAAAAATTTATAAAATACATAAAACTTTGATATTCTATAAAGAAGGATTATAGACAGGAAGTAACACTATAAAGCATATTACATTAATATTTCAAATCAATCCTGCCATTTTCCTAGTTAGTTATTATTTGAATCTATTCTGATGTTAGTAGTAAAAATATGACTAAACACTCATCTGTGTTCTTTGAGGACTAGATCAAGGAGAATAATCTATTAAGGATATAGACATGTGCAGTAATTATTCATTTGTTGTCATCTGTCTGTGAATGTAGCAATATTTCAATGGCACTATTTCACTAGCAACCTATTTCTTACAAGGCTATTGCAAGTACATTTCGCATATGATCCTCCACTAACAAATCATTAATCTCACCTCCCTTTACAGTATGTCACAGATGGAAAGTTGACTGTGGATTTGGGGAAATCTCCAGAAAGCTGTCCTTAAATATGGTGACCCATTGGTTCACTTTCAAATCAACTTCTACTTCCTTAATTGCTGGTTTTTATAGTCCTGGAAGAAGCACTGGAAAGTAATGTCCCCAAATTAAATACTATCACAGGGAAATTATTGCCCCAATTTATCAAATATCCATCAGTAAACTGAGTCAGAGGTCAGCTAACTATAATAATAGAAATTATGCTCTTTTTTTTTCCAGAAATAGTGGATGAACCATGATTTTTTATGTAGCAATGTCTACATATGGAATTCTTTCCTTTACAAGAAGTTATATATTATAATGAAAATTGTATTAGGAATGGATGCTTAATCTGACACTAAATCATTATATGAAACAGCATACAAAATTTTGATACTTCTAGTAGGGCTTTTTTTTGTTGTTTAACCTTCATTCCCTTCATGCTGAATGGAGAAAATTGGATTCAAATGCATAATCTCCTTTGAGTAATAGAAATCTACATACAATAACAAAAATAATTATGAACTCTGGTTAGTATTCAGCTTATTATTCAAAGAAATAGTAAACAAGTTTCTTTCTTTTCTATGAAACTGCCATAATTCTATTGGAGGAAATTCTTAACACTAAGAATAACCATATAATTAATGAAACTACCACCACCATGATCCCTCTCTCTATTTCCATCACATCCATGAGGGCTTCAAGACTCTGATGATTCGACTATAATTGTCAGTATTCTTGAATTCCTTATCTGATCTTGTTTAGCTTCTCTAAGGGAATATGGGTATTAAGGGCTGAAAAGGAATATTATACAAAATTCCATGTAGAGATGGACTTTTGGTTGCCTTGCTATAAGTATAATACTTGGAACAGTGTTTGATATACGTAAGACCACCAAGTGAGTGTTTACTAAATCAAAGGACGGAAGAAAAATATAGTATGATCAGGTGATATCAAATTCAATATAAAATCACCCCAAATTCATGGGAAAGTATTTTGAACTTTAAAGATTATTAGGTCTACAGACTGCTGCCATATGTTTGATAATTTGTAATACATATAAGTGAGAAAAGCAATAGGTTGTTGACATTTCAATCATGTAAAAATACTATGTTTTGAAGAGAGAAGTGAAAAGATCACAACATATTTTTCAGTATACATTTTGAATAAATCATGGTGTTGAACATTATATTACATATGGCTCTTCATGATTGCTTGATATATATCACAGAGTAAAACAGGCTGATTAAACATAATAAGCTATTAAACAGTAAATATAAATTGCATGGAACCTTCACTTAAATGTTGAACCACAGGATTTTTTCAATAGGTGGAAGCCTAATTTTCTGTGTCTTTTATGTGGAAGTTAAAGAGTATGAAAGGGTATATTTAAGTGCCTGAGTGCCAAGAAGGAGACCTGCTGCATTTGTGACATGTCAGCCTGTTGAAGCTGGAAGCAGTTGCTCAAAGGAAGCAACTCTTCTTGCAGAAATCTGCATGAGGAGCATGATCCTGGCTCCTCAGGACCTGCTGGAGTCTTGCTTTGAGGTTTCCCCTCAACAGCTTCAGGCAGTACAAGGAGAAGCTGCTTCTTCTTGTTCCTTGGTTTCCAGTGTTCAGACTGTCACTTCCTCTGCTCACTCTCATTTGTAGAAATCATTCTAGAATTGAGTCCCCTTTTCTCATAAAATTTAGAGCAGACTCTGTTTTCATGACTGAGGACTAACAAATATGTTGATTAAGTGGTTATTTTATTAATAAATTAACAACAGTAGCAATACCTTCTTTTTAAGGCTGCTACAGTGGCATTTGGCTAAAGATAATATACATTTCCTAAATGGTATGCATTAGTCTTTACACTAGTTTGCCATTTAAGATAAAATATTTTTTTGATGGTGATGGTGGAATAAAACTGTTTAATAAATGTATTTGATGCTTCATTTACTCTAACTCATCTTGACAAAGCATAGATCCTTTGTGTGACAAAAGATAGAAAATATAAGGGATTAAATAACACACTACAATAAAATAAATGCAAAATATTTGTAATTCAGATGTATGGATAAAATTCTCATACTTCATCATAAACATTGAGTATCTTTTATCTTTACTTTTCTCTCTAAATGCTTATTTTCATGACTGTACATGTGAATGCCTGTGTGAGCCTAGTTTACACTTGAAATACCTTAATATATGAATCCTGATTCCCTTTAAGTCAACTTAGCAAAAATCACATAGATGTGTAAGTAGACACTTGTTCCTACCTATGTGTTCATATACATGCCCAATCTCACTTTCAGTTTGGCTTGGAAATGATTGAACACTTACAACTATAAAGGGCAATGTAGGTGAATATTAGATGCAAATTGAGCAGCAGGTAGCAAGTGTATGCCCCACCATGATTTGGAAGAGGTCTTCAGAAACAATAACCTAAAATTCTTCAATTCTTTATAGTGACATTGAAACCAAACGATGGAGTCATACAAGAAAGAAAACAGAACATACTAAGTACTATCGGTGTCTCGTCTCACAGTTCTAAAATTCAACTGCATTTTCTTGTTTTAAATGAATACACACAATTTCTTGCATTTTCCTTTTTAATTCTGGATAGATGAGTGTGTATGTGCTCACGCTAATTAATGTTTTGATTTGTATTACACCAAAGTCACATATCTGACATAATTTGACCATTCATTTTCTTTTATTTATAAGATTCATTGACATAAAAAGAATAAGTGCTTACTATGTGCTGGTCTGTCAGGGACTATTCTTGCCTCTTGAGATATATGAACATGCAATATGCAAAGATCCTCATTCCCCAAGTGTTTTCCCTTCAGAAAGGAGAAGAGGAAGTAAAAAATAAATAAAATACAGAAAGATGAAATGTAGAACAGGATCAGGAATTTATATTGTCTGAGGGTTTGGCGCAATTTGTGATGTTAGAGTAGTGAGGATAGAACTCATAGAGAAGAGGGGATTTGAACAAAGTCTGGCAGCTGGCCAAGTCAATAATAGGTAAACAGTACTCAGTCACAAGGAGCCATTAGGAAAGATAAGAGTCAGCTTTGCAAATTCTGGGAAAAGCCAGAAGTGTGAGGAACTATGAACAAACAAGGGGACAATGGGAGGAAAATGGGTCAGAAATAAGATGAGGGTAGACAGATCATAGTGCCCCCCAACATATCCTCTGATGCTAATAAGGAGCCACTGGTTGTCTTTGAAGAGAGTGATAATAGGATTTGATATGTTTTAGAAGGATGACATTTGCTCCTAATGTTAATTGTGGGAGGGTTAGAAACAGTAATGCAGGGAAGTGATTATTACCACTCCCAAATTCACAGGAACAACAGAAGAACTGATGAAAATCAGGAGGATTCGACATATACTTTGGACATACAGCTAACAGGATTTTCAATATGCAATGTGAGAGAAATGGAGGATATAAGAAAACTGGATTGAGATTTGGCTGAATAACTGGAGGGACGGTATTGTTGTCTATAGACATTAGGGAAATCTGAGTGAAGACCAACAATTCATTATGGATATGTAATTTTTTCGATATCTATTAGGAATCTAAGTAGATATGCAAAAATACAGAGGAAGAAGAAGAAGAAGAAGAAAAAGAAGAAGAAGAAGAAGAAGAAGAAGAAGAAGAAGAAGAAGAGGAAGAAGAAGAAGAAGAAGAAGAAGAAGGAGAAGGAGAAGGAGGAGGAGGAGGAGGAGGAGGAGGGGGAGGAGGAGGAGGAGGAGGAGAAACAGCAGCAACTGGGTAGGGATTAGACATTGGGAAATCTGAGTTTGGAAATGTATATTTTGGAGCTTTCAGCATATGGTGTTTAAAACTATGAAATTGGATGAGATCACTATGGGTGTGGGTGTAGACAGGAGAAAACTAAACCTGCTTCAATATTAAGAAAAGAGAAAAAAAAGCACATGAAACTGAGAAGTGATTATTAGGGAAGCAAAAGGTAAAACCAAAGCATGAGACCATCTGAGAATCTATGTTTGAAAGTCATGCTGAGGAGGAGGGAGTAATTAACTGAGTCAAACAGTCATTAAGTAAATCAGAGGCAGAGAATAGTCTACCATACATTCATTCACTTATGAGTTGGCAGGATGGTCCTGGAAAAGAATAGCATAGAAAATTTCTGGTATGAGCAGTTATCTATGGGAAATGAGATAACAGGTGAGTAGGAAGATGAAGATTTCATTTTAACACATTTGGCCCTAAATTATTTTCTTTTGCAAGGAACATGAATTAAATATATAACAAAATGTGAATGTAGACTTTAAATAACAATCATATTCGATGTGATAAGAAATCTACCAGATGACAACAAAAGAAAACTCCAAACAGGTTATATTTGTGGGGAAAAAAATCTCAAAATACATCTATAGAACTGGAACTACTATAGTAGAATTCCAAAGCAAACTGTATTAGTCATTTCTTGGATTAGACATTATCTCCAGATGGCTTTAAAAAAAAAAAAATGTAAACATGTTACTTGAAATGGATAATGTTAAACAAGTAATCTCAAAAGTATTTTACATGACAGATGGTTACAATTGTTAGATATGCTCCTCTACTTACAATAGGTTACATCCCAAAAAGTCCATTATAAGTTGACAACATCATAAGTAAAAAAATGAATTTAATACACCTAATTTATGGAACACCATAGTTTACCAGTACAGTACACTGTAGAGTGCTGTTTACCCTCATGATTTTGTGGTTCACTGGGATCTGTGACCTGCTGTGGATACCCAGAATCATGGGAGTATTATACTGCACAGCTTTACCTAGAGAAAATCTCAAAATTCAGAGTGTAATCTCTACTGAATGTGTATTGCTTCTTCATCATCCCAAAGTCAAGAAAGGATAAATCAAACCACCATAATAAGCTAGAACCACCTACAGTATATATATACACAGCTAAGAAAATAATCTTGTGCAAGGTAAGTGTTATGGAAGCTCTGTGACCATGGATGAGCACAGGTTAGAGAACCTCAAAGGAGGGTTGACTGTGAAAGACAGCCCACAGCAGGTTTTTCAAGAGAATATTGAAGTGCTGTTGCTCATGACAAAGACTGAAAAGAGTCAGGCCCCAGAACATGAGTCAAGAAAATGATCAAGGGTGGGGTGTTAATGAGATCCAATGACATTTCAGGCCAAACGTACCTGGTAAATCAAAAAAAAGGAAAGATATCGCTAGAGTGGTAAATGATGAGGTGTGTGGCATCTCTCAAAAGTACAGATGACATGCATAATAAAATGGGAAGTGTTGAACTTGTACTTTTTGGTAAGGGATTAGAATTACAATTGAAAATATTCCTAGAAATTAAAAAATGGTTGAGAAATGGAGTCTATGAGAGGTTTTGATACTTTTGTAATTAGTCACCAAAAACAAAATGCTTTCCATCATGGTAATGCCTCAATGAAGTTTTCTAATCCAATTTTAAGTGATAAATAATAAGTCAAAGGAAAAAATACATTATGTTACTGTTCATACTTTTCTTAATTTCTATCAGAGAAAGGCAGATACATTCTGGAGGAAAGGATCTGTGTTTTCAAAAGAATTTTGGTTCTTCCTTTTCAACCTAAAATGATCTGATTCTATGGAGTTTGAAAATTTTCTTAGCTTAAAGAATGGAAGAATAAATCCAGTTACAAAAATTGGTTAAGTAGCCATTAATGAAAATATTTTGGCTCTGGATTAAAGTTATTAATCATAGCTTTGTGTCTAGGATGCAAAATCATTTTTCTGTGTAGTTCTCTGTGAATCCACAATATGAGTATCTTTTTTTCCCAATTTTATTTGTAAAAACACTCATAACTTACTAGAACTCAGTGGTGACACAAACTAATGGACCATCTTTAAATAAATTCACTTACAGATCCAAAATAGAGCACAATGTTCTTCTTTGTAGTGCTATGAAATTAGCATCAAATACAGAAGAACTCCCTATTCTTCACCTCCCCCATGGTTGTCATCTCTACACTGTAAATCATAGAGTAAGAATAAATGAAGTTGTTTTCCTCCTGTCATTCATACTTCAAAGCTTCTCTGTGGAGTGGAAGTATTTCATTTTCAGGAAGGATTAATGCCAAAAGTGTTTATTGGCGTCTATGAGAAACATTTAGCTAGCTTGAGCGATCTTACCAAAGAAGTTGTTGTTAACATCTGTGTGTAGGCATGTCTCTGCACGTGTGCCCACGCGTGTATGTATGTATATGAGCAGGTCTGTGGGCAAGTGTGTATATATGTGTTCATGTGTGCATGTGAATGATGCACAAGAATTCGTGGGCGATAAATGTGAGAGGTGAGGAAGGCAAAACAAGAATAAGAATGCTTTGGAAAACATCTAAAATATATTTTTCAGGATATTTTCCTTCATTTTAATGAGAGTTTTTCACAAACACAGATAGCTAATAGAATACAGAATTGAAAGACAAACAGACATGTCAGAAATAAATGACTATGTTTCCAATTTAAAGAAGATTCACTTCTTGATATAATGTTTATAAGTAAAATAATTCAATGTGCACTAGGCCTGTTTGCATATGTAGGTGTATGTATCTATGAGCAAACTTGTGTATACATGCATGGGGAAGCAAGGGTAACTGATAAATGGAAATATAATTAAAAGGAGGCTTAGCTACCCATGGGTTCTTTATCCTTCAAGAAAAGCAAATTAGGAACAAACAAAAAGCACAAAATGGGGAGGAAGAAAGGAGAGAGACAATCTCTGGGTTCAAGAAAATGCCCACTTGAACTCTGAATAAGCAGCTGTTATTCTCATGAGGAAATTGCCTGAGCTGAAATTCCAAGCTGTTGGCAAAAATAATAATTCTTCTGTAGTTATCAGGCCTAAAGTTTCATGGAAATGCACAAGAAGGCTTTCTGTAATGACTTGGAAATCTACAGGAACAAGGAAAGAAGCTCGACTCATTATTTGGATGTGATTACATGACCCACATGAATGTTAGGGATAATGGGCAACTTAGCTCACTGCAAATCAAACAGCTCCATGATCCATCATTAACCTAAGTGAGCCTTCTCTTTATTGAAGCAGCCCTCTAAATGAATAGGTCACTGCCTGTTTAAAAGCTAAGAGATTTGTTAATGTTCCAAGGACTTAAGAGTCTATTACACCAGACGGCCCAAGCATGTAAAAAATTGTAGGCACTTTAGATAGCTAACATACTTTGGTGTATATATAAATATTTTAAAGAATATTGTTTGAGACTTGGTTTAAACAGGGAATATTGCTTTTGTGACATAATCCTGCATAAATGTGCATATGTATCAAGTTGAAAAGAAAAGAGAGGACTTTTGTAGAGAGAGCCTCCACAAGAGGAAATAAGTTTCCACTGTAAGCCAACTTTCATAATACAATTAACTTCATTAGAGAGAATGGAATTTCAAATACTGTTCAAATTAAGGCAGTGCAGTTAGAAGCTGCAGCAGTTCAGGAAGAATTAGCAATGCCCTTCTGAAGAGAGCTGCTGAATTAAACCTTGGAGGGCTTTAAGATTAAGCCATTTAATTGCTACTTTAGGAGTTCCGGACTTTGCATAGACTCAGGCCCAGGTGTTAATACTGATTCTTCTCTGTTCTCTTCAGATAACAAAACTGAATCTCAGAGCCAATTAAGGTGAAACTTTAAAGGACTTTTTACCCCTTCTTAGCATATTCTGGGAGTTTTATTTTAATTGTAGACACAGGGGGAAATTGGGGACATTATATAAAGTGAAGGAGTACTGAATCTTGAGTTGAAATGACAACCAGTCTCCATCCAAATTATTGTGTTTTAAATTTTAAAATTATTTTTGTAGTCTGACACTCAAATTGTGTTCTTTTCATCCTACTAATCATTTAAACAGAACACTCTTTCTATACTTCAACCAACACACCTGACATGAATGGTTAATACTTATTACATTTATAGGCCAAGTAATATGCATAAAAATCTTATAACAAGCCCCCTAATTCAAACATACATCTCGATCTTCTTCCTAAAGGAAATCACTTTTAGCATATGATACAAATTGTTCAAACTCCTTTTATGAGCATGGAAATGTTTAGGTGAAATATGCACTCACATCAATCCCTCCAATTACTCATTAACCAAATACTCAGTAAGGACTTATACACATCAAACACTATTCCCTCATGGGTTTACATTTTATTTGGGAAGACAAACAACATGCAGATGCCCATTGACTTACAATGGGGTTACATCCTATAAACCCACCACAAACTGAAAATGATTTTAACTCACCTGCCAAATATTACACCTTAACCACACAGCAGTATGCCGTGGGTGACTGGGAGCGGTGGCTCATTGCTTCCGCCCACTATACCGAGAGAATATCTAGTAAATGGCTAGACCAAGAAAAGAACAACGTTCAGCATCCAAAGAACAGTTTCTACTGAATGCACATTGCTTTTGCACTATTATAAAGTCCAAGAATTATTAATCAATTTAAGCTTAGGTCCATTGGCAATGCAATATCATATAACACAACATAGTTACTATTTAAAGAACACTAAAGATGGATAAATGTAAAGATGCTCTGGACAGAGGGGTATGGTGACCCACATCTAAGAATCTAAGCTATGCCTGAGGCTGAGGCAGGAAGATCACAAGTTCAAGGCCAGCCTGGGCAACACAGTAACACCACATCACAAAAAAAAAAAAAAAAAAGAAGTCTGTCCTATTTATAGAAAGTAATGACAGGTAATGATAATTAAACCAAGATTTACATGAAGTAAAGAGGAAATTGGATGAGTATAAAGATTCTTAGGCTGGGACCAGCTAGGACTTAGAAAGAAACTGGAAAAGTTTGGCAGGTTATTGGCTGTAAGCTATAGGAAGTTCATTGACAGTTATAAGGATCAATGAACTGCCTGTAGAACAATGAATTAGGGCCAGGAGAAGGACAAAGTGTAAAAGTAGTAGAAAGATCAGTTAGGAGACTATTACACAATCTGAGATGGCAGTAGTAGGGGCAAAGGTGACTGTGGTGTAGGAAGTGAGAAGTAATTAGATTAGAGACATAGAAAGACCTGAAGCCAGAAGAATTGATCCTGAGCTAAATATGGGGGCAGTGGGGAGTCTGGGAAGTGAAATGTCAGAGGGGCCCTTAAGGTCTTGAGCCATGGGTAGATATTATGAAATTTGCTGAAATGAAGATTACAAAAATAAGTATATTCAGGTAGTAGTAAGGATGAACAGAAATCATGAGTTCTGCTTGGAAGTTGTGTTTGAAATGGCTATTAGATGTCCCGGTGGAAATAAGAAGCAGACAATCTAAGTCCAAAGTCCGATGCTCAACCTGCAGATTGGAGATGAAGACACAGTTCTGGAAAGACCCACCTTGGTAGCATTTAAACTCCTGCTCCTGTATGTGATTCCCTCTTCAGGGACTTGCTACATAGCACATAACCCAGCCTCTGAGTGAATCACAACACACCCTGATAGTTGCTACTTGTGGATCTGAAAATAAAGAGAAACTAGTCAAGGAGAATGAAAAGAAATGGACTGTGGAGGAAAAATAAAATTAAGAAATAATACAAGGCACATGAAAGTTTTCCTATAAAAAAACTTATCCAAATGTTGGAAATGCTGGATTTTGAATTTTGATATACACTGCCAAATTTCCCTTCTAACAATTTCTCCTTTTACAATTCATCTAAAACTCTAAGAGATGGGCCTGGCTTCTGTGGTATCTTCATTTTTTTGAGCATTCATGTTCTTAATTTTGTTTTAAAAAATAATGGCTGCTTAAAAATATCTCTGGCGGAAGTGTGTGCACACAGGTGGGCTAGAGCAGATCACATACCACATATTTTCATTTATATCTTCCTTTCCCTCATCACTGGTGTTTTATTATTATTAGCCTATAAAAATTAATTGTTAAATGAAAGTGTAAAATGTTCAATGTATTACAGCATAAATATCTTCTTAATATTCCTGCTAAAACTTCATATTATTAGAGTTTAGAGTATATATAAATAGTTTGCTATATGCTCAACTGCTAGATATCAATTCAATTTTGATCACAAAGAGTACAGTTCTAATATTGGGTTCCATTCTGTTAGAATCTAATAGTGGTCATCTTTGAGTAGGCAGTTAAGCACAAATCCTGAATACTGACTTAAACAACTAGGTTTCTTACTGTGAAATATTCTTTTATTTTATAAAATTATTCTGGCCTTCTCATTCTTACCTTTGTAAACATATAACTTGATGCCTTGCCAAGAGCTTATTCTGCACTTTTCACTCACTATCCTACTGCTAGTAATTAGGGAAGAGTGGAATTTCAGTAAAATATGACTTTAAAATCTGTCAGCGATTCCCTTGAAGTAACTGCAACGCTTCATGAAATACTGACTCACAAAGTTGTAGAAGAGTTCATTTTGGATCTAGGGTCATATTTTGCTTAATGACAGGAATGCATTCTGAGAAACAGAACACTAGGCAATGTAGTCATTGTGTGACCATCAGAGAGCATACTTAGACAAACCTAGATTCCATAGGTCACTTACTGGATGTAGACTCCTGATTCAATCAAGAGATGTGGTAAACATGAGACATTTGGGGCTACTTACACCATAATGTATCATACTGCTTCACAGTAACTAAAAAAACAAAAAAACAAAACAAAAAAAAAATAACAACAAAAAAAGAAGCTCCCAAATAATGACACATAGTGTAGTATAGTAAGTACACAACTCAGTAACATAAGAGTTTATTATCATTATCAAGTATTATGTAGTATACATAAGTGAATATGCTATAATTTTATCATATGGGTAGCCTGGTAGGTTTGTTTATCCCAATGTTACCAGGTATTACTTTGAGCTGTGATGTTAGGATGGCTAATTCTCTAGGTGACAGGAACTGTTCTGCTCTGCTATAATCTTATGGGACAACATTCATACATAACAATAGTCTGTCATTAATTGGAATGTTATTATGCAGTGCATAACTGTTTTTATGTGCTTGCTACTTTAACTATTCCCATTACCCCTCAGTAGTAATTCTGAATATATCTGAATATATCAGACAATTCTCAATTCTTTTCTATTGGGAAAAAAAAAAAAACTCTTTGAAAGCTAATTTCCTTAGTTTTCAAAATTTGCCAACCATTTGGACCTAATACATTCAAAAATATTATTTGGATAATTTAACTAACATCAAATTTGGTTGATTAAATCCCAACACCCTTTTTTCACATTCAAGTATTCTAATAATGTTGAAATATTAAAGTAATTTGATATAATAGTATATTACTGACATTATCAAGGTTCATGACATCTTCTAATTGTGTCTTCTACCTATGTCCTGGATGTTGTAAATTTTATGTTTGCTAAAACTTTGATTCATTACATCGTCCCTTTCTGTTTATGACCATCCTCATTCAAAATATTCTATTACTCAAGTGTTCAAGTCTTCATAAAATACCAATACCACAATCTTCCCTTGACTGTACTCCTCTTCTAGTTATCTCATATTGTACCCACATTTTTGCATTTATCCCTTTTGAAATAATTTTGTGAAAATTTTATTACATTCTAAGCTTCACTTATTCTTCAAAGCATCAGAAATGCCCATGCCTATCTATTTAAGGCATTTTTTGCCAAAATAAGTGAGTTTTTGTGTGTTTGTTTAAGTACATGGCTTACAAATGACTTCCATCCCAATGTTGCAAAGTCCAGCACATCACAAATCCAAACAGTCACATTTTCATCCAACCCAGTAACCAACCATGGCTGTAGTTATCCTCTCCAAAGCAAGTCTTCTACAGGTAAGGAAGGTTACAAGGAGAAGACATGACCAATTGTAAATGCCCTCTATGGAGTAATACTATGTTGAGTTGTGACAAGAAGCCAGAAATCTTGAAATAATGTAAGTTGCCCAAAGTATACAGAGAACTCAAAATATGGTTTTAAACCATTGCCTGACTCCCATATGGTGATCTTTACACATGATCACACAATGAATCTGAACACTTCTCTTTACATGAGGTCATCTTTTAATGATTATAACAATTTTCCAGAAAATCCAGTTATAGAACCCATTGAACATATGGCACACTGATGGTAATAAGCATTCTTGAAACAAGTATTTTACTTTGCAGATAATTCTATATTCACAATATAAACCCTAATGTTTGACAACTCATTTGGACTTGAAACTAAGTGTGCATCATTCATCCATTTGAGCACACCAATTAGGGATTAATAGGTAAATCCTGTTTTCATATTGAGTATCTATGCACTGACTGAAATCTTAATTTCTCTCACAAACATCTTCATACATGTAGGCATCAGATGTACATGTGTTAGGAAGAATTTACATTGTTCAAGTGCTGCATCCCTATATTTGAGGTAATATAAATCCATTTATAGAGCAGTCACTTAGATATTTATAGAGTAAGTGTTATGAATTAAACCAATGTGAAAACACTAACTGAAGCATGCTGAAGATTTAGTTTATCTCTTTGTACCATGTTATAATATGATAGAGTAATACAAATCCTAATAAAGCTAAATTTATAAAACTGTGAGCATATGTCGTTTTGAATAGTGTAACAGGTGTGTATAAAATGAAATGATACTAATTGAATAAATGAATATTTCACAACTTAGAACATCCATTCAGGACCTCACAAAAAGTAAAAAACTATTATGTGGAATTTATCCTTTATTCAATTTTCCAAAACAAAACTTTCACTCAGTCTTTTCAAAAAAGTATTACTTAACCATATTTTTTGTCATTTTGAATAACCAGTATTGATATTCAACACAGGCAGTTTTATAACACACACACACACACACACACACATACACACACACTCTTTCCTTTTAAATTTTGGTTATGATATATCATCCTTTAGCATAGCAATTTCAAATAAAAATGTAGTTGTCTCACAGCCAAAAGTTAAAATGCTTAAATGCTTTTAAAAAATATACCAGTGTAAATTGTTCAATTATCATGTTTTAGTAAACTAAAAGGAAAGTTCTCAGTAAAAAGCTTCAATTTCCTTTCCTTACATAATGATTAAATTTATTTCATTTTCCCATTACAAATTGAGTCTAATCATAAAAGTAAAGCTCAATATTTGTTACACAGTATGGGTAAAATATTTTCTACTAAGAGCTTAATATAATAGGATCATTAATTACTAATACATTATAAGTTAAATGTTATCCATTGATGAGATAATAATATGGTAATGCAGGACATAATTACTTTTAAAAGAGCAATAATTTGTTAGAAGACAAACAGAGTAGTATCTTATCTTTAATGAGCTATTAACAATCATATTTTTTCTTTGGAAGAATGAAGACATTAACAACAGAGTCTACCAGTAGGTCATTTTATCATGTGACTCCTTAGATTTGTAATTTTTACATGAAAACCATGGCCCATTTCTAAAGAGAACCCCAGCTTGGTGCATCATCCTATCATAACTATTAAGTAGATTTAATAAGTGGCACAAGTGTGAGAACACAGTAATATTTCAAATTTCAGGTAAAAACAATTTAGGCAGAAAATTTGCAGTTCTCTTTAATCAGCAAGAGTGATTAGATGTTCATCAGAAAGCAATTCAGGAAGTAACAATGACAGATTCTTATCAACCACACAACACTGAAGGTTTGATTGATTTCAACCTGTATCACAGACTATTACATGAAATATGGCTTGGTGAACTAGCAGAAGCAAAAAAAAAAAAAAAAAAACAAAACAACAACAACAAAAAAAACTGCTCAATAAGGAGATCAGCTTTGTACTCTATTCTTAAAGGATGCAATCATATTGAGAGGCAAGTATGTCATATGAAGCATTAACAGGGATTTTTCCCAAAGAACTAAACACTATTTTTCTAAGAACTTAATATACATCATCCTACATGTGGAACAAATGACACTCTCCCTTGACAATAATTCAACTCTTTCTTTTTGTGGGATTTACCTAAAAGGATCATATCACTAGCAGATCAGTGGACGGAGTGAGGTCGAGTAGGAAAACAGCCTGGTTGGAAAACTTCCCCCTACTGCTTGGAAATGGTACACTGCAGTATAAATTAGGAATACAGCAACTACAGATTTGTGAATCACAACAGAAGATAAAAAGTACACTGGGATTTTTATATTAGAGAGTGGCTTAATGATACCTTAATCTTAGCAATTGGTCACTAAGTGCTATTAATTAAGAGGAACTTAGTTATAGTCTAAAGTTGGAATTTCAAGTTCATAGGAAAATATTTTTACTTCACTAATTTCCATAGCAGGTAGAGAAAGAGCCCCTAAATCTTGGTGCTGAGTAAGCAGTTGTGACAGTTATTTAAATGGAAACTCCTACTTCACAAGTACCTGTGCACTTGAGCACTCCAAAACAGCTGTCACTCAACTGCTTACAGCTTGAGAATAGTCACAGACCTTTCAATTCCGAAGAGAGTTTCTGTTGCAATCATGGAAATATTTATAACAAACCTTTTCAATCAAACTCCTTTGTAGAAATAATACTGAAAAAATAAATTTTATTATTTTAAATTAATTGGGATAATTTAATAAATAATTGAGGCCATTAAAAGATGAGGATCTGTATTTCTGGAGGGCTATGTGTCTGGATATTATTTTTATAAATTTTACAACTAATCAAGTGTGCTGTAAAGATCAATCAAGCTATTGCCGACTTGGCATTGTTGGATTTTTCGTGATTTGTCCACATGTAGTTTAATTTAAAACTGTAAACATATATTTGGAATACACTCCATTTCAACTTAGATCCCCAGCATTTAAGGTAATTTTCTTGCTGAGCAGTGTATGGCTGAGCTTCAAAATACCTGACAAGAAACTGAAAATCATGAAATGACTACAGAATCAGCCAAAAGTATGTCAGTTGCCTCTCCAGAGAGTACAGAGAAATGTGTCTATAAAGAGGCATCAAACACCCTAAAGTACAGTGGTTTCGAAGCCACTGTGATCCCAATGTAAAAAAAACAAAGCAAAACAAATAATAGTGCTGAAAAAAAAATCACAAATGACTGAGGTCACTTTAAAACTGAATTGCTACATGTCCTCTATCACACATCCTACTTTTTAATAGCATCAGCAAATGATTAATAACCTAAGATCATTTTGAAATGCACATTATATAACTCATAGCAGATCTGGCAATCTGCATCTTTCACTTGTGCCAAATTAGTTTTGTGATAGGAAACTCAGCTATGTCCTGAGAGGCACACTGTTAAAACATTTAAATTTGTTTTACAGTTGAATTTTTTAATGAAGTTTTATTTTTCAGTGTCTGTGGAGAAATGTGTGAGAGGGATCGTTATTTCTAGGAGCTGTTTAAAAATAAAACACCAATAGTTGTGTCTTACAAATCAGATAACACTAAAATTGTTTCTGAAATAACCAGTTGAATATCAAGCACACCTACTTTTCGTTAGAAAATTTAGCCATGCAAAGGTACACTCGTGGTTAAAACATTTCCCTCCCTCCCTTTACAATGTAACCTCTGGCTCTGAAGACTAGAGACTTGTTTAGAACTTACTGAAGTTTCCCAAAGCAAAACCACGCACAGGCTCCGGATTCAGATGCCAGGTTTCTGTGCAGCCTCCTTCAGCTTCTAAGTACGCTAGGCAGCACTTTATTAATCATGTATGAATTTCCGTGCATGCACCCTGAAGCGATCGCACACGCGATGCAAATCCAATGAGATAAAAAGAAGCCTTACCTGATGGCAGAACAGCAGCTGCGGGAACAGCAGCAGAAACGGCAGCAGCAGGATGCAACAACCAGCCTCGCACCGAAGGTGAGACCCTGGGCTCGCTCGCTCGCTCGCTCGCTCTTCCCCTTCCGAATCACTGGAGCAGCACACTGCCTTGCATTTTGTCCCTTTTCACTCGCAGAAGGTCCACCAGGCCGGGCCGCCAGGAGACACCACTTTCTTCCTGGAAGAGGCTGCCTCTCTTCTCAGAAACGCCTGGACCCGGGTCTGTGGCTCCCTCCACATTTACCCTTCAGATCAATAATGCTCTCCGAGCGGCTGGAGCTGGCTGCAGCGGCGAGCGGCGGGCCAATGAGGGCCGAGGATTCCTTGCCTGTCATCTCCCCGCCCTCAAAACAAAACACAGCGTGCCTTTGACACATCGCCCAGTTGTGAAAAGTAATTGAATCCTATATCTGAAACGTACCTTGTTTGTTCCCTCTCCCCCCTAGCGTTCACTGTAGAATGCTTTGAATGAGGCCGAGACTCCAGGCCTCTGGGAGGACTCTGGAGAGCTCGGCAGAGGCTGAGGATCCCGCACTCTTGGGAAAGTGCTGGCACCTGGGTGGGCACCGAAGCTGCGGTTTGTAAGTGCTCTAGGCCTGCTGGAGTCAAGAGAACCCTCCACCCGGAGGCAAAACGCTTAGCTTTAGGCTTCACGCAAGTATATAGCTTCTTTCCTTTCTTTTGTGGAACAAGACAATTAAGTCCATTTACCTGCAAGTTTTCTCATTCTTAATCACCCTCTATAAAAAGTATCAGATGGTAATTGGTGATAATCACAGTCAAACAATTCCTATTTCATTTACTCTTTCTAGGCTTATTTAACTTTGTCCATATCCTATTCGGGATTAAAAATTCTTCAGACTATATGTATATGTAAAATCTGATATCTCTCTCTCTCTCTCTCTCTCTCTCTCTCTCTCTCTCTCTCTCTTTTTCTCTCTGTCTCCTTTTGGTACTAGAAATTGAACTCAGATTTTTTTTTTTCTTTTTTAGACAGGAATTCACTAAGTTGCTTAAGGCCCGTAAATTGCTGACTTTGAATTTGAGATCCTCCTGCCTCAGCCCCCAAGACTCTGGAATTACAGGCCTGCGCCAAGTGGCCCCACTTTATCTGTTGTGATTTGGTTGTATTTAGGTGTTGTAGGATTTTTGAATAAGTATCAGTTGCTTCTAGTGAGGGTTTTTATTAGTGTTACATGAAACTTCATAAGTATTTTAGTGGTGACAAAATATTGTACAGAAGAATATCTCTGGAAAACAATGGTATCAATTCCTCTCACTCCCCCAAATCACAATGCATGCTTTATTCATGATACTTTCTTTGCATCTCACTATTAAAGTGACATATACTGAATAAAAATTTGCTTAAACAAGTTCAACAAGTCATTTATTTTTTTCTTCAAGAATCTGTCAATTTGTCATTTATAAAAAAAATCAGCAATATTTGAGAAAAATCATTTAATCTCAGTCAAAAATCTCAAGAGTGCAGTGTCTCAATGTTTTAAAAACTATGTATAACAATGAGTAGGATTGGAAGCTCAAACAAATGCACAAATAATAATGTCTTTTCAATGTCATTGTTGAATAAGAATAAAATTAATGTGTCTTTCTGAAATCTTTTTGTTCCACTGAAGTAATACAAATAGGTTGATGTATTTGGTGTAGGCAAGTTTTGTGTATCGTGACAAGTTAAAATAGCTTGGGGAGACTTTACAAACAAAACAATTTTGTTACCTGTCTATCATGTGAAGGAGGCATGGAAAAATGTAATATTTACAGCTCAGTATTCTGTGTCACTATAAAAAGGTGAGTGCTAACTTTATTGTAACTCCTTCACGTGGTCAATAAAATTTTATTCAGGGCAGTGTCTAGCTAAGTATCATCAGGATTTTTTTTTTCAAAAAATGAATATGCTGATGAAATATGAATCATAAACATGGTTTCGCTCAATGTATAGTAAAAATCATTCATTTACTTAAATTTATTTGTTGATATCAAATTCATTGTCATGGTTCTGTAGGTCAAAGGTTCTCAGCATGTAGTTCCCAGAATGGAAGCGGAGTTCACCAATCTACTTTAAAAGTGATACCTAATAATTTATCTTTCTATATCTCCCCACATAAATTTGGTGCACATTGAAGTTTGCAGGTTTTGGCTCTAGGAATGGGGTCTTCAAACTACCACAGAAAACTGTTCACCTACTTTTTAAAAATAAAGTTTTACTGAAAAACAAACGCATTCCTTTTTTTATATTATCTATGACTGCTTTTGCAGTACAAAAACTCAGGTGGGTAATCATCACAAGGACCTGTAACTAAAAGGTTAAAATATTTGCCATCTGTCCCTTTAAGAAAATGATTGACCCTTGCATAGGACATTATAGGATTTACAATATAATTAGTGCAAATGGCAAGAGTTGAGAAAAAAAGAACATTTAAAGGTGAGATGAACAAGATGAGATTAATAAAATCAGTGAATTTAAAAATAGATTTTAAATGATAATTTAGTAAATTACATTGGGGAATATGTGTGCATTTTCACAGATTTTTGTTGCTCCCTCTGGGTTTGTGGTGTTGTGTTTTCTTGTCCAGTCTTGGTATCTAATTTGCTCTGAAACAGGAATGGAAAGGGACATTGTCATTTTTAAGGAGAACACTGAAGAACAAATAGAAACTTACGTACACTTCTGTCAGCTTAGATTGTTGAATTAAGAGATCATTGGAGTATTATCTGTCTCAGGATTGAAAAACAGTATGAAAGGATCCTAGAGTTTTTGTTTGTAAACCAGGGAGATTTAGAGACCCTTCATTGTTACTCTAGAACCTCATCTTCCTGACTAAAGCAGGTTTGAATTAATAGAAGACAAGAAAAAGCGCTGAAGCAAAGGCATTTGCTGGGACAAGACACTGGCCCGGAAATGCAAACATGATTTTTATTAGATATGGAAAATGACAAATCCCCAAAGTAGTGAAACCTAGGAAAGGGGAGTGAGCAAGAAAGCCATACATTGAGAGCACTGATCCTTCCTGGAAATAAACAAAGGCTGGGAGGAGGTGTCCATGAAATCTAGAAGGCAGTCTCTGGGGAGAGACCAAAGCATTAATCCTTCCCTAAATGAATCCTTTTCAGATACCAACCACTGACCCCAGACCCCCAATCTGGCCCAGTAAGATAAATCCCAGACACCAACCACTGACCCCAGACTCCCTCCCATTTCACCCAGTAAAACAGACCTCAAATTCCTGAGGGCCCAAGCTGACACACTCATTAGTTAAGGCACCTCTCAGTATAACCTAAAAAACCCAGTCCCCTCCTTTATTCAGTGGTTCATCTTCCACCAGAAAAGTGGTTCCCTCAGAGGCGTTTGCCCCATCCCTGCCTCCCCCAATCCTGTATGAAACTTTGTTCCTAAATAAAAGAGTTGATCTGATCTGTGAAGTTTGCCTCCTGCCCAGTTTTTTTGTGCTAACAGTGTTTGATTTGGGGAAAAGAGTAATAAGCAGGTAGAGTTTCATTCGGGATGGAAAAATCTGAAAGATAAGAAATCGATTTTTTGTTGGGGGGATAACAGAGATTGAACTTGGGGACACTTAACCACTGAGCTACATTCACAACCTTTTTAAAAAAAAATTTTTTTTTTTTTTTTTTCACAGAGTCTTGCTAAGTTGCCTAGGGCCTCCTGTGGGCAGTTATCCTTATTTAGCAGAATGGACTAGGTTGAGCCATGGGATGAGAGGTCTGGCTTCTAGGTACTGGCTACCACACAGGAATGTCCCACAATGCCTGGAAGCATGTGGCGCTGTGTGGGAGTGGTTCCCTGTCTTATTCTGGGATAGTCCCCCTAAGAAAATGGCTCCCCTAACTCCACCTTATCCTGTTCATCACAGAAGAAGTCCCTCCTGGTCCAGGCCCCTTTACCTCTGTGACTATAAAATAAAGGAGAGTTGGGCTACTCCATGTTGTTAGAGGCCAGAGCTGGTATGGCCAGACATGTCACGCCCCCTCTCATTTAAAAAGAGTATTGGCTCTTGTGCGTTTATAGATTAGATAAGTTTATGGGTAATTGATTTATAGCCAACATCATCCTCCAGTAGTTAACCCTTTTCTCATCCATGGGGACGTGGCTGAGAAACCCCCACACCCTCCCTAATTCACTGAGGCTGACTGTGATCTCTATCCTCCTGCCTCAGCCTCCCAATCTGCTGGAAATACAGGCATGCACCGCCATCTCTTACAGAAATTGGTATTTTAACTTAGGACATATCATTAATGCTAAGAGGGTAATCTTAACTCTTTAGAATTGGGGACCCACCAGAAGGCTGTTTAGAAAAGACATCATCAAAAATATGTTAAAGGAAGATGAATCTGTTGACAGAGAAGAGATAGAAAGACAGTAAACAAAGGGAAATTCACCATAAGGCTGTGAGGGATATGGACCAGGACTCAAACATTTTTCAACCTTATGCTTATATCCAATGAGTCAGCGTCCCATCAATTCCATTTCCTAAATGCAGTTTAAAGCATCACTTTATCCTGTACTTACCACCCTGACAACTGTTTTGACTCAGGCTTTCATGCTTCCTCCCTAAATATCTGTGGCAGCCTCATAATGGGTATCTGTCTGCTCAAGGCATCTATTATTGGGCAACCGTAGCTTTGCTTCACTGTTTCTTTATTCCAAGACCCCCCAGGCTCATGGAGCATTTCCAATCTCACAGAAAAGGGAGGCCAAGGAACCAGAGAAACCAGGAGATTCTAGTTCAAGCAACAATAACTTTTGTTCAGAAGTGACTAATATCACTTCTCTTTATATTTCCTCAGCCAAAGAAAGTCGCTAGTACATTGCTAAGACTGATGTCAATGTAACAGAGATGTGCAACCTTCCTACAGAGAGCAAACCATGGGGAAAGCCAGCAACTATTTTGAAAAATAATACAATCTACCATAATATCTTCTGACCCTAAAATGACAAAAAGATGAGGTTACCCATCAGGTGGTCTGCATGTCCAGGGAAAATATTTCTTCCTCTTAGCTCTACCATTTTGTATGTTATGTTTATGGTTAAGTAGAAATGATTTGAAACAAAAAATAAATAAAAGCAAAATTGTCTAAGAATCATTAAGAATGAATTATTATTCATAGATGTATGTAATAGGGGTAAGAAAGAATAGGAGTGCTCTGTGCTTTTAAATTTTGATAGTATCCATCTCTGCTTGTCTTCCTAAAGCAGAGGATAAAAAAAAGACCCATGTGCCAATAGTTTACGTGCCAGATGATATCCATGGTCAGTGTAAAGGGGCTTCATTATGGTGGTCATTGTGAGTAACATGGATCAGTTACAACAGGATTTCTGGAGAACTGTTCAGAATACCTCCCAGAATTTCCCAAGCACAAGGCTTGAAACCTTCCACTCTTATTGGTCTGGAGTTCCATTCAGAAATGGAACTGCTACACACGCACACACACACACACACACACCCACACACATCCCACAGTGTGGACACAATGACACCTACCACCTTTTGCAATGTAAAAGAAGCCCAAAAGCAGAAGACAGTGAGCTGTCCTCACTTCCGGGATTTACCATCAGAAACATAGCCGATCACAACAGTTAGCATCTGTTCCTCCAAGCTGCAATAAAAATCAGAAAGTGCAGAAAAGTGTAAGTTGTCATCTAGTATTCCAGGACAGCGTTTATATCAATAAGAAGGAGCAGAAAGAGAAGATAAATTCACAGAATACAAATGTTAAATATTTGGAAATTCAGATTGAGGCACATTATACAAATATACCAAGATGAGCTGAGGATTCCAGAAACTGAATAGAACCTACTGCTCGTACTCGTAGCAGAAAGCATGAATTTGGCTAGTTATCCAGTACCAATAAGAATAAAACACTATGACATCTTTTACTAATACTAAATGGGTTAATGTTTACTGAGCACTTACTAGGTGTCAGGCATGGTGTAAAATATTCCACTTATATTTTCACAGCACTTATGAAAGTGGTGCTCGTATTTTCTTCAGTTTACAAATGGGAAAATGACAGCAGAGAGAAGTTAAATGCACCTTTAAGATGGATATATTCAATAGTGTATAAATTATAACTCAATAGGGTCCTTAAATTAAAGAATACCTGATGTTGTTAAGGTTTTCTCAGTCTGGAACTCACATGCAAATGTGAGCTGATATTGGCATATATGTTGTTGTACATTAAGTACAGAGACAAAATGCTTTTCTCCTCTAGAATCAACCATGATTCACCATACTATGGATAACAAAGCAATCAGAAAGAAAAAGATTTGCTTCCCCTTTCATAATGCCAATTTTGGCATGACTATTCTAAGTTCACTGTCAAATAATCAATAAATAAAATAATAGTACTCATTATCTTAATTTTCTCATTACATTCATGGAGATTTCTAGAAAAGTAATATTTTTTTCTGGCTCTATTTCTATCCGTTCCACTTCAGTTTATCTTTGCTTTTTTGGTAATCATGTATTCTCTTATTACATATAGCTTGTAGAGAAGTAAAACTCTTCCTAATACTCATGTATGATGCCATTTAGACTTTTTTCTCACAGGACCTATAGTTTCTTTTTAAGGAACAGGACACAAATTTGGCATCCTAAATTTGTCACCTTGTAATATAGTGATTTCCAGTATATTCTAAAAGTTTCCTATAATAATCTTTTTATTGCAAATGGAATAAAATTTGCTTGGCCATTTATCAAAAACTATGCCTATCCTTGGGTGTCATTGATAAATATGCTGATGTTGAATTGGCGGTTTATCACATGGAACCCTGTACATCTCAGAGGAGAGTAAGTCTGTACATTGTATCGTTAAAGTGAAAATCAATCATGTTCGCTGTAAGACTGAACATGCTGGTGCTATGACAGAAAGCCTTGTATTCTGTTTGTACCGTGGTTTTTTAATGCCTTTATTTTGCATTGTTTTATGTTGAGACACAACTTACTCAACTCTTCCTCCTCCAAGATTTTATTAGTTTCAGATTTAGTTGGTATTTTACCTTCTTTAGACCACCAGACACAATGCTGAGTGGACAATATCACTAAAAAAGGGAAATGACCTTTACTTGCCCATTGCCTTCATACATATTTTTTATTTTTAAATTTAACCTTATTCAAGATTAGCTCTTTCTGGACATCTTTAGACTGCAATCACTTCAGCGATATTTAATGCTATCCTTTCGAGACAACCTGAATTGCAGAAGCCAATAAGTAATATACATGGTTGAAGACCAAATTGATGCAGTTTTCTCAAGATTTCTGGTCCCTGCAGGATATGTTTGATCTCGCACATCAATAGGATGAAAATCTGGGAAAAGCATATGGCTTTGGTAATCACACAATCTTTTCATTTTCAATTCTCCCTACTCATAAATAACCATATAAAAAATTGTTTCCCCCATTCAGTTTGCTCCATTTTAATGACAGATATTTGATCATAAAACCAACAAACATATTTTTATTTGGATATAATTCTAAAGTGGGAAATACTGAAAATAAATAATATTTTCAACACAATTAAAGATAAATAAGACCTGAAATTACCTATGGAAAAGGGGAGATTAAAACAATAAAATGTACAACAGGATATTGAAATGAAATATAATTCAGTATTATATATTAAATATGATCTTATTGCTATATCAAATTTTGATTATATTAAAGATTATAATGTCTTCTAATGTTTTGTTTTAAATTAAATACATTTTATTTTTAAATCAGTGTAAGGGAACCATGTTTGATAACATGTAAAATAATTGTTTCAAATGAATGAACCACTTTTTTCAATAAAAATTTAAGTATATAGAAACTTTTCAGAAAAATGATTAAATAAATATATTTTAATTTAGCAGTATTTCTTATATCAAATGTTATTGAGATGTTAATTGAACTTCTAATTGAATACCAAGAATACATATATATAAGATTTGGTTATAAATTCAATTCTTTTAACCTATAGAAAAATAGGAATATAAACTGCCAAATTACAAATATTATTTATTATGTATGCCTAAGATATTAACATGTGCTCTGATGTCTTGAGTGCACACTCTGGGATAAGGGTAAAATATTTTTATACATTTATTTAATAATTTGTTGTGCACTGTTAATTAATTGTTGTTAATATTAGTACTTTAAGAAGATGTTTTGATCTAGTGGGTCAGTTATATTGCTTGAAGAAAATATTTGTCATTTAATTTTCTTTGTACAAATAAATATTAAGCCAATTCTTTATTGTCTGTACAAGTAATGCTAACTTCAAACTTTTCAACATCAGTCAATGGCATCAATATTTCTTCAGTTATTCAAACTTGAAAATTCAAATTAACATCTGATGTCTTCCTGTGCTTTACCCTCTATAGTTGACATTTGAATAATTGGTGGTTTAGAGTCACCAGATCTTTTCTGTAGAAATCTGAAATAAATGTTAACTCCCAAAACTGTACTGATAGCATGCTGTTGACTTTACTCATAACACAGTTTTTTAACACATATTTTATTTTTCTATGTATCCCCCACACTGAAAAATAAGCAAGAACCTTAAAAGATGATTATTTACTGTAATACACAGTTTAGTGGAGAGGGGACATGCTCACACAGAGATGATTAGCATACCATGGCATCTTAATCAGATCCTCTCAACACTAAACTCAGTGCAATAGCAACATGAGGTGGTTATGAAATCGCTGTGTAAGTACAGTATGTTTTGCAGTTTAGTTTATGCAGCTAAGATTTAATACTGTGTCTTTACACTTTACATTTGGTTACATTGTTCTCAACTGTCAATGGTGCCATGTATTACCTGCAGATTTTAGAGTGTAAGTTTTGATAAATTTTAACTTTTATAAAAGTTTTGCTTATGTCATGATAGTAAATAATGAACCAGACTAATATCTACATATGTCTTCTGCATTCCTGATTTCCTCAATGTTTCTTAAATTTTTATTGATATTTCTAGAATGTGTAGTTCATCTGGGAGATTTTTCAAATGATGATAAATATCCAAAGAATTCTGCATTATCAGTGGACTTGCCCTGCAAGCCCATGTTGTTGAAGGGTCAATTATATACAGAAGAACTCATGGTACCTTAGAGCGTTAAGTTTCAAAATTATGTCAAAATCTTACATTTTCATTAATACCTCATTCATCTTAACCCCTGCCCTACTCATTGCAGAATGATTACACTTGTTCATATTATTGTCTATTATTTGATCCCCAGTAAAATAAAAAAAACAAGCAGCTCTGTTTTAGAACTAATCTGATTTATGATGACCTCACATTTATTAATTTGCTGCTACATAGATCCTTTTAACTAACCAATAGAGTTTATAGAATCTTCTAGCTTGAATATGTGCTTTCCAGCTTTCCAAATCACAACCATTTTTTAGAACCTGTTTCGTAGTCATTACTAACAACTTTAAGGCATATTTGCATTGTTCATATTTCTTATGTTTCTCATTTTCATTTGGTTACTGATACCCATACACATCCTTAAAACATATCTAACCATAATTTGTCCTATATTTTAGAAGAATAGAATAGTAGTTAGTAAGGTAAAAGTTGGGTTTCTATTAGTTAATGGCAGCTCACTAGGAAAATAGAAATTTGTATTAGCTGGCATGTTATTGGTTAACTTAGTTTGGGCTGCTGTCATTTCAAGAAAAAAAGAGAAAGAAAGAAATGAGATCTACTAAGTATAAATCCTGACCCTGAATCCTCATACTGATTTCCAGTGTGACCTTCAGAAAAGGATATTTCTTTTCTGAGCCTTCATGTACATCATCAATTAAATGTCAATTCAAATATATTCCTACCTTATTGTTGTGACATTTAAGCTAAGTTGTATTCATGACAAACTCATGGTCTTTTAAAATTAATTCCTTCTGCGCAAAGCTGAGCCTTACATGCATTCCTAGTCAGTGAGAATGTTAGTGAAGTAGGTCTTATCTCTACACCTGTATACAACCTTGCTGAGCCTGAAGTTCTTTGTTTAGTGACAGAGCCTCCTATTAGTTGCATTTTTTCTCTTTCGGTTGTAGCATTTATTTTTGTTACTTATGGAGGTATACTTATCACCTTGGAACAAGATGGTACTTCATTGTAAAAATACTTAAATTTATAAGCATTTGGGTAGCTATCAACTTCTGAGGAACAAAGGCTTTTTCTTTAGTCCCCAAAGGTTAGAGTGTTCATTATTTTGCATTTGACATTCACTCTTGACACAAAGCAATGTGTATTGTTCAATTCAACAATTACATGACTTCAACAATTACTTGTTAAATGGATTATTAAAATACCAGTCAATACCCTACTTTTAGGTTTTAAGAATAAAAAAAATGTATACCATTGAAATAAAAAAACTATGAGATGCTATTCAGAGATTTTGTATATATATGGCAATTAAAAAAATTAGCATTAGAGGTGAATGTTGACAAAAATGAGATCAGGAGATTAACTGCCATAGTTTACTATGCTGTGACCATAAAATATTTTGTAATTCAGTGTTATTCAATGAATTTTAATGAATTTACAAGCTGTGAAATGAACGCCACAATCCAATTTTAAAACATGACATCACCCCAGTGTAATATCTATTGCTAGTTTGGAGTTATTCAATCCTCTATCCCACCCCAACCCCAAGCAGCTACTTGTTTATATCTACAGGTTTGCCACTTTGGGTTTTCTAATATAAATGGAAAAATATAGTATGTGAATTTTATACCTAGTTTCTTTAAATTAGCAAAATTTTAATTTAATTTAATTTAATTTTTAAATTTAATTTTATTTAATTTTTATTTAATTTTTATAGCTGTGTAGTTTTCCATAGTTTGGATACACCATATTCTGCTTATCTATTCACCAGTTGATAAAAATTTAGATTGTTTCCACTTTGGGGGTATTATGAATAATGATACTATATCACATCAAAATCTTTCCATGAACAATCATTTTTAGTCTTTTCAGAAATTAAATCATTGCATTATATGATAATCTTATGATTTATTTTTCCTAAAAATAAATGCCATATTTTTTAAAGTGGCTAAGCCACATTATAGTCCCAGCTGCCATGTAAGAGGATACCATTTTCTGATTTTCTAACTCACAAGTTGTACTATTTGTCAGGTTCTTTATAACTATCCTAATGGGGCAAATGGTATCTTTTTGTGGTTTTAATTTACTTTTATCAAAGGATTAATACGATTGAGCATCTTTTTCAAGGAAAGTAATTTTTTCTCTTTTTTTTTACTTTAATCTTGTTTTTTCTTTATTTGTTCTAATTAGTTGTACATGACAGTTGAATGCATTTATACATTCTGAAAACTCATACATAAATGGAGTGCAATTTCTAATTTTTCTGATTGTACATATTGTAGGATCACATCAGTCATGCAGTCATATATGCACATGAGGTAACAATGTCTGTTTCATTCTACTATCCTTCCTACCCCCATACCCCTTCCCCTTTCTTCACTCCCCTTTACCTAATATAAAATAACTCTATTCTTTCCTAGCGACCCCACCCCCACCATTGTGAATTAGCATCCCCTTATGAGAGAAAACATTCCACCTTTGGGTTTTTTTGGTTCAGCTTATTTCTCTTAACATGATTTTCTCCAACTCCATCCATTTACCAGCAAATGCCATAATTTCATTCTTCTTTAAAGCTGAGTAATATTCCATTATATGTATATACCACATTTTTTTATCCATTCATCTGTTGAAGGGCATCTAGTTTGGTTCCTCAGTTTAGATATAGTGAGTGGAGCTGCTATAAACATTGATGTGATTGCTTCTCTGTATGATGCTGATTTTAAGTCTTTTGGGTATAAACCAAGGAGAGAGAAAGCTGAATCAGATGGATGTTCCATTCCAAGTTTTCTACTTTCCATAATAGTTGCACCAATTTTCATTCCCACCAGCAATGTATGAGCGCACCTTTTCCTCCACATCCTCACCAACATTTATTGTTGCTTGTATTCTTGTAATTGCCTTTCTGATTGGAGTGAGATGAAATCTTAGAGTAGTTTTGATTTGCATTTCTCTAATTGCTAAAGATGTTGAACACTTTTTCATATATTTGTTGATTGATTGTATATCTTCTTCTGTGAAGTGTCTGTTCAATTCCTGAGCCCATTTATTGATTGATGTATTTGTTTTTTTTGGTGTTAAGTGTTTGAGTTCTTTATATATCCTAGAGATTAATGCTTTATCTGAGGTGCATTGGTGAAGATTTTCTCCCATTCTGTAGTCTCTCTCTTCACATTTCTGTTTCTTTTGCTGAGAAGAAGCTTTTTAAGTTTGAATTCATTCCATTGTATTTGTGCGAGTTTTTCTTCGTGTCTTCCATTCTGTACCATTGGTCCCTATGTCTTGGTGCCAGTACCATCTGTTTTTATTACTATAGCTCTGTAGTATATTTTGAGGTCTACTGGACAGCTCTTCTAAACAAAAACCAAATAAACTATAGACTAAACAATACAAACAATAATTTAGATTTAACAGACGTGTAGAATATTTCATCCATCAACAGTCACTTTTTTCTGTGTAGCACATGAATCCTTCTATAAGGAAAGTAATTTTTAATGAAATATTGGTTGTTTCCACATTTAAATGCTTTATAAATTCAGATATAATAATTAGGTATATTTATGGAGTACAGTGTGGGAATTTGATATGTGTACACACTATGTAATGATTAGTCAGGGTAATTAGCATTTCCTTCTGCTAAATATTTATCAATTCTTTGTGGTAATAAGCTTGAACTCTCTTCTTGTTCTTTGTAACATATCTAGGAAACTGCTGTGAGATATATTCACCCTACTTTGCTATATACCATTAGAATCTATCCTATCTCGGGTTGGGGTTGTAGCTCAGTGGTAGTACACTTGCCTAGCATATGTGAGGCACTGGGTTTGATCCTCAGCATCACATAAAAATAAATAAATAAAACAAAGGTATTGTGTCCATCTACAACTAAGAAAAAAAATTTTTAAAAATCATAACCTTAAAAAAAAAGGAATTTATCCTATCTATATACCTGTTTTTTGGTACCCACTAATCAATCTCCTCTGTCAGTAGCCTTATATCATTTCTTATTCCTAAGATATGTTCCTAACCTCTACTGAGTACTTGTTTACTTCCTACTTCTATGAAATACACACTTTAAGATTCCACATATCATTGAGAATATGTGGTATTCACTTTTCTCTGCCTTATTTTTCTTCACATAACTTTCTCCAGTTCCAACCATAATGTCACAAATAAGCAAATTTTATTTTTAAATTTTATTTTGAACTAATACATATAGACACAAAATTGTACATCTCAATGTAGTACCATAGGTAATATTTTAATCACATTAAATATATTTATCTTCCCAGACATTTATCACTTCTTTATACTGTGCAAAAGCTCTACAGAACTTCTTACTCCTATTTAGCTGTAACATTGTAGGTATTGATCACCTTTTCCCCAATCCCATTCTCACCTAATTTCTTCAGTGTCTGGTAACCACCATTGTAATCCCAACTTGCATGAGATCAACATTTTCAGATTGCTCCTCTCAGTGGGACCATGTGATACCTGGCTTTCTGTTCCTGTCTTACTACATTTAATAAAAATGTTCTTCAATTCCTTCCATATTGTTGCAAATGAAAGGACTTTGATTTCTTTAATGGGCAAATGTTAATCCATTATATATAATGACCACATAAGTAAGTATATCCACTTTCCTACCTCTGGACACTGAGATTGATGCCATGTCTTGGTCATTTTGTGTAGTGATGCAATAAATGTGAGGGTGCACCCCTCCACTTGAGATGCTAAATTCATTTCCTGTAGCTTATGTCAACAGTGGGATGGCTGGATATTATTATTTATTTTTGCTTTCTCAGGAATTTTGTGGTGTCTTTCATAATAGTAGTACTTCTTTACCTTCCTAGTAACCTTACTATCATTTGTTATTTTTGAGTTTTGATAATAACTATTATACCTGGAGGGAGTTGATGTCTCACTATAGTTTAGATGAGTATTTACCTGATTAGTAATGCTGTTGAATGTATGTTTTCATATACCTCCTGACAAATTGTAAATCTTTTGAGAAACGTCTATTCATATCATTTTTCCTTTTTTAATCAAATTAAGTTTATTTTCACTGATGAGTTATTTTAGTCCCCTGTATATTCTGGATATGAATCCCTTGTTAGATGAACGGTTTGCAAATGTGTTAGTCCTTCCTGTAGGTCATCTCTTTACTTTGCTGATTGTTTCATTTGCTGTGCTGATGCTTTTAAGTTTGATACAATCGCATTTGTTTTTATTTGCTTTGATTGACAACACTTTTTGAGTCTTAACAAAATATCATTTCTCTACTTATGTCTTTTCTCCTATGATTTATTCAATTAAGTTCATATCTTACATTTATGCCTTTGATAAAATTTGAACTGATTTTTATAGTTATTGAATCAAAGTGGCTTAATTTCTTTCTTTTTTCCTACATATAAGCAGGGAGTTTTTCCAGCACTACTTATCAAAAACACTCTTCTTTCTCTAAAGGATATTTTTAGCACTATTGTGAAAATGAGTTCATTATAGATGTATGGATTTGTTTCTGGCTTTTCCATTCTCTTCCATTAACCTGTGTGTCAGTTTTTATGTTAGTTCTGTGCAGTTTTGATTGTCAGGGTTTTGAAGCGTGTTTTGAGGCCAGGTAACGTAATGCCAATAGCTTTGTTCTTTTATTTTTCTTTTTCCAAGAATGCTTTGTATATTCAGAATCTTTTGTGGTTCCATACAAATTTTAGGATTTTTTCTAATTTTATGATGAATGCCCTGGGTATTTTGGTAGGAATTAAATTGAAAATGTTAAGTCTTTTTGAGTAGTATGGACCTTCTAACAATATTAATAATTGCAATGTATGTTCACTGATGATTTTCCATTTTGTATGCTGATATTCATCAGTATGTTATGTGTTTCATTGTAGAGATCTTTCACTGCCTAATTAAATTTAATTCTAGATATTTTATATTTTCAGAGCTATTGTAAATGAGATTATGTCTTTTCTTTCTCACCAATATCACTATTGGGGTGAAAATGCTACTGATTTTTGCATATTAGGATTGCAGTCTATAACTTACTGAATTGTTTTCACCAGTTCTAATATTTCTTTGGTGTGATATTTAGAAGTTTTACATATGTCATGATGTCTTCTGAAATAAGGATACTTGCATTTCCTGTTTTTCTATATGGATACTCTTTCACTTGCCAAAATAATCTGGCTGAGACTTCAAGTACTATGTTGAATAAGAATAGTGAAAGCAGACATCCTTGCTCTTCTGATATTAGAGGAAACAATTTCACATTTTCCCACTCAGAATGATGTTGTCTGTGGGTATATGGCCTTTATTACATTGTGGTTTGTTTCTTCTATACCTAATTTGTTGAGGGTTTGTTTCATCATGAAGAATATTAATTTTTTGAAATGGCTTTTTCATATGTAATGACAGAATCATGTGAAATTTTCTGTTTTTCATTCTGTTGATGAGATGTATTACATGTAGTGATTTGTGTATGTTAAATCATCTTTGTATTCCTAGATTAATCCCACTTGATTATGGCATATAATCCTCTTAATGTACTATTGAATTCAGATAGCTAATATATTCAGAATTTTTGCATTTATGTTTATTAGTGATGTTCAGTGATTTTGTTGTTGGTATGTACTTGTCTGATTTTGGAATTGGTAATTCTGGCATCACAAAATAAGTTTGGAAGAGATATTTATCCTTTAGTTTATTGGAAAAGTTTAAGAAGAATTGGAATTGTTTTTCTTTAAAATTTCAATAAAATTCATCAGGAAAGTCATCCATTCCTGGGTTTTCTTTTTGGGGACACTTAATATTACAGATTCAACTCATCACTCATTATTGTTGGGATCATGTTTTATATGTTTTCATGGTTAAATGTTGGTAGATTATATGCAACTAGACATGTACTCATTGTTTCCATGTTTTTCAGTTTTTTGGAATATAATGGTTCATAATTGTTCCCAATGAGTATTTTTATTTCTGCTGTGCTGTCTCCTTTTTTATCTCTGATTTTATTTATTTTGGTCTTCACTTTTATTTAACCTTAGCTAAAGGTTTCTGAGTTTTGTTCCTTGCAAAAAAGAAAAACAAAACTTTCTATTCAGCTAATATTTTGCATATTTTTAAAATTTCCGTTCACTTGTTTCTGCTCATATCTTTGTTATTCCTTTCCTTCTACTAATTTTCAGCTTCACTTATTCTTGCTTTTCCAGTTTTTCAAGCTGTTTTATTACATTGCATATTTGAAATCTTTATTTTTATTTATATGTTTAACATATTACTATAAACTTGCATATGAGTACTCTTTTTTGCTTTTTGCCATAGGTTTTGATATGTTTTCAGTTTCATTTGTTTCAAAATTTAAGAAAAAATTCTTCTGATTTTTTTCACTGACAGAATATGTTGTTTAATTTTCATTTATTGTTACCATTTCTAAAGTTCCTCTCATGTAATATCATGTTTCATCCCACTATATTTACAAAAAAAAACATGATATGCTTTTGATTTTTGAATCTGCTTAGAATTGTTTTGTGACCCTACATACAGTCTAAACTGGAGATGTGGCAGAAGCTGATGAGAGGAATGTGTTTTTGGTAGAGTTTGGATGAAATATTCTGTACATTTCTTTTAGGTCCATTTGAAATATATTATGGTCTTACCCAGAGGTTTCTTTGTTAACTTTTTGTCTAGATTCTCAGTCTATTGTGTGATGAAGTTGCTATTTGTCATTGTGTTAGCGTCTCTCTTTCCTTTGAATTTAATAATGTTTGCTTTAAGTGTTGAGTGCACAGATATTTACAATTGTTAAATCCTCTTACTTGAAGAAAATCTTGGAAGATGGAAAGATCTCCCATGTTCTTAGATAAGCAGAAATAATATTGTCAAAATGGCCATATTACTCAAAAGCATTATATCGATTTAATGTGATTTCCATTAAAATTTCAATGACACTCCTCATAGAAATATGAGTCATGAAATTCATTTGGAAAAATAAGAAGCCCAGAGTAGCCAAAGAAATCCTTATCAAGAAAAGTGAATCAGAAGGCATCACAGTACCAGACCTTAAATTATACTACAGAGCTATAGTAACAAAAACAGCATGGTATTGACACCAAAACAGACCCAGAGACCAATGATATAGAACAGAATACACAGAGAAAAACCTACATAAATACAGATATCTCATATTAGACAATGGTGCTAACATACAATAGAGAAAAAATACCTCTTCAGCAAATGGTGCTGGGAGAACTGGAAATCTGTATGTAACAAAATGAAAATAAATCCTTCTCTCTCACTCTGCACAAAACTCAACTCAAAGTGGATCAAGGATCTAGGCATTAGACCAGAGACCCTGTACCTACTAGTAAAAATAGTAGGCCCAAATCTCTACCATGTAGGCTTAGGAAACAAATTTCTCAACAAGACTCCTACAGTGCAAGAAGTAAAATCAAGAATCAATAAATGGGATGTTATCAAACTAAAAAAGCTTCTTCACACCAAAGGAAACAATCAAGGACATGAAGAGAGAGCCTACAGAGTGGGAGAGCCTTTGCCACTCATCTTGGATAGAGCATTAATCTCCAAGATATATGAAGAACTCAAAATACTTAACACCCAAAAACAACTAATCCAGTCAATAAATGGGTAAAGAAAATGGACAGGCACTTCACAGATGAAGAAATATGATTGGTCAAAAAATATATGAAAAAAAAAATGTTCTGTGGGGAGCCATCCTTATCTAGCAGAATCAGGCTTGTTGAGCCACAGGACACTGAGGCCTGACTCCCAGGAACTGGCAGCCATGGAGGATTGTCCCAGATCACCAGGGGGTATGTGGCCCTATGTGGGAGTGGTTCATCATCTGGTTATATGATAGCTTTCCTGAGCAAATTGGCTCCCCTAATTGTACCCCATCTTGTTCATCACAGAAGAAGACCCTCTCAGTTGAGTCCTCTTTACCTGTGTGACAATAAAATAAAGAAGAGTTGGGCTACCCATCATCTTAGAGGCCAGATCTGGTATGGCTCAATTCATCACGTCCCCTCTCATTTAAAAAGAGTAAAGGCTCTTGTGTGTTTGTTGATTAGATAAGTTTATGGATAATTGATTGATTTATAGCCAAAATTGTCCTCCAGCAGTTAACCCTTTTCTCATCCACATGGTACGTGTCTGTAAACCCCTTAGGATGTACAACATCTTCAGCATTTAGGGAAATGAAAATTAAAACTAAAATTTCATCTCACTGCAGTCAGAATGGCAATTATCAAAAATAGGAGCAACAATAAAGTTGGCGAGGACGTGGGGGAAAAGGTACATTCACACATTGCCAGTGGGAATACAAATTGGTGCAAGCACTATGGAAAGCAGTATAGAGATTTTTCAGAAAAATTGGAATGGAACCAGTATTTGACCCAGTCATCCCATTCCTTAGCATATACCCAAAGGACTTAAAATCAACATACTGTAGTGACTCAACCACATCAATGCTTATAGCAGCTCAATTCACAATAGGCAAGATATGGAACAAAACTTCATGCCCTTCAACAGATGAATAGGAAAAACCATGTGGTATGGGCTGGGGCTGTAGCTCAGTGGTAGAATGTTTGCCTTGCAGGTGTGAGGCACTTGGTTCAATCCTCAGCGCCACATAAAAATAAATAAAGATATTGTGTCCATCTACAATTTTAAAAAGTAATAAAATAAAAGAACTTGTGGTACATATATACAATGGGATATTATTCAGCCACAAAGAAGAGTGAAATTACAGCATTTGCTGATAAATGGATAGAATAGGAGACTATCATGTAAGTGAAATAAGTCAAATGTTCTCTCTGATATGAAAATGCTGATTCACAATAGGTAGGGAGGAGGGAGACAAGGAGGTTCACTATAATTGGCAAGTTAGAGTGCAGGGAAAGGAGGGGGATGAGAATGTGAAAGACAGTAGGATGAATCAATCATAACTTTCCTATGTTCAAAGGTGAATACACAACCAGTGTAATTCCACATCATGTATAACCACCAAAATGGGAAGTTGTTGTCCATTTATGTATGATATGTCAAAATATATTCAGTCATGTATAACTAAAAATAGCAACTAAAAAATTAAAAATAACAATTGTCATTCATCATGTTGAATTCACACATTTATCATTATTTTGTGGCTTTCTTTCTCCACTTTTATATTTTCTTCAATTAAACTATGTTTTATCTGGTGTAAATATAGCTACTCCTGTTCACTCTTGCTTCCTGTTTGCATAGAATTTTCATGGTAATGCATCTATTTCCTTATAGATGTGTATCTTTATCAGTGAAGTCATACTATTTGGACTTTTTTACCCTCTGAGCTAGTCTTAATCTTTTAATTTGGAAATTTAATTAAGTACATTGAATATTATTGTTGATAAGTGTGTAACAGAGATTCCCTTAATACTTTTCTATGAAGGTTTGTAGAATTTCCTCTTTGTTTTGTACATTTGGCGGTTTGACAACAATGAGTCTTGAGAGGTTCTTTATTGGTGAAATATGTTTGGGATTCTTTGAGCTTTCTGAACCTGAATGTTGATAACTTCCCAAAGTGTAGAAATTGTTCACTTATTATTTTCTCTAGTAGATTTTTAACTATATTTTATTTATTGTGTTTAGACCCACAATTTCTGTTTCTTGTATGATCTCTATCTTTGTTGAATTTGTATTTCAGATCATTTGTTGTTTTATTAATTAAAAAAAAATCCTTGTGCATTTTCATGTGCCTTTTTGGGTTTCTTTAAAATAGTTAACATCAGTTAATTGATATACTTTTCTTTGAGGTATTTTGCTCAAGAATTACTTTCTTTGGAGGTGTCATGATAATTGCTTTTCAAGTTTTTGTGTGTTTTCATAGATATTTGCAGATCTGGTCTTCCAGTTGCTTTCACCAATTTTATAGGTTGGTTTTTATACTACAAGATTTTATCCTGAAGATATACCCCAAGGACGTTGATTGGGTAGATCACAGTGCATTTTGTTCAGAAGGGTTGTAGTAGTGTAGGTTTTGTCAACTGCAGTGATACCTTTAGATGCCTCAGGGGCCTGGGTTATAGGAGTTTATGGGATAGCGCAATAGTACAGGATGCAGATCTCTTAGGTTGAACAGATTCACCAGAAGATTTGAGCCTAGGACATCCATCTGTGGAAAGAGGGTCTCTCTCAGTTTCTATGGGGCATTTGGAGGTAGAGCATTCTGGTGAACGTGGGCAGGGAAGATGCAGCTGACCCAGCAGCAGAAGCAGGGTGCTCATTCAGGGTGCTCATTAGTTTCTGAAGGTCATATAGAACTAAGTCACTCGGGTAGTCTCAGACAACATGACACATGTGCCTCTTAGCAGTCAGTGTCTGAGGTACTCATCAACACCTTTATGGAACCTCTAGAGGGCCAAATTACTCAAGGAGAACTGCAAACTGCTTTCTGTGACTGAAGGTCAGTCAGTGTGTCATAAAGGCTGCTACCGGCTCAGATGCTCAAGGCAAGCTGAATACCTGCTTCCTGGGATGGTTGAAGGAAGGTCGGCTATATCATGTGGTGTCAGTATAATGGTTCCTAACTAGGTCATTCACCCTGGTGCCCGTCTGCTTCACAGTGTCCTAGGTTGGCAAGATCCTAAAATTGTACCATTCACCAGGTGTCCAGATTCAGGTAGATCTCACCAAGTAATAGCTCCTTTCTCTTGGATATTGCAGTGACAGATTCCCTGGCAGCTTACAAAATGGGACTCAGGCCTTGTAAAAACAAAAGTTTTCTCCAGTCACAAATACTTTGGGAGTCTGTGATATTATTACAAACTGCTGAGGGGTTCCTGCTTACACTTATCCTATTCTGCCATGTCTCCTTTAGTTCAGGGATGATTTTGATTGAAGAGAGTTGATAACAGATGCTGACTGTTTAGCTCATTACTTTATAAGGCCCGTCTGAGGCTTCTTTCTTCATTTCAAAGTTTCCACATCCCACTTCACTGCAGTCCTCTGCCCCAATCGCTCCAGGGAACAATAGATATTTCTTGTTGAATCTGGTGTTTTATCTCCCTTATTTATGAGGGAAGTGCACCAGACACCTTTAGTTTGTCATCATGTACTTCCAAGACCCTGAACATTGAATATGTTTTCAAGTGATTAGCAGCCATCTCTTGTGTGAAATGTCTATTGAATTTTTCACATTTTATTTCTATTTATTTATGTATTTATTTATTTGAGTATTGGGGATTAACATAGGGTACTTTACCACTGACCTATATTCGCAGCCCTTTTTATTTTTACTTTGAGACAATGTCTTGCCAAGTTGCTAAGGGCCTCGCTAAATTGCTAAAGCTGGCCTTGAACCTGTGATCCTCCTACCTCAGCCTCCTGAGTCGCTGAAATCGTAGGTGTGCACCACTACGCCTGACTGAATTATTTTTTTCATCTTAAATTGTGGTTTGTTTTACATTTTAATATTTCTGTCCTTGCTATTCAAACTAAGAAGAATATGATTTGTGAATGTTTTCCTCCAGTCTTTTGTTTTTATTAATGACGTCTTTTGAAATGCAACCTTTTTTTTGTTTGTTGACATCTGTTAGTTTGTTCCATAATATGATTTAGCTTTTATAATTGTATCAAAAAACTTTTTTCTTGACCAAAGGTCACGAAGTTTTTCTCCAACTTTTTCTTATAAAGTTTTATGTTTAAATATTATAGTTAGGTGTGTGACTTGTTTAACATACGTAAAAGTGCAAAATTCATCTATTTGCATAAATACATTCAATTTTTCCATCACTAGTTGTGGGGGAAAAAAGAGCTATTCTTTCTCCAATGAATGGCCTTCCCACTCTGTGGGAAATCAACTGAAGTAGATGATGACAAATTCTATACATTATGAATATGTTGATATCATTTTTTTCCTATAAGTAAGCCCCATATTTGTGGGAACAAATGAGGAAAATTAATGAGGCAACACTATTATTTCTTTCTTACCCACAGTTCCTCTAAGGGCATAGTAACCTGGAATTTGTATAAAAGCCTGACTAATCAACATTTAGCATTTGGTTATTTGACATCGACTGTTGGTGATAAAAACAGGAAAGTTATTTTTAAAGAATGTCTCTACACCTTAATTGTTTTATTGCTTATATGGAGAAAAAAAAAAGAAAACACCTTAGTTTGAAGCTGCTCTCTTATTTACTCACTTATTTGATTTCACAGTGTTTAGAAATACAGTATAGTTTTCTTAAAAAGTCAAAGTTATTACTATATTTCATTCCTGTGCATATCATTTAGTGGGTTAATTATGTGTTGACACAGTTTGTGGTAAGAACAGCAGTGCATGTGGTTATAGGAGGACAGGTCATATTAAAGAGTGCTTTTTAAAATATTTTTGCTAAGAGCTGCTTCTTATGGTTGCCACGTGAGAGATAGTACCCAACTTAAGATATTCCTCAGGGAATGGAAGGTGATCTTTAATATTACAGGCGAGAAAGCTGACTCTGAACTACTGTTATAGCAGCTTAATGGTTCCCAGTGGGAGATAGTTACAGGATTTATTTCTTACATGCTGATTGGGGAAAAGTCATGTTTTCGCCCATGTCATATATACAGATTTTCTTCAGAATAAGCCATGCATTGATATAAAGTGTGAACTGAGTGCTATGCATAAAGTACACCAGAGAGAGAAGAAAAAGTGGATTTTTTAGTATTCAAATCATAAGGGAGCTAAAAATGCACATGGAAAATCAAATGCAAGGATAAAATATTATGGCAACTACACTGTAGGAAAACCAGAAAATAAAAGACAGAAAACAAAAAGTAAGAAATGAAGAAAGGAATAAAAGAACGGCTGCAATGTTTAGCAATGAGGTAAATTTGATAACTGGTGGGTTGTAGCTTCCATGCTTTCAGTGGTCGCCCTACATTTGGATTATCTTGGACATGTGACAAGTTATGTCCAACAGATGGTGGCAAACATGATACAAGTAACTGCTTGAATGCTGGGCTATTGCTGTCTTTGGGTTCTCTCACAATGCTTCTATGTGAACATTTGTAGAGACAGAGATAATATAGATAGACACGAATAGAAAGCACACCAGGACAGGTGATGGAATCCAAGAAGAGCACCTTGTACTGGCTCTCCACTGGCTTATGACCCACTCTGGACAAAATCAACGGAGTTCTGCGCAGATCAGACAAACCAAGAACCCACTTACTTATTCAAGAAATTATTTCTGACCTAGGGAATTGTGATCTTGATCAATGGTTGATGTTTTAAGGCACTACAATTTGGGATGATTGGATGTGCTACACAGGCTAAAATGAATTTCTTATTTTAAGCAAATATAATAATATATGGTAAGTTTTTTAAAGTAGGTGTTCAGCCACTTATACATTGAAATGAGATATTGTCATCTTAATATTATATACATAGTTTATGATTTAATGACTTTAATATTGATTAAATAGTAATGATATATTAATACAGGACATTATTTTCAAACATTTTCACTCCTTTCTACATATAACAATTATTTTATACTAATAACTAAGCAATCAAGAAATTTTATACACAAGCAAAATTGACTTGGGGGAAAACTCCTAAAATCGAGTTTTAAATAAATAAGCAAAAATAATAATGATGATTGCTTGATGCCACTCTATTCTGTTTGGCAAGTTTAAAATATGAGTTATATTTATCCAGAAATATAATTTCATAATTTTATTTAATCATATACTTATGCTTATCTTGGAAGAGGAAATTATTACTTGAATTTTTCAGTCATTTAGAAGAATTACATAGATTAGGGAAACTGTATTTACAAAGAAGAGGGAATGGAAAATAATGACAGTATGTATCAGGCATGCCAGTTATTCCAGAAGCCTAGAATGGCATTGAAACAAATCATCTCCCTTCTATTATGCAATTGCAGCGATATTTTTCTCAAGTCTGATCACGTTCAGTTTAGATTTGTACATCAGCAATAAATCACTTTCCTTAGAGTGTACCTTTTCCTTTCATTTTCCCACACTATCTACATTTCTTCAAATGAGCATCCTTGAAAATCATTTCTAGCCTCTTGAATTTCAGGATAGGGCGTACTAATAATCTATTAGATAACTGAAAATACTTATGGAATAGAATAATGTTATAAAAATACAACAAAAAAGAAATAAGGAAAGAGAAAGAACAGGGATTGAATATAAATTTGTTCAGTTTTCAAGTAGTATTATAATAAGAAATGTAACATGACTAATTAAACATTTCATTTCTCCTATAACACAAAAATAGTAAAATGAACATAAAATTGAAACTATGAATAAGATGAGTCCTTCTAAGTGTGTAACTAAATATACAAATTATCTTTTTTGTTTGTTGGCATGAACATTTTGAACACATAATGCAAGTATAGGATCCTTTATTGAAAATGCACACACAGCAGGCATGGAAGAGAGATTTTTCTCCCAAAAAGCGACCAGCACCACTCTCTTTAATATTATTTCATAGAGGTATCTGAGTTCTCATATTTCAGACTTTCTCCTTATTTGTCCAGAGGATAGTTTTCTGTGCTGAAGAGCCAAACATTTATTTTTCCAGTAGGATTTGATGAAACAAAAAATCACAGGAGTTCTACATTTTCTGTCTAATAGAGGAAAGGAAAAATGAGCTGTTCTGACATCCTCAGTGTTTATAAAATTCATATAGCGAATGTTCCAGAGCCCGACAAGAAATCATTCACTCTCTGGTCATTTAATTTTTGACTTCAAGAACTGGAAGTTAAAAAACAATATGCTTTTTCATGAAGGCAATTACAAGACCTATTTGCTTTCCTACAATGACCTTAGATTACTTTGAATCATTTCTTTGGTTTTTGAAGAACTAACCTTGAATAGTTTTGAAGAACATTCCTTGAATGTTTTCTTTTGAAAGAAAATAATGAAAACAAAATGTTTAATAGATTATAATTAACATTGAAGCTATTTTATTGGGCATATAGAGAGATTCAAGGAGTTCTACTTTCTAAAAAAATGTAAAAAATTTAATCCAAGTCATTTGCTACCAAGCTGTCTCACAGTTTCCCATCCCTGCCTGTGGCCAGATGACAAGCAGTGCTCCTTATTGGAGGAGGGTACTTGGCCATGTGAATGACGTCAGGCTTGGCCACTTGACCTTCCTTGGTCAATAGAATATTAGAGGAAATTATATGAGTTGTTCCAAGTTAAAGTTTTTAGGGCTTTCATACATACTTGCTTTTAATCTTTCCCCTTATTGTGAAAATCCTAAGACATATATAAGGGTTGTTTATTCTAATTTTTTTTTTATTGTAAACAAATGGGATACATGTCGTTTCTCTGTTTGTACCTGGAGTAAAGGCATACCATTTGTGTAATCATAAATTTACATAGGGTAATGTAGTTTGATTCATTCTGCTATTTTTACCTTCCCCCCACCCCTCCCACCCCTCTTTTCCCTCTATACAGTCCTTCTTTCTTCCATTCTTGCCACCCTCCCTAACCCTAACCTTAAACCTAATCCTAATCTTAACACTAACCCCTCCAACCCCCCATTATGTGTCATCATCCGCTTATCGTTGAGATCAATCTTCCTTTGGTTTTTTGAGATTGGCTTATCTCAGTTAGCATGATATTCTCCAATTTCATCCATTTGCCTGCAAATGCCATAATTTTATCATTTTTTGTGGCTGAATAATATTCCATTGTATATATGTGCCACAGTTTCTTTATCCATTCATCAACTGAAGGACATCTAGGTTGGTTCCACAATCTGGCTATTATGAATTGAGCAGCTATGAACATTGATGTGGCTGTATCTCTGTAGTATGCTGATTTTAAGCCCTTTGGGTATAGGCCAAGGAGTAGGATAGTTGGGTCAAATGGTGGTTCCATTCCAAGCTTTCTGAGGAATCCCCATACTGCTTTCCAGAGTGGCTGGACTAATTTGCAGCCCCACCAGCAATGTATGAATATACCATTTTCCCCACATCCTCGCCAACACCTATTGTTGCTTGTGTTCTTGATAATTGCCATTCTAATTGGGGTGAGATGGAATCTTAGGGTAGTTTTGATTTCAATTTCTCTTATTACTAGAGATGTTGAACATTTTTTCATATATCTGTTGATTGCTTGTACATCTTCTTCTGTAAAGTGTCTGTTCATTTCCTTAGCCCATTTGTTGATTGAATTATTTATCTTCTTGGTGTAGAGTTTTTGAGTTCTTTATATATTCTGGAAATTAGTGCTCTATCTGAAGTATGAGTGGCAAAGATTTTCTCCCACTCTGTAGGCTCTCTCTTCATATTACTGATAGTTTCCTTTGCTGAGAGAAAGATTTTTAGTTTGAATCTATCCCAGTTGTTGATTCTTGCTTTTATTTCTTGTGCTATGGGAGTCCTGGTAAGGAAGTCTGATCCTAGGCCAATGTATTGAATATTTGGACCTACGTTTTCTTCTTATAAGAAAGATTCCGAGGTTTCTGGTATGATTCCAAGGTCCTTGATCCATTTTGAGTTGAGTTTTGTGCAGGGTGAGAGATAGGGGTTTAATTTCATTCTGTTGTATATGGATTTCCAGTTTCCCCAGCACCATTTGTTGAAGAGGCTATCTTTTCTCCATTGCATATTTTTGGCCCCTTTGTCTAATATTAGAAAATTGTATTTATTTGGGTTTGTGTCCGTGTCCTCTATTCTGTACCATTGATCTACCTGTCTATCTTGGTGCTAGTACCATGCCATTTTTGTTACTATTGCTTTGTAGTACGGTTGGAGATCTGGTATTGCAATACCCACTGCTTCACTCTTTCTGCTAAGAATTGCTTTAGCTATTCTGGGTTTCTTATTCTTCCAGATGAATTTCATAATTGCTTGCTCTATTTCTGTAAGGCACGTCATTGGGATTTTAATTGGAATTGCATTGAATCTGTATAGCACTTTTGGTAGTATGACCATTTTGGAACATGGGAGATCTTTCCATCTTCTAAGATTTTCTTTAATTTCTTTCTTTAGTGTTCTGTAGTTCTCATTGTAGAGGTTTTTCACCTCTTTTGTTAGATCGATTCCCAAGTATTTTATTTTTTTTTTGATGCTATTGTGAATGCGGTAGTTTTCCTAACTTCTCTTTCTGAACATTCATTACTTATGTATAAAAACGCATTGGATTTATGAGCATTGATCTTGTAACCTGCTACTTTACTAAATTCACTTACGAGTTCTAAAAGTTTTCTGGTGGAATATACGGGTTCCTCTAAATATATAATCATGTTATCAGTGAACAGAGATAGTTTGAGTTCTTCTTTTCCTATTCATATCCCTTTAATTTCTTTGGTTTGTCTAATTGCTCTGGCTAGAGTTTCAAGAACGATGTTGAATAGAAGTGGTGAAAGAGGGCATCCCTGCCTTGTTCCAGTTTTTAGGGGGAACGCTTTCAGTTTTTCACCATTTAGAATGATATTAGCCATGGGCTTAGCATAGATGGCCTTTACAATGTTAAGGAAAGTTCCCACTATCCCTATTTTATTCTCATGTTTTGAGCATGAAGGGGTGCTGTATTTTATTGAATACTTTTTCTGCATCTATCAAAATAATCATGTGATTCTTAACTTTAAGTCTGTTGATATGGTGAATGACATTTATTGATTTCCAGATGTTGAACTAACTTGCATCCCTGGGATAAAACCCACTTGATCATGGTGCACTGTCTTTTTAATATATTTTTGCATGTGATTTGCTAAAATTTTGTTGAGAATTTTTGCATCAATGTTCATTAAGGATATTGGTCTGAAATTTTCTTTCCTCGATGTGTCTCTGTCTGGTTTAGGTGTCAAGTTGAAATTGGCTTCATAGAATGAGTTTGGGAGGGTTCCCTCCTTTTCTATTTCATGGACTACATTGAGGAGTATTGCAATGAGCTCTTCTTTAAAGGTTTTGTAGAACTTGGCTGAGAACCCATGTGGTCCTGGACTTTTCTTTGTTAGTAGGCTTTTGATGACCTCTTCTATTTAATTGCTTGAAATTGATTTATTTAAGTTGTGTATGTACTCCTGGTTCAGTTTAGGTAATTCATATCTTCCAGGTATTCTATCCTATTGCTTATGCTTTCTATGGAGTTTTTAACTTGGTTTATTATTTCCTTCATTTCAAGGATTTCTGTTTGTTGTTTTTTTTTCATTATCTCTAACTCTTTATTGAAATGATCTTTTGCTTCCCGTATTTGCTCTTTTAACTGTTGATTGGTGCAATCATTTAATGTCTGCATTTGTTCTTTCATCTCCTCCTTCAATGCCTGCATTTGCTCTTTCATCTCCTCGCTTGCTTCCCTGATTGTTTTAATTATGTACATTCTGAACTCCCTTTCTGACATTTCTTCTGCAGTGCTGTTACTGGGTTTTATTGATATAGTATCTAGGTTTGTTCGGGACATTTTCTTCCCTTGTTTTCTCATATTGGTCAGATATCAGGGACTCTGAAATAGTGTAGATTTCCTCTATTGGCTTATAGTGTCCCTGTAGATTTCCAGTATATCACTTCCCAGCCTTCAGTAGCCTGAAGTCTTGGAGGAACTTCATAATGCTAGTGCTTCCAAAGAAAGCTGCCCCTAGCCGGCTACTGGTTCCAGGGCTTGGGGCTGGTTCTGTGTGGAAATCCTTTCATTGGGCAGTCCTGCTCCTAGAAGCTGGCTATAGACAGGGCTTGCCCCCGCCTGAGGGAGCCAGGCTTCTCAGGGAAAGCCTCTCCCTGACCTGCGTTGGTCCCAGAAGCCACCTGCGGGCTGGGGCCTGCCGCTGGGTTCAGGGCTTGGGGTTGGCTCTGTGCCGAAAAGCTCTCACTGGGTGGGCCTCCTCCTAGTAGCTGCCTGTGGATCCAGCCCACTGCTGGAGAAAGCAGGGCTGCTTGGGGAAGACTCTCACTGCCCTGCCCTGCTCTGAGAAGCTGCCCCTGTCCGGGCTTGCTGCCCGGCAGAGCTTCACCTGGTGGGAGAGACTCACCATGCGGCTCTATGTTGGTCCGAGTCTCTCAACATCTCCCCTTCTTGAATCCTGAGTTCTGGAGTAATGGGAGATGCAGTCACCCTCTATTCCGCCATCTTGGATCTCCCTGTCTAATTTTTTTTTTGTTTTTAAATACTAAACAGAGTTGTATCAAACTTAAATGCAACAGTAAGAGCAACATGCAAGCCACTGAAATGTCAGTACTTCTTATTGGCACAACACAATATAGCAAGAATTGACTGATGGAATGTACCAAATAATGTGATTTCTAGGAAATTGCTTTTGAATATTTAAAGTTATATTGATTTTATGGATCGATATGTATTAATTAGAATCATTGTAAATGTAACAGTATTTCCTATAGGTGAATAAAGATATTGAATCTATTTTATTTAGTTTAACTTAACCAGCTTTGCATAGGAAAATGTATTTGTAGGTTTGTGTGTATGTTAGAGATTGCCAACATGTAATGCATCCATAATAAATTTTTTTTAAATCCTTGAAATAGAAACAGATTTTATCAAAAATAAACTCAAAAGTATATGTATTGTTTATTTACTAGACAGAAAATATTCTTAGAATATACACTTATGAATACACTTAAAAATTAATTATTCTTATTTTGAGACAAATGAGAATATTGGAAGAAACAGTTGACTATATACTAGGTTTGAAACAATATTTGATTTTGTTCATCATGACTTACAATTAAAATTTATATGGGTATAAATTCCAATAGAAATATGATGTCATACATTGACAGCTAGAAAAATTTAAAAGTTACAAATTAAATTTAACTTCTGAAAAATAAAATAATAGTGATTTCCAGGGGTAAATATAGGTTTATTAAAATCAAATATGTCTTAATGATCTTAGTTTCCTATCAATTTTTTGAAAGAAATACCATAAAATGCATGCATGCTGATTACATGAAGGTGTTTGATATCTGTGCCTGTCTCTGTATAGGCAGTTGTTATTAATTAAAGTAGAGATGCTAGTGCTATATTTAGATGACACTACACCAGGCATGTGGGTATGAGGGACAAGCAAGATGACTAATGAATATTCAATGTTTTTGGAAACTGAAATGATGGATAGATACCGGAAAGGCCAGGACCCTGTCAGTGTGCTATACCTCCAACAAGCACTCAGTGAGCAATCAGCTAAAATGGTGGAGGAATCTAGGCAGGTGTTTCAGAGTTTACTCCATTGTCCTGTAGAATAGACAGTGAGGAGTAGGGCAGGAATGGAGAAACTAACAGAGAAGTTGAGATGAACTGAGGATAAAGAGGGTTCCTACACCATGGATCTTACTTTAGAAGTCAAGGAAAGTGTCATGAATCCAGGAGGTGTGTGTTCTCATATTTCCCTCAAGACCAACACACCTATAATGCAGATAACACCAAACAAAGAACTTTTGGGACAACATATGGAAGCGAATAAGAACAGGTTGACCATGGAAGGACCAAGGAGAAGACACAGACCACTTGGAGGAAGAGAAATGGTTATTGCTGAGTGTAAATTCTCTGTTGAAATAGATCTATGTAGAAAACCGGTATGTGCAAGATTAAATAATACCCTTTGCCCTCTATTAGTCTACCAGAAAATCAACTTCAGTAAAGACAAATGGGTTTGCATATTAGTCAAATTAACTGCAAAAAATAAAGACACATTTATAAACATCTGAATATTTATTATATCAATCTTATATGCAATAAACATTTTAAAGAACTATTGTATGTAAGAATTGTGATAAATTCTAAGGATATAGAGGTGAATACAGCTCCTTCACAGAGATTAAGCTGTTTTTAGTCAGTCAATAATTTCTCATTGAGGGATTGTAGTTCAATGGTAGGACACTTGCCTAGCTAGTGTGAGGCTCTGCATAAAAATAAATGAAGGTTTAAAAATAAAATAACAATATTAAAAATGATTACTCATTGAACATCTTGAATATCTACTCTGAGATATTAGTTGACCTATCAGAGGAGCTGTCTTACAGAACAGACCCAAACTTATAGACATTTCTCCCTTGGGTTTGTTCACTATTCTCTTCCTCTTGGAAAATAGTTTGAAAAACCTATTCATGCTGCTTGTGAATGAGTTCCTATTTCATCTGGCTGAAGCCTTTCCTGAAATAAATACTGAAGTTATAATTAAATAATACAGTTTTGCATAATGATGATGGCATCTAATTGGCAGGAATGAACATAAATAAGTGGGTTATTGTCATTTAGGACATCTCATACACTTATTTGTAAAAAATGTTAGTGATTTCCTCTGCAGTGGACGCAGCCCAGCAGCAACAGGATACTCCAGCTCCATCCTCAGATTAAAGCACTTCTTCCTCCTTTGATAGGAGTGTTGTCAAGTGACAGTTTTCAGCTGGGCCCTTCCTCTGAAAAACACCCTCAGCAGAGTTGATCTGCATGCACAATTAGAAGCCCACATCTAGTGACTCGTTGAGAGAGAACGAAGTACAACTGTCTGAGTTACTTGCCTCCATTGGTTTATTCCTTAAAAACAATTTCAGCTCCAGAACTCTTCATGTGCTCAGTTGAGACACTGGTGAAATTGCCTTGCAATTAAACTGCTCTTTCTGCACAATCCTAACTTATTTGCTTTCCAATAGGTATTAAATTTGAGTGTAGTTTTCAACAAATTTCTTGCATGCAAATCCCTGTCTCAGTGCCTGCTTCCTGAGGACCTGAAACTGACTCTCTCTTTCTCTGTCACACACACAAAGCCATATTCAGGCAAGGAAGTTTATTTTTGAGGCCAGGTGGATGTGCTATTGCTATTCTCAGATGAATTTTTGTAAGCAGAATTTTTTTTTCTTTCTTTCTCTCTCTCTCTCTCTCTCTCTCTCTCTCTCCCCCCCCCTTTCTCTCTCTCTCCTTGGTACTGGAGATTGAACCCTTAAGCACTGAGCAACAACCCTAGCCCTTTTTATTTATATTTTTGTTTTTGACAAAGGGTCTCACTAAATTGCTTAGAATCTTCCTAAATTGCTGAGATGCATCTCAAACGTGCAATCCTTCTGCCTCAGCATCCTGAGTCCTTAGGATTACAGGGGTGCACCAATATGCCCAGTTAGTATGCAAAAGATTTTTGAAATACTCTTTCCTTCCTGATTTTTATATGATTTCATTCCTAACCCCCATATATCAGTATGACACTGTAGCCTTTAGATAGTGACTCACACCTGATAGTCTATCAAAGACCTATAACATATTTTATTGACCTATTCCCAATGAAGAGAAATAAAGATTTTGGGCTTAGGGCAAAATCCTTCCTGCTTTATGGCATTTCTTCATTTTGACCTTGAATTATTTAAAGTGAGTTAAGATGCTCTGAATGGGAACACAATGTTACAAGCACAATAGCAGGTTATATATTTTTTTTGCTATTTTCAGCATGTGGCTCCCAATGTCCCAACAGGCATCACCATACCTATCAATAATAAGGGTTAGAGTATGTTAGAGATTGCCTAGAGTTTGTCATTCATGTGAGTATGGAAAGGGACTGCATACATCTACTAATGTCTTTTGATGAAATTTAGTTATCTGGGCATTTCTAATTGCAAGGAAAGCTTGGGATGTGCCCAGGAAGAAGGAGAGAACAGATCTTGATGGACAAAGTCTTTCTAAGCAAACAACTAATCTGATAACACTGAGTAGTTCATTAATCTAGAAATATTTGAAGCATGTCAAACTGGAGCAGGGTCAAATGATAATAACCTATGCATTTTTACTTTCTGTTTTCAAATGTCCAAATACTATATGATTAAATATTAGAAACTTTTTATTTTCTGGCAAAATGAGCACTTAACTTCTAGCTTGTTATTTACAAATAGACTAGAATTTTGAGATATTATTATTACTTCCCTTTAAATTTATCCCTAAATCAAGTACACAATTTTACGTTTTCACATAATTTACAAGAATTATTGTTTCTATTGAGTATAGGGTACAAAAATGTTCATGATAGTTTGGAACTCTTTTGAGTTATTAAATTTATCTACTTAAATTAGGGCATGTTCTTTGATCTACCACTGAGGGCTACAGTAGATTTCCTACAAAGTGAGGAAACAGACTTCTCTTTAGAGTGAGACTGAAAAGAAGTTCACTTTTTCAAAAAACAAAATATACTTCATTTTATTCTGGCATAAAACATAAACTTTACTATCTTAACCATTTTTATGTTTACAGTTTAGTAGTGTTAAGTTGTACATTCACACTATTGTGCAGCTATCTCTAGAATTTCCTCATTGTGCCAAACTAAAATACTCTGTACCCTCTAAGCAACAACTCCCTATTTTCCTTCCTGGGTTGAGTATGTTTCCAGTGCCCACCAACTAGAACCTCTGTGTTTCCAATCTTATGTTGGTAACTCTCACACTTAAGGCTGTAACTGTTGCCTTGTGTGACAATTCCCATGTGTTTCTGAAGGATCAGTGACCCTCAGATCTCCCTTTTCTGCTGGTTCATTTGTTTGAACAGATAATACACATAACCAGTGAAAGGACAAACCTGTGATCAGGTCTCTTTGGATCAAGGGCAATTGCATTTCTGCTAATTTATTAAACTGCTTCTCAATTATGGTCCCATGCATAATATCTTCTTCCTCAGAATCACTGTTATGACTTTGTCTTAGTTGGTTGGTGCTGCTATAACAGAATACCTGAAAGTAGGTAATTTATAAAGACAAGGGTTAATTGGTTCACAGTTATGGGAGCTGGGAAGTACCAGATCACAGCACCAGCATTTGGAGAAAAACTTCTTTCTGTGTCATCACATGACAGAGGCAAAGTGAACCCCATTCTCAGGCCCCTTTTATTAAGGCATTGAGCCACCTATGAATGTGGAGCTCTCAAAGTCTAATTACCTCTTAAATTTTATACCTTTCAATGTCATCACACTGGCTATTCAATTTGAATGTGAGTTTTGGAGTAAAACATTCAAACTATAGCAGCCCACCAATACATGATTCTAAAATGTGGTAAAATATTCCATTTCTAGGTTTTTTATGAGAGGCCTGTTTCCTTAATTGGTGCTTGAATATTAAAATTATTGCTAAGAAACCATAATAAGAACAAACTAATGAAATATTCTAAAAATCTACTGTACTGATTCATCTAAGACCATGACAGAAATAACAGACACAGAAGTCAAATGCATGAAACCAAAATTAGTCAATGGAACATTTGTCCAGTCTGTAGTTGTATAAATTAGAATGGGAGGGTAGTTTTAATTAGGGACTAATAAAAATCAATACTCTTTCCTGTCAAATATAATTCAATAAACCCCACATTTAACAGCTCAGATATAAAACATATTTCTTGAATTTTTTTCAAATTTGACAAAGATCCTCAAACTTTACATAAAGGCAAAATTAATGAATTGTGAAGGTAAAATGTAATTTTCTAAGTCATATTCACCCAACAGAGGGGAATGTTAATATTTCTATTATTTTATACATAATTACAAGATTTATGAAGAGGTGATTGAAAATTAGGCAAACTTTTAAGGAAAAATATTATTATAGATGAGTGTGGTAGGCAGATAATCCATTATTTTTTAATTTTTCTTAAGTTTTTCAATTTTAAAAATTTTATACATTGAGCCAGGACTGGTGGCACAGTCCTGTAATCCCAGTGGCTCGGGAGGCTGAGGCAGTAGGATTGCAAGTGAAAAGCCAGCCTCAGTAACTTAGTAAGGGCCTAAGCAACTCAGTGGGCCACTGTCTCTAAATAAAATACAAAAACGGGCTGGGGATGTGGCTTAGTGATTAAGCGCCTTAGGATTCAATCACGGTACCATTCTACGTGAACATCTACTTATTCTGTCTGAATTTACATTAGTAGTTTTGCATTTTTTTTTACATAGGTCACCCAAATTATATAGATATATTAGCATAGCACATAATATCCACATTTGTATTCTATCTGGGCATATTGTTTTCTACTTTTATTTCTAAAAATAAGTCTCTGAGATGATTTTTTCTTTCTACTGAAGACATTTAAACATAAACAAGTAATTAGAGAAAGAACCTGTGACTGAATGGGTTAAGAAGCAAACATTGAAAGTTTTAATTCTCCAAACTAAGTCAAACTAAAATGAAAGAAAAAACTCCCAAATTGGAGAGCAAGGTATAGAGGAAATTGCTTCTGTGAAATGAAGAGGAAGAAAGGAGAGAAGATGAGTGTCATTGTTCTTGGATGTGGGAGCCCAACTTATCTATACCTAGATGTCCTTTGGACACAGAGCAGGCAAGTGTTTCCAGTGAGATGTGGAGTATAATTTAGAAAATATTTATTTTCCTCCATCTGTTCCAGATACTGTGCTTACTTCCCCGCTCGATTAGTTGCTTGTCCTTGTGACTAAGTAACTAATGGCATGCTACTGTGTAAGCTTTCATCACTGTTAGCAAAAAACAACATAGAGGAGAAAATGGTTATTTGGGGTTCAGTGTTTCAAAAACTCAGTCCATGGTTTACTGACTCCACTGCTCTGGGCTATAGATAAGGTAGAGCCTCATGGCAGAAGGGAATGAGGAAGGAAAGCTGCTCACCTCTTATTAGCAAGGAAACAGACAGCATGAGCAACCAGAGACAAAATATGTAATTTCCAAGGTGTGCCCACCTTCTACTATAATATACTCCCCACCTACAAAGATACCACCTAATGATCCATGCAAATTATTAATCTATCAAATGAATTCATTTGAATTTATTTGCAATGAGCTAATCTATCAAATGATGAGATTATTGCTCTCATAATCTTATCATTTCACATCTGAATATTTCTGTATTAACAGGAGATTTGGGGGGATGCTTCATATCCAAACCATAATGTTCTTCCCTTGGCTCAGAAAAGTTTATGTCTATCTCACAATGCAAAATGCTTTTACTCCATCTCCAAGAGTCCTTATAGTCTTAACAGTTCCACCACTGCCCAAATGTTCTAGTCCAAAGTCTCAAGGCAAAGTCTTGGCTGAGAGCCCCTGTTAAGACCAAAATTAAGTTAATAAAAATACACATGCACACATACACATATACACATACATATATGTATATGTATATACATGTAGACACATAACTTGCATATGTATACATACACATACATATGTATATATATACATATATGCAAATAATAAACACTTTCATTTCTAAAGACACAAATGGGGAAATAGAAAGAAGAAATGGAACAAAAGACCAAAATCCAGCTGGGCAAACAAGTTCTGTACTTTCATTTCTGACATCAGGAGCACACGGTGGCGAAATGTGATATCCAAAAGACTTGTACAGCCCTGCTTCTATGGCCTTCCTGGTTTCAGCCCATGTGTCCTTTTACTTAGACTAGCGCTCTCCACATTCAGCTGCTTTTCTAGGAAGATCTTCCATTTATGAATTCCTAGGGTCTTCGTTACCCCTTCAGCTTCACCCTCACGACTTCACACTTAGCCCTTTTATAGTCTACCTGCAGGGATTCTGACTCTGCTACATTTTGCTTGTCTCCCCCCGACCCTGCTTCTTTCCTTTGAAATCTCTGTGGAAGTCTTGGGGAAGTTCTAACTCTACCACCCTGCACTCCTGCAGAACCAGCACCATGTGGATGATGCCAAAGTCTACCACCAGCTTAAGCAATTGATGGACAACTTTGGGCTAGAGCTGCAGTAGCCTCTGAGTGCCTGGATGACTCAACATGGTGAGAGGAATCCTGATAAATAGCTTTCTAGGCATCCCTGGGCAAGTAAGTTTCCCCCTTAACCCTGAAATGAGTGTTCATTTTTACCCCCTTGAGTCTGCGATGGTAGTGGTCTTGCTGATTCCTGAGAAGGCATCTTTGTACTGTCTCTGTACAAAGTACTTAACTTCTCTTTATTGACACTCATCTCTTCAGCAATAACAATTTCCTTGGCCCTAATTTTACATGCATTTCTTCTCTGACCAAACTACAAGCTTTTCAAATCTTTCTTCTCTGCCTTTGCTCCAAATTCTCTGAGTAAATCTGACTAAAAACTGCCACAAATATCCACGCTATCATCTGAATGCTGTACTGCTTTGAATTTTCCTTAGCTAGTTTAGTTAAATTCAGAAAATGGGCAAAATGTAGACAAGATTTTTGCCAGAATGTAATATAAATGGCCTTTATTTAAATTACAGTTGAGTCCCTGATCCTTGTGAAACATTATTAACATCGTCTTTATAGTTTGCATTCCTACAGGCATTTTGGTCTTCTTGGTTCCCAACAGAATTACCCATTATGCTCAGATTATAGCATTCTAGCCTGCATTTCCAAATTTTTCCTAACTCTTCCCAGAAAGTATTCCAAAGTCTTCTGAACCACAAGATTGTGTTAGTAACATTGACCCCACTTCAAGGTACACATTTCTGTATTAGACAGATTTCCATTGCTGTGATGAAAATATACAAGAACAACTCAGAGGAGAAAAATGGTTTTTTTTGGGTCACAGTTTCAGAAACTTATTCCATGCTCAACCAACTCCATTGCTCTGAGCCCAAAGTGAGGTGAAGCTTTGTGAACAAAGGACCTTTGTGAACAAAGGACATGGGAAAGGAAAACTGCACTTCTCATGGTAGCTAAAAAGGTAAGAGGTAAGGAAGACTTTCTTCAAGACTATTGCAATAGTGAAACTCAACTCCTAAAACATACAGACACTGGGAACTGGGAGCCAAATGTTAGGTAAGTCATCATTTGAGGGAAATGACTAGTGAGATTTGGTTAGGCATGCAAGTAAGAGAGCAGAGAAACTTGACTAGATATTTTGGGTTGGAAATGAGCCCAACTATGCCCAACTTCCTTTACTTCCAAATACCTATCATTGTGATGACTCAAAAGATCCTCACCTCATATCTATGGAAACACACAAAAAGTTTCTCAAATTAAAGATCTAAGACAAAAATTTTCCATATATATGGTATATTAAGAGCTTATCAAAATATATTGCTTAAAAAGATTGTACATCTATATTGTAATGTAACAGTAATCTGTATTCCTTAAATATCAACTCATAATGAAATTCTCTATTTAATTTTCCTTTCAATTCCATTTTGCCTACAGGATAAGCTTATCCTGACTGTCCTCATCATTGTATAAATGTCTGTATTAGGAAGAGACTACTGTCAATTAAACTCCCTAAAACTCAATAGCACACACACAAAAATTTGTTTTCAATTTCAGACTGGATGTCTATGACTTGCCTGGGATGATTCTGTTGTGAGTTACATCTGATCAGTAGGCTATTATAAAAGAAAAATTGCAGCAGACCAGTTCAAGATTTTTGTCTTAAATCTTTAATTTGAGAAACTTTTGTGTGTTTCCATAGATATGAGGTGAGGATCTTTTGAGACATCACAATGATAGGTATTTGGAAGTAAAGGAAGTTTGGCATAGTGAGTGTATACAAGATATATAACCTCTGTCCCTAAGGAATTAAAGTAGCTTTAGAGAAAAACAAAGGTTCTATATAAATTAGTGATTAATATGATTTAAATTTGTGTCAAACAATATATGTTTTTTGTGTGTTCTGAGCAAGGAAAGATCCACATAGGATAGAAGAAAGTAATAAATCATGACAAAAATTCTTTGCATTTTTTTAGGAGGATAAAATGAGATTAGCTTTTGGTTCACCAATGGTTGTTTGGATGGCAGTTTTCTTTATATACACTGAAAACTGATATACTGGGAAGTTCAGTACTTCACAGTCAAACTGCAGTACTGATATTTCTGTTTAATATTTTGACTTTTATTGAGACTCCTGCCTAACAAAAGATTTTAGTACCCATAAGTGGGGTACCAAAGTTATATAACAAATACCTGAAGAATGTGGAATAGACTACAGAAGTTTAGAAATGGATAGAGGCTGGCGGAATTTTGAGGTGTATGTCAGAGAGGAGTGTTTTATACCTCTCCTCTCCTCTCTTCTTCCTTCCCCTCCCCTCCTCTCTTTCTCCCTCTTCCTCTCTCTTCATGCATCCAAAAAAGGCGTGTGGAAATCCAGTATTAGACAACCATATAGAGACTGGGAAAATATCTCTCAACAGGCAAAGGACTTAAAATCAGCATACTACAGAGATACAGCTACATCAATGTTCATTGCTGCTCAATTCACCATAGCCAGATTGTGGAACCAACCTAGATGCCCTTCAGTTGATGAATGGATAAAGAAACTGTGGCATATATATACAATGGAATATTACTCCACAATGAAGAATGATAAAATTATGGCATTTACAGGCAAATGGATGAAATTGGAGAATATCATGCTAAGTGAGATAAGCCAATCTCAAAAAACTAAAGGAAGAATGATCTCGCTGATAAGCGGATGAGGACATATAATGGGGGGTGGGAGGGGTTAGCATTAGGTTTAGGGTTAGGTTTAGGATTAGGGATAAGGAGAGCGGTAAGAATGAAGGAAAGAAGGACTGTATAGAGGGAAAAGAGGGGTGGGAGGGGTGGGGGGGAAGGAAAAAAAATAATCAAACATCATTGCCCTATATAAACGTATGATTACACAAATGGTATTCCTTGACTCTATGTACAAATAGAGAAACAACATGTATCCCATTTGTATACAATAATAAAAAAAAAAAAAAACAGGCACAGACTATATTGGCACTCTGAGCTCAGACATCCAGGCATAAGAGTTGTGAAGGAATGGATTTCTGCTCTATAAACCACCATCTCTGGGACTGCGGGAAGGAAGTGCATGTTCACTAATACAGATTATACTGCTGAAAAGTGGGATACTGCTGTTAAAAATACCTAAAAATGTAGAAGAGGCTTTAAAATTAGGTAATGGGTAGTGGGTAATGTCAGCCCAACCAGACTAACACAGAAGATATTTTTTCATCACATTATAAGAAAAATTTCCATAATTCTAGTGATTATTATATTTAGGACAGCTTGGATATTCATTCCCAATTCAATTTTGCAATTTTCAGACATTATTTTTGCTCAGTCTGGAACAAATGCTTTTTTAAAATCAAATTGTAAATCATACCAAATTTTGTTTTTTTTAAATACCTGAAGCATCTTTTTTATATACCACTCTTTTCTGTGCTATTATTGTCATTGCTAACTTTGCCCTTTCTTAGTTTTATTTCTTCTTGATCATGCTTGCCAATTTTTTGTTGTTCATTAATATTTTCAAAGAATTCCAATCCATTGTTCTTAATCAACAATTCTAGTGTTCTTTGCTTGCTTATTTTTACTACATTAATTTTTCTTTTTAATATTAATTCATTCTTCACTCCTACTGCTTTTAAATTCATTTTTAATCTTTTGCTATTTAAATGAAAAGCTTAGTGTATTAATAACTCCATCTTGCTTTCCTTAATAAAGTTGGAGGTATGCTTTTTCTTTAATTGCCATTTTGGTCTTCTTCTCTTTGGATTATGATAGGTCAAAACTCATTATATTTTTATTTCAAATAGATTCTCCTTTGATTGCTTTTTTAAGATAAGAAATTCTTAGCAGAAGTTCCTTGATATATGGATTTAAAAATTTAATTCTCTTGATCTTTTATTACGCTTTATAGTCAATGTAAACTATATGGGAAAACTTTAAATTATTTAACATTTATTTTCAGTATTGTGTATGATCAAATTGCATGAATAATTTCTTGGTCTATCTGCAAGTTAATGTTCTATATATACTTAGTCTGGTGTTGAAAGTCATTCTGTAGTTCAACCTTATTAAATACATATTTTCATGTACTCTGTATGCTTATTTTCTATGCTGCATTCACAAAGGTTTTATTAAAAGATATTACAACAATTATGAATTCATCACATCAGTATAGCAAAGTTCACTACTCCACCTTTGGTCCCCTGACTCCTGATGACTGTCATTCCTTCTAAGTGCCAAACTCTCTGTAACACAGTCACCTCTAAAAAAGCTGGCAAATTGCCAACATTTGTAAGTACAGCCAATTTAACTTTTTTCTATGTGATTTGAGTCATTACTTTAGTATTATATCTAACAAAAAGAATTATAAGATAAACTAGTTACACAAAGAAATAACCATAGGCAAGAAAAATCTGAAGTTGAGAAGCAAGGACCAAAGGTTAGTCTCACAGGAGGATTCACATGGGAAAATAATGAAAGAACTCATTGAATGAAATTTTTAAATGTAATAGAATGGAGCCAGCTCAAGGATGGATCCTCCAAAAGGAACTATATATATCAAGAAATGATTTGAACTCAAGAATAGAGTTAACTCTGAGGGTGATTGCAGAGGACAGAGAGTGGTTGGAAGAAAAATCATAGCACTGAAGATGCGTGAAGAATCCTTTCAGTGGGTTTTGTTGGGGGCATATAGTTCACATTTACATGGGTTTGATCTGTAGGTACATTACTAGTATTCCTTTAAGTTTTAACTTGAATATGACTCACCTTGGTGAATCATGTGAAAGAGCAGATTTTATGGGTTGGGACCTGAGATTTCAAAACATTCAGAGAATAGGCCTGTACTGCTTATCTGTGAGCAGTTTTGTGAGTGGCAGGACGTTCAACATACTTCCGTAACTTAGATGCCCTTTTGAGAAATGTAGGCAATCCAAAATGGGTAGATCAGCATGTACCTTGGGGACATCTGCAGACCAAAAGACTAATTTTTAAATATTGGATTCTGACTTTTTTGGGCCTTATGGAAGGAAGCATGCTGGGAGACATGCTGCAGGACGTGGATTTCTTGCATAAGTGTGCTGTTTCTCATATTAAGGAGAAACTGTAGAATCAGAGGTGACCTTCCATTTCATCCACAGAACATATGTTCTTCTGAATGAGATGATCCTTGAACTTCATATTTCTTATATCTGGTGTTAAAAGCCTCATGGTCTAAAATATCCTGAAATAAAAACATTGGAATATACTACAAATTACAGAAGAAACAATACAGGAGTGTATGCTTATGAAGTGAATAGTAGCAGCCACTGAAAAAAAGTCAAATGAATTCTTAAATTAACAAGGAGTCATTTTATTTTGCTTTGTCCTCTAAACATTATGTTTACAATAAGAATTGTTACCTGTCAATTTATTTTAGTTTGCCTAGGTTTTATGAAAACATAGTTCTTCATCAGTATTAATAAGACAATATATGAATGATGCATTCTATGAAATGACAATACTTTTAAAACAATTTGAGGAACAAGATGACTGGAAATTTTCAGTGAGCCAAAAACTTACATACATACAACACATTTTTCTGAAATACCTTTAACTGTGTATCTTACTTACATTGGGGGTCTAAATAAGGGAGTTTTTAAAATAGCAATTATATATGGTTCATTACATTAAGACACACACAAGAAAATGATACCAAGTTTGATTTCATAATAGAGAAACAGAAGTATGCATATATAAATAATGAAACAATTTTAAACAGCTATAACATCTACACAATCTGAAAGCCTTCCTGAAGATACTAGGTGCCTTCTAAAAGCAACAAAAACTTTGTTCTAAAGGAATCATAGTATCTGTGAAGGTACTTTACCAGTAGAATAGGGCACTGTCACATGGAACACCTGATCATGCTGAGGAATTCTCCCAGAGACATTCATCCTGAAATCAATTTTCTATTTTCAGCATGAGATTGGTGAAGAATTGCCATGCTCCAGTTATGTTCTCTCCAATTTTCCAAATTGGACATTTATTAAGTACTCCCAGTATGCAACCCAGGAAAGCATTATGTGGTCCACATAATGAGAAATTTCATCTGATGTGTCATAGCCATCATGAAAAATTCCAAACAAACACATTTAATCCTGTGCATAAGAAAATTGATAAATGCAAGACAAGATAGAATGTTCCCTTTGATGACCCATTGTGATTTTTCCTTCAAATTGTTTAGGTTTACCTTCAAATAAGTTTTCCTTATTTTCTCTTATTCAAGGTATGTGGTTATTTTCCAAATGGTAATTTTAAGTAAATCCTTTACAACACTACTTTTGCATATTTTTTTATTATACACAACTGTCTCTTACTAAAGTAAGGCAGCCCTTTAATATGAATATTACCTGGCTCTAGGCAACTGCTGTTTTATTTTCTAATTTCAGTGAAATAGCCAGAGTTGGAATTGAATTCTGATTCATTTACTTATATTAATGTGATATGGCAAATGATTTAGTAATTCTCTACCTTAGTTTTCTTTCTTGTACAGTTGGTATAATAAGATTTTTCATCTTCTGAGTTTTGTAAGTATAAAATATAATAGAAAGATTTAGTGTGCCATATGTTCCTTATCAGTATAATAATTTCTCATGTCTGTCTTTGTATCTCCTGTTCTTCTGAAATGATATACCAGTTTTTGAAAATATACCTGTATGTATGATCAAAGAATATGAGTTCAGGGAACTCTTTGAAGCTGACAATCTAGAAACTCCATAATGTATATCAAAATGGTTAATATTAACTATAAATATGTGTTAATAAGCTTATACTACTGAACGAATCAGAGTTATTATTGATCATATTTGTGACCAAAAACATCAAATCATTCTGCAATTTAAATTGTTGTCCTTATCACTTGGGTCTAAGCCAATGAGATTTTTGAATTACTAGGTTTTACAATGATAATGATTATTCCTGCACCTGTCAAATTAATGTTTGTATATAAAGGAATGTATATATTGACAGAGTATTTCATATAGAGATTAAACAAACACATTCAAGTGGGCCACTTCATAAGTAATGCTGATTTTGCTGTCATCTTTATCAGTTAAAAAATTGAAATTAATTTTTCTGTTAAATTTCTACTCAGTTTGCATTTAACTCAAAACCAAAATACATGTAACAATAGATATTGGTTTTATACACTCTGAAGATTAGCTAATGCATGGCGTATATGTATTTATTATAAGACATACTGAAAATGAGCACAGAAGGGCACTCTTTCTTAGAACTGAAATTTTAAGAGCCCCTTAGAAAAAATATTTTGTTGTAGTCTAGTTTGAGTCTAATAGAATTGTGAAAGACTAATTATTAACACTTTAAAGTGTTGTATGAGTCACAGTAATCTGTAACCAGTGTAAGGGCATTAATAGTCTCCTTGGCACAATAGAACTCCATTTCCTTATTCAAGGCTCTCAGGATTTACAACGTACAGCATTTCAATTTAGTTATTTTGTTCCCTGACTCGTACTACTCTGTTCAAACTCATATTACTCTGCCCAAAATATTCTCCCTGTTTTTCCCCTGTGTCCCTCCATGGACTTCCCATGTCCAGATTTCACAAGGCCAAAGCTAGGGTTCATACAGAGCATTGCTGATGAAATCATTTTTGAAAGCAAGTTCAGGGGAGTTAGGATAAAGGTCTTTTCCTTTTGCAACAGAAAAGATTTTCACCTTTGAATCACATCATTTGTACTTTAAGGAAGGTGGTGTAGCATGAGGAGAGTAGTGGTTATACTTTACTCAATACTGTTAACTGAGATAGTCATGTGCCTTAGGTAATCTGAATTGATAGGTACAGGGAGAAGTCAGGATTACAGATACAGAGAAACACATGAAACGTAGTAATTAGGTAAGTTCTTAAGGAAGTAAAGAACAAACAAATAAATAATGAGTAAAATAGCAAACCATGAGATAAAGTGAAGAAAATCAGGAAGAAGCCTCTTAAAAGTATAAAGGGGAGATCAAAGTGTGGCTGAATCATCATAAAAATGGAGTACTAGGTTTGAAAAAACCAACAAGTCTGCTAGGTATGGAGACTTGTTTTTTTCCTGAGTGTGGTCCCCCATAGCATTGCATCGTGATTTGAGCATTGAAATTATTTCTTATTTTTTCTAACATTTTTGTATGTACTAAAAGAAGCCTCTATTTACAATGCTAATTAGAGCTTGTCTCAGTCCAAAACATCTCCTAAGGAACATAACATGATACCTTCTTCAGAGTTTTACTGATTGCCTCTGTCGTTTTCTGACACTTCATAGAGTTGTGTGGTACTCTTTCTAGTAAGATTCTAATTCCATCCTGTGCTAAATCTTCTTCCTTTTATTGACCATATATTCTTAATCTGCTTTTCTCTAGTATATTCTAGCTCATCAGGAGTATCTTGTTAGTATTTTCGTATTCTGTCAGACTCTTTGTTATGGGGTGCAACTTAAGAACAGACTGATCATCACTGAGAAGTTCAAATTTGAGAGTCTTTATTAGATGACTTACTGACTGTCTCACACAATGCCCAAAATGGCTATTGGGAGAACAGCCCCAACCATAGAGTTTCAGGGGTTTTTATACCATTAGTCAGTACATCAATCATAAGTGTCTGTTGCTATGATTCAAAACTATAAACATCATGAGATCTAAGATCATAAGCAGAAAGGGAAGTGGGTCAAAATGACCTTAATTAAGTACAAACTAAAGAATGATTACTAACATCTAGACAATCACTGTTGACATCAATGTTGACATAGTACATTGTTTAGGAAAATAGGAATCAAAAAGAAAAATTTTTCATTATACAAGAATTGTCATTTTGTGTTGCCAAACATGTCATGCTAAGCAACTGATGTTGGGTACAGAGGTTAGGTGTTCACATGGGAGAAACATTTCCTACATAACATGGAGTCTCAAGGTAAAATGGAGTCTGTTTAGTCATTGCCCATATAGCAAAGCCTATAACATTTCCATGGACACCTGTTATATCTCAAAAGTGAAATTTTCAAGACTTAAAGAAGAACTGTATTTTCTTTTCAGACTAGATGCCTCTCTTTGGAGATCTCAATCACTTGAATGACCTTCAAGATCATGGATGTCATGATGAAGCAAATTTACACCTTGTGGGTATAGCATTACTCTAAGCATACAACATATCCATCCAACTACTTTCTTGATGTATACACTAGAAAGTGCCACATGAATATCTAAATTAACATTCTGCAAGAAAAAAACTGATTTCTAATCTATTAACTTTTTAAACCAAAGACCCTCTACTCTCCAGCAACAAAGGATAACATATGTTTCCTTTCAACCTCTCTATCCTGTTTATCTTCCATAATCAATTAAACACAATGAATTTGGTTTACATAGTAAACATCCCTCAAATCAGGGCTTCATTTGAAGCCCTGTTTTGTCATGTACCAATCTCCTAAAAAAAAAAAAAAAAAAAAAAACCTGACTCTCTACTTTGTTCCAATTCATCAATGTATAATACCTGAAATCACAGTAAATATGAATCCCATGATGTAAGCACCTGAATAAAATAAAATATTTCAGTGTTTTCCTTTTTTTGGGGGAGTGATGCAGGGGATTGAGCCCAGGGCCTTGTGTGATGCTAGGCAAGCACTCAACCAGCTGAGCTGTATCCCCAGCCCTGAGTGTATTCCTTTTGTATATAAAATGAAACTAGGAACTTTGGGTTGGGCAGAGGGGATCAGGGATGGAAGAGAGGATGGGGGTGGGAAGATGGTGGAATGAGACAGATGTTATTACTCTATGTACGTGTATAATTGCATGAATGGTGTGACTGCATCATGTACAACCAGAGAAATGCATAACTTTTCATTTCTCTGGTTGTATATGATCTTTCATGATTTTTCCCAAAAACACACTTCAGGTTTTTTTTTTTTTTGTTCCATTTCTTTGGTCACTATGGTCCAACACATGGGATTCTTCCAGTTTTTGAGACACTTCAAACTTAAAAACTTGTGCACTTATACACTGTGAGTCATTAGCACAAGGTCTTTTTCAGGCTATACAAATAAGGATTGCAGGCTTCATTTGTCGTTTAAGGCTAAACTTACAAATTCATTCTTCAGAGATGTATTACATCTGAAATTCTTCCACTCTATGTAAAGTCCCTCCAATTGATTACAATCACATCATCCTATTAATCTTTATTCCAGGAATTACAATTTTATTTATTTTTTTGTTTGTTTGCTTGCTTGCTTCTTTTCTACTAGTTACAGCCTCATTTAGGTTCTAAGCAACAGATGTTTTATTCTTTCCATCACTATTTAGCCAACACATGATATACTGCTGAGCACACACGTATAATGCCATTCCTAGAAAAATGAACAAAACTTAAAGTTGCTAAGAGCATGGAGTTTGGAATCTGAAAGATTTTGTTTGAATCTCAACTTTACCGCTCTCGGGAACATCTTTCCTTGAAATTATATCGAAGAGAATTTACTTTCAAGTATGCCTTGTGATATTATACACATGTTTTTCAATCATGTTTTCCTTCATAGTATTAAACTAATAATGCAAACTGTTTAGTTTGGAAGGAAAATAAAATGAAAGTGCTTGCTTTAAGAGTTTGTAAATTAATGACAACACAAACTCAATACTCAAGAAATGCCTGCCACGATAATATTGATTGTGATGTGGTTAGTGTGATTAGTCCTGGTGACTTGCATCAGGATTCCATCAGGACAAGGTCTGGACATCAGACCTGTTTCACACATCCACTACTTGTTAATTACATGGAGCACGTACACAGCAGGACCATGCTAAGTGGAATGCTCTGCTGCTACAAATAAAAGTCTTAATAATTTTGAACAATAGCCAATGCATTTTTATTTTAAGTTGTTCCCTGTAAATTCCAGTCCTGGTTGGCAAAACATTAAATTTCACTTCAATAATATTCTTTCTCATTGCTAAAGCAATGTGGCATAGGCATATTACAATCAATGCGACAAGAATCATATAAATAATCATTATTTTTCTTTGCTTCAGTAACTATGAAACATGTATCCAAATTTATAAGTTAGTTTAGAAAGCTTTACTGAAACCTTTGACAATAAATTTCCGTGTACTACATTCACCATTAAATATCGTTTATTTACTCTTCTTCTATTAACTTCACATGGAATTGATTGTGTCCCCATTTACATGTCTTTATAAAAGCTTTCTTTAATATTCCTGGTAATGAATCAATTAACTGAAATAAATGTTAATATATCTTTACAATACTTATTTTTTTCATTTTGTTTTTATACATATATGTATATATGTGGGTATATGTAAATAAATAAATGTGTACATACACATATATTAGACTGTCCTTTGACTTGAGTTAATGGTTGGTCTATGCCCTAGAGCTGATAACTTCCAAATTAGTTCTTGGCCTAAATAAAATCCAGAACAAATGCCTCTTCGTTTAATTAGACCACCAATTTGACTACATTAAAAAGACATTAATGAAAAAAATTAAAGAAAGACATTAATGAAAGGACCTTGGGTTTTTGCATTCAGTTGTTTCCCTAGTTAACATATGTCCTTTTTTCATCTTAGTGACTAAGTGCACACAGTGAAGAGCCTTCTCTGGAATTTCCGTGAGAATCAACCAGCTCAACAGCATAACCTATGTCTCTTAATCTATTGTTAGAATAATGTGTTGTTAGTATGTAACTATTACTATTTGACTTTCCATTCTTAAAGACATCATCACCAATCTAAGACTTGCTAAAGCAGGGGTTAGCAAATTTTTCTGTAAAGGGCCAGTTAATAAATAATTGGGTGACATACTAAAGAATATGTACATATTAGGTTATTCTGTGTTAAAATAAAAATTTATCTATAAAAACTGATAACTGAGTAATAAATCATTCGTAGTACTGAAAGATGAATTAACTTATCTCTGTTTTGAAAGGTTTGTAGCATAACACTAGACAAGGATACAAAATAATAAATATTTCAAAAAGAACTAAAATTTTAAAATCTTTGATGTTATTGACATTAGTCATCTAGATAGCATACAATATGCAGACGTTTTTCTCCCTCTGGACATAGCTCAGAATAATTTTGAACAGATAAAGTTAGCAGGTACTACATTGGTGATAATGTCTTTAAGAGTGATAAGTCAAATGTGAGTGATTAATTACATTATGATGACACATTACTGTAATGATATGTTAAGGTTCATAGGCCCCTATGGTGAGCTAGACACTCGCATGGTAGATTACAATGCATGCTTATGTTCCCTCAATAGCCATATCACAGAACAAATATGGAACTCCCAAATCTAGAACTGAAAAATAATCAATTTGTGAACCACTCAAGAAAATTTATTTTGCCTCCTTATCGTACAGCTACATTTGGGGCAGAAAACACTATTATCTAGCTTAATGGCACATCTCATTATACAAAATTAGCTAGAATGAATTGGTTCAATTTCAAAAATCAGCTTCACCATAAAAGGATGAAGACTGATTACTATTGAATTTCCAAAGAGATGTTTTAGTTTAAAATCAATTGAATATAATTTAGATTCACATCTTGTGTATTCCTCATTTGCACATGTTCAGTTGGAAACAAAGACAGTACATTTATAGTTATTTTCATGAATGTGTGGAAAATTTATGCCCATATAGGTTCACATTGGTAAAGCAAGCTGAATGTGTCACAAGCCATTAAGAGTTACTGCAACTGCATGGGTCATGAGAAGAAATTCTGTATGAAATGTGGAACAAAGGCTATTTGAATATTACTTTCCAATCACAGAAGTTGTGGATAGGTTTGATATGACTCCATTTTTAACTGACAAAAGAAAAAAAATGAAATGACCTTAAAGATAATTCAAAGCATGAATTGACATTATTCAATAAAAGGGATACTTGGGTGTGGTGGCACAGACCTGTAATCCTAATGACTCAGGAGGCTGAGACAGGAGGATTTCAAGTTCAAAGTCAGTCTAAACAAAAAGCAAGGTGCTAATCAACTCCGTGAGCCCTCTATGATCGAGTGCCCTGAGTTCAATCGTGGTACCAAAAGAAAAAAAAAAAAAGAAAGAAAGAAAAGAAATGAGGGATGATTAACGACAGAGAAGAACATAAAGAAAAAGTTGATTGAATTATGTCCAAATTGACCTTTACTAAATGTCTTTATTTCATAGTAAAGCAACTTGCTAATGGTTTACCTATTTCCCTAAAATTGTATTTTGAGTTCTTTGGGTTTCAATTATTTAGATTAATGACTCAAAGCTTATCAAGTATTGTTTAAAAATTAATTGGATTTTTTTGATTTATAAAATATTTGAGTTAATTTTTTTCTTTTTCTTTTTTATCACATAGTATGGGAAATTTGATCCAAGGATGCTTTCCAATAAGGCACATCTCCAGCTCTGATTGTTTTGATTTTGCAACAGAACCTCCCTAAGTTGCTAAGACTGGTCTATAACTTGTGATCCTCCTGCCTCTTTCTCCTGAGTAGCTGGGAGTTAATGATCTTTACTAAAGGAACAACTCAATGCATAATGCATGCGCTAGTGTCTAAAAAGGTATGTGTCTCTGTGTGTGTACTGTGGCACAGGGGAAATTAGAAGTAAACTTGTATAGATAATGCATTAAATCAAATACCTTTTAAGTTCTGATAATGCTATCCTAAAGTTTATATTTGTCAATTTGAATGTGTTTCATATTCTTTCAGTGACTTCAAGAATTACACAATTTTTTTCCACAGACTCTGAAACTCATAATATATATATTTTTTTTTTCATTGACACTAATTCAAAAATATGTGTGTGTATATATATACATATACATATACACGTGCACATGTGTGTCCACACAAATCACCCTGGTAAATTTCTTTAATAAAAACATGAATATTTAAAAAGAAAGCTCCAAATACTATTCTTCATATATGGTATCATAAAAATCAATCTCGAAAAATTTCTCTCCTTCTGTGTCCATTTCAGTTCATTTCACTCAGGCAGCAACTCTTCACACTGCTTTTTATCTTTTTCCAAGATTACTCTCCTTACTGGTATCTAGTCAAAGATATTCCAATCCCAATTATTTGGGAACTCATACTCTGAATTCAAGCACTTCTCTAAACTGTGGCTGAAATATTATGCCCCAGTGGTCCCTTGATCGCAATCCTAAGTCCAAGACTAACTTAGTAGACCTTAAACTCAGCAGACCAAAGCTAAAACACTGCTGCCTTAGGATCTCACACCATTTCAGTATTTTCTGATTTCCCCCATACCATGCAAAAATTCTGGATTATTATTTGTAATCTACCTAGCAAAAACAGTCATGGAAGGGAAGGTTTTAGACAAATTTATTTCATTGAAAATACATGGTAGGGTCTGGGGTTGTAGCTTAGTGGTAGAGCATTTGCCTAGCACATGTGAAGCACTGGATTTGATCCACAGCATTCATAAAAATAAATAAATAAATAAAGGTATTGTGTCTATCTACGACTAAAATTTTTTAAAAGAAACCGTATGGTGGATGTGGGGATAGAGCTCAGTTGTAGAGCACTTGTGTAGTATATGCCAGATTCTGGATTTGATTCCCAGCACTGAAAGAATGCATAAGTAGATAAATATAAATAAATAAATAAATAAATAATAAATAAATAAATAAATAAAAACATAAAACAATGCATGGTGAGATGTAACCAGTTGTCTTGGTTTGGTCATTAGAAATTTTACACACCTGTTGGATTGTCACACTGTACTACATAAGTATGCATAATTATTGTGTCAATTATAAATAAAAAATAAGATTTATATTTCTCCATGTTTGCAATATGGATTAGTTAATTGTCTTTTTTTTTTTTTTTGACTCAACTGTTAAGTGTATTCCTTGCATTTGTTTCTGACAACATTTTTATTCAAAGATAAAGCAGGGCAGTTTTACTTAATATATAACAAATAATAAAATGAAGGGGTTTGTGAGTGTGTGTGTGTGTGTGTGTGTGTGTGTGTGTGTCTATTTGTGCAAAACTATTTAGGAAAAGAAGTTACTGTTTATTTCCTGATGAGGCAAGCATTAATGTTTGTCATTTAAATCTGACCTGCCTTATTTATGATGGAGGGTTTAAAAATTTTTTGCAAGATAAGACAGTAATATCATCTTACTACGTTAAAGACACCTATTAGTCATGTCCCAGGCAAATTGGGATTTATGACTCAGACATAATTCTTCCAAATATGCCTGCTGTTCATAAAAAGGCAGAGATATATGACTCAAAAATAACACCAAGACAGAAATAATTTTGCACTTCACTTTACCACATTGACTTTCCTCTGCAATGTATGGCAAAATCTCCCTGTTTTATGAATCGGCTTTTGTCGATACTATAGATGTATGTTTCCAACTTCTAAATCAAGCAAATTCCTGAGTCAAATAAAACAAATGATCAGCTCCAGTGGAGGCACTGGGAGATGTATATACGGGAACCACACATGGAAGATTGATGGAGAGCCATAGACACTTTTTAAACGTCCCACCGCTGTGTTGATAGTGCTTTAAGAAGAAGGTTAACAATGTCACATATCACTTGACATGATTAAGTTGCTCTGCTCATCAGACAGTGTTACATTACATGGAACGAATTGTGGAGCAACAGCATACCATTTTTGAGGGGGAGGCAGAGAAGACATGCACAGATTGTAGTATGAATGAAATATGCATTTTTCCTAAAATGTGTACAACTATTGCCAAGAACATGGCAAAGCACTCTGCTCTGTACCCCAACCGGACGAGGGAGCATAAGCACAATTACCAAATTTCATTAGGAATGACAGCAGTGACATTCTCTTTTCTTTCAAATGAAATGTTGTGGGATTTTATCAAGCTACAAAACCGTAAGTGAAGAATTGCCTCAAAGATATAACTTTGTCCTTTAAGAATGATTAAAGTTCTACTTAAATTTATGAATTAAAATCAAATGTATTTTCAAATGTCCAGTGGCAGTGAGTCTATCTTCTCCCAGTCCTGTCTTTTAAAATCTTCAGAAAGAGAGACTGATTTTTTTGTCTCGCCATGAAACATAAGCAGCATTAGGTGAATATTAAAATGTGAATCTTAAAATGCACAGAGTTTAGTTATAGTTAACTAACAATTTGCTTAATATCCCATGCCAAGAATTATCTAAAGGGAATTATTATGGGCACTTATAATGTTGTTTTAAAAAATATCACCAATTTCTAATTAGGAGTAATAATATTACACATCCATTATGTTTTAGAGTGAATGAGATTTGTTCCTTATTCCAAGAGCCCAAGGAAAAAATAAACATTAAAAAAGGAGGATCATTTGTTTTCAAAACATTCTTCTCTATTATAATGGAGAACCTCATACAATTAAGTTTTATCATTCTCAGATAAAATTTTTGAGAGTTTATAAATCTGGTAAGGCAAAATATCAGTCATATGAAGGCACATTTTGTCTCTGTGTCAGAACAGTAACCAGAACACAAATCAGTTCTATGTTATTTGTTGTGCAACACCCACCTTGCCAGTATCAAAGTGTGGGTGGCAATTTAACTTATCACATTGAGCATCCTGTACAGGAGGCGTTGTGGTCTCCTGATGTTTATTCTCTTGTCTTACTTGCTTACAGACCCCTCATGTGGCCCAGTTAACTGTGTGACCAAGTCATATTTGGTAAATGTGGTACCATGTTGTGTTCACATCACTAATGACAGTCCTGTTGCTTGCCATTCCATTCTTTTATCCTACTCCTTTGTAGCTTGATGTGGATGGTAAATTAGATATAGTCAATTAAACACCAGAGGAATTATGCTGGGTGGAATTTACTTATCTAGTAAAAAGGGACAGGTGATAGTTGGTAATATTCCTTCTTTTCTTTTGGGACTGAATCATAGCATGATACCTGAAGCAGCAGTAGCCATGTTGTGAACTTATTGTGGGCAATCAGAAGAAAGAACTTGCACCTTTTTGACACAGTTTGCAGTTGCACTGTTGAAAGCAACCATGGGTTCTAGATTTAAAATGACAAAAGTAATGATTGTTATATTTAAGCCTATTAGATGGTTTTTCAGATCCTTGCATGAGAATTTCCAATTCTTACAGTCCTGGTTACAGTCTAAAACAAAATGAGTTTTATATAAACATAGCTGTCAGAGAATTTAAAATAATGGTGATTTTTTTAGCACAGGTATAACCTCATTTTATACATAAACAGAATAATCATTATTTAACTAGTGCTTGCCTCTGTCAAAACATTAAATTGTGAATGTAAAATCATAATTTCTATTGAAAATATAAAACTGCATAATTGGAGAATCAAAAAGAAACTTGTTATACAAATAGAAATGAAGTTGAAATGGATATGAACAATGAATAAATTTAAGTACATAGTGTATAAAATTTATTGTATAAATTAATGTACTATTAATGGTTAATTTTACATTAATTATATTCTTTTTGTGCTCTCTAAATTAATGCTTTCATTTACATACAGAATATGAATTTTACTTTCACAAATAATGCACTTTAAAACAGAAGGAAACACACAATTCATATTCATCAAGCAGAGTCCTGCTATGGTGCAGGCCCATAGCCCCAGAATTTAGGAGGCTGAGACAGGATGATCAATGGAGCTGAGGAGTTCAAGGCTAGCCTGGGGCAGCATAATGAAGCCCTGTTTTAAAAACAAACAACAAACAAGGAGGACCCATACATACTATAGCATTTTCTTTAGTTTTTAGTCGAGTATGATGTAGGGTTTGCTGACCTGTTTCCTCTGCACCACTGATGATTGTGTATTTGCATCAGGAGACACATGACTAAATAATTAATAGTTTGGAGGCAGGTGATGAACACATATTTTATGCTGCAATACTATCTTTCTGTTACATCAAGAAGCCTGATTTCCAACTCATTCTCCATTACTAACTCTACTATTCTTGTCTTTAAAAAATAATCTCCAAGGACAAAAAAAATGAACAGATAATAACATGATGTGAAAAACAGATAATCAATATTTATACATCATCATAAACTTTCTGAAATCCTGAAGATAATAAGTCACATGCTAACTTTATCCTCTTTTTCCCCATGATCTCATAGGGTAGAACAGAGGAAATCAGTAGAAGACTGTCTTGGAGAGGAGTCTGGCAGGAACAGTCACAGTGTGCACTTGATTTGTATGTGAACCCTCTTCCCTAGGTAGTGGTTTCAGGGCTTGTTCACAGAGCATTTCATGATAATAAAGTGAAATCACCCTGGAGGACAAAAATACCCGTGCTATTTTTTTCAGCTTATTATGATTGACATGCAATCTTGATGCTTCCTGGATGAATTTTCACCCATCCGTTCTGCTATGATATGCAGCATCTGTTAGCATAGTTTGGGTCTGGCTGATTCCTTTTCCTTTTGCCCATGCTGAGTGGTGAGATACAGAAACACTGTGGCACTCAGATCATCCTGTCCTCGGATGAGACAGAGGTGAGAATGGACTACTAGTGTCTCCTCACTTCCAAGCTTTAATTAATAAACCAGAAGCTGCTTAAGGTCTTCCTTCAGGTACATAAAAAGATGGGGGGAAAGAAAAGAAAACAAGAATTTGTCATATTATCTTATGCCTAAGATAAATAACTATTCTATTTTTCAAGTATATTTGGGAAAAATAACTATTCTATTTTTCAAGTATATTTGGGGAAAATTATATACAATTCGGTTTTCTACCCCAAAGGAAGATTTTCATGTAAACATAATACATCATAGACCAGGTTCAAGTTTGCAATTATAGCTTCTGGAGCAATAGTCATAATCTACTACTTCTGCAATAATATAAAATCAAATCACTAAAAATAAATATCAGGTCAGTAAATATGGGCAGATAGCCAGGAACAAATACAACACATATGCTTGTTAATAAGTCCCAAGCCATATTTGTGGTATATGAATATATATTTGTGGTATAAAATAAAAAATACAGTGTCAGTAAATATTGGTAACTTAAAAACTCTAACCCTCCCCAAATTTATTCTATTTTTGTGCTGTACACTGAGACTAATGAAAATATTCAAAACTGTGTTAATAAGCAATGTACCAAAACAATAAATTTAAATGAATACCTGCAGAGGTAGTATAGTTGGAACATACTTTTATTGAATAGTCATCTAAACCATTCCAGGCTTGAAGATTTATTAGAAAGACAGGGCACTTAAGACACTCATATTCATTGCTAGACTTATCAAAATGAAAAGCTACGAAACAAAATGAGCAAAGAGAAAAGGTGCAAGGGGGAAAAATCAAAGTAAATCAAACACAATATCCAAAGATATCCTCCCTGTTAGGTCACTTAACACATGCGTAATGTCTAACAACAAAGAATGACAACAAGCCTAAAATGTTGTGCACCAGCAAAGCTCACTGATGTTCAGCATCCAGGATTTGGGGTGGGGCTGATTGCGTAGACATCCTCTGTTCAGTGTGTTCCGAATACCAGATGGAAGCAAAGGCAGTGTCCGGCATAATTCACAATGGATAAACAAAAAGATGGGGCACAGTGACTCTTATCTATTCTGGGTGTGGAGAGAACTCTTAGAAATGCAAGTCCCCAGAATCCAGCCAGGATGAGGGTGGGAAAACAGAACAGTACAGAACAGTCAGGCCTGTTATATTAACCCTTTTCTGAAAAGTAGCAAATATTTCATATATAATTTTTCCTAAACATTAATGTGGTTAGTGAAATTTCAATGTTGTCACCAAGTACATCATAAATCATGTGTTTTTTTTAAATATTAGGAAAAAGGACTTCAAAAACTCAAATTATTTCCAAATTATTATCAGCACATTAAATATTCATAATATGCCATCAAGAAGGAAACATAAAAAGTCTATTGAAATTTTGACTTTTCATCATCAAAACCAGAAAGATATTATCATCAAAACACAGAACTATTCTCTATAACTGGTAATGAAATGACAAATGCTTCCTTTCTGGCAATTCCTTATGTTATTCACCTCCATCAGTTACAAAGTTGAATTTATAAACAGGCTGATTATCTTTCTGATAATTATACTTGATAATATTTTGTTGTTTGCTTGTTTGTTTTGATATTAGGGATTGAACTTAACCACTAAGCCACATCCCCAGCCCTTTTTATTTTTCATTTTGAGACAGGTTATGACCTGGCTATATTGCTGAGGCTGACTTTGAACTTGAGATTGTCTTGCATGAGCCTCCAGAGCTGCTGAATATTTTTGTTTTTTAACTCTGCATTTCAATGAATTTATTAAAATTATAAATATCATTTGTTTATTCTTTGGTAAACAAATTTACCTTTTGTTACTGTTTAATTATGTCCCCCAGAAACTCATGTGTAGACAAAGCAAGAATGTTCAAAGGTGAAAAGATTTGATTATGAGAGTTGTAACCTGATTAAGTGGATTAATCCACTGATATGGATCAACTGAGTGGTTGGTGTAAGCAGTTATGTTGTGGCTGGAGAAGGGGTTCACTGGGTTGTACCTTTTATGTTTTGAGAAGAGCTCTTTTTCCACTTCTTGATTGCCCTTTCCTGAGCTTCTGTCTTCTTCCATACCATGATGTTCTGCCTCGGCTCATGTTCAGAGCAATGGAGTCCACTGTCTATGAACTCAGATCTCCAGAAACTGTAAGCACCAGACTAATTTTTGCTCATCTAAAATTGTTTTTGCAGAGTCTTTTGGTTATACTTGATGAAAAAACTGACTAAAACACCTTATTATTATTTAAAAAAAACACACAAAAGTTTATTGATATATAAACTCACATATATTCATTTGATCCATTTAAGGTACATAATTAAATGTTTTTTATGTTTATAGAATTATACAACCATCAATATAACCAATTTTAGAATATTTTCATTATCCCCCAAATAATTTCATACTAATTAACAGTTATTATTCTTTTCCTGGTTTCCAAAATCCTGGTCACTGGCAACTCCTATTCCTCTTTCTGTGCTCATGATGTTGTCTTTATTGAATTGTGTGGGATTTTTCTGTTAACAAATGAAGAGTTTACATGAAGTTAATCTCAGTACTCTCAAATCTATCCCATTGATTTATATTTTTCTGTCCCCATAACAGTGGCAAAGTCTCTTGTCATTGATTTGTAAATCAAGATATATAAAACTTCCAAATTTGTCCTTTTTCAAGTGTTTTGCCTCTCACGAATATATTGTATTATCATGTGATTATTCTGCAAAGAATAATAAAATTCTGCCAAGAAACAAAAACAATAAAGACCCAAACAAAAAGATTTTGACTGAGAGTTCATTTAAAATGGAGATAAGTTAAAGGAATATCACCATCCTATCACCTTCCAGTCCATGGACTTGGAATGCCTGCCCATAATTATGCAAATCTTTAATTTATTTCAATATTTTATAGTTTTCAGAATGTAAGTTTTTCTTTTCTTTGTTACTCCTACCTCATTCTTTTTGATACTGTTTTAATTAAATAACTTCCTAATTTGTGTTTTTGTATTGTTCATTGTTAGCATCTAGAAATTCAATAGATAATTATGTATTGTGTTTGTATTCTGACTGAACTAATTTATTACTTGTAATAATTTTATGGCAGATTCCTTAAGATTTTCTATATACAAAATAATGTCATGAAAATACAGATAGTTCTAAATCTTGCTTTGGAAATCGACAACTTTTATTTCATTTTCTTGACTAGTTGTGCAACTTCCACTGCATATTTAAAGGTAGTTTAGAATAGTGATATTTATTTTATTCCTGATCTTGGGGTGAAAGTGTTTACTCCTTCACAGTTAAATATAACAGCATTTGCACTTTTTCAAACATTTCCTTTGTTCCTAGTTGTTCTTTAATCATGAAGAGATGATAGATTTTGTCAAATGAATTATCTTCCATCTATTGAAATGATCATACCTTTTCTCCTTTGTTTTATTGACACTATATATTATATATCTTATTTTCAGATGTTAAAACAACCTTACATTACTTAGATAAATCCCACATGGCATTTAATATTTTTAATATTGATGGATGTAATTAGCTTAAATTATATTGAGTACTTTGTGCCAATTTTCACTAGAAATAGTGGCTAGTAGTTTGATTTTTGTGTCAAGCATTATTTGTCTTTTTTTGGTATTTAGAATTTAATATATAATAAATATATAGAATGAGTTGAAAAATGTTTCCTTCTCTTCTAATTTTGGAAATATTATTATTAATTCTTGCTTAAATATTTGGAAGAATGAAAATGTTCAACCTCTGGCTTTGCTGACTCACTCTATTGGTTTTCAATTCTGTCACTAATTTTGTATCTAATCATTTTTATTTTATTTTATCTTCATGCTTTATGTTTCATGTTAAGGAAACAGGTGAGCAAATTACTTAGAAAGAGTTTGCTCTTCTATTTGCAGTTGCTTAGGGTAAAAGTTTAAGGTAATGACTTCATAAATTTTCTTCTTTAACATAGATATTCATGGACTGGGGTTGTAGCTCAGTGGTAGAGTGCTTGCCTATCATATGTGAGGCACTGGGTTCTATTCTCAACATCACATATAAATAAATAAATGTCTATTGACAACTAAAGAAAAAAAATGTATTTGCAATTTAAAATTTTCTTTTATGTTTGCTTTACCTGTGTCCCATGCATTTTGGTCTTTTTCATTTTCAATTTAAACCATCTTGAACAATTTTCTAATTTCCCTTGTTTTATCTGTTAGAATCACTGTTTATTTAGGAGGACAATGTTTATTTTTTATAGTTTTGTGAATTCATCCAATTTATCTTTGATCTTGTTTTCTAATTTCATGTAATTGTGGTTAGAGAAATTAATATTAATTTATTGTCTTGTTTTATAAGTTATCCTTTCTGAAGAGAATATGGTGATGTCATTAATGGAGATCATAGTTACTCATAGGACTGAAAAAACTAGGTGAACTGAATGGTTGTTCTGATAATATCACTAGACTATGAAAATTGTTTAACAGTTGATGTAGAATTAAGTTTCCATTGCCTGAATTTACTACCAGTGGAAGCCCAGTCAATGATTCCTGATCATATAATGACCCATCCTGGCAAAGACCCCTGTGAGTCCTTTTGAGAAATGTATCACAGCCAAGCAGCAGAAAATCAAAACATTTAATCTTTTTGAATTTAGCAGGAAATATCATACATTTATGACTAATAGGAAATAGTTGTAGTGTCTTTTGCTATAGAATGGATCTCAATTATTCATCTGGGTTTTTATAGCACACCGTAAGCTAACTTTACAAGTGTTTCCTGTGATATGTGCTATATATATGTCTTCTCACCCTGCCATAACAAATACCATGAAGTGTGTAGGTTCAATAAGAGAAACTCATTGACTCTCAATTTTGAAGGCTGAGAGTCTAAGGTCAAGGTTTGGCAAGGTTCTTTTTCTGTGATGCTACTCCAGATTCCAGGTCGTCCCCTTTTTTCTGTGGGTTCCTATGCTCTCTCTTTTGTGCGTCCAATGAGAGAGGGCAAACTCCAGTGTCTCTTCCTATAAGAGCATCGGTTCCACTGGAGTAAAGTCCTATCTTTATGACTATATTTAACTTTACACTCTTTTCAAGGCCCCATTTTAAAATACACTGATGTCACATTGGAGCTTAGGCATCAACATACCAATTTGGTGAGGACATAGTTCAGGTCATAATAGTAAGAATAGATAGGGGCTGTTCTAGTCAAGTCTGGAATGTTGCTCAATTCCAGGAAATATTAAGAATCCCAGTAAAATTGGGTGGAAGGATAGAACAGATATAGAAACAGTCAAAGAGATGAAAATTTCTGAAATTTAGTTACATTAAAATTTGATATGTAAAGTAAAACTGTTGTGAACTTTAAGTTCTTTTGTATTAAAAAGGCTCAACTGAAAATCAGTCAATGCAGAATCAGTGGGGGAAATGCTTTCCAGATTATTGGAAAATATTTATGCTATTTGGACTAAATTTGAGATTTAACTGAAAGGGAAGAGAATTGATGACAGCTGACATTTGATCCCCTAAACAGCCCTGGTGGTGGTAGGCACTGGAATTGATCTCATTGATTAGACTGACAAACTGAAACTCCTTAGCTAATCTACAATTAAGTGAGTGGCATTGTTTGAGATTTGGTGATTTCCTGAACTCATCTCATTTTCCACATACAAAATATTCTCTGCTGGATGACTTCTGTTATGTTTGACACAAATAATGGATGAGTCAGAGGTTTGGGGTAATTTGTGCTTTGCACTTCTTTTCTGCTTTTAAGATGCCCATGGTAACCCTATACCATGGTTACTGGTATGTAGTCATACACTTCTCATGTCAGATCCAGACAAACAGAGTATACCCAGAGTGAGAAAGATTTAAGTAGAAAGAAAGGAGGGAAGGAAGGAAGGAGGAAGGGAGAAATAGGAAGGAAAAGGAAGGAAGGAAGGAAGGAAGGAAGGAAGGAAGGAAGGAAGGAAGGGAGGGAGGGAGGGAGGAAGGAAGAAAGGAAGGGAGGTAGGAAGGAAAAGACAAGACAGGGAACATCTAACCTTAATTATGGGAAGCAAATAGGTAAAGAACAGATTTATACAACAAAGAACTAGTATTTGGAAGAAAGAAATAGGTTATAAGGCAGAACTAAGAACATCAAAATGAAAAATAAAGCTTTTTTCATCTCAATTAAGAAGAATCTTCCCAATGTGAGAATTATTCATTAATTTCATGATCTACATCATAAAGAAAAATGTTCTTGATGTGCCATATTTTCAAGCATAGGTTAGTTGACTCTTGGCAACATTTAGAGAAAACACATAGTGGATTGGAGTTTAAGCTAATGACCCTCAAGATTTATTTATATTAATTCTGAGTATTCCCAGTGACTCAAAGAAGGTTAACATGTTATATGAAAATGGCCATCCTATGGCCATTTATATCCCTATCTCATCATATTAATTAATTAATTACTAATTAATCTAAACATTTATTGAACACTATGTGTTGAGAGATAAAAGCAGTGGATGGTAGTTCATAAAAGATTATTTTCTTGATTTGTTTGATTAATAGGTTACATTCAAAGGGTTATTTGCAACTAACTTGTAACTTGAAAATAATGATTTATCATCACATATTTTACTCAATTGCTTTAAGGAGATTAACAAATGTTCTGAAGAAATATATAATAAACAAAGATAAAGTTCAGTCTAGTCATTCTCTAAAACTTCTTAAATTCTGAATAATTGGACAGTAAATTAATATATTTTATTTCACTCCTTTAGCTGGGGATTATTAAAGTTGGGGACATATATCTATTTCAATATTTCTAGCATCTAGTAAAGTGTCAGATTTTTAATCAATGCTCAATACATGTCATGTAAATTGAACTGAATTGGTACATAATCTATGTTGTTTCACTTACAAATATGATTTCTTCCCACCTTGTGTCTATATTATATACAAATACAATAAAGTGCAATCAGACAATCAGGCACTGTGCACTTGAATACCAAAAATACTGCATGTCATACAACTTGTAAGATTTAGACTGAACTATTATTAATTCCTCAGATACTAAAAATAGTTATAGGCTAAAGAAAATAATTCCTCTTCAATAACAGATAAGGACAAGAGAAATTATGTTTTATTTTACTTTTCTTTTTTGGTACTGGGGATTGAATCAAGGGTATGGACACTTAACTGCTGAACCAACTACCCAGTCTGGCCTCCAACTTTTGATTTTCCTGACTCAGTCTCCGGAGTTGCTGGGTTTACAGAAGTGTACCATGATGCCCAGCTGGAAAGAAGAAATTTTCGTTTAATAACAAGCAAGTAGTGATTTCAATGACTTAAAAAAGAGAGAGAGAAAAATAGAAAAGAAAAGCAAAAACAAGTATATTCAGATGGAATTGCATGCATGACTTATTTCCTGTTCATTTGTACTTGGTTGTATTGTATTTCTTGTAGTGTATGTGCATGCTAAAATCCAGATTTGGGACATAGTATACGGCATCTTTCCTGCCTTCATAACTGTCAAGTAATTTACCTGTCTTTTCCACAGAATTGTGACTGCAAGAGTGTCCCCAGTTTTCAGTTAAGTTAAATTAGAATTTCTAACTTAGACATTTGCTGAATCTTAAATATCTTGGGATGACTTATTTGGCTGGAATATCAAGATACTATTTTAGTAAATGAACATGTTTTGGTGATTGTGAATGTTGTTCTTTTGTATTGTTCCATTTTTTAATGTTAAATAATAAAAATGAAAATATCTCATATTATGACTAAAACAAGAAACTATATTTGGAAAAATAAAAAGAAACTTCTCTTGTGAAACATGACTCAAAATAAAAATTTGATCATCACTTAATTCTCTAAATGAACTCCTGATAAGATTTCAAAAGTACCATTAAACCTCTTATTCAAGAAATCAAGGTAAAGGTACATTGAAAGAGATCATTTTTCTTTCCTTAACCTCTATTTCATATGCAAAATAGAAATCATTTTTGGCATCTTCCTTTCCTTTCTTTCTGAGTGGCCTTTCAGTTTTTAGGACTAAGTGAATTTCTAATAGTCAGGGAGCTATGCTCTGGGCCAGAATGGCTTACATATATTTTGCACAGGATTTTAAGAAAATCAAAATTGGTGGATTTCCCATTGGTGATCATGTTCATTTGATTAGGCATCTGTAATAAAATACCTCAGACAAGGTGGCTTACAAGATGAGAATTAATTTTCTTATAGCTCTGGGTGCTAGAAGTTCAAGAACAAGGTTTTGGAAGGTTGGATTTCCCCGGAGCCACTCTTACCATCATGTATTCTTCTTCCTGTGTCCTCACAGAATTTTCTGGGTTCGTGGCATAGCAGATATTTTTGTATTTCAAAATCCTCCCACCTTTTAAGGACACCAGTCAGATTAGGTTATGGCCTACTGTAATCATACCATGTTAACCTAATCACCTCCTTAAAGCCTGTCTCCAAGTATGGTTAAATTCAAACTCCTTGGATCTACAACTTTACACATGCTTTTCTAGGTGCAAGCACAATCCAACCCATGAGAGTCAGCTACCATATTTATGCTGGATAAATACATTGACTTTTATTTTTATACTTTAATAAGTATAAAGTTGTATACTTTTGGACCAGAGCTAGAGACAGTTTTCTCCAGGATTATGAAGTCTCCAGTTCAGAGCATGAACATACTGTAGACTACCCAGTAGCAACCAATTAGGGATTCAGAGAGAAGGTGTCCTTATCATTTTAGAGGCCAAGAACCAAGGGAAATATGTCAAAGAATCAAATTTTGTATCACATGCAATTTTTAGATCTTTGAGGTTATCTACTTAATTTTATTCTATTTATGTTCTGTTACCAAAAACTAATGATGGACAGAAAATCTAAACAATTAAAATCAATTATGTGAACATGGGTTAGAATGGCATGTGTGCAAGCATTATTAGATCAAGGTTCCTGCATTTATATAAAGTTCCTAGTCACATAAAATTATTCCACAAAGGTATGTTCCAAAAATAATAAAAATGAAAATATCTCATATTACTAACTTAAGTACTAACTTAAGAAATTCAGAAGGAGAGTACAAGGTATTTTACATTTTATAATCTAATGTACTCTATTCTTATTGCTCTTTGCTTTTTTATTTTCATTTTTTAGTACCATAGGCATCCACCTAAGTATGAAACATGGCATACATTTCAATTTTCTCCCACACTAGAAAGAGATGAGTACAGTGTCAAAAGCAATAAGAAGGAAAATTACACAACATGTCCCTTATGAATATCTCTAAAAATGCCCGGTGCCTTGTAGCACGCTCTTAAGTGAAATATAATGAGTAGGATCAGACAAGACATATGCAATCTCATGAATATGCCATTTGGGGAGGTGGAAAGCATTTCTCAGCTGAAAACAAGCGTTCACTTGACCCTACTTGCCCTCAAGCCATAGTTCTATTTCTTCCCTGCCATTTCAGGCAGAAACCCACAGTCCCAAGCATGCAGTACACACCCCATTCCCTGTTTGTTAAAATGAGAACAGCTTATTTTGAAAATAGAAATTAAGAAAGAAAGAAAGGATGAAAGAAAAAATAAAGAGAGAGAGAGGGAATGAGGGAGGGAGGGAGGAAGGAAGGAAAGAGAAAAGAAAGAAAGAAAGGGGAAAGAAAGAAAGAAAGAAAGGGAAAAAGAAAAAATGTATGAGTAACCTGTACACAATGAAATAAATTCAGATAGTAGGGAAATGGATTATATGTATAAACTAAGCCATCCTTCTTCCTATTCTTCAACCGCAAGCTGAGGAAATTTTCTCCATTTCTTTTTAAAATTCTTCTGTATTTATCTAGATACATCTTAATAATATTTTATGATTCTATACACAGCATGACAAATTTGTATAAGATACATGGACTTCTCATTTTGAAATGATAAAATTCATCACATTTCCAATAATCTTCATTTTCCTGTTTTTACCAGTGAAATATTGTTTATTACAAAATAAGTCAATATATATATGCATTTAAAATTAAGTGCATTTATTTATTGATATTAATGAGTATTTATGTATTTTCATTTTTTTTATTTTGACACATTGTACACAAATGGAGTACAACTATCCTTTCTCTGGTTATACGTGAAGTAGAGTCATACCATTTGCATATTCATACATTTAACATAAGGTGATGTTTGTATCATTCTATTATCTTTCCTTCCCCTGCCCCTTACCCACCCCTCATTTCCATCTACACAATCCATCCTTCTTCCATTCTTCCCTTACCTCCCCCTGTACCCATTATGTATCATCAACCACTTATCAGAGAAATCATTCAGCCTTTGGTTTTTTGGGATTGGCTTATTTCACTTAACATCATATTCTCCAACTCCATCCATTTACCTGCAAATGTCATAATTTTATTCTTCTTTATGACTGAATAATATTCCATTGTGTATATTTACCACAGTTTCTTTATTCATTTGTCTGTTGAAGGTCATCTAGGTTGGTTCCACAATCTAACTATTGTGAATTGAGTTGCTATAAACATTGATGTGACTGCATCACTGTAGTATGCTGATTTTAAGTCCTTTGGGTATAGGCCAAGAAGTGAGATAGCTGGATCAAATGGTGGTTCCATTCTAAGCTTTCTAAGGAATCTCCATACTGATTTCCAGAGTGGCTGCACCAATTTGCAACTCCACCAGCAAAATGTATGAGTGTACCATTTTCCCCACATCCTCACCAACACCTATTGTTGCTTGTATTCTTGATAATAGCCATTTTAATTGGGGTGAGATGGAATCCTAGGGTAGTTTTGATTTGCATTTCTCTTATTACTAGAGATGTTGAACATTTTTTCATATATCTGTTGATTGCTTGTAGGTCCTCTTCTTTGAAGTATCTGCTCATTTCCTTAGCCCATTTATTGATTGGGTTATTTGTATTCTTGGTGTAAAGTTTTTTGAGTTCTTTATATATTCGGGAGATTAGTGCTCTATCTGAAGTATGAGTGGCAAAGATTTTTCCCACTCTGTAGGCTCTCTCTCTTCACATTGTTGATTGTTTCCTTTCCTGAGAAAAAGCTTTTTATTTTTGAATCTATCCCAATTATTGATTCCTGCTTTTATTTCTTGTGCTTTGGGAAGTCTGGTCCTAAGCCCATATGATGAAGATTTGGACCTACTTTTTCTTCTATTAGGTGCAGGGTCTCTAGTCTAATTCCTAGGTCCTTGATCCATTTTGAATTGAGTTTTGTGCAGGGTGAGAGATGGGGTTTATTTTCATTTTGCTGCATATGGAATTCCGGTTTTCCCATCACTATTTGTTGAAGAGGCTATCTATTCTCCATTGTATGTTTTAGTAGATGTATTGAGGAAATGTGACCAATTCTTCCCCTAATCTGTATCCATGTACTTTTAATTGTGACTTTTGAAGTCCTCTTATCAAGCCATGTAATATATTCTACCAATTCTTGGGTCTGGACTTATAACTTACTGTTGTAATTCGGATTTGAGGTATATCTCTCAGTAGTTACTATATTCATGCAGGAATTTTCAAAGGTAAAATGATTAAATTATGAGAGTCATAACAAATCAATGGATTAATCCATGTGCTGGGTTAGTAATTTGAATGAACTAGCTGGGTCAAAAGCTCAGGGAGTTGAGGCATGAGTGGAGAAAGTAGGTTACTGGGCGCATACCACTGGAATTTAAATTTTGTCCTTGGCCTCATCCATCTTTCTATTCCTGGGCCTCTGAACATCTTTCCTCTACCATGATTTTCCACCATGATGTTTTGCATGATGTTGTCAAACTCAGAACAATGGAGTTGACCAACCATCGGCCAAACTTTTGAAATTGTGAACCAAAATAAACTTTTCTTTCTCTAAGTTGTTCTTGTCAAGTACTTTCATCAAAGTGACAAAAAGTTGACTAACACACCCTGACCAGTAGTATGTGGAAGAATGTATGGCATGATAGTTAAGAACCTGAGTCTCAAGAAGTTCTATTTAGTTCTGGTCTCTTGGTTTGCAAGGAGTGCAAAATTAGAATAGATCTGAGCAAGAAAACTTGGATGAGTGACCACATATGGAAATCTCAGTGGTCCCACTGACACTATATGTGACCAGTTTACAAAAGTCAACCCTTCCATAACCAAGAAAGCAAAGTCAATTACTTGTCCCACAACTCTCCTAGGGAGCCCACTCACCATCAGAAAACTGACCCAGCTATTACTTGAACTTGTGAGTAAAAATAAAATGTAAGTGGAGTAGTGCTGAACTCTGGATGGATGTTTCTTATGCAGTATCATTGCAATGAATAATTGACTCATTCTTCTTGTCTTTATATCCTCTTTTCAATTTCAGTGAAACACTCAGACTTTGTAATCGTGGTGTTGTGAAGCACTCTAAATGTTTTCAAAGTCTGATGTGCTTTAAATATGTTCAAGGCCTCATTTCATCTCAGAATTTATTTTCTTGTACATGGGTGTTAATTCCATTCTTCTTGGAATCCAAGTTTTTTCCTCCTAAAATTCCTTTTAGATTTTTCTGAGTATATTTTCAGCTAAGATTTTTGCAAAGATGGAAGAGGGATTGTTTTCCCATCAGTAAAATGTCTTCATTATTACATTCCATTGGCATATTAGCTGATTATACAATTGTATATTTGAGATAAAATGTTACTTCACTGTTGTATGTGCCAACATTTTTTTAAGAAATGGTTTAAGCTTATTCTGACACTTATTCTACTTAATTCAGTTAGGTTTATGATCTCTAGTGACTTTTGAAGTCTCTTTTTGACATATGATGAATATTTTGGGGACATTCTTTCTATTATTCTTTAGCTTGGTCATCAATTTGCCTTAACACTACCAATAATTTTTTGTCCCTATATTTTTTCTCTTATTTTTATCCCCATTTTTGTTCTTTTGATATTGTGTTTTTCTATTTTTTAATTTCCTATTGCTAAAATGTGTCGGGGTACTGCAGACCCCCAGCCCTTCGGCGTGGCCAAGATGGCGCCTGGCAAGGTGCCAAGGAAGTGCTGAGAACAAAACCAGGTACCTCCAGCAGACTAATACTCTCTGCCAACAAGTGTCGTTATTTGAGGAAGTTAATGTGATTGGTCATGGGTCCTCGTGGACACTGCATGATTGCTATATCCACACTATTGTGCTCCATTACTGTCCATGCTTTCCCCTCGTGATCTATAAGCTGATTGGTTGTTGTATGTAATGTAAGGCGCTTGCAAGAGCGGCCCGCGGCTGCTGGCCAGCCAGAAGAAGCAGACTGCGGAAAATAAAGAACTTGCCCTGATCCGGTTTCGTGTTTCTCTGCGGGCAGGGGACGCGATAAAAATGTTTATGTATGTTCATTTTTAAATCAACCTGCAATGTCTATTTACCTTGCTTTTATACTGTTAGAGTTTTTGGAATTGTTTTTATCTATCTTAGAATACTTTATATATTCTTTGTAAATTTCATACTGTATATATTCTTTCATCAACTATTATTCAATTTCTGTCCTTTTTTGTTGTTAGAACCTATTATATTACAAGAGCAATACAGAATCTCTTTGTAAATATTTTGTTTTAATCTATTTCTCCTGCCTCCAGGATCAATTTTTTCTTTTCTATATTCTTAGTTCTGTTTGTAAATTTTGGTATTTATTTTTGTGTTATTGTATGATATTACCTGTACAGTAGGAGATATGTTACGACAGACTATTACAGAAGATTTTCTCTGACCTTTTCAGTACCTCATTTCTGGTTAGAATGGGTCAAAGAGGCTTCTCACTGGGATGTGTAAGAAGAGTATAAGTGAGAAGGACAATCACATTCCACACTGAAACAATGGCAGTTCTCTTGGAATATAGGTGACATCTTGAGGACCACAGAATTGAGTAAGTCAGATACATTTGTTTTTGTTATCTTGGAGCAAGTACTCTCCTGCTCAATAAAGGAAGGGGAAATTGGGCAGAGCTGGTCAATCTATTCAACAGCTGTCATGTTAATCCTCTTATTTATGATCCTGATTAGTAACATTTTTCTCACATGTGTTCACACTAAGTGCTAAGTAGACCATTGCATGAAAAAGAATAAGCTTTAGTATGAAAAAGAAATAGCTCATATACCCGTTGTATCATGCTCTTCTGTAAGCTCTGATCTGCAATGTCGGTCATGATGATTACATCTGTCTTTCATCAATCCTATCCATCTAAGTCTGTCTATTGATGTTCAGCCTCTTTCCTCTGATCTGGGCCTTCTGGAAGAGTTTGTTCATATTTCAATGGCATTCTAAAGGAAAGAAGGAGAATGCAGATTGTCTTTCTACCATATTCTTTTAGATAATATTCCTGACAATCCTGGTTAATCTAGATTCTTATCTTACAACATTATTTTATATTTTTCACTGAATATAAGGGTCTTATTCTACATAATTTATGACTAAAATTGTAAATAAGAAATGACCCTCCCCTTTTTAAAACTATTTCCCCTAATAATTTTGAGAATTTGCTCAATTAAAATAATATGATTAAATTACTTTCTGTCTACCAGAAAATGTTTTGGTTCTGTGATTGAACTCTATTAGTGTGTTTCCTTTTGAAAAGGACCTCCAGAACAAGAGGTCAAGCATCTTTGTGCCCTTGCTGAACTTCCAGACACATAGCTGAACTTCTTGTTCTGCTACCTCTTTAAGGCATAAGATCAACACATAGTAACACACTGGGAGACTGAGTGGAAAACCATCCACACTTGGTTGTGATCACCTCTGGCTCTACCTCCAACACACACACAGGGCAATTTGTTCATCTAACACTTGATTGTACAGGAAAATTCTGATAGTTCACCTTAAATACAATTGAAATAATTCTCTGTGTGAGACTAGAGCAACTAATGTGTGCTTACCTATACAGAACTAACCCATCATTCTGAGTGTCCTGGCACACAGGATGGATGGAGTCTTGAATCTTGCCCTAGAAGAAACACTGAAAGTTGATGAAGTATAATAACATACATAGAACTCATGATCATCTCTCTTCTCAACTCCATCATAAAAGTCAAGAGTCACAAGGATAACCTTATTTTTGATAAATTCTGAAACAACAACAAAAACAAAAAAACCAGAAAAATTCCAAAATAAAGGAGAAATGTCCTTGAAGCCATTTTCAGAAGTATAAACATTTGAAAACAAACTTTAAAAATCAGTTTTAGTACTATTCTTAGATTTTTAAAATCTTACATCAATTACCAGAATATGATGTTATGCAACAGTCTCATAGATTTTTTAAAATTCTGAATTAAAAATTAGTAATCCAAGTAACTGGAAGGGATAGACTAGCTCCCATAACTCCTGAAATGCAGCAACTTCCCCAATAAAGGATTTTTTAAAAGAAGTGCACTATCATAGAAATTAACCCAAAAAATCAAATTCCAAAAAGGATTGGGAAAAAAACACAGAGGATATTACATGGTAGCATGAGAAAAATTTCCAAAGTTGTATGAATATGGAAGGTTTTAAGTAGTAAGTACCTGCTATGAGTCAGATGAAATGAAGGAGTGTGGCTAGGCAACACCAGACAAAATTTTTAAAAAATAAAGATAAAATTTCCTGAAATAATGAAGAAATTAAACTACTTACCAACAAATCAACCTGAATTAGACTGCCATTCAAATCATTAAATGCTTGAATGAGTTAAAATAATGATGCAACATCTTCAAACATATGAAGGAACATAACTTGCATTTAGTCAGAATATTAATCAAATATGGGAAAGGAAAAAATTTTTGCTCTTGATGAATTAGGAAAATTTATACCTGCTCTGCTTTCCTGAAAAATTACTAGAGGATACTTACAGAAAAATAAGAGAGTAGACCAAGAAGATGCCAGTGTATCTGGAAATAGTGTAAACAACCCAGTAAACCAGTCAAAGAAAGCCCGAGAATAACAACTCCACTGAGACCTTAAGGAAGAGGATTTATGTTTCAGTAGGGAGGTTGCCAGGAATAAAGGAACTCTTTAAAATAGAGTATTACTAAAAGTTTGGTTCATTTGAAGATATGAAAAGATATGAACAAAATATAGGAATAATAAAACAGGCAATCAGAAAATTTTCATACACAAGAGGTATGGTCCAAATACAAAAAACTAGGCCCAAATTAGGACATGAATTTAGTGTACTATAAAGAAATAAATTAGGACTGGGGTTGTGGCTCAGTGGTAGAGCACTCATTCGCCTAGCATGTGGCACTGGGCACTGGGTTCAAATCTCAGTGCCACATATAAATAAATAAAATGAAGATCCATCAACAACTTAAAAAATATAAAAAAAGAAATAAATTAATATGCATGTAGGTCAAAATGGAGCCAATAAGAACATGCAAAACATTTTAGAATTATGGAAAATAAGATACATTCCTTCTCAAAACTATATTACTCAGCCATAAAGAATGATAAAATTATGGCATTTGCAGGCAAATGGATGAAACTGGAGAATATCATGCTAAGTGAGATAAGCCAATCTCAAAAAACCAAAGGAAGAATGATATCGCTAATAAGTGGATGATGACACATAATGGGGGGTGGGAAGGGTTAGTGTTGGGGTTGGAGTTGGGTTTAGGGAGGGGGGCAGGAATGGAGGAAGGAAGGACTGTATAGATGGAGGGGAGGGGTGGGAGGGGTGGGGGGGAAGGGAAAAAAATGGCAGAATGAATCAAACAACATTACCCTATGTAAATTTATGATTACACAAATGGTATGCCTTTATGCCATGTACAGACAGAGAAACAACATGTATCCCATTTGTTTACAATAAAAAAAAAGAAAAAAAAAAAACTAAATTAAAAATAAAAGAAAAAAACTGCATGAGAACATATAAGCCTAGTTTTTTAATATGGTTGAATACTAGTTACATATGTTTATTTAGATTTATTTAAGTAACCTGAAGTAAAATTTAAAATTCAACTCTATAATCTTACTAACCACATTTCAAAATTCTCAGTAGCTACATGGCGTTAGTGGTTAACATACCAGACATTTCACAAACAGTATTTTTATCAGCACATAAATACCTATTGAACAATGCTGACATGGGAGTTTATTTCAATTAAACAAAAAAATTAAATGCAAGTTAATTCTCTATATTGTAGGTATATTTCTCAGTCACTTTGGGCTGCTGTACCATAGACTGGGTGGCTTAGGTAACAGTTTATTTCTCATTTCTCACAGTTCTGCAGTCAGGGAAATGAAAGCTCTAGAGACCTTAGACTCAGTGTCTTCCTGGTTTGTAGACAAGTACCTTCTCATTATATTCTCACATGGCCTTTTCCTGGTTTGTGCCTGAGAAGAGAGATGAGGGAGAGCACTCTGCTGAAAAGCTAGCAATCCTGTTATAAGGGCTCCACCATCAAGATTTCTTGAAGACTTTACTTTCCAAAGATCCTACCTGCAAATGCCATCACATTGGGGATTAGAATTTCGACATTTGATTTTTTTGGAGAAAGCAAGAATTCAGTCCCTAAAGTACACAGTAAAATGTGGTGATAATAATCAAAACTTTATCTTATTGAATTATTACTTGTAACATGCTGTCATATAGCAATCTCTTTACATCTAGATCCATATTCACATTCTTTGGTAAAACAACATTCTAGTAGGTTGTTTCACTAACCCCTTCATTAGTTTTATCAAGCTAAAACAAAATCTATAATCTTCTCTTCATAAGGTGTTGTCAATCCCGAACTTTTCAAAGTTAGCTTGGAGTCATCTTCCCTCTAGATGTGATGTTTAAAAGTGGGTCCTATTGCTGGGGCCTTAATACCAGTGTCCTGTTCTCTTCCTATTAGACTTTGTTCATTTATTTCATTCTTCCTCAGCTCTTAGAATATCGATGAGATTCAGGCAGTCTGGAGTGAATAATCTTCACCGCTTCCTTTGACAAACAAGTTTAAGAGACAATTCATGTCGTTCCAAAATTAAAGATTAAAGCAGTTATCCTAAATCACCCTTAGAAAAGTCTGTCTTCCATCTCTCCCATATTAAGCCAGCTTTTGGTCTTCCTTAGCTAATTTTTTTTTCTATAAAAGTAAACTGGTTAGGACTATTTTCATGATAAAAGTGTTTGCAGGTTCATTACCATGTGCTTAAAGCTTATAAAGACTGTTCTGCCATCCATTCCAATTTTGAACACTAGAGTCTTTGTTTTACTTCATGTGCCTTCAACCTGCTGCTTATTTCATCTTCTAGGGAATGCCATTTACTTCTCAATATGTGAATCCAGCAATATTCTCCAAAGCCTTACCAAGAAAATAAAAAGGACATGTTTTTTCACTATAAACTTATGTATAGATCATGATAGCATAGATAATTAAATAACCCACAATTGTTACCCAAGCTGGGGTGTGCATTTACAATTAAAGGTATCCATACTAATTTCATTTGCCCCAAGAATCTAGACAAATGCCTGAAAATTCTGTGATTTTTCAGAAAGTGTCCACTGACAGAGCAAAGTAATTCTTGTGACAACTGCTGGGGGGCAATAATTGTTTCCATTGTCCTCATATTCTTCCATGTATGTGTTCAATAATGTATAGTAGCACACATTGTGGGCACCTCCCAACAGGTCTACAGCATATCAAATACAGAAACTATATGTTACATGTTCATGTGATTGCAACTGGCACAGTGCAAAATGAATGTTATGAAGAGAATTTTAAAATCTACTTCAAAAAATAGGGAAAATATTAGAAACAAGCCAATAAAGAAAACTTTCGGGCTCAAATATCTGAGGACATTATTTATTAGAAAGTTTTATTTCTCATTTGTCTTTTATTGTCTAGAAATATAGTTACTTGCTTTTCAATGATTATCAGGACACTTAGAGAATCCATGTTATTTAATGACCATGAAATCAACTTAACTGCCTTGATTGTTTCTCAAAATACACACTGAAAAATAAATGAATGAGGCAAATTATGTGATGAGAATCACATGATTCAGTTACAATTCATGTGATTTAAAACCTAATATTCACTAAGCACCCACTATGGGCAAAACACTCTGCCTGACCTTATATTCCAGATCAGGAAAGTACCTTGATGCCAGTTCCATCCTACTCTACTGTGTTCTCTTCAAAGAATTTCATGAGGCTATGTAGACCATCTCTAATGAGAAAGATCAAATAAATGTTTTCTTCTGCTCAATTATTCATTTTTTATACTGATCTAGCACAGAAATCAAATAGTTAGACTCTGTGTGTGCTCTGCATCTTAGACAGATCCCTACTCTTTCCAGTATCAGAATGTATAAATTTAGCTCACTTTTAAATTTTTAAAAGAACTAATATAATCTTGTTTTGTAACCTCTGGTGGGGCCTTAATCACAAATTCTATGATTTCTTACTCAATCTTATACTGATCTCGTGTACTGGATCAATTTTATACTGATCTAACATGACTAGGGCAAGGTCATGTAAATATTTTTAGATGTAATGGAATAAAGATGGGAAAAAATGAAGATAATGTCAATGTATTAAATTCATAGAACAAATTTAATGATGAATGCTTTAAACTCATGGCAGCAGGGATGATTCAGGAATAAGCGATTTTAGAATTTATCCAGAAATGGAAACAAGCAACCCCTGTCCTCTTTCCTCCTTCCCCTCAACCTGCCATGATAACACAAAGAGGAAAGAGAAAACAATCTAAAAATTTAGATCTTTTGGAGCTGAAGGAATCAGGTTTATTTTAACTGATAAGTATTCTGATAATGGTGGAGATTATAACTATTTTTTGTTGTTTCTTATTGTCTATGCTTATTACCATTGTTTATGTTTATCACCATTTCTCTCCTTTAATCTTAAGGACTGAGGAAGAAAACAAAACAAAACCAAAAAAAATAAGCTAGCTATGGTGTCCCCTTTTGTCTCCAAGGTAAGGAAAGTGCCCAGATGTTAGGAGATTGTCAGGGGATTTGCACTAGTTCTAACTTGAATTTGCAAAGTAAGAATTTTATGCTTCCCTCTGTGTTAATCATCCTAATTTCAGGGTGTTAATAAATCAGCTTAGTTGTAATAAATCTTCTTAAAATATATCCCCTTTCCACTATTAAAACATAATTCTGTATCAATATTAATAGTGATTTGTACTTTTGTTAAAACCACATTTTACAGAAACCAGCTTTATATGAAAAAAAAAATCTAATGCAGGGAGAAATTAGGAGTTCAGCATTTAATGATGCAGTATCAGGGCTTATTAATGTGAAAAAGTTTGGTCAAGTTAAACAAGACATACTTAACCTCTAAATAAATGGCTCATTAGACCACATACTGGGGCTCAGAAGTGCAGTGGGGAAATTAAAATACACTGTCATGTAAAGTCTATCTTACCAGTTATCTCACTGTGTCTTGTGATTTAGTTTAGGATGTCAAAAATCTCACAGCAAGAGCCTTCCTATAAGAAATAATGACTATCAAACCCGATTTTCTACAATTATAGGAAATACTGGAAACCAAAGATATATAGCTGAGCATGTCTAAAAATCATTGAGACATCCCATTTATGTAAAGTCATTCATGACATGATCTTTAAACTGAGTTAGCATGTCTTGATTGCATTCATGCCACTGTGATACCTCTTTGTTCCCGTTAGACCAACGAACAAAACAAAGCCAAAACAAACTATTATAGCTAGGGACAGTGGCCTTGGAAATTTAGTCTGTGAATTGAATCTTTGCTGGAATTTTTAGCTCTGTAACTTTTCATAAATTCTCACGCCTTCCACAGTGATCACAGCTCATATACACCATCGTCATCAACATCCCTAATAGGCTGATTGTCGCACACAGCGTTTGTGCCCTCTATCCCGTGCTTTTGATCCAGCACATATTTCAGCTCCATCTGTGGCAGAGAGCTCCAGGGTCTACCTAATGTCTCACCTTATTTGATGGCCAAGATTCTCAGCTCTTCTCCCTGTATCTTGATTTAAGGAGGAAGTTTGTTCAGAAGACCCAAGGAATGGATTTCTGTTCATCCCCTGGTACAACCCCACCTCTTCTGCTGTGGAGGTCCAATGGTGAACATTCTTCCTGCATCCTCACAGGGCTCATGCAGGGAATGATCCTAGTCGCCAATAGTTTAAAAATACGACCATGATAATTGCCTTCTCATCACTGCACGCCTTCACCCTGCCCCTGCTTCGGCATATTCTTGGTTTTTACTAATGTTCTGTCCTTATCTAAGCAGTTGACCAAAGTTTCATCTGTGGACTCGTACTAGAAAGCTGCTTCTTATCATTACTCTCCTCATCAACTTCAGTGCCATCATCCGTATTGGTCATCAAGAGAATTATTTGAGGTTTATTTCCATGTTTCCAACACATGAGAGGAAAATTGTGATTTTTCTTATTTAAATAGATTTTAGTGATATATATTTATCTGACATACTGGAATGTGAAATGAGAAAATAAGACCATTTTAAGTGATGCATAGTCCCTTTGTGATTACTTAGGTTGCTGTTCAATTTGAATAATGGAGATTTCACAATGACTTGATGAATTATTTTCATACTCTTTTCCTTTCCTTAACTTAATCTTATTGTAATGATGAAGAATATCAAGTGGTTTCTACCAAAGTGTTTTTAAAAGCATGGAAATAAGGAAACAATACTCAAAACACTATATTACTTTGGGATCCCATATTTTGATGAGAATTTGACCTGATAATTTTTATCTACTCATCTATAAGCAGCTTAGAGTAATGAGTTTTATTTATATATTAGAAGATAAAACTATATGTTATAAAGTTTCATAGTCCTTGAAATATTTATTATCCCAGTCATTTGTTCCCCAGGATCACTGCTGTTATGGTTTGGAAAAGTAATGTCCCCGAAAGACTCCTGTATTGAAGTCTTGGTCCCAACTGCAGCAATGCTCAGCAATAGGACATTTGGGAAGTGATTGGATGATAAGGGTTCTGAATTTCATCAGAGGATTAACCCATTTAAAGCTGAATGGACTACCAGAAGGTAGTAGCAACTGTATGCAGCTGGGAGGACATGGTTGTAAGAAGTAGGTCACTGGGGCATACACTTGAGGACTCTTTCTTTCTTTCCCTTTCTCTCTGTCTTTGTCTCTCTTTCTCCCCCTCTCTCTTTCCTTCCCAGTTAGTGTGATCTGAGTAGCATTTCTCCACCATACTCTTCTGCCATGATGTTCTGCTTTACCTCAGCTCCAAAGCAATGGAGCCAGCTGACCACAAATCAGACGCCAAATCTTTCCTCCCACACATGGTATCATATATTTTAGTCGCAGCAATGAAAAATTGATGAATGCAACTCTATTTCATCTGCTCAGAATATGGTGACCTTTATTTTTATACTTTTTGTTTTAAAACATGTTATCAACCATATATATATGTATATATATATATCAACATGTATGTATATATGTATACATGTATGTATATACAATCATGTACATACATGTATGAATATGCACACATATGTATACATGTATGTATTTTCACACGTATGTATATAAAATTAGACACACATCTGTATATAAATTACACTTATGTTCAGTAAAGAGGGACAGTACATTTTTACAGGGATTTGCTACATTTTAAAAAAATAATCAAGGCTTTATAAATTTAGTCATATTCTAGTTGAGATTTATTATAGAAAAATAAAGAGCAGAATCACATCATATTAATTGCTCAAAGATATTTCAAATTTTTACATATAACAAAAATTTTGGTGTATAAAAAGAACACATATCCAATACTAAAAATTAAATGTAAAGAACATGAATCACTTAGAGCATTCTTGCTATGTGTTGAATAATTACTCACATAAGGTAGCCTTTCTATGCCAAGAAGTAATTCAGTTCTGTGTATCAAAGATAGCACAGATAGAATCACTTCATTTTAGGTCATAAGATTTTAGGAAAAGAAATTCCAATAAATAGTTGCAAGTGCTTTTTGCGAATTTTCTATTAAACTATGTGTTAAAAAAATAAAATAAAAATATACCACCTGGTCACAATCATGAAAATTTCATAAAGATATTGCATTACAAGCAGATCTTTAAAAATAAGAAGACAGTTCCAAATGGAGGTTTTTGAGGAGATAATTCCAAATAACACTAATCCATGGACAGGAGATATGCAAGAGAACAAAGAAGCATCATGACTAAGGTATTGAAGAATTTGGTAGGATATTATGTGAAAATCTAGAAAGATCAATTGGGTCAGCTTTTCATAGATACTATAATTCACACATACATATTTGAAATTCATTCTGCATTTAGTAAGGAAGTTAGTGAAAGATTTTAGTAGGTGTCTCCCGCTTTATTTAAGATCTCACTTTTGATTTTTCAGTGACTTCTCAACCATTCATTTTTCTATTGTTGTTCCTTTTTTCAACTAAACTTTTTCCTGTGGAAATAATCTCTTATAGCACCACAGTTATAGTCCATGTTAGTGCTTTTGTGCTTTTGTTTCTAAATACCAGAGACTGGGTAATATATAAAGAACAGAAATTTATTTTCTCAGATATCTAGAGGCTTGTAAATTCAAAATCAAGTTGTCAGTTGTCAGTTGTCTCTTGAAGGTTGCTCAGTGTCTGCAACATGGCAACTTGTTGTTCAATCAGCCAGTTGAGGAAAAGACTATGTTCTCAGATGGTGGAAGAAAATTAACAGTGTAAAGGGTTGAATTTTCTTTGTTAAACCCATTTATGAAACACCAAATCACATGCATGAGGTGATATCTCTTAATGTTGTCGCATTAGAAACTAAGTTTCCCTATGAATTTTCAAACCAATGGTCTGTATGCAGATGATGGTGTAATATTAACACTTCCTGCAGTAATTTTACCTGCAGGCAGACAATCTATCTCCATACTTAATATATTTCCACAAAAATCAGAAAAGTTCTAATAAATTTATTCAAAACTCTCCCTTTGACTTTACCGCTAAATTGCTTTATCAATGATATTTTCAATTTCGAAAGCTCCCATCAACCCTCCCTCTTTCACACACACACACACACACACACACACACTCAGACAAGTATTCAATTTCAAGATAAAAAGAACATTTTCAAATTGTTCTTTCTGTAACACAAAGCATACCTTCCTATCTATCAGGAGGTCCAAAACATCAGGATCTCTGTTCCACCCTTACCACACTGATCACAGTGACCTTCGCATCTCTGGGGCAACTGGAAAAATCTCTCATCTGCACTTCCTGTGTTCACCCTCATGCCTTCAAATCCACTCTTATGCTGTAGTCATGGACATCTTGTAAATGTGTGCTGCAGTTTCTCTCACCACTTTCTCTCTTGTTCGGTCTACTTAAGCCACAGAGTCTCTCTGTTTGTTTCTTGGGCTCTAATATTCTGCCTGAGATATGCTCATGAGTTTCTCTGTCTTGTGAATAAAATGTGATGAGTAATACATTTGAGTAAATCTTGTTCCATTATTTTTTTTTCTTACACATTCATTATTCCTTTTATTATCACTTTGGTTTTATCTTCAACATGGTATTATAATAGCTCATTATTTTATTGTTTATCACTCTTCCCACCAAAAATTTTTTAAAAAATCATATACTGAATGTGAACCACTTGACATGTTTGCATTATGTCACTGCTATATTATCAGAATTATAGAACTACACTTTTTATAGAATGAAAGACACATATCCTGGAGGGAACAATGATATCAGTGTAAATCCAGGCAAATATGGGAAGTGGGCTTCAGAGAAAGAAAAGCTTCTCATTGATAGCGCTTAGAGCAGTTGACTACTCACTAGGAGGCATTTCATAAATTTTTGTTGTAAAATTGAATGATATATGGTAGAGAAAGAAAAGGACCACAGATATTGGTTTCTCACAGCAATATAACATGGTAAAATTCAAAATATTCCCAAGTGTTCTCAGAGAGCATGCATACGTCGCAGCAGAGTCACTGGCTGTCACCAAATGACTTCCTTTGTAAGGGTCAAAACGATCCTTTAGCAGAAGACAAAAGTAAAATACATGATTTCTGGCTTCAGGCTTAACAAAGTATGTCGACAAGGAAGCACGGGAGCAATCCAAGCACAACGCAAAGACCAGCACTCTAATAATGGGTCCATGAAGAAGCAAAAACTCTCCCCTACAGATGCATTTAGATAACCAGTGATTAGCATTTGCCATAATGAAAGGAAATTAAAATTTTGTATCTAAGTAGATTTGTGACTATCTGGGTAAAAATTTCTTAATGGCCTACTGAAATTATACCGCTGCTGCTGCTGTTTCTGCTGGTGATCTTACTGAGTTTTCATTTCTTAGAAAAAGGATTTCTCTTATACAAAGATGCCAAGAAATATGTCTCTTGTATCTGTAGCTAAAAGTGTGCTCTATTTTATTTAAAACACCAACAAAATTGTGTTTGTTATTTTTATCTCTAACAAATATTTAATACTATCCACAGATTTTTGTCACAAGAAGTGTATGATGTGCTCTTTCTGTCAAAAGTTGTCCAGAGCATATACTGCAGCAATAACTCTGCCCTGGCTTCAATTAGAAATAAAACCAGTCATTAAGCATTAAAACCACTCACTTGGCTTAATTGCTGTACTTACATGATTTCTCATTAAGTTTGACTATCTAGAGACAGTTGCTGATGGAGAAGGACTTCCTCTTTATGTCTGTTCATCACCTGCTCTGAAACTAATTTAGAATTCATAGAAAAAAAATGGCAGTTTTTACAGTCTGATTCCCACCTAAAATAGTTCACAAGATGATCAAAAAATAAAAAAATCTATTCACAACAAACTTACAAAATTGAGCATTCACATGATTTCAGACTAGTGTAAAGAATGGAGAGCAAAATTTTGGTTTACTTACTCAGATACTGTCATAAATATATTTTTACCATTTTCTTGATCCTTATCTTTGAAAATGTGTAATTATTGATTGCCTACCAAAATTGAAAAGATTCAGGTTATTTCATAATTTACTTAAATCTTTATAATTTATTTATAACCTGTACTGCAGAAGTTCAGATTTCATAATTTATATTGAAAAAACTCTGTTCTTGAAAAAATAGATTATACACATCAGAAAACAGCACATACACATTTCTCATTTTCGTTTCCTGTTATACATAACTATCAGTAACTCTGATTTCTCCATGGAATTAGAGTTTGCTTTATGTTTGCTAAGAAATATCAAGACTTAAATGGTTATATCAGTTAATACTTAAAGATATACAAAACCTCATTCATACATAGGATATGCATTTTGTTGAAAACACTTGTAGATAGGAATGCCAAAAGACAGTTGACTAACTACTGATTTTATAAAACAATTTAGTGAATCTACCTGAGGTTTGAAATTTATATTAAACTTTGTATATGTTTTAAGACGGATTCCTCCTCCCCCCAAAAAAGTAACACCTATTCAATCCCATTCAGGCATCAGAATTATTGGAGTTGAGATGATGGTCAAATGAGACAGTGACAGAAGAATGAGGAAAAATTGTAGTAGCTATTTTCTGAAAGACAATTCTTTAGAAAGATGGCACTACTCAAGATTTCTTCAAGCATTATTCTCATTTGTATATTCTATGAAATATATTTCTTCATCTTAATATTGTCTTTCTTCCCCTCAGAGGCTATGATAAAATCTTTCCTTCTTGTATTGAGTCTTCTTAGACTGACTTGCTTGTGATAATCACCTGGTAACTCAATTATGAAGAATGATCTATGAATAAAAGTAAATGTGGAAAAGTCTCAGAAGGAGATTTTATGCTGAAAAGAATATAATCAACAATCAGAAAATATGAAATTAGTTTATTTACTGTAAATTGAGTGATATCAGTGAGAGGAAAATAAAGAGAAGTATGGTGAGATATAAAACACAAACAAAAAATATTTAGGGAAGCTAGTCAGCAATTTATAATTTGATTAAAACATTAAAATTGAATTAAATGTTAGAAATTAAAACTATATTTAATGTATTTTTGAGGTTATAAAAATAATGGCTAGAAAAGGTGAAAAAAAAGGTGAATATTCAGTTTTATAATGGAGAAGTTGTGGCGATTATCAAGAATACAAGCAACAACAGGTGTTGGCAAGGATATGGGGAGAAAGGTACACTCATACATTGCTGGTGGGGCTGCAAATTAGTGCAGTCACTCGCAGTGTGGAGATTCCTTAGAAAACTTGGAATGGAACCACCATTTGACCCAGCTATCCCACTCCTTGGCCTATACCCAAAGGACTTAAAATCAGCATATTACAGAGATACAGCCACATCAATGTTCATAGCTGCTCAGTTCACAATAGCCAGATTGTGGAACCAACCTAGATGTCCTTCAACTGATGAATGGATAAAGAAACTGTGGTATATATATACAATGGAATATTACTCAGCCATAAAGAATGATAAAATTATGGCATTTGCAGGCAAATGGATGAAATTGGAGAATATCATGCTAAGTGAGATAAGCCAATCTCAAAAAAACAAAGGACAAACGATATTGCTAATAAGTGGATGATGACACATAATGGGGGGTGGGAGGGGTTAGTGTTAGGGTTAGAGTTAGGGTTAGGGAGGGGGGCAAGAATGGAGAAAGAAAGGACTGTATAGAGGGAAAAGAGGGGGGGAGGGGTGGGGGGAAGGGGAAAAATAACAGAATGAATCAAACAGCATTACCCTATGTAAATTTATGATTACACAAATGGTATGCCTTTACACCATGTACAAACAGAGAAACATGTATCCCATTTGTTTACAATAAAAAAAAATAATGGAGAAGTTGTCATCTGTTTTATAACCTACAAATAAGGACTCAAAGGGAGCCAACCAATAAAATTTATCTCATATTTTTAATGTTAAAAAAAAAACTTCATAGAAAACTAAAAATTGAGGTAATTTTTTTCAGTTATTACCCCTCATGTTTCATTAGCAGAAACAAAATGGAATTCATATGCTATTTCAGAAATCCAGAACATACAACACTTAACCAAAATTTTTATTTGAAATACATTGAAACCACAAACTTTGTATGGTAAATGTTATATAATTAAAGGAGTGAGAGGAAATGTTCTGTGCAAATCTATCCTCATCTTTTGTCACTTCTACATCTACTTTACAGCCAAGCAATTTCCTTGAAAAGACTTCCATCCACACTAATGCACACAGTTAGGAAAGTATCCAGTCTAACCCAAGCACATATTAACTCCAGTGTGACTGAAACTCTACAGAGTGAGATGTTAACAAACAGTTATCAAAAGAAAAAATCTTGACTACATGGCCTGAGGTTACATTTCAATGATGCATGTAAACTAGGTCACAAAGTTAAAAATGATAAACTCAGCAGTTTAAGAAGTACCTGAAGAAGAGCTCATTTTTAGTTGCCAATAGAATGTTTCAGCTTCGGCTGGGTTTATTGTCCATGTGAAATATTTTAGATCATTCTATGAAATTAGAACTACCAAATAAGGATACAATTTATTTAAATATTATTACATGACTGCATAAAAATTTTATATAGATTTGAAATTCTCATTTTAAGGCAAATATTGGCATACTTCTGTGTAAAAAGATACAGTATTTCTTATATTAAAAACAACACAATTACAACTACAGGAATGGAAATGAGGAGCATTTCCAGCCAGCTAGTCACCATAGTTATACAATTAACATCAATGCTTCACAGGCTTTTTCAATGAAACAAAACAAAGTCACATCAGTATATGAACCTCATCATAGAAAAGTCATTTCGAAGGAAATATAATCAACAACCAAAGCAGAAATGACATTTCAATGAGACAGCTTCGTGGAATGTAACAAATAATGCCTTCACTTTTGGAACACATGCCCTACACACAAATAAAAACATGGGGAAAACTAGCTTGAACAATTAAGTAAATACAGAATGGACATTCCTGGTGTAATAACAGAACAGTTAAGAGGTCTAATGCAAAGACAATGATGTGCCAATAGGAGAGAAACAGGTGAATGAAGTTCTGACACAAAATTTTCTAATACATATGATTGAGAATGTATATTTACATATTGTCAAGAGCTCAGTAAAGATAATTAAAAAAAGAAATATTTGTAATGGTTATAAGATTGCTGACGTAATCACTTTTACTGGTGATTAAGAAATCTTTTCTAACTTTTTAAATATCAGATGTGGTTACTTGTTAAAGATCTTTCTATAATATAACAAGCACATTTCTAGGTTCTATAAATAAATAAGTCAAATTGAGGCAAAAATTACTCTTCTCATGAAACTTACATCTGACAGGAGTTAGAAATTAAATAAGGTAAAATATATTGTAGTATGGTAAGTCCTGTGCAAATAATAATAATAATAATAATACAGGCAAGAGAAATGAGTATTCTGGGACAGAGCTCAATTTTAGTCTTTGAGAGAAGTTCTCTGTAATATGGTGAGACTTGAACAAAACCATGAAGAGAGGAAGAAAGTCATGGAGAAAAGTGGAGAGGAGGAAGAAGATTCCAAGCAGAGGGGACAAAGGTACAGAAACAGTAGCCTGCCTGAAGCTTTCAGGCTATCAGTGAGACTTGGGTGGGCACAGCAGATAAACATGAGAACAAAAGAAGAAAAAAGGATAAATGCTATGTGGAAAGGCCTGGGAAATATCTTGAACAATGGAGAAGAGCACATGAGTGATTCACTTTTAACAAACTTTTACCATTGTAGATTCTCTTTTGAAAGCCTTAATTATTGAGGAGCAGGAGTGAGGCAGGAAGATCAGTTTAGAAAGCCAGTGTGTTAATCCAGAGGGATGATGATGGATTTGACAGGTGGTGGAGGTTGGGGTGGTGGTGAGGAACAACAGGATTTTGAGTATATGCAAGGTACAAGGAAAGACCTGTTGATGGAATAGATGTGAGATGAAGTTTTCCTATGCAGCGTTGGAAGGAAGGAGTGACATTACTTACGTGGAAAAAAAAAAAAACAACAAACATAGAACTACAGCTTTGAATGTATCTGGAACACAGAAAAGCATCAAAGATTGAATTCTCATGCATTTGGATGAGCACTCTCCTCACAATAGGCTCACAATCCAGCTGTATCTGATTTTTGTGCAAGATATTTAATAGTGGTCATAGTAATATTTTTTAACAGGTGATATCATTTTTATACCTTTATTTTACTTATTTATTTTTATGTGGTGCTGAGGACTGAACCTAGTGCCCCATACATGCTAGGCAAGCACTCTACCACTGAACTACAACCCCAGCCCCCATACTAATATTATTTAAATGAATGTTTTAAAGCAGCTGAATGTTACAAAAACGAAACGGTTGTTTAACAAAAGGTGACTAAACCATGGTAAGAGAATCCTTTAGCATTTTAACATAGAGTTTGCTAATTGGCATCTTCCTCTGTTCATGGCAGCCTAGAAGACTGCTGTCCATATCCCCAGAGTGGATCCTGATTCCAACTGAAGCAGAGATGTGTTTTCTGTTCTGACCTGTCAGGTGGATCCCTGAAGAACTACCACAACATATATATATATATATATTTTTTTTTTTTCTGATTTGGTACTCCTGATAGGATATAGTAACAGGAGTCAGAAATTAAATAAGGTAAAATATATTGTAGTATGATAAGTCCTAAGCAAAAAATAAATAAACACACACACACACACACACACACACACACACACACACTGCAGACAAGAGAAATGAGTGTTCTGGAACAGGGTTCAGTTTTAGATTTAGGAGAAGGCCTCTGTAATATGGTAAGACTTGAACCATATTACATGAATTGGAGATTATTCCTCCAACACAAGAAAGGCAAATAAAGTAATGTTTCCGTCAATAAACTAACATTCATTGAAATCTATCATTTCTGTGCTACATAGCAATTTCATTTCTGTCACAAATAATATAATTCTGTATGTGTTGTTTGGTTTCTGGATTTTTTTTTTTTTTTGTAAAATTGCCTGTCTTTTTTTCTACACCATTCCATCTTAATAACTTAAAACTAGTTTCTAGATTTCTTCTTTTACCCCAATTAATTTGAATATTCTTGACACTATGTTTTCTGTGGTTTTTTAGTATGCGTCAATTTTCCAAATATATCAAAACTTTTTGATGATCCCAATAAATGTAGAAATTCATTTGAAACTAATTATAAATTTAAAATATTGAATCTTATAAAATAATAATGTTATATACATCCACTTATATAGGTTTATATTTATCGGTCTTTACAGATATCACAGATATAAGACAAATGGATTTTCTATGTTGTCCTTACAGTTAACTCCCTTACAATATTGATTCATTTATTCTAATGACTTGTGGTTTCTGTACGGATTTTTTATACACAATAGTCTTATTCATGTCTTATTTCTCATTTGTTTGTTTTGCCTTTTAGTACAGGATACTTCCTGTAGGACATTAAGTCTAAAAAGCTGTCTAATTCCTAAACTCAAGATTAGGAAGGTTTCAATACTTTACCACAGTATATTATATTTTGTGTGAATTTAAAAATATATATCACTTACCAAACTAAGGAAGTTCCTTTCTTTTCACAGGTTGCTATGTTTTTGTCATTACTGAGCTAAAAATCTGTTCTAAAATACATTTTCATGTATCCATGGAGAACAGTATTTGCATTCCTTGTCTTCCTGATGTTCTGATTTACTCATTTTATTTTAATTACTTCCTTCATTAAAAGTTTCACTTTGACTACAGCAAAAACGAAGGAGTAAGAAACTACAAGAGACCAACCTTTCATAGAGATACCATGTACTGGATAAAACAGAATCAGTGCCGTCAGAATGCTTAAAATAGTTCAAATTTACAGCAATACAGTAGTCGTTTATTTAACAACAAGGTGACTGAAAGATGGTATGAATATTTTGTACCACTAACTAACCCTTGCCTGATTCCCATCTTTCTCTGCTCAGTGGCCCCCTAGAGGCACACAATCTAGGGCCTCAGAGTGGACCCTGATTTAAAGAGGAAACAGAGAACTTTATCTCAGAGAATTTTTCCTTTTTAACCTGTCTGGTGAATCCTTAAAGAACAAACTTAATGAACTTCAAGGATAAACTTAAATATCCATACTATAATCACACTATCCAAAAAAGAAGAGGAAAATTTGACAGCGTGATAGAAGTTTTTGTCTCAGAGGAGAGATGCTCAGGAATATTAATATCTGATTTCTTTTCTGAAACCACAGAGGGCAGGAGACAGTGAGATTTAATGTTTAAGTGTTAAAACAATCAATCAACAAAGAATTCTATAACCAACAAAACCATCCTTCAAAAAATGAAGTAGAAATTAAGATATTGATAGACAAGCAAAAGCTGAGCGCATTCATTACTATAATCAATAGTTTGACACTGTCAAAGAAGGGTCAAGCAAAATGTTGGTGAAATTATTGAGTACTAAACAGAAACTTGGTTCCTGACAAAGGAATAATGAAAGATAGCCACATATCTATAGAAGGAGATTAGTGTTATTATATTTTGTATTTGTAACTCCTCTTTTTCCACATTTCCTATATTAACTAAAAAGCAAATGGATAAAACAGTATTTATAAATCTTTGTTAGGAGATATCCACTATATGAATGGACTTCCGAGGATTACAACATAAAGAGACAGAACAGAGGTGAATAGGAGGAGGATCGTGGATGTTATTGAAGCTAAATTGGTTTCAGTTCAAACTTGTTTGTTAAATACTTAAAATGTTATTTGGAATTCCCAAGGTAATCATTAATAAATAATGTGGGGCTGGGATGCAACTCAATGGTAGAATATTTGGCTAGTGTCTATGAGATCCAGGGTTTGATCCTCAACACTGTGCAAACAAACAAACAAAAAAAATGAAAGGAAAAATAATGATATGCAAAAACTAAATTGGAAAGGAATCAAAGCTGTGTAGTAGGAAGAGTCAATAAAATACAAAAGAATACAGTGATGGAAGAACTCAGGAATGTAGAGATATTAGACAAAGAACACAAGGAGCAAAATGATTGAAAGTTTTCCTTTTCAATAATTACTTTAAATGCAATTGAATTTAATTCTCCAATTAAAAGGCAAGAATTTAGCAGAATGAATTTAAATAACAACATTATTCACCTATATTTTGCCATAAAAAGACTTTGTTTAGGTACAAAGACAAAAATAATTAAAAATGAAAAATTAAGAAAAAGATATTCAATGCAAATAGCAATTAAAAGAAAACATGGGTGGTTATCATAATATTAGAAAAATATAATTGGCATCATAGTTGTTTTGTCAGAGAAAAAGGATCTATATAATGAGTTACTCTCAAAGGAAGATATAGCAATTATAAATATGTGCACACCTAAAAATAGAGCTTTAAAATGTGAAATAAAAGCAAGTAAGAGCAGACAATGGTTCATTAGTAGCTGGATATTTTAAGATTTTAAATTTGGTAATAGAACAACTACACCTAATAGTCATTTCCACAACACCAGCCAACAGCATTAGAATGCACATACCTTTTATATGTAAAGAGAATATGTTAAGAAAGAACATGTTAGTACACACACACACACACACACACACACACACAATCTTAATACATGTAGAAAAACTCAATAAATGTAAAAAAAGCTAAAATCACATAAAGTATTCTCTCTGACCTGAATGGAATGAAAATAGAAATTAATAGCAAAAGGAAAATAGGACAATTCATAAATAGGTACAAATTCAAAGATATTCTTTTAAACGACCAACAACCCTAAAAAATAACATGGAAAATTAGAAAATGCTTTAGGATGAATATAACTGAAAATACAGCATACAAAACTTATGGGGTGCCAGGAAAGCTAGGCTAAAGGGGAAATTTCCTGTGTTAAATAAGAAAAGATCTCAAATCAATTATGTAATTTTATGCCTTATGGAAATATAAAAAGGACAAACTAAACCCAGAAGCTAACAAAAGGTAGAAAATAGTAAAGATTAGAGCAGAGAGAAAGAGGGAATTGAGAAAATCTAGTCAACCAAATTTGGTGTTTTGAAAACATCAACACAATTGATGAAACTTTATAAAGACTGACAAAGAAAATCCAAGAGTACTCACATTACTAAGATAAAAAATAAAAGTGAGACATTAGTACAAACCTTAAGAAATATAAAGTATAATAAGCAAATAATATGAAAATTGTATGCCAACATATTAGTGTAGATCAAATAAACAAATTTCCATAAAAATACAAACTATTAAAACTGACTCAAGAAGAAGAAAATATCAGGGCACAGCTACATTCAGATATAAGAAAACTTTGACTCTAAGTAAAAAAAAAAAAAAAATACATAGTGAAAAATATGAAAATACATAGTGAAAAATACATAGTGAAAAATAGGGGAATGTAATTATATATACTCATTCTCAATTAATAAGCATGAATCAAATTTGGAAGACCTTTTCTCCATATGTTGAGGTCCCTGATTTGGGTGAACAATTTTCTCAGCTTTCTCTTTTGTCCTTGCAGAAAGAGCAGAAGGAGATTGCACTAAAACTACTTTGTCAACACTTTTCAATGATGGCTTAATATATGCATGTCTCTGATTAGCTGCATCCTTGTGAAGCTACTGGGATGCATGCTCCTTCTTTCTTTCTGTTTGGTCCTTGGGATTGAACAAAAAGAACAATTTATAATTCATTTGAGATTACAGACAACAAAAGAGGCATCTCTGTACCGTAGAATTAAGAGGTAGAGTCTTTAGGGATTCACATGTGGACTCTGGCCTTATGGTTGGGAATACTGAATGTATGTAAAAGGACTGAGGAAGTTCAGTCCCTTTTGACCCATCAGGTTTTCTGCCCGTGAAGGGAAAGTCTGTACCCGAAGGAAGCATCTCGGAAACTAACCTTACACAAAAACACCAAACATGCCAGGGCCTTGATCTTGAACTTCTAGCCTCCAGAACTGTGAGAAATAATATTTTGTTCTTTATAAATTAACCTGTCTGAAGTATCTTGTTATGGCAGGACCAGTGGATCCTGAGGTAGGACCAGAGGTAGGATTTCTTTCCTACCTCTCAACTCCTGTTGCTTCTCAGCCAAACTTTGACGATGACAGCTATTCTTTCTACTCACACCGCTGCCACTTTGCTACCTGATACATCAAGGCATTTGGAGGATTGTGAATAGACGGACATGTGACTTCTGTGAATTTAATTGAAACAATTCATCTCCATTAATTTATTTATGTATTCTTTACCGACCTGTTCAAAGTAAAATATACAGAATTCATACATCCACTTGCATATATAAAATGAGTGTCACAAGTGATATAACACCTGCGTGTGTGTCATCTTTCCTATCATCATATTTAGCCAAAACACTCATGGAGTTTAGTAATTATTCCCAAAATACTGAATTAAAAAAATAGACTTGACACGTCAGCATTTCTAGAAAAGATGAAGGAATATTTTAAAATTTATTTTATAGTAATGTATTTGTGCTTAAAAGAAAGAGAGTTTTCAGTGCCCAACATGTATTAATACAGGTCTCTGTTCTTTACCTGTGAAATATTACCTATTACTCTGCCCTTACTGGATGATCAAAAAATGACCATATAAATGAATAAATGAATATATGTGAGAATCTTCTAATGGAATCTTCTCTTTTAGACTAGCCCTGTTATTATACTATTTTGCATGGTGGAGAAATGTCCTGAATGCTTTTTTAAATTCTACCTTCTTGAAAAATTGAAAATATTCTTCTCGAAGTACTGTTCCCTGAATACTAATTTTACTTTTTCTGTAGAATATACAGTTTGGGAATTTCTGGGTTAATCAGCATCTCCTTTGCCATTAACATGTTAGTCCTCTAAAAGTCCTCCATTAGCTATGGATTGCTTTTGTACCATTCTATTGGGCTTTCAGTTGATCATTTGAAATTATTTTCATTTACTTGACTAACAGTCATAAATTTATAAAAATATGGGGAGTTTGGCAGAATTTTTTTCTTCAGTCATAATTTATATGTAATTATTTTTAATTAGGTAGTTATAACTACTCATCTAATTTAATAGTTTTTCCAGGATATAATGAGAGAAACTGATAATTCATGGGGAAATACACATATGGAACAAATATTATGAATTCAAAATATAACTTGGAAAAGAGAATAAATTATTTTATGTTTTAGTAATTTTTTAACATTTACATGAAAATTATAAACTTCAAATTGTTAAATTGCCAACTCATTAGATATTCTGCATACATATAAAAGGAAAGAGATTCATTTGAAATAAAAAAAATTCAAACAATTAAAGGTCTACTGGCATAATTAGCTGTTTTCTAGAAAAAAATTGTGCACATTTTCTGTCTTGATCCAATAGATTCTTTACTTTTTTAAATACTTGAGATATTTTTAAAAATTTTATAGAATTAATAGAAGGAGAGCAGTGAAAACCAATTAAAACTTTTCATAAGAAAATGGAGGAGACTTCCTTGTATCAAGTAAATATTTGCAAGAAAGTATCATAAAGATGAACTAATAATTTTGGGTCTCTAACAAAACAGAGTTCTAGAGTCTCTTCACAACATAAAATGAGACCAACTTCCTATTGAATGATTAACTGGATAAGAACGTCTTGTTCATTTTTTCCCATTAAAAATATATTTCATTTTCAAAATTCATCTAGAATGTAATCATTTGAAGATAAGTGATTTGATATTTTAATTTAATGATGAAGCTAATTATCATTACTAATTTTGAACTGTATTATCAAATTCAGGGCCACTTTCCTAAGTAAATATTTAAATTGTAAATAGTAATAAATAATGCAAAATTATTAGTTTCTTTATAATAGGATTCACAAGACTAGAAGAGAATATCTTAAGCATCAAAATTTTACAATATTTCCCTCATTTCAGGAACTTCTACTGGACAACCTTTGTTGTTTACATTCATCTTCTGAGCTTCCAAACATTTGACTAGAAAATAAAAACATATTTTTATTTTCAATTTTCTTGAGTAAAAGCTAAATGGTGTTTAGAAAGGGGGTCCTATTCTTCCTGTCTTTCATAATATTTCCATCTTAACTCATTTGAATTGCTGTTTTTAGAATATGACATAATCGTGGAGTGCGGGTCTACATTTGTTTTCTGTTTCAACCATATTCTTTGTACTTTAAAATGTACTACAGTTTTCTGTGCAGTTATGTTTGTCCAACTCTTATGATATGGAAATATTCTTGTATATTTTCTTTTACATCTCAAGCACAGTGTTTCACTTCTTAGGTATGTTAATTGAATCTTAGAAGAAAATACATGAAGTGAACAAGAAAGTGAAAGAAAGACAGGGAAATAAGAAAGGAGAATTTTCGTTTTAATTAAGCAATGGCCCACAAAAATAGGATTTTGGATACAAAAAAAAAAAAAAAAAACGATCAAAACACTCATTTTGCAGAAGAAGAAAATTGTGTCAAAGATGCTAGTATTTTCTATAGGTCCTCTATTAACTTCCTGTTAGATTTGTAACAAATCACTACAATCCATGTGCTTTGAAACAACACTGATTTATTATCTGAATATTCTTGTTTTTTGTAATAAGTCTCATCTTTAATTTTAACTACATATGGGCACACAGTAAACATTTAATAAGGATCTTTTAAATGAAGCAGAAATATCATGCTAAGTGAAATAAGCCAATCATGAAAAACCAAAGACCAAATGTTCTCTCTGATTTGTGGATGTAAACCCCAAACAAGGGAAGTTGAGAATAACAGAAATTCATTGGACTAGACAGAGGGATAGGAAGGGAAGGAAGGGGGAAGGGTAATAGGGAAGACATTAGAAATAATCAGACATGACTTTCCTAACCTTGTATTTGAACACAGGACCAGGGTAACTGACTATTCTTTATATCAGCAATCCTATGTGGATTGTAATGGACTAAAACCAAGCTATTGACAGTGTTGTAATTGCTTTGTTCTTTTTTTTTCTTTTTTTTCTGTTTTCCAGAGGATCTTAGCTGATGATCTCCCTCTACCTGTTTTTTTGTTTTTGTTTTTGTTTTTGTTTTTCTCTCTGGCTGGGAACGTGCATTTCTAAGTATTTTAAGTCCACTTTCAAATTAGACTTCAGTGCTTCCTAGGTAATGCACTTACATTATAACAGAGTTTTCCTAGTTCCTCTCTCCAACCCCTTGTAATAGGGTCATTTTTCATTACAGTTGCCTATAATCATCAAATATTATATTTTGATATTAATTGTTGAAGAAATTGTTATCTTTTAGGTCAATTAATAAATTAAATAGAAGGTGTGATGTGATCCTTAATTCTTCTCTACTACTTTCCTTTTATTTATGGAGAACCAGGTTCCTGACCAATATTTTTTATTTTTCTGTGAAGAACTTCTTTTATTTATTTATTTAATTTTATGTGATGCTGAGGATAGAACCCAGTGCCTCACAGGTGTAAGGCAAGCCCTCTACCACTGAGCTACAGCCCCAGCCCCTGTGAAGAACTTCTTCAAACATTTTTTCATGATAGATCTATTGGTCACATATGTTCTAAATTTGACTTACTAGAAAAAGTCTTTATTTCCACCTCATTTTGAAGGATGATTTTGTTGAAATCTAGGTGGGCAGGTGTTGTTAGTGGTGTTGTTTGTTTTCAACATGCTGTATCCTGTTTTCATGATTTCTGACTAAAGTAAGTCCAGTGTAATTCTGATCCTTTTTCTTCTGTGGTTAAATGGAATTTTTTTCTACTCCCTCTAGCTTCTTTGAAGATTCGGTTTTTGCCTTTGGTTTTCTGCAGTTTGACAACATGTCTAGGTATAGATTGTTTGATGTTATGTATACACACACATACACACGTACTGCTTGCTATTCCTTGATATTCCTGAAACCATAGTTTGGTATTTCATTCATTTTAGATTATTCTCAACTAGAGTTCATTCAAGTATTCTTTCAGTTCCTTTTCTCTTCTTTCAGTATTCCCATCACCTATACTACATGGTCTGTAACTGTACCACAGTTATTAGATATTTCCTTCATTCTTTTCATTCTTTTTCCTTTGGTTTGCAAAATGTCTATTAATGGATCTTCTATCTCACTGATTCTGTCTTTACTCTCTTCTAGTATACTGATGAGCCAATCAAGAACATTCTTCACTTTCGTTAAAGAGTTTTTGATTTCTAGCTTTTAAAGTTCTTTCTTAGTTTTTTCATCTCTCTGCTTACATCATCCATTGGTTCTTGTAAGTTGCTCAGCTTTCTATAGGTGGTCCTGGAATATTAATCATAGTTATATCGAATTCCAATCTGAGAATTTCAAAACTTCTGCTTCATCTGGGTCTGGATTCTGATGTTTATTAGTCACTTCAATCTGTGGCCTTGTTTTGCTTTGTTTGACTTTCAGCATGTTTTGTAATATTTTATGGAAAGCAGGTACTATCATGCGTCAGGTAGAAGACACTAAAGTAAATAAGCTTTCAGTATGTTTTACATTCATATGGTGAAAAAACAGGCAGCTAATATTTGCTATAACTGTAGGTATTAGAGGCTACATTTTCTCTATAATACTTCTTTTAGTTGCCTTATTAATTTTTAAATAGTGTCTGTGCCTTGCCGTTCTTTTAGTTGTTTTCCACTTAAACAGGAATTTGACCCATGTCATGGTATCAGAATTCCAAGTGTCCCTATTAAGTTTCAGTGATCCTCATGTAGAAGTAAAATTGCAATAAAAAAATTTAATATTATTTTTAAAAATAAGATAATTTTGCAAAGCAAATTCCTTTAAAAATAGTCTCAAAATAACAGAATTATAGTATGACAAAAAGAAATCCTGAAAATATGAAAGGTTTAATTTGACTAAATTGCTAATAATTTTGAAAGAATTTAAATATCAGACATAAGGCCCAAGTCAGGGTCAATTGGATATTCAACTGAAGTTGCCATTCACTAGATATTTTAAAAATCTGTGTAGTGAAAGTTTATATTTGAATACATTTTGATTCTCAAAATGTTCCCACTACAAAATTACTATCCTGACTGGCATTAATTAGGATCTTTGGCTGTCTCTACAGAAAGACCAAGAATGCATGTACTAACAATGCCATTATATTAATTGCCTACAGTGGACATGCAGGGCCAAATATTAAAAGGAAATCACTGCTTGTTCTATGAAAGAGAGTTTGAACTGTTAGTTTCACATACTGCATGCACTGCCAATCCTTTGAAAAGAAGGTATGACATGAGTGGAATTCTTTCAGAGGTCAGAGAGGTAAAGAGTTGACAATGGCTAAATCACATGACAATGGCCACACAGATCAAGAGGACTTCTCTATTGCTTCTAGTTAGTATTCTAATGTAATTTTATGAAAGGATTATATGCTTCCATAGATATATAGAGATTACAGAATCTATTATTTTGAAGAAAAAAATTTAATTACAGTGCCTCTATTTCAGCAGGAAGCCATGAACTAAAGGTATCAGAATGTTCCAGGCTATTTTAGATTTTTTTAAATATAAAACAAAAGAAAACTTAAATAAGACTCATAGTTACATAACCATTTTTTTTTATTTTGAGATAATATAATTGTTTTCATGCAGTAGAAAAAAGCAGATATTGTACTTATAAAAATTTTTCTTGATAATGAGATAAAACATTGTTTTTCAATAACTATTTGCCTGGAAATGGAATAAAACAAGGAGTACACACTACACTTTTAAAAAAGTTGAACAGTAATTTAAAATGTCCTAGATCAGGCTGAAGATGTAACTCAGAGGTATAACACTTGTCTAGCATGGAGAAGGCCATGAGTTACCCTGGGAAGGAGAGAAAAAAATAAAAAGCAAACCTAGACAGCATAAAACACATAATGTTATAAAATACATTTTGTCTTAAGATAAAAATGAAATATTTAAATGGATTTTTCAATGTACTTTCAAAAGGAAATACTATGGTTGGTATGTTTTCTTTTAATATATTTCAAAAAATTCTTATTTTTATGTGTTTACAATATGTGTATTTTGAACATATCTCCTGTTAAGAACTAATTAAATAAAGATATTAACTATTATTCTGTACAAATCTTTGCCAAGCCTAACTTCAATGCAAACAATAGTACAATTTTTTGACAGAATCCCTTTTACAATAAGTACAATTGCCTAAAGATTACCTTACATATAACTAAAATTATGTACATGAAGTGACCACTTTTAGGACTTTGAGAATAGATACAGTGATGGACAGGGAGCTATTAGTTGGGATTTAACTTAATATAACTCTCTAGTTCAGACTCTCATTCATCTTGATTTGGACACAAGCAATAGTGACCGAAGAGTTTGAATTTTGGCAACAGCCTATGCAGATCTCTCCAGGATCTGGTGGGGATGTGCTTGAATTCCCAGTTTCCCCAGAGAAGCCTCCATTTGTCGAGTTGTGTTATGTATCCTAAGAACTTGCCATTCTGTCTTTGTATCTACTCATTCAAGACATCATCACTTCTCAGATCCTCTCACAATTATGTAAGAACTGATTCTATAATTTTTCATAAAATTCAGTATGGCTATTTCATAAAACTTTCATAAAGTTTCATAAAACTCAGTGCCATTTATCTCTGACCAAATTCATATGATTATGGATAATGTGAGTATGAATAATCCTGAGTGGCTTCATAAACTATAGATTGGAAAAAATTTCTCTCCTCCTGAGACATGTGAAGATGCAAATCTGCTTATAGATCCAGAAACTCAGCATGCCTCTTTAAGAAAATTTTGCTCCTTATTTTTCCAAATAATGATCTTTCTCCAAATTCTCCAGCAAGTTGTCTAATTACCATTTACGCACATGCAGGGCGTCTACCTACAGCATAATTACATTTAGGGGATTTATTTTATAGTAAAAGAACGACATAGAGGAACTTAAGGATTTAGAATTTCCTGTTGTTCACCTCTGGTCTTAACTGCCTGGTTCCACTTATTTCATTCCATCTACTATTATTAGCCTGAAGAAAAAGAAGGCACTAGAGTGTACCTTGTAGAATTGTGGTAAGCCCTTCAGGATGCAGCATGTGCTTTACCTATATAGGGATCAGTGCATGGTGCTTTCATCTGTAACTCACATTCATGTACGTCCAAAGTAGGGTGAAAAGAGGGAATACTCTTATTATTAGCCCTAATAGTTCCTTGCAGAACACTTGCTACCATCTAACAATGTTGACTCTGCTGCCAGATATACTATTTTCCAATGAAGGAAGGATTCTCCCAAGGGACACAAAAGTGTTTGTTCAAAAATAGTTTCTATTAAATTGGTAGTTGAGACTACCACCCAACAATAATGTGATACTATCCCACAGGCAATGAAAGTGGTTAGTATACTGTTTGTAGTGATTTATTCTGACTCTCCAGAGGAATTTGTATTTTTACATTACAATGAGGAAGTACTGAGAGTGTCTGGAATTCAGGACAACCTTAAGGTCCTCTCTTAGAAATCTTATGTCCAAAAGGAAATACTAAAGAAAAACTCTATAAGATGCCGTGGGAATGAGGAGTATTTTAGTCGCTGCTCTACCAAGGAATCACGATTACCTGAAGTGGTTTCTAATATCAAAGAGAATATGGAATCAGAAATATTGGAAGACACACACACACATGCATATATATTGAATATAGCTATATGATCTGTTTATTTGGGAATGTTACTAATTAAGAATATTTATTCCTTGCTTTAAGGACTATCCTTTTTTAATTTTTCTTTTACATTCCCATTCTTTGTAGCTAACATAAGATATAATAATCACAGTCAACCTTATATATCAGTATTTAATTTATAGGGTATCAAAAGAACAGTGAGAGTTAACTAGAAGAGAACTGAGTCTTACTAAATCACAGATAGTATTTGCATATCTTCTTTTAGAAAAAAGGGTGAGTGAGTCACAATTGCCTCATATTATACAGAAATGAATAAATGCTATTTTCTGAATTTGGAAATGCATAAAGTTGCAATACATATTATGGTGCCAAAATGTGCTATTGCCGCCTTGGTTAAGCAGGGTACCATTTTGTAAAAAAGTTATATCTTATTGGTTCTGGGTTAGTATTGGCCTATAGAGAAACAATATTTCTATAATAGGGGTTGAATATAGGTGATTTCTCAGATTTTCCTGTGAGTTCCACCTTCTCCCTGAGCCTGGTGCTTCTGAGAACTGGTTTCTTATGTGTATTCTGTCTTCTACTCCTTTTCCAGACTTTCACTTCACCAGCTTCCTAAAAGTGGTGTTGTAACTTCTCTTTAAGAAACACATTTACCCAAGTGGAGACAGACTCAATGATCCTCCTCCCAACTATCATGCCTTCATATATTTCCCTACACTTGAGTGAGAAAGTAGAATCTGTGAGTTGCTTCTAACCAGTAAAGTACAGCTAAATGGTAAATTTTGTGTGATATCACTCCTTTCCTTATGTTACATTATTTAAGACTCTCAGCAGACTGCAGAGAGATTTCATTCTGCTGGTCTTGAAGAGGTAATATATTATGACATGAGCTGCCTAAGGAGAGGACTACTTACAAGCAAATTGTATGCAGCCTGTAAGAGCAGAACCTCATTCTTATAGCTGCAAAGTACTCAGTTCTGTCAACAACCACATGAGCTTGGAAGGGATCTCAAGTTTTAGAAAGGAAACTGGAATACAGATTTGTTCAGTCCTGAACAGAGTAAGCCATGTCTAGATTTCAGTCTCAAACAAATTTTGAATAAGTTTATATGTGATTCTAAACTGATTTCCTTGTGGTGTTTATTATGCAGTTAACAGATAACTGATAGTTCCAAGTTTTCTAAGGAATCTCCATATTGCTTTCCAGAGTGGTTGTACCAGTTTGCAGTCCTACCAGCAACAAGTGAGTGAATCTTTTTCCCCACAACCTCACCAACATTTATTGTTACTTATATTCTTAATAATTGCCATTCTGACTGGAGTGAGATGAAATATCAGTTTAATTTTAATTTGCTTTTCCCTAATTGCTAAAGATGTTGAACATTTTTCTCATTTTTTGACCATTCATATTTCTACTTCTGTTAAGTGCCTGTTTAGTTCCTTTGTCCATTTATTAGTTGCTCTAGTTGTTTTTTTAGGTGTTTTTTTGAGTGTATATTCTGCAAATTAATGCTCTGTCTGATGTGCAGGTGGTAAAGATTTACTCCCATTCTGTCATCTCTCATCGTGTTCTTGATTGTTTCCTTTACTGTGAAAAAACTTTTTAGTTTGATAAAATCTTGATTTATTTATTATTGATTTTCTTCTTGTGCTTTAGGAGTCTTATTTAGGTCTGTTCTTAAGTTGCACCCCATAACAATACACTCAAAAAACACCTAAAAAACAAATAAAGCAATTAATAAATGGACAAAGGAACTAAACAGGCACTTAACAGAAGTAGAAATATGAATGGTCAAAAAATGTGAAAAATGTTCAACATCTTTAGCAATTAGGGAAAAGCAAATTAAAATTAAACTGAGATTCCATATCATTCCAGTCAGAATGGCAATTATTAAGAATATAAGTAACAATAAATGTTGATGAGGTTGTGGGGAAAAAGATTCACTCACTTGTTGCTGGTAGGACTGCAAACTGGTACAACCACTCTGGAAAGCAATATGGAGATTCCTTAGAAAACTTGGAACTATCAGTTATCTGTTACTGCATAATAAATGCAGTTACGAGGCGCAACTTAAGAACAGACTGATCACCACTGAGAAGTTCAAATTTGAGAGTATTAAGCCAGCCAGCTGACTGTCTCACACAATGCCCCAAAAAATGACTATTGGGAGAACAGCCCCGACCACAGAGTTGTAGGGTTTCTTATACCAAAAATCACATTAATCATAAGTGTCTGTTGCTATGATTCAAAATTACACATTAACATCATGAGATCATCTACAGAGGGGGAAGTGGGTCAGAATGACCCTTACCTAGGTACAAACTAAAGAATGGTTACTAACATCCACACAATCACTGTTCACATGGTACATTGTTTAGGAGCAATAGGAATCAAAAAGAGCAAATTTTCTTTACATAGGAATTATCATTCTGTATTGTTAAACATGTCACACTAAGTAACTGATGATGGGTATAAAGATGGGGTAGTCCCATGGAAGAAGCTTATTTCCCACATAACATGGATCTCAGAGCAAAATGGAGTCTGTTTAGTCATTTCCCTTAGAGTCTGGCCTATAACATTCTCATGGAGTCAGATCTGTCAGCCCATCACAATATATCCTGCAAATTAATGCTCTGTCTGATGTGCAGGTGTTAAAGATTTACTCCCATTCTGTTGGCTCTCATCATGTTCTTGATTGTTTCCTTTGCTGTGAAAAAACTTTTCAGTTTGATAAAATCCCATTTATTGATTCTTGATTTTCTTCTTGTGCTTTAGGAATCTTATTTAGGAAGTCTGTTACTGAGTCCATAAAATAGAGTGTTGGGCCTACTTTTTCTTCTACAGTCTTTTGTCTAATGTCATTTGACCCAGTTATCTCACTCCTTGACCTATACCCAAAGGACTTAAAATCAGCATACTACAGTGATATAGCCACATCAATGTTTATAGCAGCTCAATTCACAGTAGCCAAGCTTTGTAACCAACTTAGGTACCCTTCAACAGATGAGTGGATAAAGAAAATGTGGTACTATAAGCTATGGAATATTGGTCAGCCGTAAGGAAGAATGAAAGTATTGCATTTGCCAGTAAGTGAGTGGAAGTGGAGAATATCACGCTAACTGAAATAAGTCTGTTCCAAACAACCAAAGACTGAATGTTCTCTCTGATTCATAGATGCTAACTCATAACAAGGGAGGGTAGGGAGAAGGAGTCTAGAAGTTCATTGGATTAGATAAAGGGGAATGAAGGGAAGGAAAGGGGGATGCATCTAGGAAAGACAGTAAAATGAATCAGACATAACTTTCCTATACTCTTATATGAATATACAACCAGCATTCAATCAAAAGAATGGGATCAAAATTGTAATGGGTTGCAGCCTATGTATGTATAATATGTCAAAATACACCCTACTGTCATGTATATCTAAAAAAATTAAAAAATGAAAAAATAGATAAAAACTCAAGTAATATTTAAAAAAATGAAAATTGATAGACCCTATAATACTTGTAGTGATTCTCCTGTACTGGCTGAAATCTAATTGATTTGAATTTTATAGCAGATATCACAGCTAGGGTTTTAAACTTGGTTCATCCTTGATTTCCCAGTAAACTGGATATTTAAGGAAGGAAATTCTTGTTTGCATTTCCAGTATCAGTATGCACAAGAAAAAAGGCACAGTTTTAGTCAATTTTTTTGCTGCTATGACTGAATGACCCCACCAGCATAACTATAGAGGAGAAAGAGTTTATTTGAGGGCTCACGGTTACAGAGGTCTTAGTCCCTAGAAGGCTGGCTCCATTCCTCGGTGGGGCTCCAGGTAAGGCTGAACATCATGGCAGAAGAGGGTGATAGAGGGAAGCAGCTCACATCACGGTGATTAGGAAGCAGAGAGAGAGAGGCTCCACTCTCCAGATACAAAATATATACCCCATAGCCGTGCTCCCAATTAATCACTTCCTCCAGCCACATCCCACCTGCTTCCAGTTACCACTCAATTAATGTCATCAGGGATTAATTCACTGACTATGTTAAGACTCTCACAATTCGATCATTTCTCCTCTGAACCTTCTTGCTTTGTCTTACACATGAGCTTTTGGGGGTACCTTATATCCAAACAATAACAGACACCAAAAGAAGAGTTGTGGAATGATGACAATTAATTAATCAAGATAATGAATTCTTGAACAAATTATGATTCCATGTCACATTTTGTTTAGAAAATGAGAATAAGTCATAATAGTTAAAAATTGTCCTCATTCTTTGGCAAGAGAATGAATTGGTAAAATACCAAAAAAATTCCTCAGTTGCTTTGGCTCAAGTTTAAAAACCTTCATTTTAATTCTCCCTTGAAAGAATCATTGTTTTGCACTTTGACATTAGAGTTATCTGTGGTGGTCTTTGAACAAAGACCTCAACTCAGAGGTAATGATTTAGAATGTCATAGTGTGGAACATCAGAATATTTATCTTAAATAAATCCCTCAATTATTTTTTTAATTAATTAATTTATTGTTCTAATTAGTAGTACATGACAATAGAATGCATTTTTATATTTTTATAGATCATACATAAATGGAGTGTAAATTCTCACTTTTCTGATTGTACATGTTGTAGGATCACATCAGTCATGCAGTCATATATGCACATGAGATAATAATAGGTTTCACTGTACTAGCTCCTGCCCCTACAGTCCTTCCCCTCCCTTCACTCCCCTCTACCTAATATAAAATAACTCTATTCTTCCCTATCTCGCCTCTCTTATTGTGAATTAGCGATTTTTACTGACATAAATGCTTAACAACTGTTTATGGAGTACCACGATATTTCTGTCTTTCACATAAAGGATGTGTATCACTGTGCAAATTGATAAATAAAAATTACCTACAACTGGGAGATAACAGTAAGTTCATATACTGTTGTTTAAAGTCAAAAGGCAATTCAATTAAAAAAAATTACTGTCAGAGTAATGGATATATGCCATCAATTGATAGAATCATCAAACTATTGTCTCAAAATGCAATTTCAGAATTTAATTTTATGCAATGTGTTAAAAATAATGCTCTCGATTCACTTACTTTTAAAAAACATTAAATATACAAACAAATTTTTAACAACTGTGAACATAGTGTCAGATTGTTAGTATTTTTCCATAATTTTATATAAAAAAATTAGTTCTATTTCTGTTAATTAGATTTCAGGTTTGTAAAAAGAATTTTAATATTTCTTTGTGGTTCTTTTTGAAAGGATGATATTCTGTTAGGGTTCATTAGTATAGTGCTATAGTATGTGATTTGAGAATTTATTCACTCAAACAAAATAGTAATTACTGAAAAATCAGTAATCAAGAAATTCTTAATCAGCATTATATTAAAATCAATGATGTATTTTTATAGAAAATTTTCTAATTAACTTTAAGTAAGAAATATATTTACATTGTAATTACAATGATTTTAAATTATTGGCATGATTATGACCATTGATAACTTTAATAAAATAATAATTACTTAGATTTTAAATATTAAGTACCAATGTGTCTTTGCATGAATATATATTCACAACATTAAAGTCATAAAACTATTACTTACAATTTTCCGCCACAAGAAACAAAACTAAGGACCCCTCAATGTGATTTGTAGAATAATAGGAAATGAGTTGACTCTTCATGGAAATGTCATTGGTTTAAAAATTCTATATTAAATAAAACTTTATAGCTGAAGTTACTAAAAGCTCTGATAAATGCATTTTTTGTTACATGTGTCAATTAACTTTTAAACAATTTATTGAATGTATTTATAGAAGTATTCAATAATTACTTTTCAACTCCTCATATTTTCTTGCATGCAAAGACTCAATTGTTAAATTGTGAAATTAGGAAGTGTAATGCATGTTGAAAAAATGGAAGATTCTGAAAGAGAATAGGTTGTCAACCCAATCAATCAAACAACACGGTGTTAACATGAAAATATACTTTCTTTGTCATTGTGTCACTAAAATTCAGGTGTTTTTAGGAAGCTTTTAAAAATAAATCAATAAAACACTAGAGTTAAGATGACATTTTTACCAACTTGCAAACTGATTTAGACATTCCAATATGTGTTAATGGAAATCAATTTATTCCAAATAGATCTTTCAGAAGTATACTTTAATCAATCTTTTTCCTGTTTATGATATTACAAATATTTGGTTGTTAACAATCTCTGGAACATTCTCTTTTTTTCCTTTTATGTACGGTAGTTGTTAACAGTCAATATACTGGAAGAGTGAGAAGACTTTTATCCCATATAACATATAAGAGTGAGGACAGAAATTTAATTTTGATTAAATTTTGTAGTTACATTTTATATATTACTTTTTTAAATGTTGAAATGTTTGGCAATTTTAAGAAAGTTGTTAGGAAGACAATCATATTGCATTACTGTCAAGTTAAAGAAATGATGAAGTACTGAAGAAGAGTCCTGGGTAGACTCAGAAACCACACCTCCAGGGCATTCCATTCAGGGTATTAGGGACTTGACCTTTAACTTGTTGTTAATATTGTGTTCTTTTCATGAATGAGACATCAAAAATTGCACAAGTTTGGGGATTCAGATATTGTATGCATTTCTAGCTACAAAAGGGAGGCTACTTTCATCCCTTTGTGTGTATGTCTATTTATGTCTATGTAGTTATGTATACATGTATATACATGTGTGTATGCATTTATGTGTATAAATATATGTCTATGTAAAGATGCTTATAAACTGATGTTTTTATATTTTAATATATATTATCCCTACTACAGGTAGGAATTTTATTTGACCTATTTTGAATTACTTACCTATCTCAAGATCAGAGAACAGGGAAAACCATTTTGAAGGTACATGACTTGGAGTAGGAAGAGAGAACTTTCTGAGGAAAAACTGTACTATTCTAAAAGATGATAGAATATACTAAACTCTAGAAGATAAATGCTCATAGATGTTTGATAAAATAGGGCATGAATTGGTAATAGTAAAAAGGTAAGCCCAGAAAGGAAGCAGAGGGGAATTCATAGAAGTCTTTACATGCTAACACAGTTGAATTTTATGGAATTCAACAGTGGAACTGTGGAACTTGTTATGGATTTTGCCAGTTGAGGCACTGTGCAGACAGTGTGAGAAGAGCAACCAGTTTTGACTCTGTCTTGCAAAATTGAACATACAATGTGTTTTTCCTAGACAGTGGAACAGAGAAAAAAATATACTTAAAGGATAAAATGACAAAAGAAAGACTAATTATAACAATTTATTTTATGTAAAGAACAATAATTATGGTTATTGAGAAATATTTTATCAAAATTTGATAAATGCTAAGCTATTAAAAAGTTATTAAACTGTTAAAAAGTTAAAGAAAATATCACCTGCTGTTTACAAGACTATTACAGAGACTTACATTTTGCTAACAGGAGTTCAGCATCAGCAATTAATCATCACATTCTAGTTTTCAGAACTAGTTTCATATTTTTTTGTAAGAATAACAATGTAAGAAATGTAAATGAAAAATATATTTAAATATACTCTCAAAAGAAAAAGTTTCTTCCGGATAATTAAGTATCCTGACAAAATTCAGAATTATAAAAGTGTAAAATAAAGACCTTTAATCATATTGAATATAGTTTAGTTATTAAAAACTATAGTATTTATTTAAGAAATTTTGTTTAATGGTCATTTGTGAAATAGAGGCAAAATTGTTTTCTCCACAAATACTAATATGTTAAAATTAAATAATGACTGGAACTACTATATGTGTGTGTGTGTGTGTGTGTGTGTGTGTGTGTGTGTGTGTAGGGTATTTGTGTTAAAATCCTTAGCCAGCTGAAAGCTATTAAAGTCGTAATATTCAACAATACTATCTACATTAATATTTTAGTAATTATAATTTTTCTAAAATCCTGACATGGGTATGTAAAACTCTCTGAGTTGACTAAATTTATGAAATTTTCTTAATCACTCATGTACTAATTCATTTCACACATTTACATTTTTCTAATTTTATGAGGCATGATTCAGAGATTATAGCTGTACAGCAATACATGAAGTACCAGAAACTTGTTTTTGTTCTTTTATGTAATTATTTGATTCCATTTTAGGTCTTCTTTTTAGCCTGTCAATTATGAGTATTTTTCAAGGTAGCCAACCATCATGTCTCAAGTACATATTTTAATTTTCTATTTTAAAAAAATTTTTTAGTTGTAGATTGACAAAATCTTTGTTTGTTTTCATGTGATGCTGAAAATTGAACCCAGTGCTTCACATGTGCAAAGCAAGCACTCTAACACTCAGCTACCACCTCAGCTCATGACTACTTATTTTTAACTAACCTAATCCCATATTCAAATAATGTTCTTAGTCTCAAATGCAGCTCGTGTACCAGAAAAGAGAGCTTTCCAACTCCTCCATCTTTTTCCTTAGAACACTGTAGTCCTTCCTCTCACTTATTCTGGAACTATAATCATTCTGTATATTGCTATAATTATCATTCTAAACAAAAGCTACCCTTACAAAACTTTACAATCATTTAGTATATTGTTACAATTATTATTCTAAAAAGAGTCACATTCACAAAACTGAAATACTTTATTTTATCTTCATTTATTCCTTCTCTGATGCTCTTCTTTCTGAATGTGTAGCTTTATTATCCACCTATGTCATTTTCCTTCTGAAGATCTTTTAACATTTTTTGTAGGACAGAATGGACTGCAGGTAATACATTTCTTCAGTTTTGGTTTCTTCAGAAACTCTTTGTTTCTCCTATTTTGAGTGAAGTTTTTTCTGGATATAGAATTCTGCCCTGCTTTTTATTCTGATAGTAAACATTTCTTCCTTTGTTCTTGTTTGTCTAGTTTCTGAGGAGGGATTGACTATGATACCTGTCCTGAGGTCTCAAAGCTAAGGCTTTTCTTCTTTTGTTAGTTTTCTGTCACAATTTTTCTCTTTGCTTTTGCTTTTATACATTTTGAACATAAGAGTTCTAGACAGTTTTTGTTGTTAATTAATTATCTTTGATTCATATCGCGTTCCCTCTGGCCGCAGAGAGAGACACGACAAACGTCTGAAGCTTTGGAAGTTTATTATGCACAGTCCCTCTCCTACACTTCTCTTACTCCCAGCTTCCGCGCACTCCCAGCTTCTCTTCTCTCAGCTTCTTCTCTCAGCTTCTTCTCTCAGCTTCTTCTCTCAGCTTCTGCGCACTCCAGCTTCTTCCGCCCTCAGCTTCTTCCGCAGCCTCTGCTTCTTCCGCGGCCGCCTTCTTCCGCAGCCGCCGCTTCTTCCGCCGCCTCTCTTACTCTCCCACCCACCAGGCTTATATACATTTTAACCAATCAGGGGGGGGGGCACTCGAGGTAAACCGCGGACAGCTGCAGGCATAGAATAGGTACACGAGGGGGGCATGCTCTAATCACATCGTTAACTAGCCAATTATTGGAATTCGCTGGTTGTTTACTGTATAGCTGGCCACTTTTGGCTCAGCGTCAGGCGCCATCTTGACCGTGCCCAAGGCTGGGGGTCCTGAAAACCCCGACAGATCCCCCTTCTTTATTATTAAACTAAGGCTGGGGATCGTGTCTGTCTTAGGTTGAGTGGTCAGCATATGTCCTTACCCGTCATCAGAGCCTGCAGAGCATGCTGCAGCTCCTGTCTTAGATTGGTACACAGCCACCTCCTTCATTACCCGTCTTTGACTACCGGTCCAGCATCAAGAGCCATACTAATGGGGGGCTGTCGGCCTTTAGGGTGGTCATGGCCTGATGAAAGATAATTTGATCTCTCTATTGGCTAGCTCGTAGATGCATGCCAAAATGAATGAAGAGAAGGAGGCCAAGGCAGAGGAGTACCACCATAGCTCCTAAGCCTGCCCGCTGTTTGACAAATCTATAAACAGAAGAAAAACCATATAGCCATATTAAATACAGAAACAATATACATCCCAGTAGTGTTACAATACGGGCAACACAAAACAGCTCTCAGGGAATAAACGCATCCCAGTCCCAAAAGTTCTTGCAAGGTATCCACTTGTTCTCATAATGAGTCCACTCTCTGATAGAGTCTCTATGGTCTGCAAGGCTGCAGCTGCATTCTCGGCCAAATGATTGTTGTTATGGTTGTGTCAATGCTGCTACCGCAAGGACTGTGATGACAATGATCACGGCTGTTGCAATGTCAAAGCCTCTCCTGCTTCTCGACAATAGCACTGGCAATTCTACATCTGCAACAGAAACTAGGACTGGTAGGAAGATAGAAATGTGCAAATTGCATGGGTGGCAAAAGAACCATTCCAGCATTGTGAGAGATAACACACGGTTAGTGAACAGTTAAGAGGTGTTATTAGAAATGTTAGTTGGTAGAAACATAAAAGGGAGGAAATACACAAGCTGACGTGGGAGGAAAAGCAATATCACAGCTAGGGTCAGCAGAACGAGTTGCTCTACTCTGGGTCTGATTTGTAGTATGATTCCAACGGCAAAGTGCAAAAATTCCTCCTGTTAAAGCAAAGAAAGGCTAAAGATATCCTTGTCATCAAAAACAGCACGACCTGAAAAATCATCAGTAGAATTGACAGGCTTGTAGAGGAATTGGTGAAAAACAAGAAAAGAAAGGGTAAAAAATGTGTTAGTTAGAAGTAAAAAATATGGCCAGGCTAACAATGGCCCATAGGTTCCGGGTTTGCCTTTCCATCTGAGTTTTTGTTATTGGAGGAAGGCTCAGGCTTGCCATTGCGAGGAGGAGCAGCATCACTTGCATGCTGCTTTCCCTCAACAGTAACCAATTTGCACTTGTTAGCCCAACGTGTTTCCCTTCTGCGCCTTGGGCAAAGTCCTGGGGCATAAGGTGTAACAGATTTTACTATAGTTATCTCTTATCTTTTGTTAGGGCATTATCTCCTTGCTGCTGATTTTGTGCATCTATTGAAGCATATTGGCCTTCTCCTATTAACATCTCAACATTTCTATCGGGAAACCTTGCCACTATGTTTCTGCAAGCAGTTTCAACAGCTATTTCTTGCCACTGAGCTCTCCAATTAGACATTGTTCTCCAGATAACACTGCTCTGCATAGCTGTCTCCAATAGTCTTAACTGCCTCTTTAAAGTTTTTCTAATGGTTAATGGTATCTCCATTTGCTCCTCAAATATGGGCAGGTTCAACAAATCTTGAAGCTCTTTCTATTAGGCTTAGGTTTCTCCTACCTTTTCCCCTTGGAAATAATAACCACTACCACTTGGTTATTTCTTTTTGGGGGTTCTTTGTGTTAGACTTAGTTCCCTTTTTTCCCTTGTTCTTAAATAGCTTCAGTTATGGTAGTTACAATAACAAACAGTGGCCTAGCTGCCAGGAGCAATGAGATTACTGAAAGGAAAACTATCAAGTGTGCATTAGAATTTTTATAGCGGCTTTTCACGTACTACCTACACCCTAATTGGACCGCTTCAAATGTGTTTCTACTTTCACTTAAATTGGACCGCGTTCCACGCGTCAGGACTGCTGATGGCGTATCCCGATACCTTTTAACCCGCGTTCCACGCGTCAGGACCGCTGATGGCGTATCCCGATACCTTTTAACCCGCGTTCCACGTGTCAGGACCGCTGATGGCGTATCCCGATACCTTTTAACCCGCGTTCCACGCGTCAGGACCGCTGATGGCGTATCCCGATACCTTTTAACTTTTTTATAACCGGTTTAACTTGTATAATAAAAAAATTTTTTTTTTTTTTTTTAGATATCTTACCTTGTTTTCTTTATAAGGTTTTCATCTTCCCGGGTTTCGGCACCAGTTTTCGCGTTCCCTCTGGCCGCAGAGAGAGACACGACAAACGTCTGAAGCTTTGGAAGTTTATTATGCACAGTCCCTCTCCTACACTTCTCTTACTCCCAGCTTCCGCGCACTCCCAGCTTCTCTTCTCTCAGCTTCTTCTCTCAGCTTCTTCTCTCAGCTTCTTCTCTCAGCTTCTGCGCACTCCCAGCTTCTTCCGCCCTCAGCTTCTTCTCTCAGCTTCTGCGCACTCCCAGCTTCTTCCGCCCTCAGCTTCTTCCGCCCTCTGCTTCTTCCGCAGCCGCTGCTTCTTCCGCGGCCGCCTTCTTCCGCAGCCGCCGCTTCTTCCGCCGCCTCTCTTACTCTCCCACCCACCAGGCTTCTATACACTTTAGCCAATCGGGGGGGGGCACTCGAGGTAAACCGCGGACAGCTGCAGGCATAGAATAGGTACACGAGGGGGGCATGCTCTAATCACATCGTTAACTAGCCAATCATCGGAATTTGCTGGTTGTTTACTGTATAGCTGGCCGCTTTTGGCTCAGTGTCAGGCGCCATCTTGACCGTGCCCAAGGCTGGGGGTCCTGAAAACCCCGACAGATTCATCAATTAGTTATTAGTTAATTTTCATCTTGTTAGACTCTCTTTGAACTTCCTTGATCTCTAGTATGGAGCACATTGTTAATTTGGGGAAGTTTTTTGTGGGGGAGTGGAGCACTGGGAATTAAACTCAAGGGTACTCGACCATGGAACCATGTCCCCAATCCTATTTTGTATTTTTTATTTGGAGTCAGGGTCTCACTGAGTTGCTTAGCACCTCAATTTTGCTGAGGCTCATTTTGAACTCATGATCCTCCTGCCTCAGTCTCCCAAGTCTCTGGGATTACAGGCATGCACCACGGAATCTGACTAACTTGGGGAATTTTTCCTTTTTCTTTTTTCCTACTGGTACAACACTCACATCTGTTTAACACACTTTGAAATTGATGTACATTTCTATGATATTATGTAGTTGTTCAATTCTTTTTTTCCTCTTTTTATATGAGTTTGGGAAGTTTCTGTTGGATTATTATCAAGGTCAGTCACTACTTAGCAATTTCCAGTCTATTCATGGTCTCATCAAAGAAATTTCCTGTTATATTAGACACTTTTTATATTTCTCATATTTTATTAGTATTTCCTTAGAGTTTTCATCTCTGTTTACATTCCCAATCTTTTATTTCTGGCATCTATTTTTTCAATTAGTGAAGGCACTAATAGTGAAAGCACAGGTTAACCTAATTTCTTTTAATTGTACCCATGTGAGGTAATGCATGTTTTAATAAATTAGGTTAAAGGATTCCACTATGAATCCATACATCAAAATCTTGTGCTGTACAATTTGATCTGTAAATTCAACCCCCGTCACTTCTGGACTCGGCGCCCATGCTTGCATTGCAGCTTCCCAGAGAGTTTGGAGGTTGATGCAGACATTTTGAATTATCCCTGACGGCATGAGCACCATCTTTGGGTGGGACAGCTCCAGTCCTGAGACACCTGCAGGAGACTAGAGGCCCTTTGACGGGTACTGAGCTCACATGGAGACAATGAGGACTGGGAGGTTTGAGTGTTGATGACTGTGAACCATAGATATTTTTTTTAATCTCTTAATTTTTTATTTCTTATTTTTTTCACTCTATTTGTCTTTTATTTACCTATTTCCTTGGAGTGTCTTTCTCCTTTTTCTCATGCTAAAAACCAACTTATTTTGATCCCGCTGTCACTCTTCCCTTTATCTGGTACCTCTTTATACTCACTTCTAATCCCATTAAAGGTTACATCCTACACCCCTCCCCATCATCTTTGTCCACCACTGGAAGTTGTACAGCTCATTGCAAGACTATTGGCTATACTGTAGGTAATAATCAAACTCATCCTGTTTTTAACAATAACATTAACATCTTTATAGTTGCTATCTGTTTTAGGGCTGTACATTTTTTGTATTGGTGCTGCTAATATTGATCTTCCCCTCAAAGGACAGATATTGGAAACCTGCAGGCTCACAATAAGCCTACAGGGGGGAAGATGCAAACCCTCAGTTCTTCACCACTAGAGGAGAAGATACAGGAACAACATGAAAAAACAGGGAAAGAAAGTGTCCCTAACAAACTAAGATGCTGCTTTGATAGAATCCAATCACAACATAGCAGTAGAAATGACAGAAAAGGAGTTTTAGAATCTACATAATTAAAATGATCCATGAAGCAAAAGATGAGATAAGAGAGCAAATGTAGGCAATGTGTGATTATTCCAATAAACAGTTAAAAGAGCAAACACAGGAAGCAAAAGAGCACTTCAATAAAGAGAAAGAGATTCTGAAATAAAACCAAACAGAAATACTTGAAATGAAAGAAACAATAAACCAAATTAAAAACTCAATAGAAAGCATCACCAATAGAATTGATCTCATGGAAGATAGAATCTCAGATAATGACAACAAAATATTTAATCTTGAAAATAAAGTTGACCAAACTGAGAAGATGGTAAGAAATTATGAACAGTTCTCTAAGAATTATGGGATATCATGAAAAGACCAAATTTGAGAATTATTGGGATTGAGGAAGGCACAGAGAAACAAACCAGAGAAATGAACAACCTGTTCAACAAAATAATATTAAAAACTTTCCCAAACCTGAAAAATGAAATGGCAAATCAAATACAAGAGACTTACAGAACACCAAATGCACAAAATTAGAACAGATTCAAAACAAGGCATATTATAATGAAAATACCTAACATATGAAATAAAGATAGGATAGTAAAGGCTGAGAGAAAAATGTGTCAGATTACATATAAGGGGAAAACAATACAGATATCAGCCAATTTCTCAACCCAGACCCTAAAAGCTAGAAGGGCCTGAAACAATGTATTTCAAGTACTGAAAGAACATGGATGCCAACCAAGAGTCTTATACCCAGCAAAACTAACCTTTAGTATTGATGATGAAATAAAATCTGTCCATAATAAACAACAGTTAAAATAATTTACAAATAGAAAACCTGAACTACAGAACACTCTCCTCTGAATATTTCATGAACAGGAAGTGAATAACAACAATACAAGTCAGCAAAGGGAGGGACTATCCTAAAGGAAAAGAAAATTAAAGAAGAAAACAAATAAAGTTAAAAAACAAAAATAAGTCAAAATGACCAGCAATACAAATCATATCACAATAATAACCCTGAATGTTAATAGCCTAAACTCATGAATCAAAAGACATGACTGACAGATTGGATTAAAAATAAAGATCCAACAATATTTGCCTTCAAGAGGCTCATAGCATAGTAAAAGACTTCCACAGACTAAAGGTTAAAGGTTGGGAAAAAACATATCATGGACATACACTCAGTAAAATATAAGGGGTCTCCATCCTCATATCAGATAAAGTGGACTTCAAAACTAAGTCAGAAGGGATAAAGAAGGGTATTTCATACCACTTCAGGGTACAATAAACCTGCAAGACATAACAATTTTAAATATTTATGCCCCAAACTATGGAGCATATATGTACATCAAACCCGTCTCAATTTTAAGAGTCAAATAGACCACAACACAATAATACTGGGGGATTTTAACACACCACACTCACCACTGGATAGATCCTCCAAACAAAAACTGAACAAAGAAACTATAGAACTAATTAATACAATCAATGATATAGACTTAATGGACATGTACAGAGTATTTCATCCATCATCGAGTGAATACACTTTCTTCTCAGCAGTTCATGAATCCTCCTCCAAAATAGATCATATGCTATGCCACAAAGAAGCAATTAGTAAATACAAAAAAATACAGATACTACCTTGTATTCTATCAGACCATAATGGAATGCAATTAAAAATCAATGATAAAATAAAAAACAAAATCTACTCCTACAACTCGAAACTAAATATAATGCTATTGAATGATGCAATGATAACAGAAGATATCAGGGAGGAATAAAAAAATTCTTAGAGGTGAATTAGAACAACGAAACAACATATCAAAATCTCTGGGACACTCTGAAAGCAGTGGAAAAGAGGAAAATTCATTGCATTGAGCTCATACATTAAAAGAATAAAAAGTTAACAACTAAATGACCTCACATTACATTTCAAATCTCTAGAAAAAGAAGAACAAATCAACACCAAAACTAGTAGAAGACAGAAAATAATTAAAATCACAAATGACATCAATGAAATTGGAACAAGAGAAACAACTTAAAAAATTGACAAAACAAAAAGTTGGTTCTTTGAAAATGTAAACAAAATTGATAAACCCTTAGCCACACTAACGAAGAAAAGGAGAGAGAAAACACAAATTACTAGAATTTGTGGGAAAAAGGAAAGATCATGACAGACACAATTGAAATAAATAAAATAATTAGAAGCTACTTTGAAAATCAAAACAGAAAATATTGAAGACATTGACAAATTTTTAGAAACATATGATCCTTCCTGAATCAGGAAGATATACACAATATAAACAGTTCAATTTCAAGCACCAAAATAGAAGAAGCCATCCAAAGTCTACCAACCAACAAAAGCCCAGAACCATTTTAACTCTCAGATGAATTCTTTAAGAACTTTAAAGAAGAAATAACACCAATACTCCTCAAAGTATTGTAGGAAATAGAAGCGGAGGGGACACTTCCAAACTCAGACAAAGACACATCAAGAAAAGACAACTATAGACCAATATCCCTGATGAACACAGATGCAAAAATCCCTATCAAAATACTGGCAAATTGCATACAAAAACATATTAAAAAGATAGTGCACCATGATTAAATGGGGATTATCCCAGGGATGCAAGTTCGGTTCAACATCCGGAAATTGATAAATGTAATTCATCACATCAATAGACTTAAAGTTAAGAATCATATGATTATTTCAACAGATGCTGAGAAAGTGTTTGATAAAATTTAGCACATCTTCATGCTTAAACCACTAGAAAAAACAGGAATAGTAGGAACATACCGCAACATTGTAAAGGCTATCTATGTTAAGCCATTGCCAGCATCATTCTAAATGGAGAAAAGCTGAAAACCTTTCCTCCGAAAACTGGAACAAGGTAGGGATGCCCTCCTTCACCACTTCTGTTCAACATAGTCCTTGAAACACTAGCCAGAGCAATTAGACAGACAAAAGGAATTAAAGGGATATGAATCAGAAAAGAAGACCTCAAGCTATCACTATTCTCCAATGACATGATTCTATATTTAGAGTATTAAAAAAATTCCACCAGAAAACTTCTAGAACTAATAAATGAATTCATCAAAATAGCAGGATATAAAATCAATACACTTAAATCTAATGCATTTCTATTCATAAGTGATAAATCCTCTGAAAGAGAAATTAGGAAAACTACTCCATTCACAATAGCCTCAAAAAAAATTAAAATACTTGGGAATCAATCTAACAAAAGAGGTGAATGACCTCTACAATGAAAACTACAGAACACTAAAAAAAGAAATTAAAGAAAACCTTAGAAGATGGAAAGATCTCCCATGTTCTTGGATAGGCAGAATTAATATTGTCAAAATGACCATACTTCCAAAGGTGCTACAGAGATTCAATGCAATTCCAATTAAAATCCCAATGACATTCCTCATAGAAATAGAGAAAGCAATCTGAATTTCATCTGGAAAAATAAAAGACCTCGAATATCCAAAGCAATCCTGAGCTTCAGAAAGAGTGAAGTAGGAGGTATCACAATACCAGACCTTCAACTTTACTACAGAGCAATAGTAACAAAAACACGATGGTATTGGCACAAAAATAGACAGACAGACCAATGGTACAGAATAGAAGACACAAAGACAAACCCACAAAAATATAGCTACCTCATACTAGACAAAGGAGCCAAAAACATACAATGGAGAAAAGAGCCTGTTCAACAAATGGTGCTGGCAGAACTGGAAATCATATGCAGTAAAATAAAATTAAATCTCTATCTCTCACCTTGTACAAAACTCAACTCAAAATGGATCTAGAACTTAGGAATTAGACCAGAGACCCTACACCAAAGAGAAGACAAAATCATCCTAAATCTTTATCATGTTGACTTAGGATCAGACTTCCTTAACAAGATTCTGAAAGCATAAGAAATCAAAGCAAGAATCAACAAGTGGGATGGATTCAAACTAAAAAGGTTTTTCTCAGCAAAAGATACAAACAATAACGTGAAAAGAGAGCCTACAGAGTGGGAGAAAATCTTTTCCACATGCACTTCAGATAGAGCACTTATCTCCAAAATTTATAAAGAATTTACATAACTTTACACCAAAAATACAAAGAACCCAATCAATAAATGGGCCATGGAACTGGACAGACACTTTACAGAAGAAGACATACAAGCAATTAATAAAAATATGAAAAAGTGTTCAAATCTCTAGTAATTAGAGAAAAGCAAATTAAAACAATTCTAAGATTTCATCTTACTCCAATTAGAATGGCTATTATCAAGAACACAAACAATAATAGAAGTTGGCATCGATGTGGGGAAAAAGGCACACTCATGCATTGCTGGTGGAGTTGCAAATTGGTACAGCCACTCTGGAAAGCAGTGTGGAGAATCCTCAGAAAACTTGGAATGAACCCACCTTTGGACCCAGTTATCCCACTCCTCTGTTTATGCCCAAAGGATTTAAAATTAGCACACTACAGTAAAACAGTCATATCAAGGTTTATAGCAGCTCAACTAACAATAGCTAGATTGTGGAACCAACTTAGATGCCCCTAAACAGATGAATGGATAAAGAAATTGTGATATATACACACAATGGAATATTATTCAGCCATAAAGAAGAATAATGCTATGGCATTTGCAGACAAATAGATGGATTTGGAGAATATCATGCTAAGTGAAATAATCCAATCCCCCAAAACCTAAGGCCAAATGTTTTCCCTGATAAGTGGATGATGATACATAATGGGGGTGGGGGGTTGGGGGTGAGAGAAGGATGGAGGAACTTTAGATTACGTAGAGGGAAATGAGAGGGAGGAGGGAGTGGGTGTGTGAAAGATAGGGGAATGAAACAGACATCATTACCCTATGTTCATGTATGAGTACACGAATTGTTTGGATCTACATCATGCACAACCTTAGAAATGAAAAGTTGTGCCCCATTTGTGTACAATGCATCGAAATGCAGTCTGAAAAAATTTAAAAAAATAAAATCAAGGTGCGGAAAAAAAAAACTAAATAAATGGATAAATTTGAAAGAAAAAATACTTTCTGATTATTCCAATGTTGGATTCTATCTGAGAATGCCTGGGGTGACTATTTTATCTTTTAGACCATTATTGTTGTTGCTATTTGGTTTGGTTTGTTTTCCTTTGAGCATGCCTTGTCATTTTTTGTTGTTAGCCCTGCTACATCAATTCTCTGCTGAATCTAAGAAAATCAATTGGTTTTGTATTTGTTCGGCTTTTTCTTGTTTTAAGAATGGACATGGGGCTGGGGATATATCTCAGTTGGTAGAGTGCCTGCCTCACAAGCACAAGGCCCTGGGTTCAATCCCCAGCACCGCAAAAAAAAAAAAAAAAAAAAAAAAAGAATGGAAATGACAAACTCCATAGTCATGTCAGACCTTTGAATGTTCATGTAAAGGTTTAATGATTTAAATTATCAATAAATTAATTAACATATGTAGTATAATTAGTTGTCCTTAGTTCTTAATTTTAAGTACTAAAATATGTCTTTCTATAAGGAACATATTTGAAAGTATTTTAACTTTTATTTATTTACAATTTCAGCAAAATCCCCTAAAAGTTTAATGCATGTATCTTAAACTGTAAATATCATAAGTTGATGGGAGTCTGACAAATTTCCAGAGTCAGGCACTCCTGCACCTGTGTTTTTGGTGCAAATGTGAGAATCCCCTTCTTTTTGAAGACTTAATGCACCATTTAGACATACACCCCCTTTTCATTACCCCCTCATTCATCGATGAGTATTTGAGCTACTTCCATATCTTGGCTTTTGTGACTACCACTGTCACAAACATGACGTGAACATGAGTGTGAATATTCATTTCAGATGGTGATTTTATGTCCTTTGAAAATACACTCCAAAATGGAATTGTTGGGTCATATGGTAGTTCAATTAGTAAGTTTTTGAGGAAATTTTATACTGTTTTACATGAAGGAGGCATCATTATTTTTTTAAAACTTTACTTTTTTAGAGCAATTTTAACTTCACAGCACAACTGAGCAGAAGGTGTAGTGATATCTCCATGCTCGTTCTCCTCACACTTCACGGCCTCTCTGATTATCATCATCTGACAAAATGGTACATTTGTTAAAATTGATGAGTTCACAGTGACCCATCATCTTCAACCAAAGTCCATAGTTTATCTTAGGGTCCATTTTAGCAATTCACCTTCAATGTGTGTGGATAAACATTAATGGACATGAGTTGTATTATAATAACATACAGATTACTTTTTCTGCCTTAAAAATACTCCACTTTCCCTATTCATTCTTCCTTCTCACTTTACACTAAATAACCATTGACCTTATTTTTATTATTTTTCCTTGCCCATAGTGCCATAAATATGGAATCATATAGTAAATAATATTTAGATCTTTTTTCCACTATGTATTATTTATTTAAGTTATATCCATGTATTTTCATGATTTGATAGCTTAATTCATATTCTCACTGCATAGTAATCCATTGTGTGAAGGTACCTCAGTTTATTTATCTGTTGCCCTATAAAGCACAACTTTGTTACTTGCAATATCTGGAAATTAACTATTTGGAAATATACATTCATATTCAGGTTTCTGTAAGGACTTAAGTTACCAGTTCCTTTGAATAAATTTCATGGATTATGACTGCTGTATTACATAGTGAGCATGTTTAGTTTTGTTGGAAATTCTGAAGTTTCCCTTCAAAGTTGTTGTACCATTTTGCATTCCCGTCAACATTGAATGAGGGATTCTTTGGTGCCAACATTTTTCTCTAGCATTTGGTGTTGTCAGTGTTCAGAATTTGACTATTTTAATCTCATTCTGATTTTCATTTGCATTCACCTGAGGACACATGGAGCATCTTTGCATATGTTTGTCATATGTCATCTTATGTGATGAGTTCTCTATTAAGGAAGGAACAAAGTTGAGGATTGACAGGACCTAACTTCAATAGTTGGCATACATAAATCCATAGTAAATAGATAGGTCAATGAAATAAATTCACATAGAAATTTGGGTAGATCATATGTCTCCAATAAATTGAAGATGCCATCAAAAGCCTATCAACCAAAGAAAGTTCGGACGGGTTCTCAGCTGAGTTCTACAAGACCTTCAAAGAAAAATTAACACCAATATTTCTCAAAATTATTTCATGAAATGAAAATTGAGGGAACTCTTCCAAACTCATTCTATGGGGTTAGTATCACACTGATACCAAAGCCAAAGATACATCAAGGAAAAATAACTTCAGACCAATATCCCTGATGACCTTAGACATAAAAATTCTCAAAAAGATTCTGGCAAATGACATACAAAGACATATTAAAAGGATAGTGCACCACAATCAAGTGGGTTCATCCCAGTAATGCAAAGTTTGTTCAACTCACAGAAATCAATAAATGTAATTAATCACATCAATAGACTTAAAGACAAGAATCCCATCATCTCAACAGAAGCAGAAAAAGCATTTGAAAAAATTCTGCACCCTTTCATGTTCAAAATACTAGAATACCAGGGATAGTAGAAACATACCTCGACATTGTAAAAGCTACTTATGCTAAGACCAAGGCCAATATCATTCTAAGTGAAAAACAATTGAAAGCTTTCCCTTTAAAAACTGGAACAAGACAGAGATGCCCTCTTTCACCACTTCTATTCAACATCCTCCTGGAAAGTCTAGTCAGAGCAATTAGATGAATGAATTTAAAGGGATACGGACAGGAAAAGAAGAACTCAAAACTATCACTATTTGCCAATGACATGATTCTATGTTTAGAGATTCCAAAAAAGTCCACCAGAAAACTTCTAGAACTAATAATTGAATTCAACCAAGTAGCAGGATACCAAATCAATACCAATAAATCAAATGCATTTCTATACATCACTGATGAATCTAATTGAAAGAGAATAGAAAAACTACCCCCTTCACAATGGTCTCAAAAAATACTTGGGATTCAGTCTAACAAAGGAGCAGAAAGAACCTACAATGAAAACTACAGAACACTAAAGAAAGAAATTGGAGAAGACCATAGATGATGGAAAGATCTCCCATGCTCTTGGATAGGCAGAATTAATATTGTCAAAATGGTCATACTGCCAAAAGTTTTATACAGATTTAATGTAATTCCTATTAAAATCCCTCTGACATTCTTCATAGAACTAGAAAAAGCAATCATAAAATTCATTTGGAAAAATAAGAGACAGAATAGCCAAAGAAATACTTAGCAAGAAGAGTGAATCAGGAGGCATTGCAATAGCAGACCTTAAACTGTACTACAGAGCAAAAGTAACAAAACGGCATGGTATTGGCACCAAAAGAGACACAGAGATCAATGGTACAGAATAGAATACACAGAAACAAACCCACATAAATATGGTTATCTCATACTAGAGAAAGGTGACAAAAACATAGATTGGGGAAAAGATAGCCCCTTCAACAAATGGTGCTGGGAAAACTGGAAATCCATATGCAGCTAAATGAAATTAAACCCCTATCTCTCACCCCACACAAAAATCAACTCAAAGTGAATCAAAGACTTAGGCACTAAAACAGAGACCCTGTGCCTACTCGAAGAAAAAGTAGACCCAAATCTTCATCATGTCGGTTGAGGACCTGACTTCCTTAACAAGACTCTGAAAGCACAAGAAGTAAAGTCAGGAATCAATAAATGGGACAGATTCAAACTAAAATGTTTTTCTCAACAAAGGAAACAATCAATAAATGAAGAGAAATCCTACAGAATGGAAGAAAATCCTTACCACACATACCTCAAATACAGCACTAATCTCCATGACGTATAAAGAACTTAAAAAATTTAACAACAAAAGTAAATAAATAAATAAATGAAGCAATCAATAAATTGACTAAGGAACTGAACAAGGACTTAACAGAAGAAGAAATACAATTGATCGACAAATATATGAAAAATTTTCAACATCTCTAGCAATTAGAGAAATGCAAATCAAAATTACTCTAAGATATCATCTCACTCCATTCAGAATGTCAATGATTAAGAATACAAGCAATAATGAGTGTTGGCAAGGGTGTGGGGAAAAGGGTACACTCACATTACTTGTGGGACTGCAAATTGTTACAGCCACTCTGGAAAGCAGTATGGAGATTCTTTAGAAAAATTGCAATGAATCCACCATTTGACCCAGCTATTCTACTCTTTGGTTTACACCCAAAGGACTTAAAATCATCACACTATAGTAACATTGACACATTGATATTCACAACAGCTTAATTCACAATAGGTAAATTATGGAACCGAATCAGACACCCTTCAACATATGAATGAATAAAGAAAATGTGGTATACATACACAGTGGAATATTACTCAGTCTTAAGAAAAATGAAGTAATGGTATTTGCAGGTAAGTTGATGGAGCTGGAGAATATCATGCTAAGCAAAATAAGCCAAAGTCAAAAAACCCAAGGTCAATTGTCTTCTCTGATAAGTGAATGCTGATCCATAATGTGGCTGAGGGGGTGGGGCATAGGGAAGAATGAAGGAACTTTGGATTGGGCAGAGGGGAGTGAGGGGAGGGGAGTGGGGTTGGGAAGGTTTGTGGAATGAATCAGACATTAATACCCTTTATACATGTATGATTACATGACTGGTGTGACCGCACGGTTTACAGCCAGAGGAATGAGAAGTGGCGCTTCATTTGTATAAAACGTTCAAAATACATTTTATTGTCATGTATAGCTAATTAGAACAAATTTTTAAAAAATAAACAAATAAATAAAAATTCACATAGATATAGTCAACCGTGATCTTCTTAGGAAGGAGCAAAGACAAGAGGTAGTGTTTTAAAATAATGGAGTTGAATAACTGGATATCCATACGCAAAGAAATAAATCTATACACAGACCTTACACCTGTCATAAAAAATTAATTAAAATTGAATCACAGACTCTAACAGAAGATGAAAAATTATAAACCTCATAGAATATAACAGGGCTTTATATGGATGTCATTGGATTAATAAGAAGAAAATAAACAACTGCATTAAAAAAATTCACTTTCTTTCATTTCCTTGATGATTACATTTATATCAGATTTTGTTTGATTCACATTTAACCCATGTTTGTGTGTGTGTGTGTGTGTGTGTGTGTGTGTGTATGAGAATGTGTACTTATATTCTGTTTCTGGACTTCCCTTTTCTTTGATTTCATTTTTCTTACTAATATAAAACAGCATGCTTATGCTTATTATCTTCTGAGTACCTTCATATCAATTTTACTGTTGTTAATCTTTCTACTGCAGATATGTACTACCAGGAAATTACCATTAGTTATGTGCCACAACATTAATGCTGTTATTAAAGTGCAAGACTTTGGTGGTGTCCAACATACTCAATCATTTCTCAGGAACATAGTATGTCTTGCTGAGATCTCTTATCCAGTGGGTTGACGAGTTAGTTATCTTTAGGGGTGGCTGTGGTAACTGGTTCTCTGACACTTCTTTCTCTAGAACCCATACACATAAAAAGGAGAGAGCAAGTCCCATTCTACACAGTTTTTCAATTCTCTGCTTTTGTCATCTGTCTTTCCATCTGACTGAAATGATGGGCCAGTCTCAGGATGTCCTGTATTATACTTCTTTATCTCTAAGTTTTTTCCTAACATTCTCCACAATGAACTAAAAACATCCTTTGAAAATATGAACATATCTTCATTTTCTTTTCTTTACTTTTTAATTGATAATTTGATTTCATGCTTGATTTTACTTTGAAAATAATTTACCCTTAAAATGCAAAGTGATTTTTACATCTTCCTTTAATTTCCAAGTTCTGAATGAGAGTCTAATTCTATTATTTTTTTTCCTGTGTAGAGGAACAGATTTTTCTCTCTTAACTCTTCAGACATTTTTTTTAAACTTGGAGTTTTGCATGAAATCTATTTTCTTGCTCTTTTTAGAGAATCTTCATATTTCTAAGTACCTGAAACTATACACTTAAATTTCTCTTTTCAGAAAACATTGTATCATTTGTATTCAGTTCTTCATCCAGTAATGAATTTCCTCACATACAAATTCTGTCAGTTATTTACCAATATTTATATATATTTGACTTTTCATTATATTTAGTGCAGTATCATTGATATTTTTCTTTAAGTTCTATATTTTTTTTAATTAAGTGTTCTTCCCCATCCTCAATTCTTCTAATTGTTCATTTTCCCAGTATCTATTTTGCTTTGTAGGTAAAATTATTGAATTTGAGGACACACCCATGCTTTTAAAGGAAGATATGTATTACTCTATATTTTATCTACTTCAAGTGTTCCTTTAAATACATACTGTTGTTTAATACCAGTTAATTTTAATCTCCCAAAGTGCTGTGATCTTTGATTGTCCACTTGTATTTAAAATGAAAAATTTGCTGTAAAATTTCCTGAATAGCTGATTGAATTTTCTACGATAAAACGATGACTAAATGTACACACACACACACACACACACACACACACACACACCATCTTTTTCTACTAGTTGTTACCCTGATATAAAAAATAAGTTAATTAGAAATTCTGCATTTGTAGTTGGATACTGATGTTGTAAATTAGCACATAGTGCTATAGGATTGGTAAGTAGGATAGCATGGGAAAGAGAAAGGTATGGGTGTATCAAGAGCTGCCACGATCCATGTCTCCACTGGGTGAAAATAAAGCTCCATTATTTTTCCCTGATCTAAAATCAAGCTGTGTATAGGTACCTGGGGGGCGAGTTGACATAATGCTTCTAATAGGCAATTAGCAACCCTCCTCTTAATAACCTGCCTTGAACTTGCCCTCACTACTCGCTCACCTGATGCTCAAATGTTTCTAGGCTTTTATTTGGCAAATGAGATTCTTCATTTCATTTTGTTTATTCTGAGTTCTGAATCCATGTACTCTTCTCCAGTGGTCAGCAGCATTCCATCCTCAATTTACCTTCCATAAATTGACGGTATCTTTTCAATAATCATTTTATTCTTTTGATATTAATTATTTTAGTTTTCTTTTATTTGAATAAGGTCAGAAGGAAAGAGAAAATTAGAACACCATGAATGATTGCTGTGTAGAACTAGAAGTCAATGTGATCTCTGTTTCCAATGAATTATATATCCTGTGATTGCTGAAGGGTTTAATTATTTAGTACAACTGCCATATTGGCATTGCCATCAGTTTAACATGGCAATACATTTCTTTCTTCATCCGTCAGTGATTTTTGAGCCTCCGCTGATTAGCTAAAAAGAATGTAACAGAAGATAACATTTTCTTTTGTGTTTTCAGTAGGTATTTATGAAACAACTATTTAGTTTCTAGCATAGTGTTAGATCTAATAACATGTAAAAAACTAGAAACAATATATTCATTATTTATCTGTCCTGGGTACTGTGCAAAACACACTCAGCACTTTATTTACTCCTCAAATTATCTTTTTTAGATAAAAAAAAAATTATTATTTTACTTTTTCATGAGAATGCTAACATTAATGCAAGGGACTAACCCATATATTGCAGGGTAAGTAAGAACCCTGATATTTCTTTTTCTTTTTTTCTTTTTGGTACCAGGGATTGAGCCCAAGGGCATTTAACCTTTGAGCCACATCCCAGCCCTTTTTGTATTTTTATTTTGAAACAGGGGCTTGCTAAGTTGCTTAGTGCCTCACTAAATTGCTTAAGTTCACTTTCACCTTATGATTCTCCTGCCTCAGCCTTCCGAGCCACTGGAATTACAGGCATGTGCCTGGCCCTTATATTTCTTGTATTCAAAATTGTGCTATTTTTCAACCTCAAATGTCTAGAGGTTGACCTCAAATTCACTTAAGCTAGTGGAAATATGAGGAAGATGAACAATCAGTCGTTGAACATCAACGATGCATTTTTCTGGCTTCCCTAAATCCCTGCCTTTTACTGTTGACTTCTTGTGGGTGTAGAGAAAGGCCTTTGAGCTCCCCAAAGCTAAGAGCTCCCATGCTTAATGACTTCATTCAACTGCTCTTTTAGGAAAGCAGAGTCAAGGGGAAAGCGGTCATGTATCAGTTTCTTGAAGATAGGTTTCTACAAGTGTTCCACCTTCAGTAATAAGCAATGTGTTCATATAAATTGGGCTTCATAAAGATAAATTCCAAACCAAAAGAGAAAAAATAGAATAATAGAACAGTTTGGGCAAAGACCAATTCATTCAAATTTAATTAAATATGCATCTCTGTAATCATCACCAGACCAGATATTCAGATGCATTTGGGGAATTCGAAGAAGCAATTCAGTAACATTAAAGAAAGAACTAGTGAAAGAAGCCACACTGTAGAACATTCACAGGTGATACTTAAATAAGGTATAGGGGAATGGAAAGGAAATATTTGAGCAGAATTGACTAACCTCTTTGCTCTGTTTCTATGTCATAAATGATATTTACTTAACACTATACCATGCTTACAAACACAGAAAGCTTTGCCGAAACTCCCAGGTAGGGCAAAGACCTGCTGCATAAGTATATCAGTATGACTAGCGAAGAATTCCACAGGATTACCGTGTTACCTGTTTTAACTTTTCACTCATAAATACAAAAGGACAAAAAAAAAAAATGCGAGGGAATTAGGAGCACAGATTTTAAAACAAATCAATCCAAGTGAGGCATTCAGCATGACTTTGGGGGAGGCAAGAGACTGGGGATTGAACCCAGGCGTACTGTACCACCAAGCTACACCCCAGTCTTTTTAAAATTTATTTTGAAACAGGTTCTCACCAAGTTGCCCAGGCTGACCTGGAACTTGCGACCCTCCTTCAGTTTTCTGACTAGCTGGGATTGCAGGTATGCCTAGCTTCAGTCACTATGCCCAGCTTCAGCATGATTTTCATGACACAGAACCAAATTAAGAAATAGAACAAGAATTAGAAGGAATTCTAATTAGTAGTTTCAGAGAAATTCAAGAAGATATTGAATACATAAAAATGGAATAAGATGTTATCAAAAGGAGAAATGGGAGACTATGAAAGAGATCATAGATATGTAAAATCTGATTGCTTAAATAAAATATTTAGCAGAACAGATAGAAAAGAAAAAAAAATCAAGGAAATCTCCCAAATGTAGGGAGAATAGGAATATTGAGTAATTGAGATGAGTAACACGAAGGAAACATGGAGAGACATGAATCAGTTCAGGAGGTTTAACAGTCATCTAAAAAAGGTACAGCAAAGAAGGGCAAAGGAAATGGAAAGGAGAAATTTATCAGCACAGTGATCAAGGCATATTTCCCAGAGGTGGGACACAAGCCCTGAAATCACAAGTGCTCACGTAGTAGTGCCTAGATAGATTAGAAAAAGATATACACAGGAAAACAAAATATTGCACTTTGAAAAAGACAGGTAATTTCCAGAATTATAGAAAACATCCTAAATTGTTATTTATTTCATTCACTTGTTCATCTATCATTAAGGACAGAATTTCTGTACCCGTAAAATGGTAAATGAAACTTCAACTGCACTATTGAAGTAAGACTCTTATTTTAATCACACTAAAGTGCATATGAACAAAGATTTGATAATTCTATGAATCTTCTTGGCCTGCCATGGCATTTCATCTTTACCTGCAGAGTCCTAATTTACCTTCCTACTCTTTTTGGACACCAGTTTTATAGGATTAGGGCTTCATTCTTATTGCCTTATTTAACATTAATTACCTCCTTAAAGCTTCGATATCCAAATACACTCACATTGAGATTTAGGATTCAAACCATGAATTTCAGAGAATGCAATTCAGCCCAGAAGAATAATATTAGATTAATTAAAACAAAATAAAGCGTGGGCTGGAGTGGGATAAGTGTGGTGGCATGCATTTTATGGAGGTCACAAATTAAGCCTCGAAGATGGTTAAATTTAGACATCAATTTATGAGTCTACTGGGTGCCCAGATATTCGTTTAAGAATTATCCTGGTTATTTCATTGAATGTGGTTTTGGTTGAATTTTGCATTCAAATTAATTATCTGAGTAAAACAATTTGTTCTCCCCAAAGCAAGTGGGCCTCTGCCGAGCAGTTGGTGATCAGAATAGAACAAAAAAGCTGAGAAGGGAGAACCTGAATAAGAGAAGTCCTCCTGCCTCAAGGTTCACACAGATGCATTATCTTTTGTCTGCCATTGAAGTCCAATTAAAACATGAACTCTACCTTGGTTTCAAGCCTGCCAGCCTTCAGAGAGGAACCCTCCCCTCTCCTGAGTCTTCAGCTTGCCAACAAACCTTGAAGACCCTGGACTCGCCAGCCTGTAGGGGCACATGATCCATCACTTTACAATCAGTGCATCTGTCTGACTCTCTCTCTCCTATGCTTATGCTTATGCTGTACATTCTGCCTATGGTATGCCATATGAGAAAGGGATATTTGAGTTGAAATCTGAACAAGATATGATAGGTGAAGATATAAGCTGAAGAGTAATTCACATGGAAAAAAGCTATTAGTGAAAACATCTACTCCATACTTTTATAAATATGTCAAAATCGACACAACTGTCATGTATAACTGAAAGAACACATTAAAAATCAGGGCAAATATGAGCTTAGTTATTGTAAAAAAAAGGACTAGAGTCAGAGGGTTTTAAACAGAAACAGAGTGGTAATGATGCTGTTGGAAAAGTGGTCAGGCATATATCATGAAAAACTTTGTAGGACAAGAGCAAGGATCTGAAATTTACTTGAAGTATAATGGAAGTAATTATAGGGTTTGATCTTGAAAGTGTTATTATCTATGTTGCATTCTTTTGTTGGGGTTTAGTTCTTAAATATCCCCCAAAAACTCAGTCATTGAAGGGTTGGTACCTACTGCAAAAGTGTTCAAGAGGTGGGGTCTTTGGGAGGTAACTGGATCATGAGGTCATGATAAACAGATGCATCTATGTGCAGATTTATAATTTAATGTGTTTGAGAGGAAGGACTTTGTTAGAAAACTAGTTCTCTTTCACATCCCAGACACCATGAGTTAGGCAAATTTGCTCAACCATCTGCTCCCTGTCATGAACTTTTGTACTGTTGTGGGCCCAAAGTGATGGGACCATAGACAAACATGGGTCAAAGTGTGTGAAAACATGAACCAAAATAAATCTTTTTTCCTTTTAAGGTATTTTCTCTCAAGTATTTTATTATAGCAGTGGAGAGCTGATTAACATATCTTTCAAAATTCAGTGTAGTTGCTTTATGAACAGTAAAATCTAGAAGTGGAAATGAAAATAAAGGAAGATGTTCAGAAAAATCATTCTAGTATTTCATATGAGAAAAAAACGTTGTATGAGTCAAATATAATTCAAGATATAGAAGGGAATTTTAAAGAGTTCTAATTCTAATGCAGAGGGATTCAAGACTATTGCAACTATAAGAAAATGAAAAATAAAACAGTTTTAAAAAACAATGAAAGACTAAAAGAGAATTCTTGGAAGTAAGATATCAAGTTTTACTATAAAAGGGAAAAGTGACCAGGTAAGTGTATTGAACATAACTGTGACACAAAAATGAAAATCATGAGTTGGGGATGTAGCTCTCTGTAGATAATCACATTGCTAAACTGTAAAAGAGGGAGGGCAAACTCTGTAGAGGAGTCCCCTGTTCCAGAATTCGGTTTAGAGTTAAAAGACTGTATTACATGACCAAGGAATTGCATTTACCTCCATTTTTTCATCTAGTTGCATTGTAGACAAATCATTTTTATTGTTTTGTTTATTTATTATGATTGGCTTAGGTTTTTTTTCCTATTAGATTGAACAAACACAGACTCTTATCTTAATTTATCATTTTTAATGTTTTAAAAATTTTTGTACTTTTAATTTTTAATGGAGATTCATCACCCTCTAAAATCTTTGTTCAGTGAATGTTTATTTTACTTTTAGAAATTCTACTTGTTAGTCAAGTGCAGAAACATCTTTAAATCATCCTGGTGAAATACATAGGTCTACTTAAGGAAACTGAGGGGTAGAATGTGCTTTCATGCATGTTTCTTAATAATATTTCAGTATTCTTTCCATTCCTGTTCCTTTTAGAGGTTTTCAGTTTACTCCCAAGTATTAAGTAGGATTTTGAAAAAACTTTCATTTTGCAAAAGGGGATTTCATATCTGGAGAGATTAGTTACAATTATACATAGATTCTTGTAGCTAGATAGGGACCCCAAACTACCTCAAACTGTCTGAAACATTAGATTTCAAACCTTTTTTTTTTTTTGGTTCAATTTTAAGATGAAGACAGTAAATTATTCTTATGTTTGGAGATCTGTGTACTGGGATTAGAAGATGGCAAAAAGGAAGAAGCGAGACTTCATGATAAATTGTGATTTATTCCCAAGAAACTGCCTAAACTTAACATGGTATTACATGAACTTTTTCATCCTTTTGATAAAATCTCTCTATTGTCTGCAGTAGCTCCACAACTTCTCTCATGCTTGCTCTCTCTCTGGCTTTGTTCTTCTCCCACTTGCTCTTTCCTCATCTCTCACTCTTAAATAGAAACACTCATTCTTACATGTACATAAGCAATTCTTTACATAATATTGATACTGAAACAGTCTGTTTTTTATGAGCATACTCAGGACATGGAAAAAAAATAAAGTTCTTTTCCCTTGGTGTATTTTTCTACTTGGATGAAAATGAGATTGAACCAGTAGACTGTGAAGTTGTAAGTGTTACACACACTTGTCAGCCTGCTAGTCCCCACTATCGTTATTAGCATTATTATTAGTAATAGGACTATTTGATGTTGATGGCTGCTAATACTAATTAATTTCTTAATTTGTCATTGTAGTCAGTCTCTTTTATATTAAGATTTCATAAAATTTTCCAGAGATGTTTGTATTTTAATGTTATAGTTAATTTACAAAGGAAAAGCTTTTACTTGATTGTGCTAATGTGATCAATTTCATTTGGTTTTGGTACTGTGTTGTAGTCTCAGTAGTGATAGATTCTTATAATTCTGCATTCCTGTCTGTTGATGTTTCTTCTGTATTCTTTGTAGTCATTTGGGGAAGTTCAAATGGAAGACCCCAGGTTAAAAGAGGTAATTTTGTCCTTGAACGGTCTAAAGTTGGTTTGGATATTGACAATGTTTGTAGATGAGTCTAGAGCCTTCTAGCCAACTAGAGTTGGTACATAATGTAAAGTGATAAGATTGAATTCAAAGATCAAGAATGCAAAGGAGTCTAATTTGGGCCAGTTGAAAAGAGTAGTACATTGACTAGCTATTTAATTTGAGAATGATAAATTAAAAAATTGTCAGAGACATCAGGCACAATGGGGCGGGGAGAGAAGCATCATATGTTCAGTTTCGACCTCAAAAATCTGGGGCCAAAACATTAGTAAGAGGAAAAAGAAATTCACCAACGATTAAAATTGGATTTGTGTGGAACAATTGCTTTAAAATTTGCAAGGTCTTATCTTATTTTTCCCATAATAGTTTTTATGCAAATATTAAACTTAAATGAAGAAGTGTGCAAAGTATTGCCAATGCATTTTACAAAATGATCGCAACGATATGCACCTCCATTCAGATTTTATGAATATCCAGGGTGCACTTTACTTTGCTAATACATCTCAAGAAACGCCTTTATAGTAGTTGTACAATGGTTTTTCATTTAAGTTTTAATTTGTATTTGTTTGACATCTAATAATTGAGAATCCTTCATATTTTCATTGGCCATTTGGATGCCTTTTTTTGGTAAAAGATGTCTTCAGTTCTTTGTTTTATTTCTAATTGTGTCATCTTTGTGTTTACAGATTTATAAAAGGCCTTTGTACATTCTGGATATAAGTTTGATATTACAAATTGCAAAATGTCTTCCCCCAGTCTCTTATTTGCCTTTTCACTCTGTTAACTTGATCTTCTCATGAATACACTGTCTTACTGTTAATTAGATCTTATTTGTCAATCATTTCTTTTATGCCTATTTAATATTTAACTGACCCCATCCCTTGCCTTTTTTTTCTCCCCGAGTACTGGGGATTGAACCCATGATGCTTTACCACTGAACTATATCTACAACATTTTTAAATTTTTTTTTGTTTGTTTAAATTTGAGACAGGATTTGCTAAATTGCTGAGACTGGTCTCAAACTTTCAAACCTCCTGTGTCAGCCTCCTGAATCATTGGGATTACAGTCATGTACGTGTACCCAATTTACTACCTTTTATTAAAAAAAAAAAAAATCCACTTTTGTCCCCATTCCTCACAAATTTATAAAGATAATCAGTGTTATAATCTAGGATTTTGAAGATATTGAGGATGAAGATTTTGCTTGTATTATTGATTGTATTAAGTAAAAATTGGCTGTAGAGATAAAAAATAGATTTCTATATTTTTGCTTTTATCTTGAGATTCATTCTCTAAACTGTATCTGTCATCTGTGTCCCAGAGAGAGGTTTATGTAAATCAGTCTGGTGAGTCCTGGCTCTGCTACTTCTCTTGGGCTCAGTTAACAGCAAGGAGGTGGGGGAAGTGTGTGTGTGTGTGTGTGTGTGTGTGTGTGTGTGTGTGTGTCTGTGTGTAGTCTCATGTCTCCCTGCCAGGCTGTGTGTTGAAAGCAGCTATATTCATTCATCTAAGGTGTTGGCTCCTGTCAGCAGTCTTCTTTCAGGTGTCTTCTACCAAAGCTTCAGATCTCACTAGTTTCAATAAATATTCCCTCTCCTTGTGAATTTCAACCTATTTGTGGTGTTTCCTTTATTGCAAGCTCCAGGTGATCTTTGTTGGAAGTACATGTATGTTTGTTCTCATTTGTTGGCTGTTCTTACTTTACGAATATTTCTTCATAGTTTTTATTGAGTGGACCATCTCTTTTCTTTTGAGACTTTGATAAATATTGGTAATGAAACGACTTTTCCAAATTAGTCTTTCCAAAAGAAGACATATTTTGATAAAGAAAAAACTGTTTAAATGTTGCTACTTAAGTTTTGTTATCCTATAAGGGAAAACAAAGCCACAGTGATTGGAAGAATGAAATTTAAATGAATTATATTATGCACTAATTTGTAAAGGTGACTCATCTTGATTTCTACATTTCTAGTCTTTTTTTTTTTGTTAATTTAGTCTAAATAGTAATTTCAGTCTTGGTTTTGACAGATCTCACTTCAAGCAGAATTGAATAAATTTTAAAATCCCTTAGTCTCGTAGACCAGTTTAACAATTCTTAGTGTGATAAAGTGTAGGAGTTAAGTGAAAACCTGTTTTTTGAATTAGAGAAAAATCACACAAATATTGTCTATTAAAATGTTTATATAATTATGTTTCCAATTTACCTTATTTAAAATTATTAGATATATCTATTTTTATAAAACACTAAAGTTTCTTTTTGACTAATGTTCAGGTTAAATTGGTGATATAATGGGGTTATTAAAATTTGATCACAGATCAGTTTGGTCATAAATTCAGTCTGAAGTGTTCTTTGACTTCAAGGGAAAATCATGTGGAGAATTATGGTCCTTCTCAGTTGTATAAAGAAGACCTGAAAGTTTTACTAAAATGAAATCTCCTTTGTCAATCAAGTTCAACTACATGGAAGATATAATTTTTTTTTTCTGGGTTTAAAGAAGGTGCCTAGTGACTGTGTGTCACCTTCATGGAAAGGTCAGGAAATCTTTCCTAAGTTTATAACCAGGTTCAGGAGAAGATGGCAAGTGAGGGATAGGTGAGCATGACCACCCTTTCTTGCTATTTCCTTAAATGCCTAGCTGCTATATTTTGGGATAGTTCTTCCAGAACCCCATTATTAGTAGTCAAGAAAGTCAATTTGATTTTGGGATGAATAATGTAAGGTGAAATCAAGTGAGGAAAAAATAGTATTGTCAGTAAATCTGAAGGCCATTTCTAGGAAGTTATATCAACATGCTTCATGTGTAAATTCCAAGAATGGCACACTCTATATGCAAAAAAGTATATCATTATTCAAAAAATTCACAAATACTTTACATAATAGTATATATTTAATTTTTTTTCTTTCTTATCACTTTATTTAGATGAAACACCTAAAAAAACCCAAAGAAACTAATATGTAGATCTATATCTGTTAAAATATATTATGTTTTTTAGATTTAATGAAGAAACCAATTGCAAAGAACAATATACTTTAGACTGTGATGCATTTAAAGATGCTATTTCCTTTGCATAAAAACATAAATTTTATTTTAGCCTTTTATATGACTGGTTATAAATTGCAGCTGATTAAGAGCTCTACATTAAACAGTTCATCTCTTCGTCCTTGTAGAGTAAGCACATTTTATATTGTTTTTTAAACATTCAGATTCCCCGCCATATTTTGTAAAATCCCAGACAGTGGGAACTTCTAGATTTACATTTAAAACTATTGCATCATCTTGCATGAAACAAATATTTATTTTTTCAAAAGTATGTCATTGATATTTGAAAAACAATTAATTTGATTAAAATTTTATTTATTTATTTATTTATTTTTAATTTTATAATGTTGGGGATTGAACCTAAGGACTCACATATACTAAGCAAGTGCTTTATGACTGTGCCACATCCCCAGACCCTGATTAAAATTTTAGTGTAATAATTTTCTTTGACTTTAGTAAATGAGGAGAAAAAAATTCTTTTTGGTTTCAATGGTAGTAGAATGACATTTTTCTTCTTATAAAATTAAGCTCATTCTTAGTTTTGTTTTCTCAGTAATTTCATACTTCATATCTGCTCCTAAGTATTATAGCTGAATTTAAGAAATCAAGTTTACTTATTATCATTTTGCCTGATCCTGTCAATGACAAATGCTAACCATTCAAATTTCCAAAGTTCAGAGATGTTTAGACACTCCATGGTGAAACACATCCACCTACTTCTTTCCATTATGCAGGGATATGGAAAATATGATCTAATCTTTAAATGGAAAACAGACCACATCCCCATGGTTACACAGGTATCATGAACATTGGTGACTTAATGCAGAAATTTCAGACGCACCCAGGGAAAGAGGAGAAGAGTTACCACTACATTACTCCTCTCAGTGCAAATGACGAAATAGGACTCTCATTTCTCAAGGATTCCTTTGTATGTACGCCATCCTGTTCAGTTAAAAGAACATGACTCCATGACACTGGTGTCAGGATTTAAAAGTGTGAAAATCAATGAAACAAGTTGTAGAAAGTGTAAGTTCAACATACTTGTCTTATCAGTGATTTGGACTTCTGTTTGGATACTGTGTAGACAATGATAATGGCAGATTGTTTTGAACTACCCTTTGTGAGGCTAAAAAAATCATTTTCAAGGGACAACATAACTAGAATTCTTTGCGATATTTTTAGAAAATATTGCATGAGGGAAATGAAATACAAAAGACTCCTTCAGACATTAAGGCCTACTCCCTCATACTGAGAAATAAAGCTCCAAGTTGTTTTAATTTCTAAACTTCCTCATTCTGAGAACAGACACTGTCCCCTGCCCCTGTTGAAAACTTCTCTAACACTGTATGTCTAATCTACCTGTGCATATTTCCTGCCTTTTATCCTACTCTGCCTTCTCTTACAAAGCTTTCCTTGACCTTGAGTTTTCTGAAGATGGTGATCTGAAACTAAAAAGTTGATCTTCCTTCAGTGCTGGAGTTGAATAAAGCCTGTTTCTTGCCAGTTTGACTCTAAGTATTTGTGGTCAGGAGGAGCAGGAGCCCAGCCTCTTGCCCCAGCATGTAACACTTCTGTCTGTAATAGAAAGATTACTCCAAAGAAATATCAAGCATTTCACCTTGACCATACTTTATTCAGGTTTATGTAAGCCTTTTTCTCCACTAGGCTTTGACCTTGACCCTCTGATGTGCATACTCAGCTTTAGCAAGAATCCTCAGTCAGTTGAATAAGAATCGGACACTCACCTTGATACCTTTCAGACATTGATCACATTTCCAGTTCTCCACCTCCCTTCAGGTGATGTCTAATCACCCTCTTGTCAAAAACAAGAATACCGTTAGGTCAGTTTAGTAAAATTTCTGCCCAACCTTGATGTTTCCTCTTAGTAATATTCTATTCACAGTTGCATCCTCCTGAGCCTCCTCCTCAACCTACTCCCTGGCTATAACTGTCTACTTGCTTCCTTCAGAACTACTGCCATTTTGTGATAGTTTCCAAGTAAAATCTGTTTTTTTTTGTTTGTTTGTTTTATTTTGTTTAGTTTCTGCTTTAATGCCTGGCTCTGTTTTTTCAAGAACACAGGCAAGGATGATTGTATTCACAACTACTGCAGTAAGGGAGAGAGTTTGAAATCCATTCCCCTGAAAATAAAAGGCGTAGACTTTTATGGTCCTACTGAGATAGGAGTTCTAACCTTGATGACTTTATTTCAAAGTCACAGTCCCCAGGTCCTTGACAAGGGCATTTCTTGCTCATAAAACTGCAAGAAATTTGGAGATAATTTGCATGTCAAAGTGGCATAGAAACAACTTAACATTAGAGTTTCCTAAAGCAAATGTTCTAAGAAAATGGGGTTTAGATCAAGATGAGGTGTTAAGGCCACCTTGGTCTATTGAATCCCTTGGATAATAACTAACCTTAATACATCAGGTATTTTTCACTCATTTTTAGATAATTTAAAGAATTTTCAGACAGAAATTTTCTCAATGATTTTAAAACAAACTCTGCTTTCTACATGTTTAGTGTCAGCAACATCATACGAGCATAAATAAGGTGTTAAAAATTTTTGACGTAGATGGAATTTCAATGAAAAGCAAAATAGAGTCATAATTTGCAACAATGATTAGGTACAGTTTGTTGTGTTAGAAAATTCTGTGTGATTAGTTGTGTGACCTATAGGAAGCTACTTAAGTTTTCTAGAACTCACATTCTCATTTTTCACACCTGATCCCAGAGCAACATATGGAGTTTGGCTATTACATTTATGACAGACAGAGCTAGAGTAAGCCTGGAGTAAATGTTGTTTACATTTTCTGCCCTTCAACTTTCAATTCCTTTATTTAAAAACTCTACCATCTAAAAGTTCTGCATAATGTGATTCCGATAGTTAATGAGACAGTACAAGTTCAGTCAATTTTTCTTTCTCTAATAACAGAACACATTGTTCTATCTATCTTTCTTTCATTATCCCTTCCCCTCTCTCAGGAAAGCATTAAAGCTCAATTATTCAATTGACTTATCATACAGGGAAGAACATATATCATTGGAAAACAAAAGTAAAGAGAATTCATCACCAGTGTTGTTTGCCTAGAAGTGGAGTGACTTCTCAAGTTTTGAGGATTATTCAGAGGTTAATTTCCTTTCAGGCTAAATGTACTGTCTGATGCAATTTACAAAGTTTTTTCCATGGCATAATTCCTAAATTTCTTTCCTTTAACCTGAGACCACACATGTTATCTAACAAGAATGACTTACCAATCCCCCAATGCCATGGAAAAGTTGGAAAGCCAGGACATGGGCTCTTAGTCAGCTCTGGCTGACATAACAAAGTATCACTGACTGTGTGACTTAAACCGAAATTTATTTCATAGTTGTGGAAAATAGAAGTTCAAGATCAAGTTTCCTCCAGGGTTGATTTCTGGTGAAGTTTCTCTTTTTGAAGACATTGAGTCTTAGTTATCTCTCTAGAGAACTTGTCTCCAAGAATTGACACTGGACATCAAGATTGACAAATATAAATTTGCTGGGAGAAAGACACTGTTCAGTCTATAAAAGTTTGACTTTCAATCCAGGCACTATAGACAGGACATTCCAACTGCAATCAGTCCCAGTGTCCACGACTTTCTGGTCATAGTCTCGATGATTCCAGATTAATTCCATTTTTTTCCACTCCCTATTCATTTCTCTCATAGAACAAATGACATTTTAATTGTCCACGACCCCAATAGGCAATCCTTCTAGCAAAAGAATGTGACATTGATATCATCTTTAACATTAGCTAGATCATTTTTTGTCATATCTAGGAATTATATTTTCTGAGTTAATATAATTTAAAGAAGGTAATTTTTAATCATACTTTCTTAATACTCAATTTTCTTGCTTCCTTTTGAAAATAATAATAATTAAATTATTAAAAAGAAACATTCCCCATATACTTCTATAATATTGATTCAAACACAAAATTATAGCTGAAATTTCTGAAGACTTATAAAATGCCAAGGATGTACATCCACAACCTTATAAATGTGATATCAATAATGTTAAATTTTTCATTAACATTCAACATTTCCAGAGCACGTCCTACAGAAGGCATCTCTTGACCTCTGCTGTCCAGCTGGCAATAAAATGGACCTGTCCTCATGAAAGCCTTGTGACTTTCCAGCTATATATGTGGGTGAATGAATATGTATCACACTAAAAAGCATAATTTTTCAAACTATGACAAATATTTTTAACTTAACTGAAGAATTTAAAATTATCATGCTGTTGATCCCTTAAAGTTCTAACAGCATAATGACCTGTGTGTTAGTCCGCTTTTTCTTGCTGTGACCAAATAAATACTTGACAAGAACAATTTAGAGGACATAAGTTTTTTTTTTTTTTTTTTTAATTATTCCTCATGGTTTCAGAGGTTCAGACCACGGTGAGGCAGAAACATCATGGTGGAAGGGGATGGCAGAAACATCATCATGGAAGGGGATAGCAGAAAAATTATGCCTATTTCATGGCAGCCAGGAAGCAGAGTCAGAGAGAAAGAGAGAGAGAGATGAAGGGGCCAAGGAGAAGATAAACCCTCACAGGTCAAGCCCCCAGGGACTTGCCTCTTTCAAGTAGGTCTTATGTTTCAGTAATTTATTCGTCATCAATGGATCAATCTATTGATCAAGTAAGACCCCACATGATGCAATCATTTTCCATAAACCCTAACTCTGAACACGTAGGACTTTGGAGGAAATTCTAGATACAAACTTTAACAACCTAGGAATACAAAGTTCAAGAAAATGAGTCAAGCATGAGGAATAAGTTTTTAAAGAAATTCAGAACTCAGGCAAAGCAATGCATTTCATGCTTTGTTAGTGCTTTGAATATGGTGAAGATGTACTCTAGGATCCTATTGACAAGCAAAATTCCTGTTGTTTGCTACTATAAATCTTATTTCTGCTCTACTAATGAAAGTGCTAGACTTGAATAATATCTTTAATCTCTTCATCTTTGTTTTGTCATTTTCTCTCCTGTTCTATTATTTTCAAGAAGTCAGCATTTTTCCCTACCATTTTATCTTAAAATTATTAACTTATTCTGAAAAAATACTTTCATGTTAAGAAGTCATAACTGAACATTCCTTTTAATTTTCATTAGCTGTCCATTCCAGCACTTTGATTTTCAACAAGCTCTGTGTTTTAAGTTCACCTAGGAAGAAAGGGCATCAGTAAATTCTGGCTTCTTTAGAAGCTTCTTTATGTTCAAACGAATCCTGTGTTCTTTCACCTACCTGAGTTGTATAATCTACCCCACAGGTATATTCGTTAAGGATAGTGACATGCAACATCTATATAATTCAAAATTTATGTTTATCTGATATTGATCCAAAATACCTGAATCAAACCTTTGGAAAACATGAAGATAATTTTTTTTTTCTAAAACTCTATTTTATCAGAATTGTTGAAACACTTGGCTGCCTATTTTTTCTTCTGTCAGTTTGTGTATGCTGCTTCTTTGTCCATCTAGGGAATATTGCAATTGTGAATCACTTTAGTTTCTCTGATGGGGTTTCTTATATTTGCCTGTGCTGTGGTCTCTCTCTTTTTCTGTGTCTTTCATAAGGGTCCAACATATATGTGGAATGAATTCAATATTTTAATCTACATGGTATCCAAATTTGCATTGAAATACTAAAAAGATAATTTCCAGCTTTATTCCAGAATGTGGATGAAATAAGTTTACTTCATGCCCTATTTTCTAAGGATTATTTTCCCTTTTTTGTGGTTCAGACTCTGGTGACAAAGATGAATGTGGGGCTTCCAGTCTGTTTTTACCTCTTCTGTAGGAGCTAGGCTCAGCCTGTTGTACACACAGAACCATTCAAAAGGGTTCTCTAAATTCACAAAATCTTTATGTTCCCTTGATAGAATTTCTGGTTTAGGTAGTAACTTTTATCTTCAGTAATGTACATCATTTTTGTCTGTGAGAATGACTTGACTTCACTTCTTACACATTCAGCAATGCTTTTAAATGTGTTCTACATATTTCAGTAATTATTTTTATTTGTTTACAAAACAGAAGGCTTTCCAGGAGTTATGCATTGTTCCATTGTCAGAAACAGAAATATTAATGTGGACTAAGGAAGTAGCTTAGTGGTAGAGCACTTTCCTAGAGTGTTCCAGGTTCTGGGTTCAATCAGTCTCCAGCACAGAAAGGAATAAAGTGATAAAAGAGCAAACAAATACAAAAATGTGAAGTTTTATTTTTATATAAATCTGTGACACTAAACCAGCATGATGATATACTTAGGTAGAAAAGCACTGTGGAATATACACAGTTCTACGTTTTCATCACACTGAAATTTATTGTTTACCATAAAAAACTGGACATCTGAGAAGGTTATCAGAAATTATTTAGTAAATTTAATTGTGTGACAAACTGTTTTCCATAATGTATATTAAAAATTTCCCTTCTTATTCAATGGGTATCTTCAATACCTACCTAGTTAATATGCATAAACATGAAAAGGCACATTAAGTACACATTATTAATATTTTTATATTATAAAATTTATATGCTTTCTATTTAGAACATATAACAGATTTAAAAATAAGGATTCGATATGTAGAAAATGTAATATTTTTAAATAGTATTTCTGTTATAAACTTAGTATTCATGATTCATAGATTACCTTATAAAATTAATATTTTAGTAAATCCTTGATAACATTTGATATCTCTTCAATGACTAAAGCATGACAATTAAAATCAAATATGTTAATAAATTTCAATTATTTTTTTCATGAATATAAGATTACAGAAATGGTGGGAAATAGAAGAAACGACAAGAACAATAGGTAGATTATGATAATATTGTGGGCTTTTTCCTCCTAAGTTCTGTAGGTAATACCCACAATCTTTGTGAACCCAGAAAACATGTTATGAATGGACTCTCCAAGAAGACTTCCAGGAGGCAAAAGGGAGAGTAGATGAAGTGTATCACACTCTTCTCAGCTATGTATACATTACAGTAAAGACCACAGATTAGAAAAGGATTTAGTGCAGTTTTCATTATTGGCTTATTTACTCTAGAAGTACCATCTTTTTTAACCCAATATCTTAAACTCTGATACACATTATTTCAAAGAGTCCTCACTCAATTTAAAGGTATATATATTTAGTAGCATGGACTTGAATGGTTATTTGATTTTCAAAAATTTATTTGTTTGGAATGATTTTTAGTAAAAAATTTAACAGTGAAGATACATAAATCATGATCTCTGTTTTGTATTTTATTGACCTTAAACCCTAACTGGGATTCTGCTCTAGAAATGAAAGGCAATTCATCTTTCATTTCAAGCCAGTCCACAAGATTGAATTGTGTTAAATGATGTGCTGCACTTTCTCAGATGTTCATTATGGTCCTATATAGATTTTGCAGAGATGAACAAACTCACAGAAAGTTTTTATGTTAGATTCACTGATTGAGCCAAAATTTGAGGTCATCCCTTGAAGTGTGAGATAAAACATAAAAATGAAAAATAACATTTTCCCTAAAATATGCAGTATTTAAAGATCTAAATACTCTAGGCCACAGCTGTGATTTATTTTGCAGAGGAATGGATGGAAGTAAATCGTGTGTTAAAATTGTCTCTCTTAATGGACATTATAGAATATAATGCTAGATTTTGCTACAAATTTTGTTTAAGACACATTAGACTTGTAAGAAATTCTGCAGTTCTTACTTCATTTCCATACTATACTAAGTATGTGTGCTCTCTGGCTATCAGATTCTTTACAAAGGCAAGATGATTAGAACACACACAGTATATGACAACATGCTTGAAATTATGATTTTTTTTTTCATTACTAAGAGCTGTCATTAATTTTTAAAAATATTTACCCAATAGAAAAACTATCATATCTAAGGATGGCTAACTTATGTGTATGAATACTAAGTAAATTAAATTTTAGGAATATATAAAAGAATGCCTATATTGATAAAAATATCAATGCTACAGCATTTTTAAATTGTTGAAATCTTTGTCAGAGCTGGTGTTTAATTTAAGAGATCCTGTGGTGAAGCATTTGTTGAATGCCCCATACTTGATAATTGCACAATATGTCGTGTAAGGAAGAATACTTGAGATGTTAGTGTTGAGAAATTAATTATGTTCTGGAAATAAAAGCAGGAATAATTAAATTTATGAGCAATAGCCCATATCAAAAAAAAATCTACCTTAAATATCATCCAATTATTTTTCTTAGGTGAAGAAATTTTTTTTAAAGTCTTAATTTGGGTCATTTAACTGCTAAAAGTTGCTGTAGACTATCATGAACTTCATTGTTTCCTTTAATTCCTTTAATTCTGCTTTTTCTATTTGTTTGAAGGTATTAGCTTATGAATCTTAAGAACCAAATAGTTACTGTTTAACTCTTTAGAGTGCATTTAAATGCTTATTTTAAAAGCAAAATATAAACAACAGTAATAGCTGAAATCTCAGTAGAGGATTCCCTAGATTTGATAAGAAAGAGGATTGTGGAGAAAATAAGAGCTCTTCAATGCTGAACACAGCAGGAGAATTCATGATCATAACCAATCAGAAGATGGAAAAATACGAGAGTGAAAAATCTGCATAGCTCTGTATTTCTCCAACCTAATTGTGTAACTTGAGTTCTCTACACTAATGTTAAAACTTTCATGTAAGACCTTCACTTAATTGAATTGAAATATTTCATTTTTTAAAATCATGCTGCAGAGGAACACCATTTGTAACACCATTTGTAACAAGTTAAAACTTATTGTAGTGAAGCCCTTTTTGCTCATATAACTTAAAAATCACAAAATAAAAACAAAGCTGAGTCCATTAACTAATTTTGTATCTGGGTTTCAGCCATATACTTAAATAACATTGCCATCTGTTCTGGCCCACAAGAGTTGCTTGAGTTAAGTAATGGCAATCCAGCTTGTTAACACATACTTTAAATCTTCCTTAGATAGGCCCTAACCTGCTTTGCCCATTTATCACTAAATTAGATTGACTCACATTATATGTTGTTTCCACTGTTGTTTGTGACTATTCCTGTAGTCCTATGAACTTTTAATTTAAAATATCACCTGCTAACCTAAATAATATGACAGCAATACATAACATATGCCATATATATTCATGTATATTTATATATATATGTATATACATAACATGTATATGCATTGTATATAAATACACACATTTATATATACATGCATATTATACATAAATACATATATAGAGGTATATATATATATGACAGTAGAAAACTTGAAATAAGAAAAGTCAAGTCAGGTTCTGCTTAAATACTACACAATAAAATGAAAGTAATTCAACCTAGATAATCACTGCATTTCCTTGGATGTCTAAAGTGGTCTTCCTGAGGGATCATATTCACCACTTCTCCCCTCATTTCCTATCTTGGTGTTGCCTGTAGCAGAGAGAGGACAGGAGGTGATAGTCACTATGGCATAGGAGCAGACAGGCTGCAAACTGCTTTTGCCTTATGGCTTCTGTACTGTCAGGCAAACTGTCTCCGGTGTAATAAATATGTAGATAGACTAATTGGATCATAAACGGATGGCAAAGTTCTCTTTTTACTGTGCTGAGAGGCAACATCTTATACCAGACCTCCACAGAAAAACTATGAATATAAAATGAGGAATAAATACCAATTATTGTGTCTGTATTAGTGGTAATTCAAATTTGAAAGTCCTTAAGATATTCATTCTGATTTTGGAGGAATTCATATAAATCAAGTTCACAAATCCAGCAAGGAACTTAGTAAGAATTATCATTTTTTCACTGTTGCTGCTAACAACCCTGATTATTAATGATATTGGGGAGTCCTATAGCGTTGAAAAAATTAAAACCACATACATTTGGAAATTGTGAGAAAAAGGCCATTTAATCAAAATTGTGCTAAAATTATGGTGTTTATTTCTAAAATTATCTACATTTGTGAAATTTTTAAAAATATTTTTAGTTATAGATGAACACCTTAGCTTTACTTTACTTATTTATTATTTTTATGTGGTGCAGATGATCGAAGCCTGGGCCTTACCCATTCTACGCAGATGCCCACTAAGCTATGAGCCAGGCCAACTGTGAAAACTTTAACCAACAGCATCAAATATAATATAGTAATTTATTCACATTTTGATGACAGGCTATAATGTCCTTTTTTAGGTTCAAGTGATTACTTAAGTTTTAAACAGTTTAAAAGTAAAACAATTACATCTAGTAATTGAGGTCTTATTTTGGGCTTTTCTGATTATACTATAATTTTAAGGTATAATATTTAATGAATAACTATTAAATAAGAGTGCTTAAAGAATTAAGAAGTTTGAATAAATAAAAAAAGTAGCTAAAGAAGTTTTGACTAACTTATTAGGTAAAGACTCAAAAATGCGTAGTTTGGTTTACAGGTAAGTCTTTGCTCTTTAAAAGACAACATTTTTCATCATGGTGTGCACTTCCTGTAAAATTTCAGTCATATATGTTTCCGTTAACATAGTTCACATTATTTACTTTTATTGGTTTATTGTAAAATGCACACTTATTTCAGTGCTTCTGACTTTTGATTCTATTAAATAAAATTTAGTAAAGTCCATTTTTTGGACTGAGATCTTGTCATTTAAGCTACATGTCACATGACCAAATAGAAACTTTAAGGAAGCAAGCAGATCACCAAATAAGAGAGGTTTTCCTGAAGAAAAATGCACAACGATCAATTGGAAAGCTCTCAGTCAATCTGAAACTTCATCATAAGGAAGTCGCCTCTGCTTTATCCCTTCCAAGAAAAGTAATCTGAAGTAACCTAGTGTGAATTAAATTGGTGGTTTTTACTGCTGGGTTTCCTTGGTGTCATCTTACCAAAATCAACCCTTATGGGTGCCCAGGGAGCTCTCATTCTATTTTAGAGAATGAAATGCTGCCCAATTCTAGAACTGCTCCTGAAAATCAATTAGAATCTTAAACTAAATTTGCTATGCTTTTGTTTTTCTACCAATACATTATAAAACACAGCAATTATAACCTGGTTCAACATTTTTAAAATCATAAATGAAGTAATTGTTTGATTATTTTCAGTTTACTTCCCCAAATGAAGAGTGTATTTCTCCTCCCTCCTCCTTCTAATCCTTCTTCTTGTTTTTTTTCTTTTTCTCCATCAATCGAAATACATAATTTGCAGAATACTTAACATTCTGGTTGCAAAGAAAATCGTATTTTCACTATATAAAACGAAGGAGAGCAGTCTAAATAAAAATATCCTTGTAGATGCACTTAGCCATATATTGTATCTCCCAAAGTGCATTCTGGAATGTTTTAATCTTATTTGGGTTGCCTCCACTCCTGGTAGAATAAAATCACCAGGCTCCTTAGGAGAAATCAGCAATGTCGTCAGGGCTCTTGTCCTGCAGTGGGAGAAGCTAACATGAGCAGGCTGCCATTATGTCCAACAAAGTCATCGTACGCTCCACAGTTATTTGTTCTTCAGGTATTCCTACTTATATTTAGCACTTCTTTTGACTATTTGATAATAAGTATTAGTTAATGTGAACAAATTAAGTTGCTGTCATGCCTAATGAATTACTTTGATTAAAAAATATACACAAACAAAAGCCTCACCAGCATGTTAATCATTCATAGCCCACCTTGGAGTGTGAACAGATGTTTTAATTAAAATTGACTGTGAGATATATTACCCAATGGTGCAGTTCCAATAAATAACCATTGAAACAATAATTGCAATACAAATATTTACTTGACCACTACTGCTTTTGTTTGTTTGTTGCAACAGAATTACATTTCTTTCCATGTCATTCTGTATGAACTTTGGAGGGAAAAATAGACGTTATTTTTCTTCTTCTCTTAACAATACACTTACCTATTCATCTGCTTCTATGAAACTGATGTCTGCTTTATCACGCATTCGTTTTCGTAGTCAACAAATGCTTCGTAATCTTCTTGAGGTGAGTGGAAAGACAAAAAGAGACCAGTAAAAGCAATCATATTTCAGAAAATATGATAAAAGAAATAGTCCATCCTTGCTATTCATTTCCACCTAGATTTTTATTGCACTGAAACTGGATTTCAGGTCACTCAAGTGCTTTATTAGGGAGAAAGAGAGAGACAGAGAAAGATAAAGAATATTTTCATAAAGCAAATCTTTTTAAAGTATGTATCAAGTGATACATACTTCAGAGAACTTTAATCAAAAAATATAGTATTGTGATTTTTTTCTATGTGAATAAAAATGAACAATAAGATTTATTTGAATTTTATAATTACATAATTTTAAACAATTTACAATTAAGTTTTTGTCACATTATCCAGAATCGGTGTAATTCAGGAGATAATTTATAGTAGAAGAAATTTTTGCTTACTTTGCAAGAAAATTTATATGCACTATACATTTTCCTAATTTACTTTGTACCCCTCTTTAATTTTGACTAAGTATGTATGGATTTTATATCCATACTTACGTGGCTTTTCTTTTATTTGCTCCTAAACCCTCATCTTTTTGGTACAATTAATTATTTTTATATAGCTTTCTATATAAAACACGTTTTGGAAAATTTTAGAAATTGTTTGAAATGTTCATATGTAAAAGAAACCCAGAATACTTAAAAAAAAAACTTTTAGGGATTGGCAGAATTCTTGAAAATTTTACAGGATATATAATACCTTGAGCAAGACCTACTTTATAACATTATAAGTGTTTCTAACATAAAATGGGAATACTATTCATATGACTCTTTCATTTTCATTATTTCATGTTGCATTAATCAAAATTATATTGCATTTTTCATTTATTATGAAATACACTTTTGAATAATCACATTATATCCTGTGAGTTCTAATCTCTACATCACTGTAGTGAACATTTTAAGAATGTCAAAATAACTTAGATCTTTATGGCTAGCAGTGACTTTGTTATAGGTTAGAAAAATACACTAGGAGACCTGGAACAGTGACTCTCACCTGTAATCCCAGCTGTGCAAGGTAGAGGCAGGACACCAAGTTTTCAGGCAGCCTGGACAACCTTGGAAAAGGGCTAAGATGTAGCTTAGTGGGAGAGCATCCCTTGGTTCCATCCCTGGTAATGAGAGAGAGAAGGGAAGGGAAAGGAAAGGAAGGGAAGGGAACGGAAGGGAAGGGAAGGGAGAAGAAGAGAAGAAGAGGGAAAGGACAGGAGAGGAGAGGAGAGAGAAGAGAAGAGAAGAGAAGAGAAGAGAAGAGGAGAGGAGGGATCCAGGGAGAGAGGGAAGGATGAAGGGAGAGAGAAGGCAGGAAATACAGGAAGAAAGGAAGGAGTGAATATTAATTTTGCTTATTTGGAAAGATGAAAGCATAGCACATATTTATCAAGTGCATGTTTCACTATCACATTCTTAAAACCAGAGTAGTCTCAGATTGAGACTTATAGGGAATTTATGTAAAGAAAGTTGATTTCATAATATTTCTGTGACCACTTGGAAGTCCTTTAATGGGAGTAGATTTGAGCAATAGATAAAAATTATGCGATAATGAAGTTGCTGTCCAAATTTTAGCCCATTCTGTGGCAGCCCTGGAGCCAGGATGTCACATCATCTCACCCTGGGGTGAATGGTAAGGTTTTATATCACATTATCTCTGCCTCATCAAATTATAGGTCTGAATTGCCCTGGGAAGCTCAACATGGATAAAGCAGTTCACTGCAGCTAATGATACGTCCAGGAGTCACACACAGCTGACATGTCACAGCCACCATCACTTGCAGCAGCTGGGGGACCCAGTGTCAGTTAACTGCCCTTGGCCTGAATAACATCATGTTGTCCATCCCACAACAAAGGCCTGTTAATCATACAGCCTTGTTTGCGTGTTTGTTTTTAGCTTCCTGCTATGCTCTGTCTGCATTGTCCTTGGATTATGTCTTTTCATGTTCATGATAACAGGTTCACTTCCATGCACTGTGTCAGCAAGTCAAACAGAAAGTGTAGGTAGACAAGTACTCTCACCATTTTTTGTACAACAATGTTTCCTCTTCTCTACCTGTAAGGGATTTTGAGGAGGTGATGGCTCATGAATGGGCCTATAGCCAACAAAAATTACTTAGACTGCCTTTTATAAAGAAGGCAAGAAAAAAGGGTGTTGTATAGGCATTTATATTCATTTAATTCTTTCTATCACTATTTCAGGTATTTATTTTATTTGCAGGTATGGTTGTTCATAAAGAGATGAAATATAGAAAATGACAACAACTTAAATCTTTTTAGGAAATCTGAGTGTGTATATAATACAAATATTTATTTTTTATCCAGCTCACATTTTACCTAAACATTTAATCATATGACTCTTCTGTTCTTATATCCACAATTCCCACAAGATTCTTGTTAAAGTTGGATGTCTTCAATGTCTTTGATACTATTGCAGCATGCTATTTCTATAAACTGGGCCAGAAAATTAATAAGGTTGGGGTCTTTCCAAAGGAGCTGGCTCTTTTATGAATATATAGACAGCTCATAGAGTTCCTCAAAATGATCAAGCATTTGAAATTGTTTCTCAGCCAAGATGTGAATGAGTGGTGATAATTCATGGCCTTTCGGGTTTTATAGCACATTATATAGAATACTTTTAGACAGAGAAACTGGTGACTTGTGCCTAGCCTGACGATATTGCTTCCATGGTTAAATGTGTTTTGTTTTGTTTTTTTTCAACTAACATAATTTATATTATGTCTGTAATTTATATTTTACTTTGGGGATCACATCAACTGTTGCCTTAGGCTTTAATGCCACAACTTGGTTTAATCTATTTTCAAATATTTTTAGATTCCATAAAGAGATATTTCATGGGTAAATTTTGAGAAGCATGTGAGCATAAAACTTATGGAGAATCAGAGTTTTTCTTTTTTTTCTCTTAGGAATTTATGTATCATTTGTTGAGATATTATAATTTAATTTTTAAATCTCTACTACCTTGTAAAGTCCATGAAACATTATATAATTTAACCATTTTAGTAATTCTTAATGTTAAGTACCAACAGGTACTACCATAGTGAACATGCTTATCATATTTAAAGTAGAAACTGCATTAATTAATGTAAGCATGAATGTTTTTCATAAAATATAAGTTTCGGTACTAAAGGCTGGCTTCCACACATTTTTCTTAAGTCATTACAAATATGACTTCTTAAATTTTGTTATAATAGATTTTGTTTTTTTTATAAAGGTCATAAATATAAATCTCCTGAGACATGTGACATAGTATTACTAATAACCGATTATTTTCTTAGAAAGATAAATTTATAACATCTCTAATTTTAAAATTATATTGTTTACAGAGTCAGAGTGAAACTATAGAAGTTTTCAAGTTCATATAACTACAAAAATAATAATCAGAATACAAATAAGTAAATACATAAGTCATAATTTGACTTGCAAACATTATATGTGTGTGTGTATATGAATGTGTGTGTGTGTCATATAATTATAAAAAAATGTTTGTGAAAAGGAGTTGTGCAAGTTTGAAAGTTGGTAATTTATTTTCTGAAAGGATGAATTTGCTTAGAGGTTAAACAGGATTCCCATATCTTTCTGTTTATACCATTTTATTTTCATTGTTTACCTGCTACTATATTGCTCACCAGAAAAAGTGAGCCATTTTGACCAAGAAGCTCCAACAATTATGTTAATAGCTTAGTTCTAGTAACCCTGTGATAACAACACTATTCCTAGTTTTGAATCCTGCAGGTGTTTACTGCTTCTCCACATAGAGCCAGATCCCATGTCTTTCATTAGGCATTCCAACTTCCAGTTCAAACTGTGATAACCTCAAGTCCTATTCACCCACATCCTCCAGATTAGGTTTAATGAAAATATGGAAGTCAGTCAAGAGATACAATGTATTAGTAACATTTTTAGTGTGAATGTCAGAAAATTGGCTCTAAATCCAAAGATTACTTATGGATTTTTACATAAAGAAAGAATATATATCTTCTTCCTCAAGAGAAAATCCTTTCAAATTAATAAGTTATTCACCCTGCTTTAGTTTGCTCTTCAAATTTGACTTTGTGTGTGTGTAGGAAAGGATTGAAATATGCAATGTATTAAATCCCATATCTTGGGATTTTGAACATTAGTACTTTATGTGTTATCTGGAGGAAAATAAGTCTTGGTCAGAAAGATAAAAAAGCCTCTCGATTGATGAAGAAGTTTTTTTTTTCCTCATTAATTCAAGAAATAAAGAAAAAAAATGGTTTGCTAAAGGAATTCTGTGTGTTATCTTTTAAGTCCTGTGATCTGACATTTAGAATACCTACATTTTCTGTCACGATTTGCTATGTAAACCATCCCATAGGACAAAACTTCTTTTCTAGTTACAAATAAACACATTTTTGTTAAGATCTTTAAATGCCCTAAAGCATTTTTAAAGTTTTATAACTGTGAAAAAAGAATATTTCTGTGGTTTAGATATTTTGATCTTGGTTTGTTTGGTTATAAAGACTGGAATCTATTTTTTCACTGATGCATTATAGTTACACTTAATAGATGGTAGAGACTAATTTTAATATATAGTGAGCACTTGGGATCTGACCTCATTTTTCTGCCTTTATACATTGATGATAGATGATAGAAGATAAACTGATAAATAGATTCTATTAATATAGATTTTCAACTGAATGCCATGGAATTTATTTTGATGTCGACTGCAGATATTAACTTTAGTTCCTTAAAAGCAGACCCAGTTCACTTTTGTCTTTTGCTCTCTCTTGATCACACAGGAGAGTGCCTGGCACATCATTAACTGTAATTGAGTTAGATTAAGATCATATTGCGTTATTGTCTCTTTTCAGAAATAATTATCACACGTTAGGAGGCAGTGACATCAAAATAAACAAGTATGTATAAACAAGATATGGTTTGAAAATTCATTCCACGTTTCTCGTACTTAACATTGAATTTGTACAAATTATTCCCATGTTAACTTGCACTTTGACCCTTTTAGTCAGAGTGATGGTAAATATCATCTTAGAGGCAAAAGAGTTCCTTTTCCATAGTTTCATAAATTCACAGATTTATTATTTTAATTTTATTTATTTGTTGATATATAAACATACAATGTGTGGGGTACTGTAGAATATTTGACGCAAGTGTATGTTGTGCAGTGTTTGCTTCAGTTTATACATATCTACCACCTCAGTCATTTAATTCAAATCCTTCCTTCTATCTAACTCTCTGGAATGTAGAAGACATTGCTGTTATATTTAGTTGCCCTACTATTCAAAAACACATCCGAATTCTTGCTACTGTCTGACTGGAACTCAGTGTCCTTGAATGAGCCTCCCCATTAAAGGTCCCCAAAACTCTTCTGAGGCTTTGATATTATCTGTTCTCCTAAATAAGTCAATTTAGAAAAGACTTGGAGAGGTTTTTACTTTCAATATTAAGGTAATTTTGCATTTTATCTTAGTATCTCTTTGCCAAATACTGAATGACTACTTGTTAGATGTAAGTTTGAAAATGTCAAAGAGGAAATATATAAAGTGATTTGAGAGAGTAGTAGACTACATTGGGAGTATTGATTTATAAAACAAAAAAAAAGTGAAGACCCAAAGTAGCGTAAGTAAACAACTCAACATTTACACAGGCATGGGATTGCTGCAAGCTGCTAATGATCAAAATTAAATACAAATTATTGATAAGGAAGACTGGCTATTTCTGAGTCAAAAAAACACATGTTCAAGTTGCTTTCAATAAAATTTATTTAGGCCAAGACACTTAGTCTGTAAAGAGATCAGAGATAAGATATTAGAAATACCTTTGGTAATGATTCTTTTCATTTTCAGTTATCAAAGTTACTCAGAAGTGTCAGTATGTTTTGACTATTGTTTTAAAGTACAAATGTCTAACGGCACCGTTACATAAAACACACCTTAGTGCTGACCAATTTTTAGCACACGATTATACTTTATTATCATATTTTTCTAAAACAGAGCTGGAAATAAGTTTCTAAGTAAAAGAATAAAATATGCATTGAAGAAAAATTTAATTCGATAACCTAAGGAAACTTGAAAATAGGAGCTCCTTTGTCTTCATTTCTACCACAAGTTCATTCACAGTTGCATGACCAGTGAAGCAGAGGAGTCCCTAATTCCCCATTTAATCAGATATCCTAGAGCTGAGACACTGAAAAAAACAAAACCCAACATCACAAAACTCTGATTTACTCTACCTTACAAAGAAAAAAAATCAATTTTACATTCGCTGTTGTCCAATGGATCCCTGGCCTGTGCTAATTTGCAAGATACCAATCTGCATTTTTAATTTCACTACTTAAATACAAAGAAACCTGCAGAAAACCAACTTCTCTTTTGGACTCACTAGAGGCTGAGTCCAAATTCAGAATGATTAGTATAGCAACATAAAATCAGGAACAACTGTTGGTGTTATCTATGATCCCAACTTCAAAGAAATGAGGCCTGTGGGGCTTTTCAGGAACATTCTGATAAGGATAATTTGGCCTGAGGGTACTTCAGAGACAGACGCACAAGGAATATTTTTTGTGTGGGGGATTGAACCCAGCTTCAGTCTACCTCCGAGCTACATCTCCAGATAGTTTTACTATTTACTTCCTTTCAGGGCATCAGTGAATTGCAGAGACTGCCCTCTACTTTAGAATCCTCCTACTTCAGCCTCCAAAGTCACTGGGATGACAGGAATGCACCACCCCACTGGAGAAATATTATCGTTTTTATCAGTTGAACAACTAAGTCTAAAAATGGTTAATTATTTCCCATATTTCACTCCATATAAAGCCTCTAACTGACCTCCATAATAAAAACAAAACATATTTTCAGCTACATTACCATCTCCCAAACTCCCTGTAGTCTTGTAGTGAAAACATAAAATGATTCAGCTCTTTCACAATTAAGTCCCCAGTCATCAGAGCATTTTATAATGAATTATTGTGAAAGTCATTTGTATTAACTATATGGTGTCATTATTCCATATAAATGTCTTGTCAGAAAATATGAAACTCGGTCTTTCAAGTGCTGAATTCCTTTTATATCCTAAGACTAAAACTCTTTCAGTCTTTCCAAATGAAAGATCTATGCTTATCTGGGCCACTTATATTTACGTCTTTCATAAAGATTTCAAATATAATTATTTTAAACCACTACAAATTCTGCCACAATTACTACTTTCTTAAATTAATAAATAATAAACTAACAAAATTTCTCTTTGGCATTGTTAGAAGCAAAAACCAATATTGTTGTGCTATAATGAAATGTACCACAAAAATCATAGGTTGTTTTCAGTCTCTGCAAGCAGAAATATGGATAAAAGTAAGACACAAACATAGGCAAAATGTAAATACGTGTAAAATGGCATTGCTTCAGGAAGATTGTCCTCAGCAGTGGACATGGTCATGTGTGCGCACCCATTTATTCAAATACATGTGGTTTCTGTTTTTTCTTTTTTCACTTTTTAAAATTTGCTCTTTTTAGATATACATGATAGTAGAGTGTATTCTCACATATTATATGTAAATGTTGTATATCTTATTCTGATTAGGATCCCTTTGTTAGGGTTTTACATAATGTGGAACTAAAATGGTTGTGTATTCATATATAAATGGAAGAACATTTTGCCCTATTCATTCTACTCTCTTGCCCATTCCCATCTCCCTTCCCTTCCCTTCATTTCCATTTGCCTAATCAAATGAAATTCTATTCTTCCCTGTTCCCACCCTTATTGTGTGTTAGCATTCACATGTCAGAGAGAATATTCAGCCTTTGGTGTTGGGGGATTGGCTCATTTCACTTAGCCTAATAGTCTCGAGTCTCATCCCTTTATTGGTAAATGTCATAATTTCATTCTTCTTTATGGCTAAGTAATATTCCATTGTGCATATATACCACAGTTTATTTATCTGTTTTTCTGTTGAGGGGCATGTAAGTTGGTTCCATAGCTTAACTATTGTTAATTGAGCTGCTATAAACAGTGATAGGACTGCATCACTGTAGTATGCTAATTTTAAGTCCTTTGGGTATATACCAAAGGAGGAGTGGGATAACTTGGTCAAATGGTAGTTACATTCCAAGTTTTATGAGGAATCGCTATGCTGCTTTCAGAGTGATTGTACTACTTTTCAGTCCCACCAGCAACATATGAGTGTATCCTTTTCCCCATATTCTCACCAACATTTATTTTGTTATTTGTATTCTCCGTAATTGTCATTCCAACTAGAGTGAGATGGAATCTCAGTATAGTTTTAATTTGCATTCCTCTAATTGCTAGAGACATTGAACATATTTTTCATATATTTGTTAACCATTTGCATTTCTTCTTCTGTGAATTGCCTGGGTTTTTTTGTTGCTGTTGTTTTGTTTTGTTTTGTTTTGTTTGTTTGTTTGTTTCTTCTCAAGGTTAGAGATTGGGAAATGAAGAATATCCTGACCAGTGGCATGCAAATGCGTGTTCCTCCTCCAGTACTAGGAAAATATTTTTTTCCATTACAATCGGGTCAGTTACCTTTTTAACACTGGAATATGAAGCTATTATTTCTCAGAGATTTGTGGATAACAGATGCATTGGACACCTTTCCCACTGCTGTTTGAATTCTTTTAACTTGCTTGTCTTTGTATTCCTCAACCCCTCTGCTCCACTCAGGTGACTGTGACAGCCTACCAAGTCCAGCAGACATGTGAGCTACTGTGGGCTGAAACTGAGCAACCATCTCAGGGACCAAAATCCTCTAACGTCTCCCAGGCTGAAATAGAGAAGACATGTAGCAAGGAATGGGGTTTGCTTCCAGTCTATTGTCAAATAGGCCAGTGGATATGATTCCATCATCGCAGAGTGATAATTCTCTCTTGGGATAAACTGGGGCTTAGAAGGAAGAGGCAAATCTCTTTTTTTCTTCTACATGTAAAATTCTTTCCATACACGATTCCTCCATATATCTGTGTCTTATCCCATTTTGTGTTGCTGTTACAGAATACCTGGAAAACTTATAATGAAATTTAATTGGCTCCCAGTTCTAGAGCTAAGTCCAAAAGCATGGCACTGGCCTCAAGTGAGGGTCTTTATCCTGCATTGTCCCAGAATGAAGAGAGAATGGCAAGAGAGATTGGAAGTAAGTTAAAAAGAGGAGAAGAAAGTCCCTTTTATAGAAATCCTAGTCACAATGACTAACCCACTCCAGTGATAAAACATTACATACAAATAGAATTTATGACAATCCCTCTAGTAGGAAAGAAACTTCATGAACAAGTCAGGGTCTTTTTGGCCCACCACCATCACTGTTGCATTATGAGTTAATTTTCCTGTGCAGGAACTTTGGGGTACACACTCAAACTATAGCACCCTGTGAGCACCACAAGGTTCTATCTCAAAATAGAAAAAAAAAAAAAAAGGAATAGACAACAGTCATATATTTATTCACAAATAATTAATAAGCACCTGAATATTCCAGACACTATGGCCCATATCACAGCACAGAAATGTAAGAGTTGGTACCAACTCCAGTGGTCTTGTATCAGAGACTTTTATGCACTTTTCTCAATGCAAGAACAATGGCATCAAATTTTGCCTGGATTTTGTTTTGTACATAATCAGATTCAAATTAGCCTTTTAATAATGGAGTATATATATGAAAAGGATACTTTGCAGATGTTGTCTTGAACCTGCTCAAACACATATAAGGAAGGTTTGAACTTTTTAGTTTAGGAATTTCAGGTACTTAAAACTTAGAAAAGTTATTACTTGTCACAGGTAACAATGATGGAAAAAAACAAACACACATCTTTTCTGACCAAGAACTCACTCAACCTATTTCTATAGACAACTGTTTTCTTTCTTCCTTCCTTTTTTTTTTTTTTTTTTTTTTAACCCTACTCAGGATGTTCCCACTTAGAACTAGTCCTTAACTGTCAGTTCTTAGAACATTGCAATCCTTTAGCTGTGGATGAATATAACTCAAGTCAAGTAAAGAACACACTTCACCTCTGAAAGTAGACATATCTGAGGTCAAATTCTGGTGATATAATCTTGGGGAAATTTCTAGCTTTTACAAATTTAGGTCCATGAAACTCAAAAATTATAATACCTACTTCATAAAAGTCTTTTACTTATTAAATTCTGCAAACATTTACTAACTCCTTCCTATGTCCCACTATGCTTCCTGACACAGGGCATGGAGAATTAACAAAGCATTTTAAGTTCCTGATCTTATAGAGCTTATACAATCAAGTAATCAATAGATAATAACAAGCTTGTAAAATTTTAATAGGATTTTGGCAAATATTGAGGATATAAAATCAATAGAAGTAGAGGAAAGGACTCTGGGAGTTAAGGACTTGAAGAAGAGTACAATATGAACATCAGTGTGAAAGAGCAATTCAGGGAAGTGGGACATCACAATACCAAATTTCTGGGGAAAGATACATAAGCACACAGGTTTTATAGCTGAAGCAGAATAAAGAAGAAAGAAAATAAGTCCATGTAAGTTTGTCAGGGACTTAACCATTGAGACTAATAGTAGGTCTGTTTTTTAGTAAGGAATTCTCTGGAAGATCTTGGACAGAGGAGTGTAACACCCTGATACCCTTAAAGAATCACTCTGGCTCCTACTCCGGGAATAGATTATGGTGGGGAAGAGCTGAAAGACACCCTGCTGATACTCAACTACAACCACTGTGACTTCACTGACTCAGCTCAGGGATCTCAAGTGGATTAGGTGACCCATTTACATACTTATCTGTTCATTTTAATCATTGTGTTCTTTTTCAACTTCTGTGTTTCTCCCCTTTGACTTCAATATGTACTATTTTTCATGGCTTTGATTGTTTCTAAATTTTTCTATAAGTTCACTGCTATGGACTATTGATTTCTCAAATTATGTTGGCCACAGAATTCCATTATGATTTTCAGAGGAAATAAAGTCTTTTGGTGCTGTAGAAAATATTTTATTTTCCTGGAAATAAACCCATCATTTCCACAATGTTCTAACTCCCATTTATAAAATAAAAGCAAAAATTTTAATTTTTTTCTCTTTATTCACATGTACTAGAGACTGTTCTTAGTACCTACTGATGATCTCAAGAGAATAATATTCAGTATTTTCTATTATTACCTATTTTGTGGGTTGTTTTGTAAGTGGTCTACATACTTTTTTTTTCTCCTCATCTCCTAAATGTTTATTGAAAATTTTGAAATATATGCACCATTAACAAAATAGCTGATGTAGTCAGTATAATGTGCTTCTAATTCCTTTTTACATTTATTTTGTAATTCAGTATGATTGGCCATGGTACTCAGACATGAAAAGGTTTTGTATTTACCCTCAGGGAATGTAGAGCTGTGTGGTAAAACATACAAGCAGGCAGGAAATAAATTGTGTTAATCACTAAATGGCACACATACACAAGAAATTCAGACTCCATGGGAAAGTCAATCTCCATCTGCATCAGGGCCACAGGGGGTTGTGATGGCGGCACCTGAGCTGTTTTCAAAAGGAAATTAGACTAGAGATGAGATGGAAGAGGAGATAAAATGGAGATTTGGTTGAAAGAAGAAACATGCTGAGGAACTACTGACTCCATGGTTTTGTTTTGAAAGACCATTGAGGAGGAAAGAGGAATTGAATGGAAACACACAGTCTGTGGTCAGCGACGGTGTTCTTTATGACATGCCATATTTCTAGATCTTATTTTTTATGTGAATGGTGAGAACATTTTGGTATATTTGAAGGTGATATCCCTTGGGCAACGGTATGCAGAAAAGAATGCAGGATCACAAGACTAGATACTTTTAAAGTCAGTCTGAGCATTTGGTCCACCTTAGAACTTAAGAATATGAAACTCTGGTTTTGGCTGAGATTTTCCAAGCTTGGTCTAGAACTGCTGCTAAGACATCTCTTTACCCATGTTCTATTGAACCAGTGGAACCTTACTAGTGGTTCATATGATATCAGTGGACAAATAATGGACACATTTACATATTTGTGTAGGAGTATACAGGTAATCATGTGCTTTGGACAAGGAGGACATTACAGAGACTCATGGAAAAGTATCTTCCTGAATTTTACTGGATAGTAGTGAAAAAGATGTCAAAGAATGAAATATCAAAGCTATTTAAGAAGACATGACACAAATTACTTGATGTCAAAAATATACAGAAAGATGTATCAAAATGGTTTCTAAATTTTTTATTATCATGACTAGCTGAGTAATATTACTCAACATGAAGAAGGCAGACAAGAGGAAAAAAGGTTTCAAGAGTGATAACAAATGCTTCGTATTTGGACACTGTGGAGCTGAAGTAAATTTCTCCCATCCCTTTGAGTCATGACTTCTTTTCCTCCTTGTCTCATCTAAGATTTCATTTATTCCAAAAACCACCCCTTGATTTGTAAAGACTGTTCTCACGAAGCTCACATAGTATCCTCTAATTCCTCTTTCAGAGTACTTCCAAATATTATTGTGATTACATTTTTAGTATCGGCAATTCCTTGTACACTGAGGTTTTATCAGGAGAAAGGGACATTTGTATCTATCTTGTTTATAACCTTATGATTGCTGCAGAACTTAATAAACACTAAAAATTTTTAATAAATGTCCATGTGAAGATGTCCAGTAAAATTCTTATAGTCAAGTCATTATCATTTTAAGTACCTTGGTCATAAATGAGTAGTCACAGTCTTATATACCTGCCCCTAGGTGATTCAGAAAATATGCCATCTTAGTTTCGACTACTAGATAAACCACTCTTTCATAGACTTAAGGGTCAGAAGATGAGCTAGGACCAGGAGATTTGCAGTTACTACCTGTGAATATACAACTTTTTATGTTTGTGCCCAGCATTAATGTGAAATTAAAGATGGTAGAACCCTAAAGATTCAGATGCATATTTTAGAGTTTATAACATTTCAATATTATTTTGAATGTCTCTATTTCTGTTTTAATAATTGTATCTTAAATATACATAGGCTTATTCTGGAATTAAAAGAACACTGACCAAAAATTCTAATCTGCATTTTGCATTTTGCATTTATAATCATTTTAAGACCAGTATTGTACTGTAATTATTGAAAGATAATAGGAAAATAGCAAACTTCCAAACTCCTTAATGAAAAGGACAGACTATTGAGTGAAGAGGCCACCAATAGGTATCTGAAAAATATAAAATAAAATCTACAAAACAAGGAAAATTTATGCATATAAACCAGTTTCTTTGAACAAAACCAAACCCTGATCTCATAATAGAGCAGCATTTAGAAACATGGAATTCAGAGATAAGGTAGTCTTTTAGAAGCACTTTATGAAATTGGTTGAACTTCACAAAAAAACACTTGAAGAAATAATAAATAACAATTCTCCAAATTTTATAAACACTTCAAAGTGAGATTGAAGGAGGTCAATGAACTCAAACAATAAGATATAAAGAAAATTACTATTATGCACGTATTCTAATGCATATGAATTTTAAAGATTACTCAAAGTAAATGAAGATGTACATGTGGAAGGATTGGGAATCACAAAATAATGTCAGGTACGATCAGTTTAGAAATCATTTGACAGTTGTTTAAAAGGTCAAACACAAACTTACTCTATAATCCACCATCTCTAGAAAATTCTACAAGTGTAAGAATGGCCTGTATCTATGCAAAATCTTCTATGCACATTCATAGCTACTTTGCAATGGCCCAAACAGAAAACAATGAAAATGTCTATCAACATTTTAATGGACATGCACATATTCTTCTGTCCATATAATAGAATATGATTCAGTAGTCTAAAAGTATAGATGAGCAAATAGTTAAAAAAAATCATAAAATATAAAATTTATTATGCCAAGCAAAATATGGTCAAAAAGACCCAATTTGTATACTTTAAAAGTTGTGAATTAATTTAAAGCAAAATAAAAAACGAATGATTGCTTGGAATGAATTGAGGGATAAAGTTGAGGAGCTATTACAAAAAAGCAACAAGAATCAGAGCTCAGTGGCACACAACTGTAATCCCAGCAACTTGGGTGGTGGAGGCAGGAGGATCAAAAGTTGGAGGCCAGTCTCTATATTTTAGTGAGACTCTCAGCAACTCAGCAACACCCTGTTTCAAAATAAAAACAAAAAAAATGTAAATAGGACCAGATATGTAGCTCAGTGGTAAATTGTCCCTGGGTTAAATTCACAGTACAAAAAAAAAAGGAATTTTGGGAGATTATATAAATGGTCACTGTCTTGATGTCTTGATTTGTGTTTATATTTTAATAAAAAAAATACAAAATACAGTCATTGTATACTTTAAATATGTACATTTTAATATATATCACTATAATTATTTAAAAATCTCTGATAGAGATTAAGGAGGCAAAAGACTTAGATCTCCCCATTACTAGGGACTAATTACATCTTGTACTATATAAAAAATAATCTGAATATTTACTATTTCTATAATATTTTTATAAGCAAACAAAATCCAACTTCTCTGAGACCTTTATAACATAACAAATGTTGTTATGTTCTTATGTTGTCATTCCTATCAGTCAAATTTAATATCACAAAGAGGCATAAGAGACAGTGGTATTGAAGGGGTCTGTTCATTAATACTTAGGGACATATTCATGTCACTACTGTGTCCTACTTCGCCCAGGCAATAAAGCAGATAACACGTACTCCAGCGCTGATGGCATTTTTTATTATAGGTAAAGAAAGTGGACTTCATTAAAAGGGAAAGGGAATCCTAGTGGAAATCTCATTCAATTGTTTATTATTACTATTTATATTCTGAATTTATTTTTAAATCAACTGTTTTTATAAGACATAAAAAGATTTTTGAATCATTGACTGATAACTGTCTTTTTTTATTCTCTTTCGCTCACTGAATTTTACAAAAAATAAAAAGAAAGAAAGAAAGAAAAAATAGCCAATAAAGTTTCAGTAGGAAGCTTACTTCATGTGATGTTTGGGAAAAGAATTTAAGAACATCTTTGTTCTTTCTTACTCTTCTAATGTCTTCAGAACTCATCGGAGTGAACTTCTGGATTCGTATCTTTTTTTTTTAATTTGTTCTAATTAGTTGTACATGACAGTAGAATGCACTTATACATTTTGATAAGTCATACATAAATGGAGTGTAAGTCCTCATTTTTCTGGTTGTACATATTGTAGGATAATATCCGTCATGCAGTCATATATTTCTGAGGTAATAATGTCTGTTCACTCTACTATCTATCTTATTTATTAATTAAAATAAACCAATATACAAAGGCCAAATGTTTTCCCTGATAAGTGGATGATAATATATAATGAGGGTCTGGAGATGGAGGGTGAAAGAAGAACGGAGGAACTTTAGATTACGTAGAAGGAAATGAGAGGGAGGCAGGTATGAAAGATGGTGGAATGAGACAGATATCCTTACCCTATATACATGTATGATTACACGCATGGTATGAATCTACACTGTGTACAACCACAGAAATGAAATGATGTACCCCATTTGTGTACAATGACTCAAAATGCAGTCTGTAAAAAATAAAAAAATAAAAATAAAAACCAATATACATTGATCATACTTTACTTTGTATTAGATATTTGATCCTTGATATATTGTTTATATAGGATCAATTCAAGGTGTAAATTAAAACCTTCATTTTAAAAACAATCTGATTTCTAGATCTTGCTCTTGTTCTTGCTCTGCGTGTGTGTGTGTGTGTGTGTGTGTGTGTGTAAGTACACTTGTGCACTCACATGCCTATATAAGTGAAGAGAGAAGGAGAAAGAATTGCTCTGTCAGTCCCTGCCTCCCCCTTTCCTTTTCCCCCTTTTCCTCCCATTATCCCTCCCTCTCTCGACTTCCTTTTCTTCACTAATATACATTGTGCCTGTACCATGTGCCACGCTTGTGCCTCTGGACTACCAGGAAGGGCATATTCCACTTTAAAGTTCACTAGGATATTCAGGGGATGATCCAAACTGAGTAACTGGAAGGATAGTCTTTTATTATGTACAATAACTTGGAGTTTCAAATTCTCTAAGGAATAATATTAACTTTAATTAAATAGTCTCAGGTAAGAAAGTTTTCATAATCGTTTTCTTTTGCTGTATTAGAGGACAGGATTTTTGAGCAACATATTTAAAATATTTTTGAACAATGTGTCTTTTATACAAAGTAATGAATGCATATGAATAATAGAAAGTGGAAGAAAATAACGGAATCAATTTTGGGTAGTTTTACTTCTTCCATTGGTGTCTTCCTGCATTGTGTAAGTGTGGTGGCAGCTTCATTTTCTTTAAAAGTTCCAAACTGCAATCAAAAGTAATTTACATAAAAGACAGCAGGTAAGAACATTTTGCAGCAAATATCCCTTTCATACAGGAAAGGAGAAAGAGAGAAGGAAAAGAAAAGAAAATCATCAAAGAGTTTATGAGGTCGTTTCTGAAACAAAGTTGAACATTAAAAAACAGCCCTTGGCTTTTGATGGAAAATCACTTAAAGTTATCCAGGTTCCATGGAACGCATTTAAGGCAATATAGCAGATGGGGTGTTGAGTAACATCTTGAGTTAATTTATTTTTGAAGTACACAATGAGTTTTTATGATATAATTGAATTAGAGAGTCAGAAGGAATAGTTTTCTCTAGTTATATTGTTGTTATGCTGGAAAAATCATCAGTATTTGTGCAATTATTTCTATAATATGTAGACTATACACTTATATCAGTCTCAAGTTTATAATTTTTAAAGTATTCATTTTTTAGTTTAGTTCTGGGAAGCACCTACAAAGACAGTGTGTAAAATTGCTGCAATCGTGTTTCTGAGATAATCAGCTTGTCTGGTACTGAAGAAATTCTTAGTTGGTGTTATTCTGGAATTTGAATTTCTTATTGAATTTATACATTGAAAAGTAAAACAACTTGAAATTTTCATTGTAAAGTAGAAGATTCCAGCATCCATCCAGCTTCTGTAGTGAGCTACAAAGAATAGTAATTTAAGTTTAAAATTTAAGAACAGGTAGCAATTTCATATAAAATTCAGTGCATGTGTGTGGGTATGTATGCTTATATACTTAATAGTTCAAGAGTGGTCCACTGGCAATTTCGATTTTGATGGAGAAAAACTAGACTAATAATACGACCAAGGTAATTTGTAGAATGATCATTTTATTTATGATACATGATGTACTTTTACTGTGGTTCTATTAAAAATACATCTTGGTAAGTTTAAATAATACGGATTAAATATATCTCAGGATACTTTTCTTCAAATCTTCACAATGTTTTTCATTTATAGAAACATAAAACAATTAATTTTTTAGAATATATTACATTAAAATTCCATGCTTCACTTCTGGAATCTTGAAAGTCAGAAGAAAAAGGGAGAAAGAACCTATATTGCTCTTTTGCCAGTTATGATTCAACATCACCTACGGGACTTCATAGCAGAAACCCTGGAGTAAATTTTCCATTGGCTCACCTAGGACATGAGGTTCTTCCTTGAATATAGGAGTTATTGTGATATGTCAGATATGCAGAAGCATCGATCATAACCTTAGGAGGATGACAGGTAACATGTCAGCATGCACTTTCCTTTCCTTCCGCTGTGGCTGCCTGGCAGCTCCTGCACACACTTTATTGTGCAGGTGCTTTCTTTTGGCAGACGTGTTCTGATAATAGAGCAATCCAATCAAAACATCAGTGAGACTCCCTGACAGAACATTTGCTGCTTTGGAAACATTTGCACTTACCATATGGCAAGGGCATCTTAGGCTATGAAACAGTGTTTATGTGGAATTTCAGACTTCAAGAAGCATGCAGGATTTATTATGGTGAACATGCACACCATTGTAAGCAATTTATAATGTAGTTGCACAGTTAAAGTCAAAGAAAGTTAAAGTCTCATGATATTAAAGAAATGCATATCAACTTCAGTCATTCTTTTTTCTTCTAAACTTATTCCTAAACACATAATAAAATCAGTCTTCTTGTCCCTCTATATCTGTACATTTCACATTGACAGATTCAATCCTCTACAGATAGAAAATACTCATAGAAAACAAAAGTGTCTGTACTCAACATGCAGATGTTTTTCCTTTTTTATCCCATAAAAATACAATATAATAAATACTTGGATTTCCTTTAAATGTTATGAAGCTTTATAGTAATTTAGAGAAGACTTAAATTATAAGGGAAGAAGTGCAGAGGTTTTGTGCAAATATTACACAATCTGATATAAGGGACTTGAGCATCCATAGATTTTGGTTCCTAAAATCAGCACACCTATGATACTGAGGGATATTTGTAATCTATTCATTTAAAAATTATATAGAGCAGGAGTTGTGACTCAGTGGTAGTGCGCTGGCCTAGCATGCATGGGGCCCTGGGTTCTATCCTCAGCACCACATAAAAAATAAAGGTACTGCGCCCACCTATAATTAAAATTTTTTTAAAAAAAAACTTTAAAGAAATTATATATATGCATCTATATACATATATGATATATATAATAATGTTAAATTTGTGTTATATATTAAATATTATATATTCATATATACATATATATGCAGAAAGAAAGAGAGAAAAGAGAGTGAGAGAGAGCATAAATGCACATTATGGTTAGAGAGAATTCCAGAAAAAATAAAAGCATAACTTAAAATTATGTAGGCTTGGTTTTTATCAAAGTGCTTCTATGTGGGGGTCGGCTGCATCTTTGCTCCTCTTCACCTTCATTTAGATGTAGGCATATAAATATATATGAATATATAATATTTAATATATAATACAAATTTAACATTATTATATATATATCATATATGTATATAGATACATATATACTCTACCTGGAACATAGTCTTCTAGAAGAGAAAGGGAGATACCTAGAGCATCTAAAGTTCATTCTGAAAATTTCTTTTGGGAATTGTCCTGTGTCACTTTGTCTACACTTAACTTGCCAAACAAAATCACAGTGTAAACCTGGTGTCAACCAATGTTTCTGAGGAACTTTTTCCTTCCAAGAGAAGGACATCCCAGGACACACAGATATGTATGTGGTCAATGGAGGGGACAAATGTGTGCCAGTTCTCAAAAAAAAAAAAATCTATGTTTACATATATAAACACTTTATATATATGTATATATACATTGTTATTTGAAGTCTGATCATTTTGCAGTGGAACATGAATTAGCAACTATGTCTGAATTCAAATCTCATTTCAGCCACTTACTTGACATATGATCTTGGAAAACTTAGTTATCTTTTCTATCAGATATTCACATGACAGTAGAATAAAATCAAAACAATGACCAATACCACAATTTATATTATCAATACACCTATGAAAGTATGTGATTTTATCAATGTATACTTTATTTCCTGTTTCATTTTTTTTAAAACCAAGAAACATTAGCTTTTTGTAAATGATACACCATTACTACTATTTTAGTGGAAAAATTTAACTTTTCATTGACTCTTTGACCAAATTAAAAAAAAAAAATCAATGAAACTATTTCTGTATAAGACCTTTTTATTCAATATGGAACTTTGTATATTGTCAATTTTCTTATACCAAGTGATATGGAAATATGTGTCAACAATTATGAACGTACTCCACACATACCTACATGGGTGGAACTATTTTCTCCTCAGTACACAATAAAATCTCTTTTATTCAAAAGAGATTTGAGATAAGTCACTATGCTAGTCAGAGAGTGTTCTTTATTTTATTTATTTTGTAGAGTAAAAGGTAAAACTTTCACTGTTATAATGAATGCACATGGCTCTTTGGTTCTTTGAAAAATACAGATTTGACTTCTGTTCTTTTAACATTGTAAAAATTTTATAGAGAGGATGCATTCTTTAATTCTTGAAATACTAAAAATGTATTTTACTGAAGTTTACCTTTTTAAAACAATAATTTATAAACCTAGTGTCTGTCTATTACAGTCATACATACTTGTAAAAATGCATCCAGTGAAAGTTGGTCTTCTGCCAATTTGTGACTGGGATGCATCAATTTGATACGAGATGACTTGGGTCATTTAAGTACACACATGGGTTGTAGAATGTCACCAAGCATTTTTCACATATTACATGGTCATAGAAACTCATATGCACTCTCCATATCCAGAAGTTCCTTTTTATTTAAGAAAAAGAATAGTGTGTAGGTACTCTATGTGATTTTTTTGGGTGGGATCATTAGATCAAGTAGAGGGGGTACTCTTTTATGTAATAAGTTTGTATACTTATGAATTTAATCTTGTAATTTTTCTTTATAATATACATTTTTCTAAGGCATCTTAGGTTGTAAGATTGAAATTCAGAGGTTACTTTTCATTAGATATGTTTTTGTTATCACCTTATTTGTACTTCTATTTTGAGAGAGAAGAAGGAGGAGGAGGTGGAGGAGAGGAAGAAGAAGACGGCTGGGGAGGTAGAAGGGGCAGAGGCAAAGATTAAGCAACAAGAGAGGTAGAAGCAATGAAGAAACAAAAGGAGACTCGGTGTTCCCCGTGATTTCTTCGTTACTCTTTTTTGGTTTTAAATGCTGGCATGTCCATAGGCATGACACACCTGTGTTCATGAATAGATAAGCAGAGGACTGTTGAATTCCTCATAAACTTCTGAAGGTAGAAGTTCAGAAGGCTGCTTCTGGGATGGGCCAGTAACATACTCACAGTTTCATAACTTTTAAAGAATAAACTTTGTAAACACAATCCATTTTGTTAACATTGCTCCATACCAATGTCTCTGTTCACCCTGGCTTCAATTCTATGATTTTTTTTTTGTCAATCTGATTAATGACAAAATTACCATGAAACTTTTGAGGATTCAGTTAAGAGAAAATTTAATTTGGGGAATTATATTTAAATTTAGGTCAAATTTAGTTTGATAGAATCGTGTAGCCTGCAATAATTCTGACACGTTTAAATTTTTGTTAGGTGGTCCTTTCTTGGAAAATTTCTGAACTTATGGTGCCAACTCAAATGGTGTCAAGTCAGAAAGATGCTGAAATAAGAAATGAGTGTTTAACATGAATGCATTGAAAGTGAATGAGAAATAAATACAAAATATGTTCTTCAATGTCCCAAATCAGTAACTAGTCTATGGAAAAATATTTCAATCTTGTTTATAAAATTACAATCACAGAATATATTGTTATGGGTGTTCATTAAAAATCAACACTATTAGTAATATTCCAGAATTATCTTTACAATTTAAGTATGCCTTATCATACCATACACATTCCTTCTTTCTTTAATTTTTAATTTTTTCAGTTGAGATCTATGCAAAATAGATTGATCATAATTTTGGGGCTTATTGGATATAAACTTTTAATCATCTTCCAAGCAGCAAGCATATTTATGTATGAGTAGAAAGTTTTGAGCATGCCAAATTATCAATTATATCTTAGCACATCATCATTAATTATTTATAAAACTACAATACATTTTCTAAGTAATCAAATAATCAACAATGTTAATGGAATGACTAAAGTATCATTGATTTTCTTTCCAGAAAACAATATTTCAAAGCATTTTTCTTCAAAGAAATATGAATTATATAGAGTGTATTAAATAGTTGTTTAAGAATAATATGGCATAATTTTGGATTTTGTGATATAATTTTGTTATTGGTTAGTTTTTAAATTCATAAGTAGTACTGATTTCTTTTTTCACTTTAAGTACTATGTATCTTTATATATGAATTTTGCATTTTCAATATTGTAATGGTCTTAAGAGGACTTTGAAAGATTGTAAGTCACATAAAACATGGATTCACTCATGACAAAAGTTAAGCCTTACCTGAGTGTAAAGAGATGTCTCCCCGTCTGTTTTGATGATGACTCTTGTCTTTTTCAGGTCTAAGCTTGTGCTTGAGAGATCTTGTGCTCCATGTATAATTTTTACTCTTAACCACATTTCAGAATTCATTTTTGCTTCACTTTTTTTTAATTAATGTTCTCCTATTATGATCTTGGGCAAGTAAGGTAAAGAACGCATATAGGTATATATTAAAATAAAATTATATCTTACATGTAAATGTCATATGCAATATTCATATTATGGCAAATGACATTCCTCTTTCCAATTTTCATGCTTCATTATAAATATATAGGCAATATTACAGCACTCCTAACCACAGATAAAACACATAAGCAACTTTTGTAGATACACATTTGAATATTCCAAAATATTGAGAACTTTCTCCAAAGTTTTTCCTACATCACTAAGGTTACAGGAATATTTAATAAGCAGGAAAAAGAAAGATTATTTGAAAAGACTAAATGCTGTTTATTAAGTTCTATCTAATGGAATCCCTTTTTCTTTATAGATCAGTCATTTCCTCTAAGAACTGGAATGTTACTATCTTCCCGAAGTGTTCACTTTCCTTAACAGGTCTGCTGGAGGCACCTGGGAATAAAGTCACATTTAGCTCTCTATTTTTTCCACAATGACTCTCACCCTCCCATTTAGTTCCTGCTGTTTAATTATAATACTTTCTCATTTCAGTACCTCCATAGTACAATTATTGAGTTTCAGGGTTATGCATTTAAATGCTTTCTGAAGACAGAACACCTTGACTTTATCGGTAACTCATTCCAAATCACATTTCAGGGTCTTCATTCTTGACAGGTTTCCTGTGGACAGCTAATAGCCTTCTGAGGATTCTTGCCCTTACAGTGTGACCCACTTCTAACTTTGCCTATTTCTGAAACACCTTGCCAGGAACACTCATCTTGCTGCCTCTAATTTTATTATTTTATGATTTTTTTTCAGTCCGCTGAATAAAGCACACATGTTAAAATGTATTGCTAAGTGATTGTCACCAATAAGCCTAAAACTCTTCTTAAAACACTTAAGGTTCATTTACGTGTTCTAGCAGTAATTGACCTGGGACGATCATACATGTCTGATATCACTTGATTAAGGTCTAGAAGACAGATTGCTGATGCGGCTGTTGCTGATCATTCATCCTTCTTTCTCATTCATACTTCACAAGATTCTTCATGTCGGTGAGTTAATTAAAGCATCTCCTACGCTAAGACATTTCTGTAATGAAGTTTGAACCTGGAGAATAACAATAGTTTATAGTGAGAAATTTTATCAAGTAAAACAAAAAATTGATTTGTCAGTCTCTAGTTCTGAAATAGGCTATGGATCCCCAAAAGTTAAGAAACAGAAATTTTAAGCTTGGAAGATACAAATGAACAAACTACCTGTGCAATATGAAGAGAAACTGCCTATATGTCACCAAGGAGAAAAATCTCTGCCGATTTAATTTGTTTTGTCCATCATATTGTCTATTGAAATCATTAGAAAATTATCATATTAAATGATTATGTTTCTGGGAACACTGATTTCTTCTTTAAGGGAATTCCCTTGTATTATAATATTTATCAAAATATTGGGCAGTGCAATATTTATGATTAATTATTGAATTAGTTTGACAGCTGACACATAAAATATGCTTTCAAAAATGATCATAGTGGGGCTGGGGAGATAGCTTAGGCGGTAAAGTGCTTGCCTTGCAAACACAAGGCTGTGGGTTTGATTCCCAGCACCACACACACACAAAAAAAAAATCATAGGGACAAAAATCAGGAAAAATAAACCTATAAATAAAATTTGAAGGATGATTCTTAACTCAAACTTAGAAGACATTTTATAATTTTTTTAGGAAACGTTAAACACTCTTGTATACACACATACCCACACACACCCGCACACAGAGATACAAAATTTTTTTTAAAAAAATGGCATATGCCTAGCAGAATTGACCATTTTGTTCCAGTAGTCTTAAGATATTTGTATATTTATTAAAGATCATGCTTGGGGCTGGGATTGTGGCTCACAGGTAGATTTCTTTCCTCACATGTGTGAGGCACTGGGTTCCATTTCAGCACCACTTAAAATGAATAAAATAAAGGTATTGTGTCCATGTATAACTAAAAAATAATTAAAAATCATGCTTTACCATTTGTAGTGAATTTTTGTAACTTTATGTTGCTTCAGTGTCCATTTTGAATACAAATTTAAATCTCCCATATCAAAAGTAGGACTTAGTCACGCCTGACCCACTTTGCAATTAGGTCTACACACACAAGTGGCTCACGACAATGGCAAGAGATTCAAAGAGGCTTCTCTTCCCTTGGGTACTGACATATCCTCCAGCCTCCTTTAAATGGACGACTCAGGCATTTGCCCTTGAACTTAAAGTGATGCACTCCCTATTCCCTTATATACCATGCTAATTGCCATGTGATTTTTCTGACTCTTCATTTCTATGTTTCATGACCAACTCATTAAGCTCTCCTTGCTATAAGTTAAAAAAATTTGAACTTGTTTTCTATTACAGTACTGAATTTTCACCTTTTACCTGAAGAACCAGAAACCAAAGGTTGGATTTGCCACAGGAAACTGGGGAGAAAACAAGGTGAGGCTTCTGTAAGGTCAGACAACCATCATAATTTTGAGACATGATAGATCATGAATAAGTTTAAAGAAAATTCTGTTTTAGTGATTTCATACACTAGTTTAGACTAATCATTACATTAAGAAGCCTGATGGATATTCATTAAGCATCAAAAATAACTCAATGTGGGCTAGAGACAACATTCAGCACCCAATAGTAGTGAAAACTTTTTTTTTTTAAGTTCTTAGAACTTAATCCAAGGACCTTGACCATTCTGGACAAGCCCTTTACCACTGAGCTGTATTCCCTGCCCCCCACAATTTTTTCTTTAAGTACATAAAGATAGCATTAGAAATTTAGGAGTTTCTAATATAGATATCAGTTTCTAATATAGATATCATTTAAAAAATGATAAATTTTTATTGGGGAAAAAGTCATAAAATGGCATGTGCAACAAGACTACTGGTCAGTTCTCAGTGTATTAACTTATGGTCTGTTTAATATTTTAAAATGTCATTTAATGTTTTTTAACTGAGGGATCTATTTATTGATCTACAACAAAGGCAATTATGACTTTTCAATAGATGTGTAACAATATTTTCTATGGATCTAATAAAATATCAGGGAACACTTAAAAATTTAAACACATTTGCAGTGTCCAAATGTGAAGGCCTGACCATGAAGCAAGAATGTGTACTGGTGGTTTCCAGTTTCCAGAGGGAGCGGGGAATGGAGAGAAACTGCTTAACAGATAGTCATAGTAGAAGCATTTTAGACCTAGATTTAGGCCGTGGATGATATTATTGGAATTTTCCAAATGCCACTGAATCATTTACTTTAAAATAATAAATTTTACATTATATGGATCTCACCTGAATAAACTACTTTTCCAAATGCAAAAATCCCATCAGTTTCCCATGATACATCAAATCATTGTTCCTTCTGAGTACTAGTTTATGATGATATCCCTAATGTGGTTCACATTCATTAGGTCCAATTGTCCTCCTGTGATCCTTCATTAGTACAGAAAATTTTGTTTTTTATTTAAGAGTTTTTAATATTATTGCCATTAAAAATAATGGTGTGCCAGACATGATAGCATGTGCCTGTAATTTCAGAGACTCAAGAGACTGAGGCAGGACTACAATCCCAAGACTCACCTTGATTATTTAAGGAGACTCAGTCTCAAAGAAACTGAAACTAAAACTAAAACTAAAAAAGGCTTGGATGTAACCCAGTGTTAGAGCAGTCCTGGGTTCAATTCCCAGCAATAAAAAAATAAAAAAGAAAAAACAAAGACAACAAAAAAAACACTTTCTTAAAGGAAAAGTGAATGAATGTTATTTTACTATCTTGCTTTTCCTAGTTTAAAACCTCATGTACTTGCTTGTACAAATATATGCAGGACTTCAGAATAAACATAAATGTCTTACAGTGAAGCAAACAGAAAGTGAAAATGAAAGACATTTTCTTATGAGGTTTACCAGTTGTGTCTAATTCAAAACAAAGGTTATTTTTAATAGCATTTATTTCCAAGGATAGATCCAGAAAGTCAAACTTCTTGGCAAGATTATGTCATCCCGAATTCACAGTGCTATGGTCTTGCAAAAAGTTTTCTATTTTCTGGTTATTTACCAGTAATTTAATGCCATTATTACCCGATAATGGTATGTGCAAAAGTAGAAAGAAAAACATGTGTTTGTGTACATGTGTGTATATATATATATATATATATATATATATATATATATACACATATATATATGTATATAAACATTTAGATATATTTTGGATAGATAAGGGAATATGTTCCACTCAAAATTCTGTATACTTATTTTTAAATCTATGATTAAAATAATGTCTTATAAAATATATTTATATTATTGCTAGCTATCCTATCATTGATAGTCTTAATAATACAGGATAGAAAATATAGGCGCTAAAGTCAGATTAAGCTTTAAGTAAAATGTTACCATTTCTTAAATTTATGACTTTGGCCAAGTTCCTTCAACTCTCTTTGCCTCAGTTTCCTCATCATTAAAATGGGCTATTACAACATTTATCTCATAAAGATATCTTGGTGATTAAACAGAATGCTATAATGACCGATGGCGGTCACAATACCTGCTTGTGCTTCTTTGTAAATGTTATGATTTTAACACATTATTTGTGAAGGTGCTGTAAGATCTGTTTGGTTCTATTACATATGTAGTACTTCCTAGCAGATTAGCCTGACCAAGGAATATTCTCCAAAGGAATGCAGCTTCCTGGGTCTCACTGACTCTGTTCACCAGAATCTTGAATATGTTACATTAATTGAGGTTCATTTAGTCCAGAAGATCAATCTAGAACCATTCATGAAGTGTATAGAGGGTCCTTGTAATTCTTTTTTCTTTATGAACATTGTAAAAGAATTTCTTCACCTTATAAATTCACACAATGGATTTGAGCCTTCAGAATAAAATTCACGTGTCTATTAACAAGTCAGAAAATATGCAAGATCTCAGCTTTTTCCCAGTTATGCTCTTAAGAATCTAAGAAAAACAGCCCTATCTTAAAGCATGGAGTCTTTTGGGGTTGAAAAGCTAGATTTCTTATTTTAGATATGACCCATACTGTTTTGTCTGATGCCAATCTGCTCAGAGATTTTTCTTTTATAGATCCTTTTCTATATTTTATTCTCTGTGTAAATTTATTCACAAGCCATGTTTAAAACAATGTTTATCAATTCGTTTCAACAGTCACCGTGTTCCTGGTGAGGGGTCTTTATTGCTCTATTTATCTTCACACTGGAATGCCACCCATTCTTATTTCTGTTTCTCTAAGGCCCTTCGGCATTTTCACACAATCTGCTCATTCTAAGTTTGTTTTTTCCATACAGATTTTATGTTTTCAGCTATGTTGTGCTAATAGCCTTGCTCTTCCTATGCTATTTTTTTTTTCACTTTGTTTTGTTTGTGGTCAGTGAAAACACATTCCCAAATTAACATCTGAGCAAGAAATAAAAAAGTCCTCCATTAAACACAAATGTGGTGTCATGATACATTCCTATTTGCAGATACTTCCTTTACTGTCCCTGCCATGTTACTTCTTCCTTATCATTAAACTATTCTAATTTGTAGAATTATGTATCCAATTATATCACACAATATTGGATAGAGAACATCTAGTATATTTATACTTATTTCTCTCTTTAGTGGCTATCTGATGTTGACAACGGCCACTAAGTATTCTCAAATTCCTTTTTTTGTCCAGATATTCCAGATTTTATAAAGAATAAAATATTCTTCTCTACCCAGAAAATAACATAACCTGAAATATACACAACAAATAGTAGTATTTATTTTATAGACACATTGATTTTTTAGTTACTTGTAACTCACAACATATTTTCTCTATTTAAGAGTTAACGATACCCTATTTTGTACTGGTTAACTGGGAGCAAACTACTCCTTTGTCTTTTATTAGTTTTTGTTGCTCCCACTAGTTGAACTGGCTTGCTTTCCCTCACTCTGTTGACAACATATTTCATATCACATTTTCTGAGTAAATTCATCATGAACTAAGGAAGGTATTACATCCTCATAGAAAACAAGTAACCAAGTCATTAGTGAGCAAATATTTCCCAATGGAGTTATATTTACTATGTGGCTCAAAGGGTGGAAAAAACATGTTTTTATTTTTTACAAAATGATGGAAAAATCTTATATAGCACTAATGACTGAAAGACTTTATATGAAATCTTTTTTTTTAGCTTACATCTTTGACTGGATATCAAAGATTTCTGTCACTAAAGTTTCTAGCCGTATGCCTTTGACACTTTGACATTTGGAAGGTGCATGTAGAATTACCCAAAAAGAAATATTCTGTTAAGGATTTTATGTATAACTCATTAGAACGCATTAAAAATTTAAGAAAAAAAATTTAAAAATGAATTAGTTGATATTGGATAGCAAATGACTTTTTAAAAAATACAAAAGAGGGACTGGGGAGATAGCTCAGTCAGTAGAGTGCTTGCCTTGCAAGCACAAGGCCATGGGTTCGGTCCCCAGCACCAAAAAAAATAAATAAATAAATACAAATAGAGCTAGTGGTATATTATCAGAGCCAGGAAGGTGTAAAATCTTGCTCAAAGAGTTTACTTATTTCATTCTTGTGTGTGTGTGTGTGTGTGTGCGCGCGCGCGTGTGTGCATGCCTGCCTGCTGCTTATCAAACCGAGAGTTTTGTGTATGCTAAACAAGCACACACTCCACCACTGAACTACCCTGATACCCTCAATTTTATTCAGGTGTGTCTATGAAATACTTTATTAGGTAGAGTATATTGGCCAGTAATTTAAACTGATAGAGTCAGAACATGCTTTTGTAACGGTTAATGAATAGATTTAGACAGTGAACATCACTGGCTCTAACATGAGAGAGAAACACCTGCAGGTCTCATGTCTGCTAATAGAGGCACAAAGCACTTATTTTAAAGTATCTCCGTCAAAATTCCACAGTCAGGAAATAAACTAACAGAGGTAAGCATTGCTTATCTCTGTTGTCCTGCAAGAGAAAGGGAGCATGATTCTGACAGGGACTCAAAATGTGCAGGAAGTCACCAAGGCATACACACAGGGGTAGGTTCTGGGCCCAGAGGGGAAAGCAACAAACCACACAGGATGGTCCTAAAAAATTCCTGAAATTTGGATTTGCTTTGGTTGGGTAGCAGCTTCATCCTTTCAAGTTTCTCCTTTTTTTTTTTTTTTCCCCCTTTGGTAGTGCTGGGGATTTAACCCAGGGTCTTATACTTACAAGGCATGCACTCTACCAACTGAGCTATCTCCCCAGCCTCCTCTTCCAAATGAGAATGTTTGTCCTTTACCTCTCTCACTCTTGTATTTGACAAGCAGATAAACTTTTTTCTGATTTTATGGGTAAAGAATAGGAAAGAATTTGTTTCTGGATGGATCAAACCTAGAGTTACACCCATACTTTTGATTTAGATGATGAAAGTTTAAAACTTTTTGTATTAGTGACATTTAAATACAACTTGGGATTTAGAAAATTAAAATTTGTGGGGATTTGGAAATGGCACAAATATATTTTGTTGTGGAATGGACATGAATTTGGGAGGATCAGGTAGAAGATTATAATGGGTTGGATAGTGTTTTCCCACATTTAAACCTACTGGAAGATCTCAGAATATGAGTTAACTTATAAATAGGCCTTTCCTTATGCGACTAGTTGAAAGCAATCATATTGTGTTATGGTAGGCCTAAAATTTGAACCAGTATTCTTACAGGAGAAAGTAACCAAAAGACACAGAAGAACAGAGTATGGAGATGGGTCCAATAGTGTTGACATAAGCCAAGATATGTCAGAAGTTGCCCAAACCTGTAAGAGGAAAGGGAGAATTCTTCCCTAGAGACTGGGAGGGGACTGTGGCTCAATTGGTGCTTCCACTCAGGACTCCTGGCTTCCAGAATTGTGAGGGAATCAATTTCTTTAGTTTTGCAATGACCTTATTTGCAAATTCTTTCCTCTTATTGCCACATTTATACATAAGGAACACATGTTTCAAAGATAAAATTTATTCTCTAATTCCTAATAAATATTAGATAAAATAAATGCACTGAAGAGGAATTCGAACTCTTTTCAACCTACCTGAAAACTCATGTTCATAGTGAATTTACTCTGTCTGATGATATCTTAAAGGAATCTTACCATAACTCAATGCCATGTAAAAATATGAGTTGCATACTCACTAGATATTTCTATTTGCGAATGTTTCCTCATAGTATATATCTATTCAGATTTTTTACCTGAACTTCGGAAAGTCTAATTTAGCTTGTATGGATTTAATTGTGCTGCCGTACCTGAGAATGCAGCTTTATTTGAAAAGATCATTGTAGAGTGAGTCAAGGTACAGAGTGCTTAAGTTCAGCCCTATTCCATTATGACCGGTATGGTTATAGAAAGGGGACATTAATGCAAGGAGGGAGACACACATAAAGGGAAGATGATGGTGAAGGTAGGAGGAGACAACGCTGGGAACAGTGGGAGGACGGGAGCAGGTTCTTCCCCAGGATCCTCAGAGGGGCCTAACTCTGCTGAAAACCTGATCTTGGTCGTTAAGCCTCCACAAATATGAGCTAATATAATTCTCTAGTAGAAGTCACCGAGTTTACAGTACTTTGTTACAGCAATCATAGAAAACTAATGTAGCATTCATTGTGTTTTTCTTTTAAAAAAGTGTTTATGCTATGTGAAGAGTGGAAAACCATGATATGTCTCTCCTGGCCACTGACCTATGATGAGTCATTGAGTCTTAAGTAGTGAAGTACCTTTGATGTTTCAGGAAAAACTCAATTCCCTAAAATTCTTTCCAAATTCAAATTGAATTATGTGTGGGTTTTCTTCCCCCCCTCAGTTAAATATGGTGACATCATTGTCTTAATGATCTCTTTCTTGAAATGAAGTCTTCTCATTTATTCTATGTCTCCTGAGAAACCTTTTTTTTTATCTCTATTATGTTCCATTCAAATTCTGTTGTACTGCCTCTTAAATGCTTCTTTCCTCAATCTAGCCCGTGGTTGTATCTATTTTCTTTGAATTTTTAAACCTTTTTCATCTACTGCCCTTATTTGTTTGCAGTATTCTATCCAGTGATTGCACATTCCAAATATGCCATTTAAATGTTTGTGTTTTATGATAAGCATGCATCATAAACTGCACATGAGATAGGAAAGACTTGTGGAAGATAATCAGCAAAGTATCTTTTCTCTATATCCATTCAAATAGATTGTTTTGGTTTAAGAATAAACTTTAGCCCAGTCCCATTTTAATCCCAATTAATAAAATGAGCTCAAGTTACTTTAAGAAAATATATTGCAGACATTTATTCAAAAATATTTATAGAATATTAAAAATTAGTAGTTTCAGATATGTGGGCATATCAATGGAGAAGCTTCTCCTTGGTAAACTTAAATATTTTTGGAGTTGTTTGGGGAGATCTTTTCAAACCAAGACTATACTTGAACATCAGGGAAATTGTTAAGGAGGAGAACATGACTCATGACTAATGTGCATCTTGTAGGCAGTTTTCTCTATGAAGAGCCAACCAATTTAAAAAGGTGACATGATATTGCCCCTGATTTTACCTTTAGGATCAATTACACATCTTTGACTATGGAAGCCAGTCATGTCAGCCACAATCCATAGTCCACATTTGTTCTTGCACCACATGTGGTTTTTTGCAGCTTAGTGTGAAGTTTTGGCAATCATCAGCATTCTTTTCTGTACCTGGATTAATGCCTTGCGTCAACTTGAATGGTCAATACAAATACTTGTGTAAGAAGTCACCTAGTACTCTAAGGTAGATCCAAAAGTTCCTTGGGGTTAGTGTATCTGCTTTAGTAATTCCATAGGAATTTATTGGGGGCCTCTATTGCAAATTTTGGCTTATCTTGTTCTTTTTCCAGTTGGTAGTAATTTTATATGTCCTATGACACAAATTAAGTGTACTTGGTCCAAGCCCCTATCAGTCAGATAAATCAGTAACCAATTAAGTGGTGGATTTACAATAAAAATTTCTGAGAGGCAATATGATGTAAAAATTATGGGTGGATCTAGTTTCTCATTGTTGGGATCATGGATTTCATTAAATCAGTCACATTCTTTTTGTGTGGGTGACAGGATTGATAGGATTGGTGGCCCCATTATCTAATGACATCCCTTCTCATACAGAAAGAGAGCAAACAATAGCCAAATCACTAAGAAGGTATCTTGTCTCAATCTTAGTTTTAGATCCTCCATCTCTAAGCATTCATTAATAGTCAGAAAAATGGGTGATTTAATTCTCCTCCCTCATATGAGAAGATGGGCTAACAGATTTTAGGGAGTCATTCCAATTCCATGATATTATATTTCTTATCTTGATCCACAATATCCTCATTCTTTCTCCTCAAGAACTATGCTTCATCACCAGAAAGGCCTGAAATCATATTTTATTTGCAATCTAAGAATCTAGCTTGCTAAGATTGCATGGATTCTGACAGAAGACATGAGACTCCAAAATTATATGCAAATGATGTTATTTATTACTCATGAGACAGAAAGCAGTCGAGATACCCTTGGGACAACATGAAAAATTCAGGTGACATGGAAGTAACAGGGAGACTAGCAAATAAGAAGAGGGCATCTGGGAAGGGGAAACAGGAAGATTGGGGAGATTAATGGGGAGGGGAATATGATTGAAGTATGCAATTTGCACTTATGAATATACCATAATAAAACATTATTATGAGTAATTTTAATGCACTAATAAAAAAAAACAAAACTCAGGTGGATTCTGTGCAGGCAGTGAGTTTGCAAACAACCAAGGAACCTTGAGCTTAGGGACCCAAACTTGTATAGAAGTACACATCTTTATCCCAGATGAAGGCATTATCTTTATTCTGCTGGGCGGTAAACAAGCCTGACATTTTCTCTGGAGGAAAACACTATTTCTGTATCCCAAGGCTATTTTGCATGCAAACATTCTTGAAAAGCCAGTTCAGAACAAAGGCTGTCAGTGCCTCTTCATATGAGAAGTGCAAAAACGTAAGAGATCCGTGGAAAAATCTTAAACAACAAACAGATATTTTAGTAAGAATTTGGACATCACATCACTAGAAATTTCATCCAAAAGGCAATCCTCTGAATTTTCAGAGGGTTTATCTCCCACCATGAAACTCACATATCGGACTAAGCTCTCCAAAGTACTAGCAACTTTTAGTTCGACCTGTCCAATCTCATGATGTCATTTATGTGATAGAATACTGTGATGTTCTGGGAGATGTGCAAGCAGTTCAGATATCTTTGGATTATGTTATGACAGATGGCAGAGATATTGCATAGCACTGAGACAAAACTGTAGATGAATATTTTTGTTCATGTCATGTGAATGCAAATTATCTCATATCCACTTTTCTGATGGGGATAGAAAATAATGTATCCATTATTTTAATCAGGCTGGATACCATGTACCTGGACACTTATTAACTTGATTCAGCAATAAAACCACAATAGAGACATAATTTGTGATCAGAGTTACTTTGATAATCCTTAGTGTGGACACTAAGGATTATACAGTGTTATACAGTGTCTGTATAAGCCAATATTGTGAACTGAAAGGTGATATGATCAGAAATACCTCTAGGTTTACTGTAGACCTTATATGTGGTACTAATCTTTGCCATTAATCCAGGATAAAGCATTGTTTCTGATTAACTATCTTGACCTTAGCTGGAAAGAGTTGTAGAAGCCTGCATTTAGTATTTAGTATGACAGTATGTACCTGAGATGGCAAAAATTAACTGTGGGTTTCTTTCCTAACTGCCAAGAGTACCAATTCAATTACACTTTCTTAGATCTGAGAAATGACCTCTGGGATCTGACTCTTAACCTCAGGTCCATCCATGTTCTGGAGTTTAGCCAGGACACTCTATTTATTATCTGGCTCATAAAATCCCTTCTCTGGAAAAAGGTCCATGGTGACACTTTGCTCCTCACAGGTCAATCCCAATTCTGAGACTGTGTCTCAGAGTATAACAGTATAAAATGGCTTGGGTAAATGGTTTATATACCTCTTTAGGGAATGTTTGGGATGATGATGAGAGAACATATTTGCCACAATATTATGGAAACCCATCTTAGAAAGGATTATTTAGGCAAAGGTTTCTGAATTGAAAAATTCGCTCAGGTCTGGGAGATGAGCCAGAAAATATAACTCTTTATGGGAACAACCATCTTTTGCTTCATGCTTATCGATTTTTGCCTTGTGGAGCAATATATGTCAAATGGCACCCTTGTTGTTTGCATATGTTACACTTAAGGGCATTGCGATCTTTTAACTACTACCCAACATTATGGGGGTCAAAGATCCTCAGTTACTCCTTCAATCTCACTAATCATTATGCTAATTAAAGTTTCCTGGCTTCTTCTGGTTAAGCATTGCCGTCTGGTCTCTAGTACTTTGGGGTTTATCATTCCCATGGATATTAATGAGCCCTAATCTGTGATTTTGGATTACTTCTCCTACCATCATTGGCTCTGATCTATGGAGGAACCATGAGTGAACTTCATGAAGCAGGTGCCACTCTCATTATGTTCCAAATGGTGTCTGTACACTAGGCTATGGAGCATTCCTCTTCTGTTTTTACATAACAGATCCTTTCAGTCCTGGCTACTTCCCATAAGCCTCTTTGTCCTTTTTTAACCATTACCAGATCAAGTACAGCCATTTTCACTTCCTGGACATTGGTCATTACTTTTTCCCGGTTTTCAAAATGTCAGTCTAAGAGTGAGTTAGCTCCATTCTCTAGGGTCCTTTGAAAGATTCTTATTTCCTTTCCATGAGGGAAAAATCATTCTAGTCTTATATTTCAGTAACCCTCTTGTTAAAACATTTTTGGACTCTGGCTTCATAGATAATCCTTTGGCTTTTACCAAGTACTTCTTGCAACTCCATCAGTGGGTAACCTATTTCCAAATTTATCAAAGCCAGACCATTCACAGGGGGCATATGCTGTGACCTAACCCTGATTATTGGCCAGGCTGGCAGGAGAAGCAATGAGAGCAGCTTCTGAGTGGGCTGTTCTTGCTCCATGTGTGACAGGTATCTGCAGCATCTTTCTGCAGAGCAAATCTGTTTCCTAACAAAGAAAGATGGGACAGCGCTGCAAACTCTCACATTCCGTAAGTACCTGCAGAACCAACAAAACCAAGGACATCCCTTAAGGTAACTCCATTCCATGTTTCAGAATAGGTATTTTCCCCAAGCCGGACCCCGATCTTGCATAACTACTCTGCATTGGCTAAAGCATTCAAACACCTCTGAAGCTTGGTGCTTTGAAAAATCAACATTGAGTTTACTCAGATAAAAATTCAGATATGCCAACTCTGCCACTATAGGAAATTGAAGCCACTTTGCTACCCAAGTGATCTAGCTCCATGCTGAGCCACTTGTAGCTTCTCAGTCATTTATAAACTCTTGTTTTTTTCTTGGTAAGTCATCAGAATCAATTAGCTATAAGCAGCTACTTCCCCTGTCTTTGTCAGCATCATTCTCTGTGTGTTTTCAAACGCCTGGATTATTTATCTGAAGAATTGTTTCTTTGCATATAGACATTTCATGAGGTCATCAAACTTTAACCATTTAGCAATGGATTGACTACATGTGAAAAATTACTTGTGTCCCAAAAACCATTCAGGTAAGTGGTGTTTTCAATTGCCAGTTGGGGAGTGAGCCAATCCTAAATTCCCTTCTTAATCTCTGAATTCATAGGCTGTTCCAGAAATCTTTTGGACTAGTTCAGGTCATCTATGAGGTAGACACCAAGATAAAAGTAGAAGGTTGGGGGATTTATTGGGGAATAGGTGAGGTAGGAGAGCCATATGACAGGTCTGACTTCTGAAAAGGAGAGAAAGGAGGAAGAGCAGAGTTTAGATCATAATGCATTCTCTAAAGGAAGATGTAGACAGACTAATGAGAAGTTTTTGAGCTAATGCCATCAATCAGAAGAGTTCCACATCTTACAGAGGTGGGATTCTTGGTAACCTTGCCATACTCAATCTTTAGCTGAAAGCAGCCTGTGGGAGGTGTGGACTAAGCACAAATGTGGTGGCGGATGTGTCCCCACTGCTTTTCCTGATGTCTTGTACCCTAGCAGGGCATATCAGTGTAGAACAAACCTGAGACAAGAGGTTGTTGGTTTGTGCCCCTAGGAAATTTGTCACTGTGGAGCAGACTGGACACAGCACATGCAAAGTCAGTTACTCTAATCCTAGGGCAGGTGAAAATGAACATTTACAAAGCGATTCAATAGGTATTTCCAGTAAAGAATTTGTTGGAAATTGAATGTTGTACTACATAAAATAGTTAATGTAATTTAATAAGCTTTATCATCTCTCACCCTAGTGACTTGAGCCATATCTATTATGATGAATCTTAATCAAATTAAAAACATTCCTTAGTGGATTCAAGCTGAGATAAACTGTATCATTTGGTTTATTTTTAATACACAAGCTCACCTGTTTAAAAGGATCTCAATTCCATTTGGATTATTTTAGGTTGGATTTTAAAAATAGCCCCCTAAGGTTTACTTTGAAATATTTCTAATCCTTTCAATTTAGTTGTGAATGAAGAGTGACCTACATCACATTTTTTCTTCCTAATAGAAGTAGTAGGAATAGAACAGCATGTTCAGTCTGAAAATAAGTAGCCTGACTTGACTGAATATATTTATAGCTGGTATATTATCGTTTCCTCTCTATGCTCAAAAGATTAGGAGGTCAATGTATTTGAAGGAGAAAAAGTAGAACTACCCTGGGAAGTAAAACTATTAAGAGCAATGGACTTTCACACCATGAAGCTGCACAAAAGACATGCATATTGAGATGGATCAAATGTGCCTTTAACTTCTGCATAGAGGGTAGAAGGGCAGCAGAGAAACAACACAGGCAGTTCAAAAAGTAGCCTGAGACCAAGGTCAGCCTATCAAGTATGCAATCGTAGGACTCACACTAGTCCCAGACAATTTCACACTGCAGGAAGAACAAGGTCTAAGAGATGAAAGCGGTTAAGACCAAAAGATAAGAAAAGGAAAGCTAGAGAAGCATGCATTCTTACCTTCTGCTGAACACCATGTTTTATGATTTTAAAATACCATATGTATCTTCAGGCCCACAACCACAGAGTTGTCTTTAAAAATATAGATGCCCTTATCTTTCCCAAAGTTATGCCCCCTTCTTCCTTAAAAAGTCCTGATTTCTGAATCTGATGTCACCAATCCATGATGTTTTGTACCACTCTGTGATGTAGGCATCTTCTATCAAACCCTTCAGTTTACACAGACATTAGTTTCTGGCTCACTATCACTATCTTCAGCATTTGTTCTCAATACTAGCTAATAAAATTATCAGCAAAATATTTCCCATACCTGGTTTTCTCAATATGTTGGATCTCTCTCCTCCAAGGCTCTTTTCTCTGTAACCTCAAACGTTTATTCCTATATAATTGCCTTGAACTTCTCAAACTGGCCTCCAAATTCTGTTTTCAGCACCACACCCTTGATTTTATGCTTTGTCCCAGCTGTGCCTCTCATTACCCTTCTAATACTGTCTTTATACATCATTAGATTCTATCCGAACTACAATCCTTTTTTACTGTTGTTGTTCAACCACTCTTTCAAATTCTGTCTTCCTTACTTACATTTTATAAGCACTTTTAAATGAACCTTCAAATCCTTTGCTCCTCTCTCATTTTTTGAGAGATTGCTGTAAAATAATTTGCACAAAACATGTTTTAATCTAATTACGTATCTCATCTAAGCCTTCTTTCCTCTCTGCAATTGAAAGTATGGACAGCAAACATCATTCAAACTAGTAGCTTTCAATTTAGTTATAGCCATCAATTTCACATCATCCTTAATGTCGTCTAATGGTTTATGAGCTCTGTATTTCTTGAAAACAATTTCATTAAATTTTTGTTCTTTATATCTGTAATAACTATTTGATATCAGCATATGATCTAATTTTACATATGACTTGGAAGACTGAGAAGCATTCTAAAAAGAGCTTTCTAGATATTCCTACCATGTGAGCACATGCTCTACTATTTTCTACTTCCTGCAAGATGCATGCACTCTGATTTTTCCTACCTGTGCACTTTTCTTCAATATTTAATTTCTCAATCCCTAGAATCTTCTGTCATGATACTATGCCTTCCTTTCCATTTCTCCTTCTAGAAATCTATTTTCTTCTCTATATGGTAAAAATCTTCAACAGAATTTTCTCATACTTTCTGCAAATGCTCCATTTTCATTCTTCCTTACATGTCCTTTTATCAATCTTCTGTACCCATGTCTTTAATCAAAATTTCCCCTATTAGTTGATAAATCCAGTATTCATCATGCTTGGCATTTGGAACTCCTTTGGTACAGGAGGCTCTTCTCTGGTCCTTGAAAGTCTTCCTCCAGTTTACCAGTTTTCATTGAATTCCCTCCATTGTTATTCTCACTCTCTTTCTGGTTCTTCCTTCTTTTTTAACCCTCATGATAGAGGAGTGCCTCATGTTTAATTTGGGGAACATTTTTCTCTATATGTTCCACTAATGATTTCATCTACTCTTATAGTACTAACTATCATTATTATAGAATTAACAAATTTACTTCTCCATCCTTCTTCGCTTCACTCTCTTGAGGAAGGTGGAGACCATTATTTTCCATCTCCCTTAATGGCTGATCCATTAACAAGCAGCTCCCAGGTGTGACAAGGAGCTGCCTTTTATCTTTGTGCTCTCTCATTTTGTACTTCTTAGTCACGATAAAATTCTAATGCTTCCCTTTTTAACGTATATCCAGAATATATTCTCTTCTCATGGTCTGTAACAAGAATTCCCTAGACAGGTGCTAACTGACCTTTTCTGGATAAATATGAGTCCTTTATTGTAGTCCTATCTCTACCCTTTCCCAGAACAGACTCTATTGCCAAAAAAGTATCAGATTCATCCATTTATAAAGTAAGTGACTCTTACCATTCCTCTCCTGGAAATTTTTAGTGACAACAGCTGGCCCCATTCTCTACATGAATTAAGTCCCTGTTGTCATCTACTATGACTCATTTTTATATAATGCATCTACTTACTCTACTGTGGTACTTACACTGGCTTCATTTTTCTTCCAAATTACTTTGTTGGCTTCTTTCTCACAGTGTTAGGATGAATTCCCACTGCTTTGAATGCTCCTTCTCATAATAGCTAAATTACTTACTTATTTCTCTGTTGCCAATTTTTTGTTTAGAAGAGCAACTGGCTCATAGTAGTCCCTCAATAAATATCTATTTGTTAAAAAAAAAAAAAAATAAAAGCAACTTGGATACTTCTACAGGTCTTGAAGTACTAGTCAAAATCAGAACCAGATTTCTCCAAATACAAATAGCTAAAAAAATCAAATACAATAGTATAAATAACCAAGTTTATCACTCCATTTTACTTCTATCCTTTTTTTCCTTTACTAAAAATAAAAGACATGGGAGTGAAAATATATGCAGAGAAAATCAAGGTAGAAAGCAAATAAACAAAAACATTCAATTTAACTGAACATTATTTGTCTTTTCTTGGAAATTGAAAGGAAAATCTTAACTGAAATCATTATGTAACTTAGTTGAAAAAAGTAATGGTCCTTTATCTTGCTGAAAGTAAATAAACTACACCAAAATCAATATTACCCTAACTTTTATATTTTTTCCATAAAAATTAATAGGCTAAGAAATATTAGGAAAGATTTGCATTAAATGTCGTTATCCGTGCAGTTGTTTACACTATAAGCAATTATAGAAGGGGTGCTGTTAAGAGAGATAACCAAGAATATAGGGAGTCAATATAAACTGAGGAAACTATTTAAATTAGGATTTTTATTAATAACTTGAAAAATTAAATTTCAGTGTGCATCTGTTGATCAATGATTATTGACAAGGGATGGTAGAAAATGTCCACTAAAACACTTCTGCCAATACAGATTTTCTACAGTGAATTAAAACATTCTATACTGTCCAAAATAACAGTTACAGGATGCATGTGGCTTCTGAACACCTGAAAAATTGCAAGTAACACTGAGAAACATACCTTTTAATTTTATTTAATTAAAAATAATGTAAATTAATGTACACACACGGCTAATTGTTACCATTAGAATATCTGTTTTAGAGAAAAAAAAGTTTAATGACAAAAATCAAGATCTTTATTTTGGAGTATTTATTAACTCTAGAGTACGTCATTTAAATATAGACTAAGATTTGTGATAGTAATTAAAGTATATCAGGATGTTTTTTATGAGTGAGCACCATTCTTACAGTCCAGATTTGCTTTGAATCACTAATGTCCTATAACAAATGATCATGACCCAAACATTGGTGTATAAGCCACAAAAATCTGTGAATGACAATAACAGAAAGCATTACCAATGAGTGCCAAAACCGAATGAATACATGATAATATGTATTCAACCAAGAATCACGCTTACATTTTTTTTATTCATTGATTTGGATGGCTTATTAAAATGAATGAGCAAAAATAACGTATCAGGAATAACTCTTTCTTGAAAGCCTGAGGGAGTTATGTCGAAGCTGGTTTGGTCATAAGAGTCTTTGTGTTGCATGCTCAGCTGTGTGCGCGCTTCTATTTCAACTGCTTACTTGAAATTATCTCAAGTTCCTTGGCAAGAAACATTCTAAAACTGCTTCATTTGGTTCCTAACTGCCTATATCACTAATAGAATCTTGAAAATTCAGCCTGATATTCACCAATTATTCATCATACTACCAAGTTAGCTGTTATTTACCAAAGAATAAATCATGTAAATTTAACCCATACATAGACTGGATTTTGATGTCTTTCCAAATTGTTGATATTTAATCCTTAACATGAGTATATTTGGTGGGGGTGGGGCTTGGGAGTTGATTAGGCTAAGGAATGGATGACTTTATAAAAAAGGCCCCAAGATCTCTCTCTCATTCTTCTACCATGTGAGGATACAAAAGATAACCCTCACCAGAACTGGATCCTGCTGGCTTACTGATCTTAGACTTCCAGTATCTGGAACTGTGAGAAATAAGTGTTTGTTGTATAATCTACCTAGTTTATACTAATTTGTTATTGCAGCTACAACTGAGATACCATGCAAGCAAGAAGTGTATGTTACTCTGTAATAAGTAACTTATGTGTAATCTGGGAAAATATGTAATGCAGGAAGGGGAAAAATCCTCTGTGCAATATAAAATCTGAAGGTTTATGTTGCCTACAGCATATTGAAAACTCTCCCATGGGAACTGGTCATTATCGCATTATAGTATCATGTATATGAGTAACAAACAACCTGGGTGTATTTCTCAACATCTTGGAAGAGTTTTTAAAGTAAAAAAGCAATTCCAGGTCATGAAAGTTCTGCAATAAACAGATCTCAGGGACATGTTCAAGGGTCCAAGTAGAGGTTTCCTTTATCATTTTAAAATCCTTAGTTATTTCTCATGAAAAAAATAGAGGTTTTTTTTTTTTTTCTTTTTTTCTTTTAAGTCCTTCATCAGCCTTAAATACTGGGAAGTATTTTGTACTATTCTGCAAATAACCTGGCACTTAAAAAAAACAAGTCTAAGCAAAATAAAAAGAAAATGTCATTTACAGTTTGGCAAAAGAAGGTTAGCCATAAAATTCATTTGGTTTGATGCTAAAAAACTGCCCTTAACTGCATTGTGCAGAATTAAGTAAGAGACAAGGAAATGAGTCTACCCTCTTTCAGTTCCCTTATAAACTGCTTATCTGATCTACCCCATTAGCTCTTCTTATAGCTAACTGTTAAATCCTAATGTCTCCTCAGCACTGTGGTACCACAGTGGCAATGGCTTGATTGATATCATTTCTAGAGACTCAGGCATTTAAAAATGTATTATTCCAAATTACTTTTCTGTAAATGTCTACCTAAATTGAATACCTAAGCTGCGACTTTTGAATTTCCATTTAAACACAGCTGTAGCTACCATTGCTACTGAAGAAAGTACCTCTGTGCCAACAGAGTTAGCTCTAAATTTATGCTCCCCCTGGAAAGTACCCAACGTTAGGTTTCAGTGAATTGTTTTCAGAAAGGTTGTGGGAGGGCTCAAGAAGAGCTGTAACAGCAATGAATGCGATTCTATCAGGAACCATAGCTCCAACCTCAGGAAGGAACGGGTGCCTTGGGAGCACGTGAACATTCTTGTTAGGAGTGCACATTTAGGAGTAAAAGTTCTGTTCTAACACATTTCTTGGGAAAAACGCAAATCTTTGAATGCTACATATTTTTCTTTTGTTGCTACTTTACTTTATGCCTGCCAAAATCTCAGAAATTCCTAATGTGCTAAGTAAGCTAATCTCTAAGGTTTCTTCCAGCTTTAAATTTCTACAACTCTGTGGCAACTAGTACTGCAAATGTGCTCATGGTTATAGTTTGTTCCCTAAAATAAAAATGGAATAAAACAGATGACGATCCAGGTGCCACAGGAAAAGCAAAATGACTAACTGTATCAGTACCCTGTACGCTGTGTCCTTGCTGCTCAACTACAAGGCAAATTCTATGGAGTAATTTGTTGTCTCTTTAATTTTGAGCATAGAAATCCATGTATGCAGGAGGCAAAAATATTACTGTCACCCTAGGATTTGAAAACATATTAGTCAAGAAAGCTATGCAGTCATTACTAAAATTATATTATTAATTTTTTAAGTTTTTGTCAAATAATACTAACTTGATTTGCTACATATTGACTGAAAGTTGCAGCTGCTTACTACTAAAAGAGTTACGATCAATAAAAGTAAATCATTTTATGAGTCTAATGGGAATGTTTTTGGGAACTACCAAAAAACATACATATGTAGAGAAAAATTAGGAGACAGGAATATTAAAGTAATCTTTATATATGTTAGTCACATAATTTTGACTTTCAACTTTCCACTTACTGAGAGAACAAATGAATTTAATGAAGAAGTAAATTAAGAAGTTGAATGTGGATTGCAAACATGACAGGATGTTCAAGTAAATATTTAAAATGTCGATGTAATTGCTTTCATGTTTGTTTTTTATGTTTGTTTTTAATTATAAAAGGAAATGTAGAAGCAAACTGTTTACAGTAGCTCTGTGCACCTAAATGAAGCAGACTTAGCACAGATAAAATGCTGTTTTAGCTGCTCAAATATCTCACATATGAGACTGAGCTTAAGTGGTAGGTTGATGATGGCTCCTGTTTTTCTCCATTTTATCAAGTTTTTCTTTCCCAAATAACCACATCGTTTAGTCATTTAAATGGAGATTTGGATATACAAATTGAATGACTCACTGGAGGAAAGCTGGTATCAGAGGTGATGGGCAGTTGTAAGCAGAGAGACCATATAGAGAATGCCTGCCCTATAACCCAAGGATCATGATTGGTTTGAGAACACACCAAACATACTTAGCTCAAGGACCTGCAAATTTCACCACGTAAAATTGTGTTCTTGTTTAGAAACACAAAGCCTGTCAGTACCGGTTCTTTCACAGTTGAACGGAAGCTTCTTGGAGAGAAATACAATGTATTATGACGAATGTGTTCTCTCTCTCAAATCTGGCAGGAGCAGAAACCTGTAGATCAATAGAGTTGGCTACATGTTCAGTAGGAAACCCAGGGTAAAGAGAGAAGTCACACAATGAGCACCATCTTCCCCCACTGTATCCATATAGTAACCTTTCATGCAAATACTACTGCCAAAAATAATTAGTGGAGGTGGTGATGGGGAACAGAGAAAGAGAGAGAAAAAGAACTTCACCTCAGAATATATACCCACTGCAATACTTCATCCTTACTCTCCATCAGTTAGACCTAAACATTCAGAATCATTTCCCCTATGAGATGATAATTAGTATTATATTGACTAGAGAAACATTTGTACCAGAATAAAATCAGTCGTTCATTTTTCTTTCTGTTGTACTGGGGTTTGAACCCAGGGGCATGCTAAAACTGAGTCCACCCTCATCAGTTTTATATTCTATTTTGATACAGTGTCTTATGTTCTGGAGATTGATCTCAAACTTGGAATCTTTCTGCTGCAGCCTCCCAAGTAAGTGAGGTTGTAGACATGTCTCATTCTGCCTAGCCTATATTAAATTTTCTTATGAAGAATTTGACCAATTTGAGGAGAAATGGAATTCCAGAAGCCCCAAAACACAGAGAGAAATGGAAAAGGAAGTATTCTAAATGTCTGCTGTAGTTCTGAAATGTACTCCAGAGACTTATATGTTGAAGGTTTGGTCCCTGGTTGGTGGTGATGTAGAGAGGTGATAGAAAGTTTAGAAAACAGGTAATAGCCACAAGAAGAAGGTCCCAAGGTCAAGCTCTTGAAAGATTTTCTTATCCCAAAGTTCCTACTCTTTCTTTCTCTACAGCCTGACCACTATGAGGTTAGCAGTTTTCTTCTGTCATGCCCATTCAACACCATGTGCTGTTTCACTACAAGACCAGAAACAACAATCAGCCAGCCATAGACCGAAACCTCTGAAACTATATGCTGCTGTTAGTGTTTTCACTGCTGTGATCGAAAGACCTGACAAGAACAATTAGAGGAGAAAAGGTTTATCTGGGGGTTCGTGGTTCCAGAGGTCTTAGTCCATAGATGGTCTACTCCATTCCTCAGGGAATGAGGTAAGGCAGGAAATCATGGCAAAAGAGTGCTGTGGAAGAAAGGGGCTCAGAATATGGCCACCAGGAAGGGGGGGCGAGGATCCCCTCACAAAAAACAAAATAAATGAACCCCAAAGGGATGGCCTCAGTGACCCGCCTCCTCTAGTCACATTCTACCTGACTATAGTTACCACCCAGTTAATCCCTATCTGGGGATTAATGCACAGATTAGGTTAAAGATCTCATAATGTAATAATTTCACCTCTAAACTTTTTTGCATCGTCTCATACATGAGCTTTTAGGGGACACCTAATATCTAAAACATAATACCATGAACCAAAAGAAAAAAAAAATCTCCTTTAAGTTGTTTATTTCAGGTATTCTTTAACAGAAATGAAAAAATGATTCACACAAAAATTTGACAGCTGGTATATCATTGTTATAACTATATCTGACAATGTGTTTCAGAAGCATTTGGAACTGGTCTGTGGAGTAAGTTTAGAACATTTTGAAGATACAAGCTAGAGAATCCCTAGAATTCTATAAGCAGATTTCATGGAGCTCACACCAGAAGACCAAACCACTGACAGGAATACAGGGGGAAAAGACTGTGCATGAGGTTTTAGATGGAAATGAGAATTCTATTGGGACTTGGAATAAAGGTTATTTGTGATATATTTTGGCAAAGAACTACTCGTCTACATTTTATCCATGCCCTGAGACTTTGTGTGAGAGTGAATTTAAAAGTGGAGGACCAGTTCACTTGTGGAAAACATTTTAAGGCAGCACAGCATGCAGTCTGTAGCATGAGTCTTGTAAACTGCTTTTAGCCCAATATACAGTGAAAATCAACAGAATAAAGCAATATGGAAATATTCAAAAAACATAAAGTTTGGCCAGAAAAGAAGCATGTTTAAAGTTGCACCAACAAGCAGTATTTGATTGCTGAAGACAATAAGAACACTAAAAAATAGAAACCAAGTATTTTGCACCAGGACAATAGTAAGATGCCTTCAGGGCATCCCGTGAATTAGCCAGACCCCAACCCTCACAGGTTCAAAAGTTTCAAGGTGTAAAATTTTCGTTTGAGAAGAGGGTCTTTTGCTCACCCTCTTCCCACAGGGCCATCATGGAAGTTGTTTCCCCAGAATTCATTTCATCTTGCTCACCTGTCCAGAAACTCTGAGGCTATCATAAAGGTCAAAGGGCACTCAGCTGCTCTTTGAGTTCTCAGCAGACCTTGACCATGTCCACATGGTGCTGGTAAGATGTCACGCAAAATTCAAGACATGTGTGGTCACAGATACTTACATTTCAAAGAAAGGTCTGGGAGGACTGAAAGTATTTGGCATGGCCAGAGTCCTGCCTAACCTCCATGAGAGGGAAATACGTGAACTGTGAGAGTGCTGCTGAAGCTGAAATGAGTCCAGAGGAAGTTGCTGTTGCCAGAAATGTGTAATGTCCACTGAGGGAAGCTGCAGGCAGCAAGCAGACCTAACCCCAGAGATGCGCCCTGTGAGCTGCAACCAACAAAGTTGTAGAGACAGGGTTGCCTGAGGGAAGTCATCCATGTCTCCTATGAGAACCCATCATTGTTCGAGTTTTTAACCAGGAATATATGGCCTCAGGAACTCACAAGTTGGAGTACTGTCCGAGAACACCTGAGTCATGTGGTACCGCGTTAGCTCACCTCTCAAGTTCAAGCGTTGGATATAGGAGTGACCCGCTAGAGCCAAATGGCTTTGTTACCTCCAGCCCCACCTTCCTGATTTTGCAAAGAAGCTCTTACAGGTCCCCTTTGATCTGTATCTCTATAATTAAAGCAAGTTCGGGGCTCCTTCCTTTGTTAGAGCCAGATCCTTCTGGACAGCTCAATCAGTCATGCCCCTGCCTCAAATATATTCTTGCCTTTTGGTCTTTATTTTTGACATATATGTTTCTTAATTTTATTTCACAGCCCGCCCATCCCTCTGATTGGAACCCTTTCCCTTGCCCATGCGAGTCGTGTACAGGAGTTGCCCAATACATTGGTCCCATATACTGCAACCAGATACCTTGGAGATTAGACCTGGAGCTATAGGATTTAATGTTCACCATGCTGGGTTTGGGTCTTGCTTTATTATGATCCCTTCTTGCTAACTTCTTATTTCTTCTTTTTGAAATGGGAGTATTGACCTTGTCCCCTCATTCTATGTTGGAATCATGTAACTTTTTCTTTCTTTTTTTTTTTTTTAACTTACAGGGCTCACAGTTAAGATATGCCTTGAGTCTCAGTGGAGACTTTGAAGTCAGACTTCTGAATAATGCTTTTAAGATTACGGCAATTCTTGCAGAAGGACTCCTGTTAAAAGTTTTGTTCCCAGTTGGTGGCAATTTTGGAAGGTTGGAAACATTCCGAGGTGGGGCTTCATTGGAGGAAGTGGTCACTGGGGACATGTCCTTGAAAGTTACAACCTGTTTCTGAGCCCTTCCTTTCTTTCTCTGCTGCCTAGGTGCCATAAGAAGAAAAGCTTTTTTCCCACCACATACTTCCACGACGATGTTCTGACTCATCACAGACCCAGAAATGATGGTGCCAGCTGATCACAGACTGAAAACTCTGACACCTTAAGCTGAACTAGATCTTTCCTTTAAGTTGTTTGTTCAAGAATTTTATTGAAGTGATGAAAATCAGACAGCAAAAATGTCCATTCTGGATACAAAATTCTAAAATAGAAAAGGAAAACACAAATATTTCTAGGAAGTGAATTGTCCACATACAATGCAAGTGCCCCATGTAAATGATGAGTTTTAGTCTGACCACCTGCCATATGCTATTCCCACTAGCACAAGCAAATTCTGCCCCGGCTACAAACACTGACAATATAACAGGAGCTGGCTGCAAGGCCACCCATCCAGGAGAAGGGGTTTCAGGATTTTAAGAAAATCCTCTATAATTATGTGAGTGAATCATTCTATTTTTCTTTGATATGTAAATAGAAAACATTTGAATATCATTACTTTCACACACAAAAAAAAGGTCAAAATGAACAACAGATTAATTTATCTGGAGAAAGCATAATTTCAAAGAGAAATAATAGGGGAAGATAGAAATTCCTCACTTATTATATTAAAGCAAAGCTTATATAATATTGAACTCACATTAAAAAGATACTGTTATTGCCATGAATCCACAAAAGTAGAAAGTACCCCTTGAAAGTGTGTGTAATTATTTATATGTTGAAATAATAATGAATAATGAAATTGGGATGAGCTTGTAGAAGAAGAAATGTGGAAAACAAAGCAACAGAGTTTTTTATGTATGAAGCAGAAAGGAAAGTATATGTAACTATGAGAGAAAATCAATCGGGCAAGTTTTATATTCATCAAATTAGAATTACAGAAACAAGAAATAGAGAAATGCAAAACATGAATTAATTAGTAGTTGAGACTAAATCAACTGATTCTATAAAATATTAAGGGCTTTAAAGTAATGTGCCAATCATATAAGATGAGGATAAAAATGTTAAAAGAAAATAGGTAATAGAGAAATAAAGACCATATTGACTTAACTTCTGAACTGCATCATTATATTAGAGTGAGTTGATAGATGTGTAAAAATGGATTTGAACAATTAATTCATATCCATTTTTTTTAACCCTCAAATGAGAGGGAAGAAAAGAATTTTTTAGAGACACAGGGTCATATACTATTACTTCCTTAACTTTTGTTTTAAATAAAAATTAAATAAATATTTGTGGATGACATTCTTTTGCTGGAGCTACCATAACAAAGTACTACAAGTTGGATGCCTTAAGCATTGTTTTGTTTTGTTTTACAGTACTGGAGGACAGAAACCTAATTCAAGTTGCTGGCTAGGACATACTCCCTCTGCAGATGCTAGAAAAGTATCTCTCCCAGTCTCTTTCCTGTATCCTTGATTTTTTCCAGCATAACTATAAACTTCACATAGCCTCTTCCTGTATGTGTGTCTGTCACCATAATTTCCCATTTTTATAAGGACATGAAAAAGAAATAAGGGTCCACCTTATACCAGTACGACCTCATCTTTTAACTCATTTCATCTGAAAAACACTACTGCCATATAAGATTATGTTCTGGAATAATGGTTGTTAGAACTTTAACATTTTAATTTGAGAAGACACATTCCAAACCATAGAAAGCATACATTCCAAGAATGTGATAAGTTAAAAAAAATGAAATTCAAGAAGGAGAAATAATTAAAAATTTTACAGAAAAAGAAACTTTTCTAAAGAAAACAACAACAAAAAAATACAGGGTTCTATGGAATCATTTTAGGGAGAATCTCAGTGGGAAAGAACTGGAGATGGGTACGTCCTCGTTTTTCAGGGAATCCATACAATTGTCAGGCTAACTTGTGAACTACTTATAGATGGGACAGACATGACAAAGCAACAAAGGGGGAGAGAACCAAACTGAGATTGGAACCACTCACATTAAATCATACACACTTGGCATGCATGTGATTTGGGTCCAAACCACTTAGGAAGAGCTAAGAAAATGCAACTTGCTTTTAACTGCTGCCCATATTTGGAGAGAAAAATATGACCTAACTAGTATTGTCACCTAATAAAATAAAAACTTCAACATTCTAATGTTCACCAAAAAAAAAAAAAAAAAAAAAAAAAAGAAAGAAAGAAACAGGCCTCCCCACAAAAAAGAAAATAGAAATAGAAACTGCTCATAATTTGTAAATTACAAACTTCTCAAGAAGAGTATCAAAACTATTCTCCATGAGGCAAATTAGGATCTTCATGAAACGTAAAAAAAAAAAAAAAAAAAAAAAAAAAACCAGAAATCTCAATAGAGAAACAGAAAATTAAATTTGTGCTACTGAAGAGTAAAATACCTTACAGGGAAACCGAATGGATGATGTCAATTGCAAAATAAAGATAAAACAAAGAACAAGTACAAAAACTCAAAGTGAATCGAAAGTAATGATCAGATTTGAAAAACAGTGAAAAATAATGAGAAAAAAAAGACAAAAAGTAGTAAAGACTGGAAGTTCTATATTAAAATAATACATACATATAAGAGTAATTTTAGAAGAAGAGAAAGACGGTGAGGTCAATAATTTTAAGAAAATAATGAATTAGGGACTGGGGTTGTAGTTCAATGGTAGCTTGCCAAGCATGTGTGAGGTACTGGGTTCAATTCTCAGCACTGAATATAAATAAATAAATAGAATAAAGGTCCATCAACAACTAAAATACACACACACACACACACACACACGTATATATTTTAAAAAGAACATAATTAATGAATTGAAACTTTCCAAATTTGGGGACACATACATTTGAAGATTTAAGACGCTTATAAATCTTAATAAGTTTCTTAAATTGTGTAGGATTTAACTGAAGCAGTCTTCAGGAAGAAATTTATACCATCAATTATGTAATTAGAAAATAAGGAAGTTCTTGCTGGGTGTGGCAACACCCAGCAGTAATCCCAGCAGCTCTGGAGGCTGAGGCAGGAGGCTGTCTAGTTCAAAGACAGCCTCTGCAAAAGTGAGGTACTAAGCAACTCAGTGAGACCCTGTCTCTAAATACAATACAAAAAAAGGTCTGGGGAATGTCACTCAGTGGTTGAGTGCCCCTGAGTTCAATCCCTGATAACCTTTTCCCCAAAAAAGGAAGCTCTCAAATTCATGATCTAATTTTCTACTTTAAGAAACTAGAAGAGTAAAATAACACACTGCAAGCAGAAGGAAGAAAAGAAAGACTAAACAGAAATAAATAATATTTAAAAACAGAGGTAGTATGCAAAGTAAATAAATAAAAGCCAGAACCTAGTTTGTAGAAAATAATTTTTTTAATGTTGCTTGATTAATCAAGGAGAAAGGAACAAAATATTCAAAATCAATAATGTAAGAAGCATTATCACTATAAAGATTTCAATGAATTTAAAGAATAATTAGGGAAATGTAAATAAGTTCATGACAATTTTGACAAGTTTGATAATATAGAAAAAATTCTTAAAAAATTAAACTTCCTAAAAATAACATGATATGAGTAAGAAAAATTGCTTCCCTGTATTTTAATTTTTGTTTCTTATTAAAAACATACATATCTCTCTGTCAAATAGATGCTTTAGACAAGATGGTTAAATCTATTAAACTTCAAATGAAAAGTAAAACTGTTCTCATAATATTAACAATTACCTAGCATATGTGAGACCCAAGGTTAGAACCTTAGCATCACAAAAAGAAAAATAATATAGGGGAGGGGAAAGTATCATTTCTCAAATAATTTTATGAGGTCGATATGACTCTAAAACAACAGCTGATGTAAAAAGCAAACAAACAAAAAAAAAAAACTAGCAAATTAGTGATTCTAGGAAAGTTCCTCAGACTTAAAGTTAATATTAACAAATTAACATCTACAAAATACTCAGTCAATGTCATATTTCCCACTAATAATATGAATTGTTGCCAATTGAGAATCATAAAATATTTCCACTTTAACCACTTCTACTTAATATTGTATTGGAAACCTTAGTAATAGCCAAAATTTATGAATAAGCAAAACAAAATCATAAAGAAAATAATTCTCGTCATTAATCCATATATATCTTATTATTGTACAATTAGAACAAGGTGAACAAAACATGTTGTTTCCAAAATCTTTAGTGTTTGTCTACATGTCACATGCACAGAATCATTCGCACTGCAGTTAATTACAGAAATTCTTTGCTCAATGAGTTTTATGAAATTGTTGGAATTCTGTTTACATAAATTTTCTTTTTATCTATCTATCTATCATCTATGGGTCATCTTTACAAATAAAGCAAGGAGAAAAATAAGTGTGAACACAGGACATACAGTAATTTCTTTGCAAAGACTATTAGAACATAGGTTAAATTTTTAATAGTGTTTGTTGTGTGTGTGTATGTGTGTGTGTGCGTGCGTGCACAGGCATGTGTGCACACACTTGATTATGAACTTTCTTACTATTTTGGCATAGTCTGTGTTTCTGAGAAAAGTTTGATGGGATACATTAATTTAAAATTATTATTAGCTCTCTGAACTTATATGTCTCGATATATCTTTATTAGAATGACATGAAGCTATATGCCTGCAGTCTTCACTTCATTAGAGCAGGAACTGATTGTAGTATCTCATATTTATAACTGTGCATTTAGTAATTGAGATCAATTCACATACATGGATACTATGGCAGCTGGGGAAATGACCTTAACTGAGTGATTTTGAAGACTCAGAAAAAATAAATGAAACAAAGAATATGTTTTGTTTGAAATTATGTTATAGTTAAGAAACTTGCAAGTGTATATTTGTTCTGATATATTCAAATTTATGACTTAAAAATCTGGAATGCACAAAATAAATTAAACCTTGACAGATTTCCTCACTGATTTTATATTTGGAATTAAATATAGCTTTTACATTTCTCTAAATGTACAATTTGAAAGAAAACAATCAGAGCATGTGCCTTATGTTTCTATAATTGTTTCCATGATTAAAAATTAAGTTGAAGGTTGAAAGTTATGTACTTTAGATGGGGAAGATTAATGCAATGTAAGAAATGTATAAATTCATAAGCATTACAAACAAGTATTACATGATGTGATAAAGTTAAACTGGGAATCCAAAAGTGTTATACTTCTAGCTTTTTAAAATTTTATATACATATTTTAAATTTAATAACATAAGAATAAAGTTTATTATATAATATATATTTTGTATATTATATTTTATATAAAATAATATAATAAAATTTATTATATATAATTATATATTCTACATATTATATGCAGAACTTTTTGTGATGCTGGGGATTGAAACTAGGGCCTCGTGTGTGTTAGGTAAGTGTTCTTTTTAAAAACATTTTTAGTTGTAGATGGACCCAATACCTTTATTTTATTTATATATTTTTATGTGGTGCTAAGGATTGAACCCAGTGCCTCACACTTGCTGGGCAAGCACTCTACCACTGAACCACAACCCCAGGCCATAGGCAAGTGTTCTAATACTGAGTCACAACTCAGCCCTAGCTCTTTTTCTTTCTTTCTTTCTTTCTTTCTTTCTTTCTTTCTTTCTTTCTTTCTTTCTTTCTTTCTTTCTTTCTTTCCTTCCTTTCTTCCTTTCTTTCTTTCTTTCTTTTTCTTTCTTTTTTTTTTTGTTAATCTCTTTGTGTTTTGGTTTTATTTTTTTAAATTTAGATAATACTGTCATTTCTGTGCCTCAAATCACTTCTGACAATCAGTGAGATAATGTGTTATATGCATCAGGATTTAATGTCTAAGTGTGAGATATTACATGGATCTTAGATATTTAGCAAACATATATATACTATATTATATAGATTATATATTTATATTATATAGTTTTTCTTTTCTAATGTGCTTACAAATTATTATAGTTCTTATCATAATATGAAGACAATCATAATTCTGATTGTCAAACAAAATAACCATAATTTCTTATTTATTATGTGACAGATAAATTGCTTCTACTTTGCAAATGTAATTTCTTTTCACTGTCATATAAACTGGTGACTGTAAGAAAAGTAAACCATTAGAGATGATTTATAAATCACAGATAAATTAATTTACTTTCTTTGGCCTATTTTCAATTTTGAACTAAACTCAGTTCTGTTTTAATTCAAGTCCATTTTTACACATGCTCATATGGTAGTTAAAAGAAATGATTTAGAGAGAAATTGGCATACAAATGAGGATAGGTCAAATATAAATTTGCAGTTTAGGAATTATAATCAAATATATGAAAGTTGGGAAGATGAGAACATGTATGGAAAACAACAGGAAGTTCTCACTCACTGTAATGTGAGAAGAAACAGTTAAAAATAAAATGAAATTGGACTATTGAATCACTGGGGTTTAGGTACAAGGATGTAAATTGATTAATTCATTTCTTTGTAGAACACAAATAAATTATGAACCAAAACTTAACAATGTATGCTGAAATGGTATGACAGTGACTAGACTGATAAGGACCCATTCATTTATTTTTTCTTCCATCCTCTATGTATGTATTAGAACTATTTTGTGACTTGGATTACCAAAGGTTAAGATAGAGAAGCTCAGCCTTACTGAGGTGGTTCTCTCATTTGATCTTTGGCTGTAGTTTTACTAAAACATAGGTCTCATTTCTTGCTTTCTGAGAAATAATCATTGGCATAAATCATATTCCTCTTGATTATATCTACATTCTTATTTTCTTTTACTCTGTTTTCCCTTCTTGATGAATATTTTCTCCATCGAACTTACTACCTTCTTACCTTCCTGAAGTAGGATGTTTGGTTTCTTTCGTGGAATTTTTACCCAGCTATTAGATGTCTTCTTTAAATTTCACATAAATGTTAAAAGTTTCTATCTCTAAAAGGCACTTTTGTATCTAAAGTTTTAATTCATGACAAACATCTCTGTTTTGTGTCCTCTTCATTATCTATGCCGGTAAGGTAAGAAATCACTTTTATTATTTTCCAGTTTCTTGGTTTTCTTACATTTCCATTTGTTGTAGTATGGTGATCTATTTACTTTCTATATATTTTGAAACTCTTCAAATTTTGTAAGTGATGCTGGAATTTTTTTCTGTGGAAACAGAAAAATTCAAGTTGACATTTTTACATAGGTGCTAAATTAGTCAGCATTTGTAATGCTGTCATGTGACAACAAACAGAAGTCTTAGAGCTAACTGTGGTGTCTCCATTTCAATTTGAAGATGATTTTCAGGTGAGTTTCTTTCACTCCTGGAACACAATTAAAGAAGCAGCATATAGAATATTCTCCTCTTGCAAAAGAGGAATGCAAGAGGTTTATTCAAACATTCTGATGCATTTAAAGCTGCTTCTCAGCTATAGGACACTTCACATCTGCCAATATGATACTAGCCAAAGCAAGTCACCTGTCAAGTCCAACAGGAGTGTGGAAGAAATGGAAATGGGCAGAGAGCATATTTACTGAACAGTAATGCAAACAGTCTCACATAGTCAGGTCTGAGGGATTGTCTTGAAAAGAAAAGTGCTTGGAACATGTGAGATATTCTGCTCATTTTTGCCAAACGAATTAAAGACAGAAGTAGTTATACTGACAGTCACATATGTAACTGCTCTTTCCCTTAGTTTATACCTTCCTATCTTATTTTTTAAAACTGTATCTCCAATTATAAGTGTGTTATTATTTATAATTCAGTTTTGGTTATAGTTACTCTTTCTTATAATAAGAAATTTACAGAGCACTCTCATTTCTGAAACTTCCTTCAGAAATATTATCAACATTGGAATAAACTGCCAATTTTTAAATAATTTTCCCTGACTAATATGCAATATTATCATGAACAAGTTTTGATTCTTGTATATCATTTAGTATTTGAGCACCTAATCTTGCTCTCAGTCCAGGTAGGTAAATACAAGTATAAAATTACCACAAATAGTTTTATCAAGAAATATCAATGCTTTCACAAGAAATGTTCTTTTTTTTTCCTATACGATGCTAATTGTGGCATCCCTGTCGTGAATCAGTCTCTCAGATTATTTTGAAATTGTTTTGTTAGTTAATTTTTTTGTGTTATTGGATAAAATTGGAAAATAGCATGTGTATCCACATACCCTATTACAGTATAAGTACTGGTCTTAAGTATTTTGGGAAAATGTGCCACTAAGATGTAATTAGCAGAATGAATCAAGAAAGAATCAATAATTCTCAGAAATATACGCTTGTTTTCTTGTCCAAATTGTGTGCCTGAGCATTCATTATAGAATATAATATATAGAATGTAATAGCTGAAAGGGACCTAAAATATCATTTAACACAGGGGTCAGTAACTTTATTCTGTACAAGATCACACAGTTAATATATATCAGGCATTATGGGTCATATTATCTCTGCCACAAATTCTCAATTCTACTGTTGTGCTGTGCATTGTCATAAACAACATATTAATGAATTTGTGCTTCAATTCTACTATTTTTCACAAAAACAGGAAGTGAGCTGGATATGGTACATGCGCTGGTTTGTTGAACCCTGATAACATAAAGTAACTGAGACTCAAAGGATTTAAAATTATGATGCTATAATTATTTCTGAAACTTTGATTATTTGCTGAATATTACAAATCCAAATTAAATCAAATATGGGTTTGAAATCCAGTATTTCACAGTCCTAATGGAGAATGCAATTATCTTTAACTAAACTACTCTATCACATGGAATGGAAATTCATGCCTTGATTTATTAAGTATAATTATGATTTGATATTCTGACACATGGTATTTATAACATCTCATTGGATCAGGTGAGATGCTTTTTAATGAACATCAGTATACAGTGTGATTAACTTTGGAATGCATTGTTTTAACTTGACTGATATGGTGAAGTCTTAAACCAGGTGTGGTAGCACATGTCTATATCCATAACTCCTCTAGAGGCTCAGGATTGAGCCTACGATTTGGAGGCAAGCCCAGGTAACATAGAGAGGAATCTCTTTGGAGAAAAAAAAATTAAAAGTATAGTCCTAAAATTCACAACAAATTACATCACATACATATATTTTATTACATAGAAAAATACATAGCTTTCAAATGATTTCATGGAGTTCAATAGAGTTTTAGGGTTGCATTAGTCTTCCAAAATATTTGGGAATTTATTAAAGGATTAATAATTTCTCAAAAGTGCATATTTTAACAACTAATTATCTCTTTTATCCACTATAATTCATTAATTTGTGCATTTTTAATTTAATAAAATCAAACAATATTTCCAAGCAATTACACATATTCAGACTTCTAAACCATATTAGTGTTGAAAATATGCACTATATGTTATGCGCTGCTAATAAAAATAGTGGAGAAGTAACTATTGTAGAATTCATCGTTTTTATATGTTTTAACAACTATTTTTGCTATTCAAACATTAAAAATAGTTAAATCTTAAAAATCAAATGATTACTGGACATGGTATAAACCTGCAATCCCAGAACGCTGGAGGCTATAGTGTGAGCATTGAAAGTTCAAGGCCAGTCTGGACAGCACAGCAAGACCTTGTATCAAAATAAAAGACAAAGGGCTAGAGATGTAGGTCAGTGGCAGAACACTTTTTTCTTATGTGTGAAGGACTGGGATCAGTCTGTAGTACTAAAAAAGAAAAAAAAAATCAAAGACTAGAGCAAGTCCACAAAAATTGAAATGTATTTTATTTTTCCATCTGCTTTCTGGCAGTTTTTTAGGTGGAGTTTGGTTGGGAAGAGGTGTTTTCAAGTTTCCTATTGGGAGGTTTATGGCCATCTGTATTTCAATGTTCCCTACTTTGTAATGAAAACACATACCAAATCTGAATCCAGATTTCAAGATGATAAGATCAATTCATAGCAGCAGTTACTGTTCAAATGCACAGACACATTTTTGGAGTATAGAGAAAACCACAGTCATGATACATAGGACATAATTGGAATCTTGTACATTGATTCGTTTTTTTCTCCAAACTAAGGTCAATATAACCATCATTGCAAATAAAACAATAAATCTCAATTGCATCTATTCATCATATTTAACTATCAAAATCTAAATTAAAAAGTCAGGGGAAGTATTTAAGGAGTTTTTTATTATCAGATTTGCAAAACTGTATAAGCTTTATTTTTTACTGTTTTATAAGAACAAAATGTTGAACCCACTCTATTTGTTACATAATATAAAATTATTTTTATTTTGAAAAATATTATATTATTATTTTGATTTTATCAGCTAAAAAACTAAAACTGTATGATGAAAGAAGACAAAGTATAATTTCTGTCTGCTAGATGATGTCATTGACTGAAAGTGAGTAAAATGTGCCATAAGGGTTACAAATAGAGTATATAAGAGTGTACTGTGAAATTTAAATCATCACAATACTTTAAAAAGTAGCACCAAGTAAATAGATAGCAAAGCAATTAAGTTTTATATGGTATTACTTTAATAACAAACTGATGCATATCAGTTAATGACAAATAAGTTAGAAAGAACCATTCATTATTTCCTGCCACTATTTGTGTGGCATTCAGTTAGGAAAGCCACCAGACATAGTGGTGCATGCCTGTAATCCCAGCAGCTTGGGAGGCTGAGGCAGGAGGATTGCTAGTTCAAAGCAAGGTTCAGCAACTTAGCAAGACATTCAGCAACTCAGTGAGACCCTGTCACTAATAAAATACAAAAAAGGGGGTGGGAATGAGGTTCAGTGTTTAAATGCCCCTGGGTTCAATTCCCAGTACTAAAAAAAAAAAAAAAAAAAAAAAAAAGTAAGGATTTCCATGATCAAATAATCAAGGTTAGGAATATTAGAGTTTTCCATGGAAAAAATAGGGTTTGTTTCTGACACCATGTATAGGCAGACATTTATTCTGGTGAATTATAATCCTCAATGAAAAAAATAGCAAGTAGCTTTTTAGAAGTAGCATATAATATCTTCATAACCTTGAGATAAGTAATATCTCTTAAACAAGACATGAAAGCATAATCAATTTGATTACATTAAAATTAAGACTATCTGTTCATTAAGGTCAACTGGAGATGGTAGAAACACAAACCACGTGGAAAAATTATTTGTAAAAATTTTTCAGATAAGGAAGTTGTAACTTTAATAAAAAAGTAATGCTGCCAGGTGCAATGGCACATAGCTGTAATCCCAGGGGCTAGGGAGACTGAGGCTTGCAAGTTCAAAGCCAGCCTCAGCAACTTAATGAGACCCTGTCTCAAAATAAAAAGGACTGGGGATGTGGCTCAGCATTAGTATACCCCTGACTTCAATGTAATGTTTTAAAATCGCAACGAGGTTCAAAACAAAAGAAGAAAATGAGACAAAATATTGAATAACATCCTTGGTATTTTCTTAGTAAACACAAAAGAACAACTCAAAAGGTCAATGTAAGGCAAGGTGAGAACCCATATTTGCAAAAGTTAAATATTACAAAGATGGAAAATAGAAAATATTGGTAACAGTATTGAGCATGACAAATACTCATAAACTACTTACATAGCTCTACATGGATCTGCAGTTTGGCATTAACTAATAAGATATGAAAGTTTCCAACTAGCACTTCCCCTCTGGATATATGGAAATTCTTTCACAGGTAGACATGTAAAAATTTTTCATGACAGTTTTATTTGTAATAGCTGGAAATAATAATGTATCGTTAAATAGTAATGCACATAATCATGGTATACTCACATAACAGCACATTGTGTCAATTTGCAAATTCATGATTTAAAATACAATAAATACAACTAAAATCATAATAAAAATGTCAAAGAAAAGAGTCAGAATCAGAACATATTCAACTTTATTTTAGACAAAAATTAAAAGCAGCAAAAGTAAATTATAACTTTAGTTGTGTTCATATAAATGGAAATATAATACAGAACAGTAAGGAGCTGATTACTCTAAAAGGCAGGATAGTTATGTTTGTAGGTTATACACAGGAGTGGAACAGAGGAGAGTCTTCTGTTGGTAAGGGAAGTATCATATTTCTTGACCCGATGTTATTTACATAGTTATTTGTATTTGTTTTCCTTTACTTTCTATTTTCAAAATTTCACTCATCAAAATATTTGTTATAACACGAATTGTCTATTCTTGAGCAATAGCAATGTCTTTTAAATTCTGAAAATGTATGTTTTAAAAATATACATTTTGGTGATAGAGAAGGTATAACAATACTCCCCTTTGATTTAACATATTAACATAACTTTCAGATAGCTCCTACATAATGTGAACATAATTTGTGTATCTCATACTATGTAATATTTATTATGGTTTAGCTATTAGATGTCTCCCAAAAGCTCATGTATGAGACAATGTAAGAAAATTTAGAGTGAAATGTTTGGGTGAGAATTTTAATTTACCAGTGAATTAATCCCCTGAGAGCCTAAAAGGGATTAACTTGGTGGTAACTGTAGACAGTTAGGGTATGGTGGGAGTAGGTGGGTCATTGGGTTCCTTTTTGTCAATGATGACAAGAACAGTCTCTCTCCTTCTTGGCGTCATATCCTACACTGCTTTCCTCTGCCACGTTCTTCCACTGTGATATTCTGCCTCATCTTGGGCCCAGAGCAATGGAGTCGGCTGTCTATGAACTGAGACCCCTAAAACCATGAGTGCCAAATAAGTCTTTCGCCTCTAAAATTGTCCTGTCAGATCTTCTGGCACAGCAGTGAAACACCTGATTGAAACAATATTATTTTCAGCAACACCATAGATTTATGAGTGCAATAAAATGATCATATTTGTTGGAGTTATTTCATCAAAAGTTTTATTGAAGGCCTTCCATGGGCTAAACATAATTTTAATGGCTAAGGTCTAATCAGTTAATAAAACAACTTAGGAAATTCTTGCCCACATGGAGACGTTTTTTGGATAATGGGAAACAAAAGAGAGAATCTGAATAAAGTGTTTTGGAGAATAATAAGATATGGAAAATATCAAGTTGAGAATGGGGTAGATGTTCTGGGCTTACTTTATGGAACATTACAGTGTCTAGGGAAACATAACTGAGCAGGTAAAATTTGTAGCAAGACTTAAGCTTAAGAGGGAAAAAGTGTTCAGCTCTGAACACTTTCACTCATATCTTGAAGAAGAGAGACCTGATGTTCCAGGTTCATTGACAGGTCTGGGAAAAAGTAGTGTGGACAGTAGACTAGACTGTGGCTAGAGGCAGAAAATAGCTGTGGTTGGAGAGACCATGAGGAGTGGGAAATGCCACAGAGGCTGTTACAAACTTGGCTCTACTTTCAGTGAGATGGGAAGTCTTTGACAATGCTTGGATGGAGATGTGGTTTGACATCTTTTAACAGGACAATTTTGGCAATTGTGCAGAAAATAGACTTTACGAACACAGGACGGGATAAAAGGAACAGTTCAAAGCCACTGAAATAAACCCTGCCTAAGATACCACTGCTTTGTATCAAAGTGAAAGCAGAGTAGGTGCTCAGGAGGAAAGCAGTGAAAGTGTTCAGAGCTGAACCTGGAGCTCAGTTGAACTGGTTTGGAAGGCTGTGCACAGTGGAATAAATCTGTAATCCCAACAACTTGGGAGACCAAGGCAGGAGGATTGCAAATTCAACATCAGCTTGGGCAACTTTCCTGAGTCAAAAATTTAAAAAATAAAAATTAAAAAAAAAAGTAAAGAGTCTGAGGATGTATCTCAGTGGTAGAGCACCCGTGGGTTCAGTCCTAGTACCACCAGGAAACAACAACCAAAAAACCTGTGGAGGTAAGAGCCTGATTTTTTTATTTAGAATACTTACCCAAGAAAAGGAAAGTGAGCATCAAATGAGTGAATATGGTGGTGGTGGTGGGGGGAAACAAAGAGGCTCAAATATCACCATTGGTGAGTCTCAAAATTAATAAATCATGGAGATTATCAGGTACTAACAAAAGAGATGGAGCATGGATCATGATCCAAGGAAAATAGTAAACATTATTGGGTGCAGTGGCTGAATTATGGGTTTTGAAATTGCCCTGTGACAGAGGTGATGGCCCTCTGGAAATATCTGGTTCCACAGCACTAATTGAGATGGCCAGTTGCATGGTCATGCCTTATTCAAAAGCAGGTTCTGTGCTACCAACAGAGCCGTTCAATATTCAGTTCTTGACCTAGATTTCAGACACCAACTCCCAGGAACAGAGAATTCTGAGCAAAGCAAGATAACTACAATGTTTCACCAATGCTGTAAACTTTAAGCCTTCCAGCTTAGTAGAGACTTTGAACAATGGGCTTCCTGGATCCCGTAGGAAGCCCTGAACATTACAATGGTGAAATAGCTACAAGAATATTTCCAGCCCAGTAACTTTCAAGTGCCTAAGAACAATACCTCAATAGTCCTTAACTTCTTGATTATGAGACCCTATATAAATATACTTGCTGGGCCAGCTTGTCAACACTGTTTCTTCATGAGAGTGCAGTGTTCCACCTGATCCCAGCTTTCTCTCAATATCAGTATTTGTGTTTTTCTTAATTCCCCATCACCCCTCACCAGTTTCTCAGGTTCGGCCATGCAGGTTTAGGCAAAGCATAGTGTGTTGAGTAATTAAAGAGAAAACAATATTTAAAAGAAGTTAGATCAACTTTTTTATGTACTGCTGGTTGAGTAAATAGGATTATCAATAAGAATAGTCCTGAAGAGTTAGGACTTATGAATCATAGGTGATTGGATAGGGAATTCATTCTTGGAGAAGAAGATGAAAATATAATAAGCATAGGTCCAAGAGAATGGAAGAAGACTAATTGGAGATGGTGGGTACAGATAATCCTTTCATGAAGCAAAGCAGTAAAGAAGAGAGGTGGGAGTGGAGCAAGAAAATAGAAGGGGCATTGAGAAAATTGTTTTGCTTTGCTTTCTTTTGTTTTTTGTTTAGATGGGAAAAATTATATGCAGACTGAAAAGTTCAAGTAGGGAGAGGATACCAATGAAGAGAGCCAGTAAGTATTTCTAAGTGGCAAGAGATTAGTTCAAGTACACACTTAGATATGTGTCCTCCCTGTTATATTATTAAAACTGCTCAAAAAAACATATTTGATTACCATAGTAACTCATATTTCAAGAGCCTATTTCTTCCTTATACAAGTACAACTGATTATTTTAAAATAATCAGACAACAAGGTAGAACCTACAGAAATATATGAAGAAATTCTGGTTAATAAGGTTAATTCAGTGAAGAAAGTTTGTGAAGGATATCATCTGTTTCTATTTTTGTTTGTTTGTTTCAGTAAAAGAAGAAGCAAGATCAAAACTGAGGACCTGGAGAGTGGAGGTGGGATTTGAGAACAGAAGATAAAATGTGAAGTGTTGCTCTAAGAGAGTAGAATGGTAAATGGACTGTAGCAATATAACCCCATTGGAACCATCAAGAGGGTCCCCTTGAGTGGAAAGACTGGTCAGTATGACAGGAAGCTCAAATGAGCCATGTTGACTGTGTAGGGCAACCTGTAGTATTAGAGAGTCTGATTTAGTAAGACCTGTTATTTCAACAATAAAACACAATGAAGTGAGATAAGGACAAAAAGTTGAGTGAAGGGGAGATTTTTCATTATTGACCTAGAAGCTAAGCAGAGAAGTGAGGATATGAAGGCTCTTAGACACATAACAATGCCAGTGGTTCACGTGGTTTCCTCTGGTGTCAGAATTAAGAAAAAAGAGCAAAATGGTGAGAATTAGAGTAGTCAGTTTTTGTCAGAGTCTGTATTTAATTTGAGGCTGCTGCCTCAGTTTGACCAAAAAAAAGGATTAACATAATTTTAAATACAATGAAATAAATTAAGATTCATTTTTGTGGATTTTTTTTTAGACAAAGAAAAAATGTAGGTAGTAAGAGATGGGTCAGGAAAAAAAGATAGCTCAATAGATACAAAAAAAAATTGGAACTAGATTTACAATTCAACTATAATATTATTAAATCTTCAAATTTGAAATTAAAAGAATCAGTCCAGTCTCTTTGGTTCTGTGAAAGTTTAGACTCTTGCCAAAAGAAGAGGAAGCAGTTGACTGGATTCTGAAGCTGCGGGAAGAGAACCCAATTCTGACACAGGAATTATATTCTCATTTTCACTGAGCATCTAAGGTATACACTTGAATAAGTATTCTAACTGTGGTGCAATTGACACAGTAATCCATGAAAGAGCACCCCTGGTAGTGGAAAATATCAGAATGCACAGTAAAAGATTCAGAGAGAATGCATCTAAGCACCATGCTAGCTTATGGCTTTCAGCAATGAAAGTTAAAGTGCAAATGTGTGGTCATGGAAACTTGTTTCATATGCAAGTGATAGTGAATATTATTGGTTTACAAGAAAATCAAATATTTTACTCTTTACTTGAAATATAAATGAATTGCATGTTTGATTTTTTTTCAGAGTATGAAAAAAAGGAAATACATTCTTGTTTTTTAAATAAAATAGTTGAGTCTGTTAAGTTTCCTAATACTTACTTAAAATGCTCGTTAAGAACGATTTGACATACATAGGAAAAAATTATGATGTTAAATGTGATAATACAGTATATTTAAACAAAGGGAGTTCCAAGTCAGTATTTGGGCTTTCATTCATGAAGAAAAATAAAATCATAAAACATGGCTTAATTTATAGTCTGTCGATATCATTACGATTGTAAGTTTGAAGTGTAACGGAAGAACTGTTTGTTCCCTAGGTATGTAAGTTACTATCAACTGGCATCATTATTGCTGTCAGAATTACTGTAATACAAATTTATATTATGTTGGTAAACATTTTTTCTCTTGAAATAATATGTCATGAGAAGATACTATTTCAATTTGCTATCCTCAGCCTAGGGAAAAATTAAATCTCACATTATTATAAGAAAATGCCACCATTGTATTGTGGACTGAACAAATTCTTTCAAGGAAACAAAATCTTGGGCACCCTTTCAGAAGATCCTCCTTACATAACAAGTACATATCAAGGAAAAGAACCTGTGCAGGTAAGAAAATCAAAGCAGATGTGGGTGCAAATAATTCTGTTCAATAGGCATCTGACTGGTTTTTATATTTATAAAATATGAATCAATTAGGGGCCAAATAGTTTTAAGTTCTGAGCACAGTCCGTGATATAAAAAATCTTGTGTTTTAGAGATGAGTTTTCAGAAAATTGAATAGACTAAAATAATTTTGATAATCCTTACATACAGGTGGCATTATGACTGAGTAAGCTCTGCAGCTAGCAAACCTGGGTTCCCTTGGGTTTGACTTCATAGCACCCATGCACGTAAAACCAGTGCTTGCTCATACTATCAGCACTTCTTTCTTCTTTCAAGTGCATGTGAGAGTCAAATTCCCAAATCCCTTGGTTTTGAACAGGGTCTATGAGAATGAACTGGTAAGATGATGCATGTCACCTCCCGTATAAACCACTTAATTTCTGATGGAGTCTCTTGTCTCTCTCTTTCTTTCTCTGCTGCCAAGATGTTGGAAGGTGTTCAAGGTTAAGATGAAATAATGCCAGGTAGGGAAAAGTTGCCAAAGTGTTTCTTCCAGATTTGCAGGAGATTTTGCATATATGAAACTTAAATCTGCTACTTTCATCTACAGAGAAATTTGGGCATATTTGTCACCCAGATGAATCTAGAATTAGCTATGTGACTGTAGGCAAGAATTTAACCTCCCATGGTCTCAGATCTCCCTTCTATAAACGTAAAGCTATGAAACACATACATGTGAAATGTTGCCAATTTTATCTTTATTTTTTATGTTTAAGAAAGGAATGGCCTGTTGAAAAAACTCATGAAGAGTTTATTTGATATTTTTTAAAGTTATCACAATTTATTCTATCTACATAATATAAATGAAGTATCACGTTTAATATTTATTAGGTATTTTAAATTATTTATTTTGCAAACAAATACTTCCTATTTTGTATTTCGTTTTTTGTTTTTGTTTTTTTGGTGCTAGGGATTGAAATCAGTGGTACTTAACCACTCAGTCACATTCCCAGCCCTTTTATTTTATTTTATTTCAGTTTGAGACAGGTTGTCACTGAGTTTTCTAGGGCTTCACTAAGTTGCTGAAGCTTTTTTGAACTTGTGATATTCCTGCCTAATTCTCCTGAGCTACTGGGATTACAGTCATGCACCACCACTACATCCAGCTAAATACTGGATCTTTATAATTATCCCCAATCACATATACTATGAACCAAAGGCAGTGGGCAGTGTCAACTGAAAAAAAAAAAAAAAAGTTCTTTAACTTTCTAAGCAGATCTATAAAGGAAAAACTAATGCAAGCGAGGCCAGTATTACAATAACAATGTGATGTCCATACATTGAAGTGAAGCAATTTTAAATTTTAGAATGGATGCACATGTCAATTTCAAATAATACGGCTTTGATAGAAATGATTTCTGAGAGCCAAGGAATCAGTTTCTGCTGAAAGAGTAAGCAAGGATGCAAATGGTAGGTATATTTTAAAAACCCGAATGTTATTCTCCTAATAAGATTGTCTTTAAAGTTAATAAGCACTTAAAAAGTATAGCCTTATACTAGTAAAATCCTCCATTTTATAATTTTATTTTCTATAGTTTCAGTTTTGTTGAGGACTAGTTCAAGAAGAAAAACAAAGAAAATATTTAGTTTTAGATAAAAGGTGAATAAATGTGGAGATGCACCATATATTTTACCTTTAAGTATAAAGTATTTTAATTATTGAGAAAAATTATAATTTGTGACAGTCATGCTTGCCATTATTCTTTAAACTCAGTTTCTTAAAAATCACATAATATAAAATCAAGTTTAATTAGTAGGAAACAGATTCTTTTATTTAGATTTAACAAACCATGTGTAATAGTTTTATCTCTGCACATAAAATGGTAAGTAGAAATAATAACTTGACTAATGAAAACAGAATTGACCTGCAGATAGGTTATTTATTAACAGATTTTTTTTCTATTTTATGCACAGGATCTGAAATTTCTCACAAAGCTACTGTTGATGTTTAAAACACACTGGAGGGAGATACACATGTCAGCTTAAGAGCTCCTTATCTCTTTACTCTCTTTTTTCTTTTCCACAGAAGTATTTTGCTTATTTTAATAAAATGTATCTTATTATGTAGAGTTTAACATAACATTTTTTATTATACATATTATTTGGATTACAGACTGTTACATCTTCTAGAATATGGTCCTACAACATCAAGTATGTTGTCTGTAAATGTTTCCCCAATAGCATAGCATCACATAGCTCAGTGCCACTGTACATCTGGGATAAATATGCAGTAATTGCACATATAGTTATGTGTCTCACAGGCAAAATAATACCCAGGGATGGGGGGAAGACAAAGAACTCTTCTTGTTTTTATGTGTTTGTGTGTGTGTGTTTTCCTTTTTATTTATTTATTTTTTTTCAGTACTGGGAATCATACTCAGGTTCTCACACATGCTAGGCACATGCTTTTCTGAAGAAGTATATCCCAAGTCCTTTTCATTTTTATTTAAAATCAGGGTCTTGCTAAGTTATTCAGCTTGGTCTCGCACTGTCAGAGTCTATTGCCTCAGCTCCTTGAGTAGCTGGAATTTCAAGTGTGCTGCCACAACCAGCTACAAAGAAAAAAATTCTGATTTTAGTTTGTAAAAGATGAGATAAATTCTATCAGGCATTCTGGGAAACAAATAGAACTGAGATTTGGTTGATCCTTGGCCAAAGGTTTTGTTTAGTTCTAACAGCTTCTCGGGAGGATTCGCCTCTTAGGAATGATCAGGGTTGTGTTCTGAAAGACCACACACCACCAGGAATCACACCAGGAATTCAGAGTTCTGTAGACGTGCTATAGAGTAACATAGTTTCTAGAGTAAGATAATTCCTATGACTCACTTTCCCTATAAGTAAAAATTAATATTCAGGAGTCGGAAAATTATAACTTTCTTTTGTAATGATGTTTAAATGAAAAATTGGTTTTGTTTTGATACATTTAAAAAATTATTTTTAAAAGGAGAAAGAATATACAATAGAGAACATATGTAATCTGTAATATCCAATATACTTCTTTTCTGACTTTTCACAGGGAAGGTTATGGATCCTAGTTTCCATTACCTATATCTCTTCTTCTAGTTTTAACATTCTTTGATTTTGACAGATAGGCATATTTGTAAAGATGATGGTGACTACTCTTGATGAAATTAATTTATTTCACATAGTGCCTATAGTGTCAAATAATCCATACACTGGCAGAAAGAGGGTGAGTTATCTAATATAAAAAGAGATAATTTAATACAATCAATGTGTAACTACAGAATAATACATAATAGCAACATAGAGAGTGGGAAATGATCCATAGAGAATTAAATTATCTTGTTAACAAATACACTGTTGAAAGTTTAGACAAAATTCTCCATCATGCACAATTAATGTTTATGGATATTATTTCTTAGATGGGTCAGTAAATGTCCTCAGAGCTTCAGATTGCACTTAGTGCATATAATTAAAACATATACCTTCTAGCAGAGAATTAAAGTATTTTGCTATCTTAGACAAATTAAGGTTTATAATCACTGCGATTATTCATACATATATTTCTAAAAATCTGAATCATCTTCTTTGTTCAAAAAATTTAATAAAATAAACATTTACCACCAAAACAGAATCAGTTGTTGTTGCATTTTATTTAAGTCTGATTTTCCTGCAACAATTAAACTATATATATAAATGATTATCCATAGTTTAGTGCAAACATAGAGAACTTGCGTTGCTTCTCCATGAATATTCCTTCAAGAAGTCACAACAGAAATCAAATTTCTACAGGCCACAACTTCACAATCAAAAGGAACAAAACCATATATGCATTTTACTCATGTTCATAGTTGCTTATGGGTTATCAACATTGCAAACAGCAAAAAAAAAAAAAAAAAAAAAAAAAAAGCACACCCCTACACTCAGAAACAAACCAAAATTCAAACATAATCTGTGCTTCAATGGCAAAATAATTTATCCCAGTATAGTACTGGGATAAATTGTAATTACAATTTTATCACTTGTTTCTATTCATTGGTATATGTCAGTTTATTTGTCAAGTGATTCAGCCTCTTTTGAATTAATATCCCCAAGAGTTGTGGTTCAAATTCTATACAAAGATATTCCTCCTCCTTCCAAATGTTACCACCTTATCTCCTCCACATTACCAACATGATGCCTCAGAGTGTAGAAACATCATGTATTCCAGTCCCAGGAGTAAGGTGTCACATGCAGCTTCCCCTGATCTACTCTGAGTCTTCATTGCCTATGTTCCTTTGCACCACTGGCATCTTTTGCTCTGGAGTGTATATAACTGACTTTCCCACAGAGGGTGTGAGGAACTGTTGGACTCTTCACTGATATAGACAATAGCTGAGGAGTTAAAGAGTGAGGGAGTGCTGCTTCAGCCTCCCTTACTCCATCCAAGAAGGACATACCCTCATTCCTATTTTATGCAGCAACTTCAGTTTGAATAGGAAGTTTATAATTTCCATACATTTGCATTCTCATATGTGAATATGAACATCATTACACTTCCTCAAGTATCCTTAAGAACATCTATCTGAAAAATACCTGCATTGTTGATTAGAGCCACTCTGCCTAAATTGGGAGATCCAGTCAACTTGAGGTAATGTCTGTGACTCTGAAGAAAATGGTAAGTAGAACTGGCTAACCCTTTCTGCATATAAGAAATAAAAGAAAAAAATACCTAAATGCTACTTTTGCAATCCTGCTGTCACATTTCTGGAAGAACTGGACCTCTGCTTGGAAACTAGGGCTAATTCCATCACTTGGACCCCGACAGTTAAGGCAATGACCTTACTCAGAGTACAGGGCCTGTTCAGAAGAATTTGACCTGAGGAAGAACCTTACACAGGATGACAGCTTGAAATATCCGAGGAGGCTGCAGAGTGGAGCTCTCAGTTCCACATAGCTGAGCCTCAGCCGAGTCTCATTTCTCTTTTGAGGCTGACAGTAAAGGCCAGAAGCTAGAAAATAACTGAGCTGGAAAAGGACCTCATGATGTTTAATATTATGGGTCAGCGTGGTTACACTATGGTGTCCAGATGTTCTGACAAATGCCAGTCTAGATGCTGTTATAAAGGTATATTTTTAGACATAATTAACATTTAAATTAGTATGCTTTGAGTAAAGACAATTTCCCTGCATAATGTGAGTGGTCTCACCAAACATTTGAAGGATTTTAAAGAAAATGAGACCTCCCAGAGGAAGAATAAATTCTTCCTCCTTCTTTTCTTGGGGCCTAGTATTACCACATCCATCTCCCCTGGGTCTACTGATCTAACCTACTGATCTAACCTACTGATCCACACTGCACACTTCGATTTCCCAGCCCCCAAAACTTCATGAGTCAATTCCTTTAAATAAATGACTGTATTTCATATGTATTTATGAATACAAATATACACATTGATAAATAGATACATACACACATGTGTAGACAGACACGTAGCTATAAATACAGATTGAGATATAGTTAAACATACATACCCTTTTGGTCCTGTTTCTCTCAAGGACCCTAGATTAATATAGGTCTCCAGAGAGATGACACTTTTAGTACTAATTTTCATTTCCTGGTTTATTTGTAGGAAAATTTGATACTCCAGCACCTTCCCTGCCCTAAGTTTTCACCAGATGATCACAAGAACCATGTCTTACATACCCATATGTAATCATTAGATTGCCTGACCTGACAGTGGATACCTTTATTTGGTGAAGGTAAATATTTGGAAAAATGGAGATTCCTGAAGGAAGAAGAAAAAATGGCCATTGTAGTAAATTCAGACTCCCTGTTTATCCAGAATTATGTGACCAAACTTGCTGCTCATCCCATTGGTCAGTCAGGACTTGAGTGTCCATGGGACATACTGTCTCAACCTCACTGGGCAGCTACTAGCATTGTTTTTATTAGTTTCAACCACAATTTGTAATTTTTATTATTAGTTGCTGGCATTGATAATGTACTGTGCATCCTCTGTGATTGGTTATACCTCTTCCTAGTACTCTGAATTTCATGTGCAGCAGACACATTTGGAAAGTTCAAGGTCTCTTCCACATCAGAAGAAAGCAAAAGAAAATGGAGGTATGGAGAGTGATCTTAGGTTCCCTCTACAACTAAAAATGATTGCAACCTGGAAGCTACTGCATCTTGGTCCAAATTATCCTGGAAGATGGGAATCTCCAAATGTCACTAGTTGATAAGGGAATTGGATTCCCATATTACTTTTAGAATTCCCTTTGACAAAATGTTAATGCCTTATATATACTAGGTCATTATGCAGCAGATCTGCAGTTCCCTCTTTAGTGGGTGGGCACCCCCAGGAAATAAAGATGATCCAAGTAGGTTATGGACTTATGTAATATATTCCTTTAAAATGTTGTATTTATGTAGCATTAAGCCTCTGTCGAGAGGTGAATGAGGTCCCCCTCTTAATTAACTGATTATTTCCACACCACAACCACTTCAGTATTGTTCCCAGTCTAACAACACATTACCAGAATAAAACTAGGGATAGGACCTGTGCCTGGTCCCAACAAATTGCTCTAATTATCCTATCCACAGAGAGCCACAGCACCCTCACCAACTCTGCCCATGCACATGCTGCTTCCTATAGTTCCAGATTTCTGCCATCTTGTCCTCGATGCAACTGTGTGCATGACCTTGCGTGGCAGCTTCTCTATTTTGGAGTTTAAGCAACAAACAGTTCTACCTTTTATCTGTTCTAGTGTCAGTATACTGTGTCTTACATCAAAAGGATTTTTCAGTCTCATAAGATGTTACGCTAATAAAATAAGTTCTAAGAAACCAAATAATTTTGGAGTGTACTCCTTTTGATAGAAACTATATAATATTTCCTGAATTTCTTAGGCTAAAAACAAAAACATGAATCCTTAGAAAATGTCATGTATGGTATGCATCCATTATAAAATGGGAAAAACTTATGAAGGAGGTATTTTCTTCTTTATGAAACATGAACTCAGTTACCACATGAAGACCTCACATGTTAATCTCCTCTGTGGTACATTAAGATATTCTAAAAATGAACCTGGGAACTGCATTGATGGTCTGATGTCTTCTTCCTTTATTAGTATCTTAAAATTATTAATAAAATTTGACACTGGGTTAGATTTCTGATTCTTATAATTCTCATTTCACAGTTTGATCTTTTGTATTTTTTTTCCACAAACACCTGTCTCCCCAATCAAAGCAGTAATTATAGCATATTCAACAAATAGTGCTAGAAAACAGGTCAAAATGTTGCACATTTTAGACTACCCCTATTGTATAAAAGAGTAAGTTCCTACCAAACTATCTCTACCACACACACACACACACACACACACACACACATACACTCACACAACTAAAACTGGTGGGAAGAGGAGAAGCAGCTGCTGGAGAACTGCAGAAAGTGAAGAAACACAGGCAGATTTTGAAGGTGTTGAAATTTTTAGGGAATGAACTAACAAATATTTACTTTCCTATTTCTTTTGTTTTTGTTTTGCCTCTGTGGCCTGAGGAAGTCAGCATTTGAAGTTGATGTAATATCCCTCAGTTTTTCACAAAAAACCTTTGTCTTTTCTGCCAGAAGAATGTTAGGAGCCATGGGAATGATTCTGAGGGCTACTGCAGAGTGAGGGAGTAAGTCAGAGGACAAAAATAGAGAAAAATATCCCAACCTACATCTAAAGAGTATGCCCCAGATGTTGTCCTTACCCAGTTGTTGAAAGATCTGGCTATAGGCCACTCGGTTTGCCTTCTTAATTAACTGATTTATTCCCTATCCCAGCCACTTCTCTTATTGGGCTCCCATTCTCTGCTCCCACCTTTATAATCCCATAGCCAGGTATCAAACACATGCTGGTGGGTGACTGCCCAGCCTTTACAGTGCTTTTCTCTGAGACGCTGGACTTTGTGTTACTGCTAAGCCATAGAGATGCAGGCCTGTGGACTGGACCAAGTACAAGACATTTCTCTCAAGAAAAGAATGTGCCTATTTTTGAAGAGTATTAATAAAGAAACACCCTATAATGGAGAGAATGGACTTTTAAAGGATTATTGTGAATCTAATAAAAGGAGAATGTTTAAGTGGACCAAGTCAGACTAAAACCTGTTTGAACTTAGATCCAACCTCCATTCAGCTACATGTGCCATAGATTGAAATATAAGTATAATAAACTGACAACTACTAAAATAAATCAATACTCTGTAGCGATATGATGTAAATTAGTGTTACATGAATTAAAAATATTTAGGATGCAAACCAAAATTTCTTCACATGAGAAAAGGTAGAGCAATATTAACCATTCTCCATGGAACAGGCTCTCAGGAGATGACTACTATGAAATTATTCAGATGTCAGAATCATGAAACGAGAGTTTAAAACTACTATTATAATGGTTGGAGTTGTAAGAACACATTTATGATGAAAGAAACATTAGGAAATCTCCAGAAGAGAGATGGAAAATATATAAAGAAATCAAATAGATTAAAGTTGTTAAGTAAGAAATACCATCTCCATGAAAGCTAAAATATCTGATGGGTGTAAAAGCAAAATGGAGGTGACTATAGAATGAGCAAGTGAACTTAAAAATAGATTAATATATCTTACGAACAAAGAAAAATTCTCATGAAAATATTCAAAATGTTAGGAACATATAAGACAATAAAAGCCTAACATAAAGAAAATTATTGATTCAGAAGGAGAGAGAAGAGAAAGAGAAGATTAATAGGAAGATATGATAGCAAAAGTCTATCCAAATTAGTAAAAATATATAAGTGAACAGGATTAAGAATCATATGGATAAGGAAATGTGGTATATATATATATGTATATCATATATACATATATGTGGTTCCATGATATATATATATCATATATATATATGATAAATTAAAAAAATATATATATAGTATCATATATATATATGATATATATATATCATGGAATATTATTCAGATTTAAAGAAGAATAAAATTATGGTATTTTTCTGTAAATAGAGAATATATGCTATGCTGAGCAAAATAAGCCAAAACCAAAAAACCAAAGGTCAAATGTTTTCTCTGATATTAGGATGCTTATTCACAATAAGGGGTGGCGTGCTAAAGAAGAATAGTGTTACTTTATATTAAATAGAAGAAAAAGTGAAGAGAGTGGAAATGGTATGGGGGTAGGAATGATAGTAGAGTGAAACAGACATTATTACCTCATGTACATATATGACTGCACGACCAATGTGATCCTACAATATGTATAATCAGAAAAATTAGAAATTTTACTCCATTTATGTGTGATTTATCAAAATGCATAAATGCATTCTACTGTAATGTACAACTAATTAGAATAAATAGAAAAAAAATTTAAAAAATACAGAGAAAATTTTCACAGAAAACAAAATATTGTATTTCCTTATCAAAACTGGCAAGATTCAGCATATAGTGAATTGCAAAAAGCCTATAAGACTGGAATATTTTAAAAATTGTTATTTTTTATGTATTAACTTGATGTTCTTAGTATCAAGAGAGGGAGTTAGTTATTGACTTTCTCAACTTTAGTTTTTCTCACTAAAAGTGACAATTGACATAAGGCGGACTGAGGAAACAACAAAAGTGCAATTTTCTCCCAATAAATGTGTAGAATATGAAAAAAAAGAATCATTAAAAAACACAAGTAGAGTAAATTAAAAGGAAAAAGTCAAAGCATGTTATAATCAAATAACTGAAAAACAAAAATACAAGAAGTTATTAAGAACAGTCAAGAAAAAATTGCAGATGAATAACTTGAATGTCCATGTGTTTCTCATCAAAAATTATACAGGAAGGAGACAATGCAACAGTTATAAGTAGAAGAAAGAAAAATCAATTACAACTTTATTTCAAGGCAAAATATCATTCAAGTCATAGGCTCAAATAAAGATATATTTTTAGATGAATAAAAATTAAGCATTGGGTGAAAACACCATAGGAATGGATACATAGATGAATGGAATATAACTGAGGGTTCAGAAATAAAACTACATTTATGGTAAATTGATTTACAATGAAAGTGCCTAGACAATTTTTTTTAAAGTGTCAAGATCAATGAGATAGTTTGAAAAGAAACCATTGTCCTTTCCTTCACCCCATACAAAATATTAACTCAAATTGATCATAAACCTAATATGAATACTAGAATTACAAAGTTTCTAAAATATCCCTAGATAGGATGCAAATCAAGAAACATAAGAATTACAAACTAAATTTTATCAAAATAAAAATTTTTATTCTTCAAGAGATGTTAGTAATAAAATCAAAAATATTAAAAATAGAAAATGTTGCTTTATATATATATATTTGACACAGGATTTTCATTTGAATATACTTTAAGTACTCTTATAACTCAACAAAATGAGTTATCACAAAAAATGCAAAGGAGTTAAAAATATAATTCACCACAAAATATATACAAAGGTCAGATAATCACATGGAAAGATATTTGAGTTTGCCACTAGAAAATATGTTAAAAGATACTTGATTGACAAGTATATATAAAAAGAACAAATAAAATTTTAAAAAGAAATTTGTCAAAACTAATTGAAATAGCACTGCATATCTAAAAAAATTGGCAAAAATATCAATAACACTATGTCTATAAATTAAATAAATAAGAGTATTAGAATATCAAACTTGGGTAGTATATATTGCCCAACTAATATGTCACATACTTCTGGTGGGAAAGTAAAAATAAGCAACTTTTCTGAAAATGCACAGTTGCCAGTAAACATATCACTCCAAAATATGCACTGATTTCACTTCTAGGCATTTCCAAAGAGAAATGAAAGCATAGATCTATAAAATGTCAAGTACAAGAATGTTCATAGCTTCAATTATAACAGTCAAAATTAGAAACAATTCTAATATCAAGCTATAGGTAATGGATAAAAAATGTAAGGGAATAATACTCAGCAATGGAAAAAATGTACTGCAGATGCCACAACATGGCTAAGTAATAATATGAATAAGTAACTTGGTCACACAAGAATTGTCATATGTAAAAGAATACTAATTACATGATTTCATTAATATCAAACTTTAGAAAAAGGTAAATTAAACTATAATGACAGAAGATATATTATTGAATGTCTGGGGCTAGGGAAAAAAGAATTAGAGACACTGTCAAGTGAAATCCGAAATGTTTGAGGAATTGAACAAAATAGTCTGCATAATTTCATACCTGACACTTTGGTATCATTCAATGGCATTAGTAAATGTTTGAAGAATATTATGTATTAAGTTTTCCTTAATATGGTTTGATTTTAAAAATTGAGTTACTTATATTAGTGAAAATTTAGAATTCCAATTCTCAAGTATTTATGTAAATTAAAAAATAAAATAAAATAAATGATGTACCAGGCTCAAGAATTTGGAAATGGAGCCAAATAATCCCTATGTGTATTAACAATGAGAATATATAAATACTAACATTGATAAATAAATTCAATAGCTGGTACTTTGAAAGAATCCAATTAAATAGATAAACCAGTAGCTAATCCAATCAAACAAAAGAGTAATTTCACAACCATATGAGGAAACTAATTATAGGACAATATTTTGCTCAACTCTGTTTAAATAAATTTGAAAATTGCCTTCAAATTCTCAGAAAATATAAATTACCAGGAGAGCATAAAATGTAAACAAACCAATTATCATGGTTAGATTTGAGAAAGCTGTCAAACAGCTCCTTTCCAAAAGAAAACAAGACTGAAAATTTTCACAAATGATTCTATCAAACCTTCAAAATATAAATATTTTTAGTTTTATTTAAATGTTTCCAAACACAGAAAGGCAGAAAAGCTCCTTCTCCCTTTTCTACCAAATTCCCTTTTTAAGAAGTTAGCACAGTTTTTTCTTTTTGTGTTCTTGGACTCTTCAGATGCTCACTAATTACAATAATGTGCAAGGACAGTTATGGGTAGCTAACACGCATTTCTCTGGACATGTACAGCTGGTTTCCTTCAGATGTCTTCCCTTGTCTATGCTGGAGGATTGACTGGGACCTCTGAGACAGTAGACCTGGTGAGAGAATAGAAAAACTTTCCTGTGGAAAACACTGACTGGAAACAAGAAAAATCAAATCACGTTTAGACACCCTACAGCTGTTAAGCCAGAGAAAAAAATTCTTCTATGGTAGAACACCATAGGATTTTCTCCATTGTATTTATCTTCTGTCCTATTCTTATGTTTTACTCTTATGATAAAGATTGACTCTATGTTAGTTATATATTCATTTTGCAATTCCCTTTCCTCATATTTAAATGATTAATTGATAATCTTCTTATAATTCATGCCTAAGTTCATCTCATTCATTATGAAGTGGTCTATCATTACTCAGTTGACTTTTCTATTACCTTAAGGGTTTTACTGGTTTCTCCATTTGATTTTTAGATTTCTTCCTACCAAAAGAAGAAAGACATCTATTTTTCTGCTTCAACCTTCCCTACTTGAAAACAATTCATTGTGGTCAATGAAAAAGAAAAATGAAAGATGAGTCTGAACTTTAGTGACCAATAAATAATAGAATATTTTTTCAGTTTTTAATTGTGGTAAAATATACATTACTTAAAAATTTACCATTTTAATCATATTAATGTGATTCTGCCATATTAAGTAATTAGACTTTGTCATGCAATATCCACCACCCTCCATCTGCAGTTCCTCACCAGATAATTTCACAAATGAAAAAAATGAAAAATTTCATCAACATACTTACACTTTAGTGAGGTATTGGCAGCAGAGAGGAAAAACATGTAACATTCCTAAGAGTAATGACTTACAGTATGCATTTCAATAATTTTAACAATTCCCCAGTTATCTAATTAATCTAATAATAAATTTATCTAAAAATAAATTTCTCTTTTTCTATTTAGAAATATTTTACCACTGTCAAAATATCAATTATATAAATTTCACTCTAAATAATGCAATGCCTTAAATTTAGATTTTTGTGCATATGAATTAATTGTAGAAAAAAGTAATTAAAATTTTTAAACAAAATGTATAAAATGACTCATCCTGCAGATGGTTACTACTTTCAAGAGAATTACTGCCAAGAAGCATGTAAAACTTTAAAATAAAAATCAGTGTATGCCATTACAGACTTTCAGAATCTTTGGTTGTTATTGATAGAATAAGAATTACAGGGGAGGGAGTATGGGGATAGGAATGATAGTAGAATGAATCAAACATTATTACCCTATGTACATATATGATTGCACAACCTGTGTAACTCTGTATTATGTACAAGAAGAAGAAAGAGAAATTATACTCCATTTATGTATGATGTGTCAAAATGCATTCTACTGTCATAACTATTAGAACAAATAAAAGAATTACAAAGTCAGTGTACACACACCACACACACACACACACACACACACACACACACACACTTTTTGTATATAATAACTTGATATATCTTTTAGTGTCTCATGTCATGTCCAGTATTTTGCTTGGGTTTCTTCTACAATAAAAGTTATATTTTCATCTGTAAAATAAAACACACAGATCTGAATTTTACTTTAGAAACATTGATATATTTACTTCTTTAAAAATAGACATTTCTGCTTATAAATATTGGTTTTAATTAATCATAATTTTAGTAAACAACTCCTTTATCACTTTGCATTAATTTTACACAAATGGTAGATATTTTAAATGCATACTGTAAATTCTATATAGGCAATTTGTGGGAATGGAACTGCAGGCAAGGGAGAGTAGGGGCATGAGAGGTAGGGAAATGTTGATCAATGGGTTCTGCATTATAGTTAATAGGAGCAAGAAGCTCCTTTGTATTCTTGCACAATATAGTGATTACAGATAACAAAAATATAGTGTACATTTCAAAGAGCTAGGAGGAAGGATTTGGAAATTTTACCATAAATAAATGATAAACATGACTTAAACATTATGCAGTGTATGCAGTACTGAACATTACATGGTACCCCCATAATATCTACAAATTTATGTTTTTATCTGACAGATAAATTGAAAGAAAAAAAAAAACCTCATATGTAGTGAAAAAGAATGAAAACAAAAAGTGCAGTGCCTCCAACTAATTGACAATCAATCATAACACTTTTTAAAAAATTCCCTTAAACAGTTTACTCCTTTGCATTAGAAATGTTCCCTCTATTTCTCTCAAATATTGAGTTAGGCTTTAGGGAAATGATTGTATCTTTAAAAGGTGAGATTTAGAAGTAACTGCCCCCAAACCTAAGGCATCTAAATGTGTACATATATCCACTTTCTTCAGACATTACTACATTCCTGATTTTATTAGGGAAAAAGAAATCCAGCAGGTATCTAGGCAGGAGATTTTATATGGGAAATATGTGGATTACATGATTACTGGGAGGCCTTGGCGAGGCATGTTGGAGAAGACCTCTGCTGGTTTTGAGGAAATGCAGAAGCACAAGAGGAGCAGGGAAACTGGCTTTGAAGATCGTAGCTGCCTGACATTTTGACATGGACAATTTTGCTGAAGACAGCAGGGAACTGTCATTTAAAGTCCCAATTCTGCAGCTTACAATATCCAAGAACCTGTTCATAATTTCTGCTAGCCAATAATTTCTTATGATTATCTTCCAACTTCCAGATCTTACACTATTATCTCTCATTAGAGGAATCTAAACTGCAGCCCTGTGGGTTCGAGATTCTGGAAAATTCACATTCAGGCTACCCCATTAAGATACAGGAGTGAATAAACCGAGGAGTGGGATAACTGGGTCAAAAGGTGGGTCCAATCCAAGTTTTCTGAGGATTTTCCACACTGCTTTCCAGAGTGGCTGTACCAATTTGCAACTCCACCAGCAATGTAAAAGTTTGCCTTTTTCCCCAAATCCATGCCAACATCTATTTTTGTTTGTGTTCTTGGTAATAGCCATTCTAATTGGAGTAAATCTTAGAGTTGTTTCAATTTGCATTTCTCTAATTACTAGAGATATTGAACACTTTTTCATATATTTATTAATTGTCTGTATATCTTCTCCTGTAAAGTGTCTGTCTAGTTCCTTGGCCCATTCATACTATAATAACACAGCCACATCAATGTTTATAGCAGCTCAGTTCACAATAACTAGATTGTGGAACCAAATTAGATGCCCTTCAACAGATGAATGGATAAAGATGGTATATATACACAATGGAATATTATTCAGCCATAAAGAAGGATAATATTATGGCATTTGCAAATAAATGGATGGAATTGGAGAATATCATGCTAAGTGAAATAAGCCAATCCCAAAAAACCAAAGATCAAATGTTTTCCCTGATAAGTGGAGAATGACATATAACGGGGGTTGTCAGGATGTGGGGAGTGAGAGAAGAATGGAGGAACTTTGGATTGTGTAGAAGGAAATGAGAGTGAGGAAGGGTATGAAAGATAGTGGAATGAGACAGACATCATTGCCCTACATACATGTATGATTATACAAATGGTACGAGTCTACATCATGTACGACCATGGAGATGAAATTATGTTCCCCTTTTGTGTACAGTGAATCAAGGTGCAGTCTGTAAAAAATTAAAAAAATAAATAAATAATTTTAAAAAAAGATAAAGGAGTAAATGTGTATTTTGTTGTTATTGTTTAAATAGAGTTGATAAAGTTCATTCAGCACCCTCTAGAGAGAATAATGAGCGGAAAAATATGTGTAAAATTTAAGATATGAATAGATATGAATACCCTTTCCTAAACTTTCCAGGGTAATAAAATAGAAACTTATTTTCCCTATTTATCTGAACCAACACTTAAATAAGAATTGGGTACTCTTTAATACAACGTTGGAAAGTCAAACCTGTTTCCAATGCAGTTAGTTATTCCATGAGTTCAGAGTATGACCCTTGGTATGTGGCATAACATTTCATAAACAATAAAGATACAATTCTTCACAGGGTCCACAGACTTGTGAGGGAAATGAGGAAATGAAACACGTCATCGAACAACTTCATTTATAATATGTGAAAGGTGTGTACAGGGCTGCACAAAGGGTGCAAGTAGCTGGGTGCATTTACTACCCAAAGAATAAGAGTCCAAATATTATTCACATAATGAAGCTGATTTGGCCAAATGAAACTTAATTTTGTTGCATTCAACTAAATAGTGAACTGATTGATTTGTAACTGGAGCATTTGCAAGCGAAGATTCAATTTGTATTCAATGGCAGACATTTTCAGGATTATAAAATTAGGAAAACTTAAGACTACATTGATCATCCTTTTATCAGGGAGTGTAAGATCTCAAATCCTTTCACCGACCCTACCCAATAGGACAAATTGACTCTCTTATTCACATACAGATATGTTATTATTAGCACCACATAAAAAGCAGGGACAGTCATTTATAATCAGAATCAAGTAACTTTCACAAAGCAACCATCTTTCCCCAGAGAACCAGAGGCATTATAATGAATATCCATTTAATTCTTTGAAATCAAGGACAGTACACCGTATATGACAGTGATATGTGTGTGTGTGCACATGTATATGTGTGCGCCCCTGCACTTGTATTACTAACAATCTGCCAAGTCTCCCCTCTCATGCTTCGTGACTTCTAAGTCTAGATGAAATTATGTTTCTTATTTACTTTCAGCTATCTTCTGAGATTATAGCTATTTCCATTTTACATTTCAAACATAAGGTTTTTGCTCTAAATTGGACCTGCCAGGTAGCTTATTTTACTAGCAAAAGGCCTAATTTTCTATATCATAATTCTCAAAATTATGATTCTTAGAATTATAGCCATAAGTGAAAATGTTGTACTTGTTCAATCTCCATCATAATCTCTATGCATTTTAGAAGCTAACAATATCCCAGGGGATTCTTATTATTACTTTAACATTTGCAAGTCACTGGACCTCATCATTTCTTCTTCAGTTTATCTCAAATAGTCACTACTGGGACTGTCTTCTTATACTATGTTGCCTGGAAACATGCACTGAGCTGGGGCACTGTCAACAGAGTTTTATTGGGAAGAGCTCTAGCAGAACTGTGAGGAAAGGAGGAAGGTATGAAGCGAGGAAAATGAAGGGAGAAACTCATTTGTGGAGTAGAAAGCCTCGTGGAGAGCTGATGCTTGGATAGCTCTCGTAAGATACCACAGATGGAGGCAAGGGGGCCAACTCTTAGTATGCCTGCCTCAGCTGATCATGGTTAGCAGGCTTCCCACATTACAGAAGAGAGGAAACAGCCTGGCAGGCCTGTATGATCAGTGCCCACTGAAAACCACGTCCCTCAGGTTCTAATGAATCTGTGTGATTGGCAACACTTCCTACCAACTGTCCTATGTCTTCACTGAGGGAATTGAGCTCTTCTGCCATGATTTCACTAGAAGAAGAGTCCTGAAAGCTTGTGTTTTTTTTTTTTTTTTTTTTCTGAATTTTGCCCAATTTGCAGTTTTCTTTGTTGATTTTTCTTTTTGTCTTTTTTTGTAATAAATCAGAGCCATGAGGACAATAGCATGCTGTGTCCTCTTATCAAATCATCGTTCTGGGGGTGGTCCTAGGACCACAGTTCAGAAGAGAGCTTAAATATGCACATGCCAATTCCCTGTGACAAAGGACAATTCCCCATGAAGAGACAGATTTGAACAATTAGCATCCAAAGTCTTTAGCTGTGTAAAGCATAAGCTTATCAGATAAAAGGATGGCATCCAGATGGAAAATCATTGTTACAATAAAGTGAATACCTTTGCCCCTCAGATCCACTGGCTTCTGCTATAAAGTGTGCTCCATCTGGGAAGAACTTTTACGGAATTCCAGATTGTCTTATTTCCTAGAGCTCTAAAAAGGACAGGTTATGTGATGGAACCACAACCTCTATGGCTGCAGCTGAACTCAAGGGCATACCTGAAATTCACTAGTGTCTGCTCACTCCCTTTCTCAAAGCCCACTAATTCTATTAGCACCTTTGCTTAATCTGGGCAGTTTTCTTGGAGGAATTCTCCCAGAATTCACCATGAAGGTCCTCAAACACTCAGTACTATGTCTTTCTCAAAACTGCCTGATGAAATATTCATGAACCTTTAAAAGTGGGCATAGGAGATTCATTGGTGGACCATCTGATTCCCATTCCCACACCTATACTTTGCTCCCATCATATAACAGCAGTGTCACCTTGTCCTTATGACTGAGAGAAATTATCCACTTTAGAAAATCAACTTTTTTCTGCTGGTTTCTTGCAATAAAGAGGCAAGTACATATAACCCAAATGGTTTTCTAGGAGTTACGTGACTGGAACCAGTTACTTGTATCCTTTGGCTCCTATACCTATATATCATACCTATTGATGTTTATGAGGCATAAAATGTTTGTTGCTTTGGGATGCATATTATATCCTGGATGATAGCATCCAATAATACCTGGGTATCCTTTTCTTTTCTTTTTAATACTTTTTATACTTGTTGATAGACCTTTATTTTATTCATCTCTTTATATGTGGTGCTGAGAATCAAACCCAGTGTGTCATACACATGAGGCAAGCAATGTACTACTGAGTCACAACTTCAGCCCCCAGGGTACCGTTTTCTATTCCATTCCTCAACTGCATCTTGAAAAGGCTATGACTCCTTTCTGTTAGGTTGACCACTTCTGGGTGGGTCAATATGTTGGAATATGTGGCTATCATGTTCATGACCAGTTGCAACTGCTCTTCTCCTATAAAGTGAATCCTTTGTTCCCATGCATTGGGACATTGTGTCAATGGACTGAGGACTCTTAAGTTTTCTTATGGTTATGACAACCATGTCTCTGTAGACAAGAAAACAATTGGGGACAGGCAGGGAATACATGTCAATCACAGGCAAAGTGAATTGATAAGTTCCCTGATAAACAAGTTAAAATATTGTTAACTTCTACCAAGTAGCTGGTTGTTTTCCTTTCACTAAGGTTTCCCATTGGTGGCTCAGTGTTGATCTCCGTGAATAGTAGATTGGATAGGTGTCAGTAGTTAGATTATACCAGGGCAACCACATTTTTTTCTACATATAACATCTGTCTTTGCCACAGAGCTTCTCCACTGGTGCACCCATTGTCTCAGTACTGAAGCAAGCAATGGCAGCAGTGTCTGAGATCAGTGGGCTGAGTCATTTTATGTATTGATTGATTAATTATGAATATTTCCTAGTAAGGTAAAACATGACACAGCCTATTTTGTATGTTCACTCCCATAGGTTCTTATGCATATCTCTTCCCCAGTCTTAGCAATTTTCCAAATTTTCTCCTCTTTATGTTCAATAAGACAGGCTATCTGTGACTACCTTTGAGCTCAAGTATATTCTTAATTTAGGCAAAATTTCTTTATGTACAGAGTGGATATCAAAGTGCATACCCTGAAACTATTCCCACTAAGGAGATTTCCCTTACCTGGTCTCCTGATAGTATCCCCTGAGAGAAGATATAGAGAGACCCAGCCTGATTTTGATTCATTCTTGCATATTTTGACCTTCTTCATCTGTGATCTTGAACATACCACTTTATCTTATCATCCATTGCTACTGGATGGTCTCATTTTATGATATGATAGACAAGACAGAACCTAACTCTATAGTTTTCTATCTATAGATATATTGTGGCTTTGCTCTATCGTCCTACGTTTCTGTAGTATTGTTTTCTTACCAAGAATTGATACCACTTGCACATAAAATTCACAAAGATACCTGCTATATCTCAGTGTCTGATGGATCACACAGCCAAGGAAAGTTCAGAAATGTAGCATGGGCAAGCTGCAGGGCCCTTTCTTTCTCTGAACTGCATGCAAACCTGCAGGCTTCTGTGCCTGCATTATGATCCCACATATGAAAATCATGGTATCCACTGAATCTAAAAAGGTCTACCACAAGTTATACTTCATTCTTAGTGGTAAGTGAGAAAACCCATTTGTATCTTAGTTTACCTGACTGAAAAACTTTACACATAAGGAATGGTCCTGAATCCTTTTAATATCTACCTCCCTCATAACCTGAAGTTATGTTTCTCTAATCCTCCAGCACCCTTAGTAAATTATCTCATAAAGTGCTGTGGTTTCTGATGGTACTGATTGCCCAGGTTCTACTCCTCCTTTGCATGTCATTTTTATTCTTACTTTATAGGTGCAGAATATTTTCAGTCAATGTTTACTTGGTTTGGTTGTCAGAAGAATAGATTGATATAAATCCTGAGGTAAAAGAGTGTTTCGTAAGGCTCTTGCCTCTTCTGGGACTTTTGCTGTGTCTTCAAGAAGGGAGGCAGTATCATTTAATATAGAGAAATATAACACAATTAGAGTACAAAGGTAGTCAGCCAGAAATGATTTTCAGCACCCTGAGTGTGTGCACATTTTGGTTCGTCTAAGGACATTTTAAATTATTGTAACTGAGGGATGAGATGCGGTTTGCATCTACTGAATACGGATCAGTAATACACAGGACATCCCTCTACAACTAAGCATTATCAGGTCCAACATGTCACAAAGGCAGAGGGAGAACCACCTTGGTTCAGAGAAGTATGAGAGCTCGATTCATTTTCTGCATCCATCCAGATATTTCAAGTCTCATGGCCTTACTCCTTCCTTAATAGAACCTTGACATTGGTGTAAGAATCTTACCAGGTAAAGATTTCATTCTTTAAAATTTCACTACTTTTGTGATTAGGATTATTTTTCTTATTCCATGTGCCTTGTTAAAAGCCATATGTAGAAAATTCATGAGAATTTTCTTGGGTGATGCACCTGAAAGGTGCAGTTGGGCAGAGGAAGAAGCTTAACTGTAATATGGTTGCAACAGAGACCCAGCCAGTATGGTGAGCCTTGGAACTGAAGCTGCTTTTAAGAAACAGGAATGGCTCAAACTAATCCAAAAGTTGACCATTATATTCCCACATGGAACTGTCAATTTTTGGGGGGGTTACACTTCTGGGTCAAAGTGTCACAGTGGAGGAAGGCTATTGCTTATGATAAACATAGCCGTGAGCCATCAGCAGCAGTTCTAAGAAATTGTGTGATGGAAAAACTGTCCAGAGCACTAAAATATCTGCTAGAGACACGGAAGTGTTTGGCACATGGCACCAGGGCAGAAGAATTCTGAAATGTAAATATAATACCAAGAAAAGGCCTGGTCTAGAATTCTCCAATTCTAGTGTAAGAATAACCTGAGAAGTTAAGGGAAATGTGGATTCCCAGGCCTAATCATAAGATTTCAATTCGGTATATTGGGAATGGCATCTAGGAATCTGCATTGTTGTCAGGTAACTCACGTGATTTGAGATCAGTGGCTCTTGGATCATGTTGGTTGCTTTGTAAAAGCTAACCTGTAAAAAATGAACTTTACTCCAGTTAGCATGTAATCACATTAGAGACTTGAGGGACAAAATGCAAACAAAATATTGAATATTATTTTGCTAAAAAAAAAAGAGTAGAAGTGAAAATAAGTAAATACTCTTTTCTATTTAGAATCCAAAGCATCAAATGAAGATAAAAATAAACAAATGACAGGGAGTTCATAAACATTACTTAAGAAGGAGAAAAGGAAAAAGATGTGGGCTAACAAATGTTTGGTGAGACTTTTCTATGTGTCAGGCAGTAAGAAAGGCAAATGAACCAGGCATGGTGGCACAGGCCTGTAATCCCAGTGGCTTAGAGACTGAGGCAGGAGGATCACAAGTTCAAAGCCAGCCTCAGCAACTTAACAAGGTCCTAAGCAACTTAGTGAGACCCTGTCTCAAAATAAAATATGTATTTTAAAAGGGCTGGAGATGTGACTCAGTGGTTAAGCACCTCTTGCCTTCATCCCTGGACCAGAAAAAAAAAAAAAAAATAGGCAAATGAAAGGCCAAGACTTGATACTTAGTAATCTATATTAAAATCATAGGAAACTATCAGAAATGTGAAGAGAGAGCCTACAGAGTGGGAGAATATCTTTGCCAACCATACTTCAGATAGAGCGCTAATTTCCAGAATATATAAAGAACTCAAAAAACTCTACACGAAGAATACAAATAATCCAGTCAACAAATGGGCTAAGGAAATAAACAGACACTTCACAGAAGAAGATGTACAAGTAATCACCAGATATATGAAAAAATGTTCAACATCCCTAGTAATAAGGGAAATGCAAATCAAAACTACCCTAAGATTTCATCTCACCCCAATTAGAATGGCCATTATCAAGAATACAAGCAACAATAGGTGTTGGCGAGGATGTGGTGAAAAAGGAACACTCATACATTGCTGGTGGGGTTGCAAATTAGTGCAGCCACTCTGGAAAGCAGTGTGGAGATTCCTCAGAAAGCTTGGAATGGAAACACCATTTGACCCAGCTATCCCACTCCTTGGCCTATACCCAAAGGACTTAAAATCAGCATACTACAGAGATACAGCCACATCAATGTTCATTGCTGCTCAATTCACCATAGCCAGATTGTGGAACCAACCTAGATGCCCTTCAGTTGATGAATGGATAAAGAAACTGTGGCATATTTATACAATGGAATATTACTCCGCAATGAAGAATGATAAAATTATGGCATTTGTAGGCAAATGGTCGAAATTGGAGAATATCATGCTAAGTGAGATAAGCCAATCTCAAAAAACTAAAGGACGAATGATCTCGCTGATAAGTGGATGAGGACATATAATGGGGGGTGGGACGGGCTAGCATTAGGTTTAGGGTTAGGTTTAGAGTTAGGCTAAGGAGAGCGGTAAGAATGAAGGAAAGAAGGACTGTGTAGAGGGAAAAGAGGGGTGGGAGGGGTGGGAGGGGTGGGGGGGAGGGGAAAAATAAAATAAACATCATTACCCTATGTAAATGTAAAAAAAATAAAAATAAATAAATTAAAAAAAATAAAAAAAAATAAAAAAAAATTAAAAAAAAACATATTGATGATCCTTCCCTTTAATTTTAGATAGAATACATTTTTTAAAATAAAAATTTAGTGTGTACCAGGTGGTATCAGGAATCATACATCTCTGTTGTTATGGAAAACTGTTCTCCACCCACTCCGTTGACCTCTTTTTAAAGATTCTGCCATATGTCTTTTTCAAGCAGATTGGTGACTGAGCAGTGAGAAAACTAAAAGGAAAAATGGAATTTCTAATTTGATGTAATGAGTTATAATTTTGGTTAGTTAGCCATGTTATAAAAGGAAGTACGTCATGTTTTCAGCTGCTTTGATCTCCTTAGAAGAAGATTTATTTCTACTTTGGAAAATGATGCTTCAGTATTGACAACTACTGATTTTAATTTATATATTTTTATACTCATGTTGATATTAATGTATTTCCTAGTTATAATTTTTAACTAGTTAGTTCCTCAAAAAATTAATTATGAAAAGAATCTATGGCAAATTTGATAATAGATGTCATCCATAATTGTTTTTCTTCCTTGGTGTTTGTGGGAATATTGCACTTTTTCATTCTCAGCTATTTTTATCATTCCTTCTACCTTGCTTTTCTGAAACTTGATCCCTGGTATTCCTTACATTAACCACAATGTACTTATAAACCATAATAAATCCTAGTCAGTTACAAATTTAGATTTCTTTATGAATATTGGGTGTATCTTTTATGATTGCTGAAAATTTGGAACATGACCTATGGAAATTCTACAACCAACTGCTGTGTAGTTTTAGTTTTGTAATTTACTATATTTAGTTCAGTGATTCCCAAACCAGTGCAATGCCTTTCTCCACAGCATGCCCACATGTATGGCTAGAGACCTTTGACAACGTCTGCACACATTTTTAATTGCTACAGCTAGTGTAAGTACTTGAGTCTAGTGGTTAGATGCCAGAAATGCTAGTAAGCATCTTACAAAGCACAGGGCAACCCTCCACCAAAGAGTAATAAGTGCTGAAGTTGAGCTCCATTTTAGAAATTCTTATGTTATTAAAATAATGAAAAAAATAATTGAAAAGACCAACTGTAATATACTTAGTAAGTGAATATTGATAATCATCTTACTATTGATAAGGTAGTTTTTAAAGTTTTTTTTTTATTTTTAAATATTTTCAACCTATTGCTTTCATAGTATATTAGGTTCATTCTGTTAATAATATTAAGAAACATAATTTATACACCAAATTTCAATTTAACTTGTGGATATGGTTGAAAGCATATCATTTTATGAAGTGCAAATTTCTTGTCCATTTTAAAATACACTAAAAATATTGCATTGTATCACTTAACTTTAATTTTTCTTTTTATTACTAACATATTAGAATTCAAGTTTCATTCTCCAATGTATCATTTTCATTTCTGAAGTAGTATTAAAATATATTATTAATGCTCAGTTTGTGTGATAAATACTGCATTCATACTAATTTATATATAGTCAAGTAGACCAAGAATGAAAATTAAAAACAAAATGAAATAATAAATCATCCCATTAAGAGAGGCATACTGTGATGTACAGAAGTTTCTTATTACCTAGGATTCATAAATAAGACAAAATATTTGAGGTCGTAGAACACATGAAAATAGAGATTTTCACTTAATTTGAAAATGACAAGGAAAATTGCCACTGAGCTGTGAAAATTACTTTCTTTTAAGCTCAGCTAGGCTTATGCTTTAGTTTGACTAATTCCTCTTCATATTTTTAGTCAGTTTCATTCCAGAATTTTCCTACACTGATTTCTTCTTTTCCCTTCCTTTAAAGCGAAGTTAATATCTATAGAACATATCAGTGTCTCCACATGTCATCTGGCATTATATCAGATTAAGTTCCTGTTAAACATTTTTGTGATGAACATTTTCTCAGACAATAAAATTTTTCTGTTTTTAGAGCAGAAAACTATATAGAGAATAAAAATATTCACTTTATTTTTATGAAGTAGAATATTTAAAACAAATTATCTAGGAAAGAATACACTTTTCCTAGATGCAGTCAAATGTTGAATAGAAATTCAAGACTATCTTTTCATTAATATTCTTATTTTCGTTTGAGGACCTCTGGCAAAAGTTTCAAAATATTAAATGTTGCAAAAATGCCCTGAGTTGGATCTATAAAGGTGACCATACTGCCTCAGTTGTTACTTTTACTGATGCTATTTTTCAAAGCCATGGGAAAGTAAGTTTTTAAATTAAGATTAATCAATAACTTTTGATCTCAAATATATTTGGACAAGAGCAGTTGCATGAATAAACTATAATTAGAATGCTTAAGTTTGTCCAAGAAGAACTCTTAAAAATGAGTGAATGATTGCATTGAACTGTCATTTTTCATGCCACTATAAATTGGGTAATCTATTTATTGTGGCATTCAAAGGGCCTTAACTTTAAACCAAATACAAGATGTTAAAAATGTGACAAAAATCACAGTCAACTGCATATGGAAGATATGGAAGAGAAAAAGAACTTAATAAATGTGCCATTAAAGCATAGGCCAAGGTTTACCAAAATAATTTTGGCCTACAGGGGAGAATTCGTGACTTTTATATTTCTACCTTTTTTGACACTTTTTCTCTTAGCCATGGATGGATCAGAATCAACTCAAAGAATAATACTTTGTAATTCAAACCAAGTAATAAAGGAGGGGAGGAAGACTTTCTTGGACAAGAGCAATGAAGTTAAAGTCTATCTGGTTATTTGGACAGGTTTTTCTCTCAGATGACAGTGGTAAGAAATACCAAGCTTCTTATATTTCCTCATTCCAAGAAAATCTGGGATTGATAAGCAACAGATGTTCTTTTCTAGTTGTTGGGAGAAAAAATTACACTTACTAAGAACCTGGTTTTACTAAGTGGAAAATGCTACAGAAAGTCAGGAATAAGTGTGGAACTAAGTGAGAAAGGAGAGAGATGAATGAAGAGGTAGTGTTTTCAGTTTCCTTCTAGACAGATGAATGGGATTTCTCAAATGAGTTGACCAGTCTATGAGTCTGGGAAAAGTCTCAATTCTTTGCCTGAATGTAAACCACAATTGGTTGAATATTCTATTATGAGCTGTGTCTTTATTTCCCTTAGGAGATTTTGAGGTTATAAGAAATTAGTTAAAAATTCAATTCAAAAAGATATCATTTTCTAACACCAATTATCTTAACAATTTCTTCCTTTTCTCACTGTTACCAAACAGATAGATGAAGAATGGCTGTGAAGCATCTTTATTAAGTCCTTATATATGTACATATATTTGGTATTGTTCTTAATAAAATTATGTGGAAGACAAAAAGAATTATTGATTTAATGATAGTAAATACACAGTCACATAGATTCACACATGGGTGAAGGACCAAATCTAGAAGTGCTGATAAAGAGAATGATGTTGGTATACAGGCAAGTGTTTAAACACATGCTAACAGAGACTACTCTGTTCCACATTTATTCCTAGAGCAGAGGTGGCATAATGAATGTTTTCTGAAGATGAAACTAAATTGGGATATATAAATAAATATATTAGCAGCAGAATATGAAAGAGTATTGATGAATTAGACCAAAGCAAATTAAATGAAATATAATGGGAATAAATGTAAAGTATTACAATTAGTTCCAAAGAAACAACTGCAGAAACATGGATTGAAGCAAATAAGTTTTTACACTGCCATATGCAAAAAAGATATATGAGTTCTAGGTGACTGAAACTTTTATAGGATTCTGTTCCATGTTGTGAAAATGCAGATTTGATCCTAGACTCTTTTAAGTACAGAATATAGACTAGGGAATTAGATGATCACATTGTAAACTCAGACTTAGAGTGCACTTAGGGTTAAAAAAAAATCCAATTTTCTTGCTAGTTTTTTTTTTCTTTTAAAGAAATGTCATCTAAGAATAGGTTCAAAAGAAAGTGACCAGTTTTAGAAAATGCTTTAATAGATTAGTAAATTATGTGAATAAATAAACAAAATATAGTAATAAGAGAATTTAAATATATTTAAAATATTTTGCTTTAGAAAAAATATATTGTAAATATGTCAAACAATTCCAGAAGAGATGGGTGCAACAAAAGGAAAAAAGAGGATAGAGGTTTCACATTAACATGGAAAATTTTAAACATTCAGTACAATAATGGGAAAGCCTGTGTTAGTTTGGTTTTTGTGGTAACATACACAAAGTGCAATTGAAATTTTAAGAGAGTTAATAGTGGAAATACCTGTGAAAGAGAATAAGAAATGAAAACTAGGAGTAGGTAGGTGTGGACATAAAATTATGGTGTATGTCTGGTACCTGTCAAAGAAAAGGGAAAGAAGGATCAAGTAGTGAAAAGTCTTCCATTGTGGAGCTGGTATTAGATCAACCCAGCCAAAAAGGAGTCCATTGGAAGAGCCATTATAAGAAAAATGTTTTTGAGAAAACTGCAGGGCTTTAGGATGCCTGCCTTCCATATTCATTGGTTATGTGCAGACCTCGCAGAGTGTGTCTTCAAAATGAATACTGGCAGATTCTAGCAATGTGGCAATTGGAGATTGTCTGATAATGCACTCCTTGTTGTGCTTGATAATTTGCTTTGTTTGAAAATTGAAGCTTCTATAATATGGAAGAAACACCTCACTCATTCATGATTTGCTTTGTCTGAGCTACCATTGTAGAAAATATGCTAATCTATATGAATCAGGTCTTCCAGAAAGTAGATACTGAGAATTGAGTTAGAAGTAATGGTTTATTGAAGAGTAGCAATGATAGGAGAAGAACAAGGTTGTAGAAATTAGGGGTGACAATAAACCATGATACAGATGCAACAAAGTCTCTACCAGCTCTGGAGCAAAGATTGCCCACTAGAGGAGTCCCATGTCAGGTGGAAGCAGAGTTATACCTGTAGTACAGCTTTTTAAGTCATTTTTGTCACACCATCTTAAGAAATATGACTTCAGCTCTAATACAGAGGCAGAAATAAAATGTAAAAGTGGCAGCTCTCCACACCTGCTGCTGGTCCTTTCTCGAAGAATCTGAGTGCTACATTAAGGCAGTTGTTCTTCTAGGATTTAGCAATTAACCCTTCCAACATATAAACTTATAAGGGATATATTAGAGGGAGAAATAATAACTCTCAGTCTCATAGTTAATTGGAGAGCAATTTATTACATTCCTCCTCTACAATTCAATATATGGTCCACTTACCATCTGTGATGATCTTTTGCCTGATACATGACTGTACAGTCCAAAATTTCATTTTTGGGGTAGGAGCCCTGATAGAACAAATCTTTCTCAGGCAGAGGCTGCTGTACATGTCTGTTCACAATCATAACTGGCATAGAGAATAATAACAAAACCTTGGTGAATAATTTGATTTTACATGTGTTTCTGCTCCTTTCATGATGTAAAAATAGTCATATCTTTTCCAAGTAATCAGGTAAGTCTGCCCATAAATATGATGGTGTTTCTTCTTGCCTGTTGTTCATCTGCTGAAATGTCATGCTCAAGATGTCTATCCTAACAGATTTCTCAGTTCTGGCAAGGAGAAACATAAATTAACCAAAAAAACTTTTGGAAGTCTGTACTTCATGACTCCTAGGCACATATAATTTTACTACTGGGGATGAATGAATAGCCAACAACTTCTGATTTAGTAAGTACAGAACTTCATCTTGAGAGCACTGTCTCTCAGCTTGCTGTTTTGATGCACACTTAGCATGGATCCCAACTATTTATAAGTATAGCTATTTGAAAATGATACATTATACAGTTTGGAACCACCATTATATTTCCTTTGTTGTGAAGGGTCTCCTTTTCTGATGTTCAAGTGGGCAGAATTTCATAACCATGGATAGGTGCTCCATGTGCTAAAACTGTTGGAGGATCAGCTAGAAAAGTAAAGTACATGACTTGCCTGAAATGCATCTACTCCTGGGAGAACAAAACAATTACCATGGCAGGATATTCAGGGCCAGTTGATTTCCTTGAGCCATAGTGTCAAACCAGGGGCTCTGTGTTCCTCTTATTTTTACATTAAGAGATGGGAGTAGCCACATCAACTTTGATAAAAATTGTACATATAAATCCTTTATCCTTGTTATTATGCACAAATGATTTCTGTGTTCATTATCTTCATCAATAAGTGGCTATTGACAAAGTTTGGTTAACAACTATGGATTGAGCCATATATATTTGTTTGCACAATAGTCCTTTTGTGGTGAATATTTTTTGTTTCACATTAATATATTATACAGAGATCTTTGTACTTTGTCTTTGCTCCTTTATGTCCCTCTGAAAGTCTCTATGCTGGGTCTCCTTGTCTCTGATCTTCAGATTTCATTCCTGTGGTTTCCTGAGCAGTTGACCAAGCACTACCTCAACATTAACTACTTCTTCAAACAATGTGAATAACCAGCTTATGATCCTAGGCTACCTATGAATAAGATCCCAATGCAGTCACTCTCCAGTTTCTGCTTGAACCAAGATATGTATGGTCAAGAAATCTTCTACATCTTCATTTCAGCAGGTCTTCAATTGTCATTGATTTGGCCTGAAGGAGGAAGACCAGTGCAAATGTTCTGTGTGACACAGAATTTGCTTGTGAATCTTTGTTTATGCCCTCTTTTCCTGGGTATGCTCAGTTCAAAGCACAGCAATTTTGTCTTTCAAGAAACTTTTGCTGGGACTGCCTGACTTAGGGAGCCTGGCAGGACTCAGCTCCTAGGGTGAAGATCCAGACAAGGTTCATTGTGCTGCTCTTTGTAAGCCTTCTACTCTATCAAGGGACAAATGCATGCCAACCTGACTTTTTAAGACTTATAATTTTCTGCTTCAAAGAGCATGACCTTGCTTAAGAGCTTATTTTTTATCGTACTAACTAGGACTTGCATGTACTCCAAAGTGCATAGTTTGCTTTCCAAAGCTTTAGGTACCACGGAGGTGCCGAATGTGCCATAACCTGGACCTGTTGCAGATTTGTTTCCTGTGCTAAGATTTACTCAAAGTAAACAGGCTTCCATATCACCTGCTCTGTAAAGTTCAGGGAAGTGCTTTTGGGAGTGAAATACACGGTGTACAGAACTTCAAGATACTTACTGGTGTCCTAGGTATGGAGTGTAAGATGCAACAATCAGCCTTTTGTTTTGGAGTGAGTATCCTAGCATAGTTTTAGTGATTTGAACCTTTGAATATTTTACTGAAATGGCAGGTCCTTGATCCAGAAGGCTTATTTCCACACTCAGGAATTCACATATTTTGTGAAAATCTCCATCACGTTACCCCTGTTGAGCATAATTTCATGTTGGAATCATTAGATGCTGATGGAACCACCTACTTGTAATTTTGTGGTATTATGCAAAATCCATCTAGTTTCTGCAGATTTCAGTCAGGAAACTTGAACACACATATGGTAGAGAGCCTCTCTTCTTCACATCTTAGATATATAACTATTGCACTAAATTCTATCATTCTTCTCCCAGGACATATTGGTTTTGATTTACAATATTGGTTGGAAGAAACCTTAGACTCTCTTGCTTGCCCTTTTCTACTATGATAGATAGCTTTTATACCACCTACCAAGTTCCCAATGTGCAGATTACTACAAATAAAAAGAGTGTTAATTGCAGTTAAATATTCAGATACTGTTGAAGTGACTGTCACATACGTTCTCTAATGCAGGGAATGTACTATATTCTGAATTTTCACAAAGATTCCATTTTTTACTGTTTAAAAGATCACCAATTTAATAGGAGCAAGAGCATGATAATATTTCATGTTTCTGAGAATCATTGTCAACTCAGTAGTTTTTTAATTGTCTTATAATTTTCTTTGTGCATTCCTCTATCATACAAACAAATGATCACTTGGAAAAACTTTTTCATTTATTTTAACATATTCTTTCCATGATGTTGCTGGGTCCTTCCTATGGACCAGGAAAGCTCTCCAGCCAACGTAGTCCAGAGGTGAAAACTACAGAAATTATGACTTTTATACAGTTCTTCCCTTCCTGCTTACTCACCTATTCTTTATTTAATCATATATTACACTATAATTACATTCCACAGTATCCTTTTTGGCTCCCATGCCTTTACTCCTGAAGATCCTATGATCTATTATCAAACATTCATAATTCTCTGAAGGTTAAACCATCTTGGCTTCCATGTTGATCTTGCCATTCATCACAAAAATTGCATCTCCTTGAAGGTTCTGGTTGTTCTTAAATGATCCATACTTTTCATTGCTATTAATAAACCAAGGGCTGTGACCATTCTAATTCCCAATTTGAATCTACCTTGAGTTGCTACTGAACTTCTTTGTAATTATGGTGAACTTCATACAAATGTGTTCTTGATAGTCTTGATAAATTGTGAGCTCCTCAGGCCTTCACATCAAACTACATTATCTGATGGGTCTTGTGGCATCCCATAATGCATCCCCCTAACAGGCCTAGCTCCCTCATTTGTTTTCCTCCTCCTCTACCATCTGCTATGACAGTTAAAGCTTTTCAGATTCACTCAGCCTGGGCTTTTATTTTCTCCATGTCTCTCAAAGTCAACCTGGCAGTGAGTCTATACCCACTCCTAGAGTCCTTGCTAGAAAATTAAATTCTAAATGCCGAGAGCATCCCCTTGAAAATGAGTTAGGCAAACTGCAGAGGATGAGATACCAGTGCCCACAAGATTGCTCTCACTTCAGACATGAGCCATAAATTGAGGGGTGGGGTTCCCTAGAGTCACCCTCACTTCAGATTAGTTGGTCCCCATAGACTCTTTTTCATTTAATATTTCACTCTGACTCATAGAACTCCATGAGAGCTCTTATACTCACAGTCATGTTTACAACAGGAAAAAGACACACATTAGAATCAGCCAAATGAAGACATGAGTAGGGCAGAAATTGAGAGGGTTTCCAGCTTACAGCTTTGATGGTGCTCAGAGATGTGTGACACTCTCAGAGAGTATCACCAGCTAGAATATTTCACCCATATATTTGGTGTCTGAAGTTCTTATTGGTGTCTTTCAAATACTGACTAAGCTTTGGTCTTGAGACTTTACCCCCACCACGGAGGTGAGAATAATGTGTTTAAACTCCACTCCTTCTGGAGAGGAAACAGATTGGCGTGGTTCAAAGCCCCATTGTATATCACATTGTTACAATGCCCTGTGGTCAAAGCCCACAGTAAAACCAAGACATTCCTCTCAGGCAGAATATTTCAGTAGTGCAAAGGGCAAAATGTTCTTTGCATAAAGTTAATTCTTCACTACATGCCTCTAAATCAATAAATACACCTTTTTCAGTTTATTTAACTTCTGGCCTCATGGACCAGGTACTCTCACATTCCGGTTCTATGGGTGATCTCATAGCTCCTATGTGCTGACTCCTGCCAGTACAATTTCAAATTCCTTTTGGGTAGACTCCTCTTCCTTCCTTTGCAGGCCCAGCCTGTCCCAGAATGAGATATACTGATATTAACCCTAATTAACTCTAGTCGTATACCATGACTATGGGATACATGAGTGTAGATGTTGAGGGAGAATTTACTTTCTTCCATAAGTCTTCCTTTTGTGATGTTTCTAGGTCTTAATAAGCAGGGATGGATTGCTTGTACAGTTTCTAAATATTTTAAAATGTTTAAGAACAAAATTACCCTACACAGTATGCCATAGTATTGTTCTACCTTTGAAAGAACAAAGGTTCCTCAGTTGAGCATTCTATCACCTTAAAATTCTCTCCCTATGTTGGAAATGAGGGCTTCTTTTTGAGCATGAAGCAAGTCCTCTGGTCTTCACATTTAGGTTCTCAGGCCCTCAGGTTTTCATTATCACTCAGAAGTGTGGCAATGGAATTGAATAATATTGAGCCTATTTCATTTCCTTGCATACACAGTTGACTATGGCTTTCAAACATCTGCCTCATCATGCTGGTTAGGGAGTTTCCTTCTACCAGATGGTTTCCAAGTCAATACTGTTAAAACTGTCAGTAATTGGGCCTCCATCACACACCAGGGGACTATTTGTGCCCTTGGGAGGGATCTTGGTGTTTGCCGCTCAGTGAGCCAAGCAGTGCAAAACCCCTTTCTTCCACCAATGTCAGGTATTGCTCTCAACACCAATATGTCAGTCAGTCAGATCATCTTAGGGAGAGGAGTTAAAAGCAAAATATGTGTTTCAATATTAACACCTGAGTAAAGAACATAAAGTGTTTAAAGAATAGAAACAATCGAAACATGATGTAGGAATGATGAAGATTTTATAAACCAACATGTAGTTCCATGGGAAAAAATAACATATTTGAGGAATCCCACAAAGGAACAAGTGGTTAGGCCCCTGTGCTATGTTCTTATTCATTGTGTAGGGTCATCATGAAGAGCAAGATCTGTATTCAAAGGATGAAGTAGACACGAGGAGTTAACGGCTCATAGCTGTTATTATCCCATTCATCTAAGTTCTTTCCTAAAGAATTCTTTCTGTGCCATGCATTTTCATGTCTGTTAAGGTTTGGTCACAACTCATAGAAGGCAACAAATGATGCACTGTGTTGGGACACTGTTTCTTTTTCTTTTTCTTTTTTTTTTTGGTCTGTGCGTATGTGTGGATCCATTTTAAAATTGGAAATAGTAAAACTGGACAGCATAGCCTATACCATGTATGAATTATAACATCAAAGACATTCCAAGGCAGCTTTTAGAGTATAATTCTAGTCACATAGAGCACTGTTATATGTGCTAAGAATATCATAAAATATATGGTAGAGTTTGGACATGGTTTCTCACCTATAGGTTCATGTGCTTGAAGTTTGGTGGGTGGTAGGGACTTTAAGAGAGTGGATTAGGCTTCTAAGAGCAGTTAGGACTCAGGGAGAAAATTTCATTCTTGCTCTTGCAGGATTGGAGAAGTGACCATGTGAGTAGATTGTTACAAAGTGACCTTTGGCTTTCTTACCTGATTCTTTTCTTCATGTTCTTACCGAAGACTGGAGATGTAGGTGAGAATCCTCAGTTCTTATGCTCTTTGCAAGAGAAATGTTTAAGCAAGGTGCAGAAATCCAGCAACAACAGCAACAAAAAATTGTTTAAGCATTGAGATAGTACATTCTCATACAAGCAAAGGGAAAAAGCAGACCTGCTTTAGAGGAGATTAGCAACATTCACTCTTGTTCACTGAGGTTTTTAAGAAGTTAATCTTTGCTTCTTTTCCTCTGTCCCTTCATTCATACCTCTCATTGAAGTTTGGTTACATCAGAGTTTTAGAAACTGCTACACATGTGATTTCCATGTGACAACGACACAATAACAATGAGATTTAAATAATATAGCAAAGAAGCCGAGGAGATAGTCTATGAGAATATGGCACTGAGTACTGGAGCCAAACCTGGTTTGTGCCTGTTTGGGTTTGTCAGACCCCATGGCTCAGTTTCATGACCTGACAACTGTCAGGCATTCTGTTTTGTTCACTCCACTGATTTCATAGTTACTAAAGCAAGAGTCAACTCCCTGAGTCTCTGTGCACGACCATTGTCCTAGGTTTTATTGCTCTGTGAACCCTAATTTCCCTTTTCTGCTTCTACTCATGAATACCTCCTACCTACCAATATGACCTCTCACCCTCTCAAGGTTCCCTGCCTTGTACTGCCATCCACCTGGTCAGCTTGAGGCCATTTTCAGAAACCAGTGCTTGGCACCATACCCTTGGACTTCCAGGACTGGTGTTAAGTAAACCCTTTGCTCTTTATAAGTACACAGTGTCGGGTATTTTGTTACAACACAAAACACACTAAAATTATATGTTAACTATGTTTGTCTTTAAAAGGATAGCATTGAAATACACATTTTAATTTATGTATTTTACACAAATGTCAAAGTACTTGCAAATATCTAAATAGTTCCTATTTATAGGTTATATCATGTAATTATATTGTATTATATTATTTTATATTATGAAAACCTCAGATATTGACTGATAAGGACGCACACTCTCTGAATCCAGTCACAGGATATATTTGAAACTTCTGATTCTTGTTGTACCATCTCTGATGACTTACTTAACAACTGCTAACTACTCTGGGACTCAGTTTTCTCCTTTACAAAATGGGAGGAATAAGTAATGATAACCAACAAATTTAATTTATATAGATTGTATTGATTATAGAATGTTATTACTACTGTGACAACTTTTTCAGGAGGAAACAAGGGTAAGTAGTAGAATTTTGGAGTCTGTATGACACAGTTTAATTTGCTCCTTGGATTTGTAGCTTGTAGGAAATAAGCATTTATAAACTCTTGTTCAAAACCTGTAAACTGGTAATGATTACATAAATATGCAGGTTTTCCAGATACTGAATAAGTGAATATCTGTAGGTTTATAAGTACGATGCCATAGTAAACTTGGGCGATGACTGATTTTTATTTGAGAGGCTTATGATGTGGAATAGCTCTTATAGCAAGGAAACCCCATGGAACTATTTCTTCTCAGAGAATTGAACCTTACATCTTCATCTTTGGTATCGCCCAGCCCGCCGCCACTGCCTTTGGATAACCCTCATGCAAGCTTTCTTTGTGAAGACCTGATGTTGTGTTGCAGGGGTGGTTGGGTGTTTATGAGGTGGTTTTAGTAGTAAGGAAGGGTTCTGATATTCTGGATGCAGTAGTTTTCTTGGAGGTGTCATAAGGAACTATAACTGGGGAGGTTTTGACACATCAGGCTCTGCTTTATTGAAGCTGGTCTGCTTCAATTAGGGTCCCCCACTATTTTAAGTAATCATTTCCTCAAGGGATTGAAATAAGCTATGGTTTGGGGAAAAATAGACATTCTAGCTTTCCCCAAGTGCTGCACTTTTTCAATAAAGTTCCCTGTGGTTTCCGCTTTATGGCTGCTGGACTTTCCTTCATGCCTGGGTCTAATGTCTCTTTCACTGTCCTGTGCCTTGACACACCTGTTTATTGCTATCCTACTTAACAGTCATCATAATTTTAAATATTACCAACATTGCTATCTTCAAGCCATATTTTGTATTTGTAGGTAGAATCAACCAATAAATTAAGCAAGCTTCCTGAAACACAAAAATCAGTTTTGTTTTTCCTGTGCAAAAAATGCCACCTTGTATTCAAGTTGATCCTATTAGTAATTATTTGTTTCAAAAGGAACAGGTATATTTGGAGCAATACAGTTCAGTCTTACATTACAGTTCCCTTTGCATATACTTAATTTTCTAGCTTTAATTTTTTCTTTGGGATCAAAGAGATAAAGGAGACAAAAATCAATTAAATAGAAGATACACATGTATTTATTTAAATGATTTAATAATCATTCCAGATTGGTTCTTTATTATTTTGGTTCTTTAAATTTTCTAAAATTATGTTTAATACATGAAAGATGCTTCTACATCAAGATCAAGCAAGTGACTATTATATAGGTTCGCTTACTCCATAGGCTATTAGTCACTTCTGGATTTATCTTGGATATCTCATGATCTAAACAAAAGTAGCTTTGGTCCTTACAAAAAGAAAAATCTTGTTCATGCACCAAAGGAATAACTTTTCCAGAATTCATAAAAGAAAAGACAAAAGTAAACAACTATCATAGGACCTGAAGAGATACAGGCATATATAATAAGACAGAGGAGTCAGACACTGCTCAACTTGTGCTAAAGTTGCCAAACACCAGAGAAGGCTGTGAGAAGATTAAAAGTGTTGAAGAGGTTTTGGAGTGTGAATCTGAGTTGTATGAGTGTGAAGCTCCTAAGACCTGTAGTAATGGTCTCTTCATCCATTTGCATGTTTAGAAACACCACCAGACTTTCAAAGGGAGACAGAGAACACTCCTTTGTCATGTTAGTTGGAATAGAAAATAGCAGCCACTGTAAAAATCCTTCCAGAGCCCTCTGCTACAGGAAATCAAAGGCTTAATCAGCAGGGAGAAGAGCCACAAGGACAGAAGAAGAGTGCTAGTGGATAATTTTTGCAGCTGGAGAAGGAAACATGGAGCAGACCAGATCTTGTGATAAATAGCTTAATTTTATTCCATACCTTCAATATGTATTTATTTTGATTGTCATATTCACTTATGAATGCATTTGTCTATATGCATGTGTATGAAAATGTGCACATAAACTTTTGACTAATGTGTATGTGCTCTTTTCATTTCTGTTTATTTTTATTTTAACAGTATTTTGTGAGCACTGTTCCATAACATTAAATATTATTAAAACTTGTATTTTGGTAGAAGCATGAATTTGGATATATTGCAGTATCTTTCAGTTCTTTGCAATTTTAGCAATTTAAAAAATACATTTTTAAGTTTTAGCTCCTATAATTGTAACCTTACTAAAAATAATAAGTTAAAGACAAGGCCTATGTACAAAACATTATTGAATCAGTTCTTATCATTGGAGTAAATCTTAGAATTAGAAGAAATACAATTATACTCTTTTGAGACATTTGCACTCTATTTCTCCAATACTTTACACAAAGTTTATATAACCTGACACTGACCTTATGGTGACTTAGAAATTCCCATTTCTGCATCTCCTTGTCAACCCAAGCATACTCTACATCTTCTTGAATTCCGAAACCAACCCCTCCCCATGAAGAACAAATTGTGATATCAGGTGAAATTTGACAATATTTCTTAAGTTTTAGAGTTGAGATAATTTATGGATTAGAGGTCATTAAAAACTATGTGATTTTACTGTATAAGTATTATTAAAACAACTTGCATACTTTTATATTTATAATGTTTAATTTTAGAAACAGAATTTTTTCTTCAACTTCATAATTAATACTCTCATTGCACTATTTTAACAATGCTTTCTTCTTTCATTGCTTCTTTATTTTACTTTCTTAAAACAAAATGACATATAGTTCAGGAGACTGAGGCAAAAGAATCACAAGTTTGAGATCAGTCTCAGCAATTTAGTGAGGCCCTAAGAAACTTAAGAAGATCATATCTCAAAATAAAAAAAAATATAAAAATAAAAAAAAGAGGGCTGGGGATGTAGCTCAGTGGTAAAGAGCCCCTGGTTTCTATCCCCAGTACCAAAATATGTATATAATATATATATTATATTTTATATATAAAATATAAAAATTAAATTGTATGGAAATATTGCATATTTGAAATATTACATGTATGCAGTATTTTCATACAATTTAATTTCTATATTTAATTCCCAATAAGACATAAGATGTTATAAACTTGATAATGATAGTATACATCAAAATATTTACTCAGCTTATCTTTTCAAGAAATGATTGCTGTATACTCCTTGGAAATGACACCAGACTGATCCACTATGAAAAACCTGTGTTTTCATGGTCTCATCACTGAAAGTGGAAATGAGATCTCTCCAGGAGAGAGCAGACATCATCATAAGAGAGCAAACTTACACACTGAAGAGATTTTTCTATTTCAGAAAAATATGTAATTTAACTTAAAATTGTATCTAGTATTAGACACAACAGTGTGTCTTACAGGAATTGCCCAGTGTTCTTTAAGTCAGCTTGAGTAAACAGAGGTCCCTATGCTGCCTCAATGTATTACTTTAAATAAAGTAACTTGCTTTATTTTTCTTTCATGAATGTAGACCTGCTGTTTGAATTAAATATACTGTTAGAGCTCTGGGAAAATTTCTTCAGAATTAAACTGCAATCTTTTAAATTTTAAAACAGCATCTAGGAGTCAGTGTCTTGAACAGGCGTTGTACTTCCTGATCACAAATGATCACTTCAGACAGATCTTTCCTATGGCATACTGACATGGGTAAGAAGGTCTATGAAAAATTAAATATGTAATGTTTCTTCTGACTTATTTATCTGAAAACATTTGGCAGAAGAGTTGTAATTTTTCCTTAACAAGTGTTTTTTATCTAATGCAATTTTTTTTTTTTTTTCAGAAACATTGAACTGATTTGGAGGATGATGGTAAACCAGACAGTGAAAGGACTTTAGGAAGGGCTAGAACATGTATTCTGACCCTGCAACACTAAATGAGAAAGGGTCTGTTGATAGCATGTGTTCTAAGTATGCCTGTCATTCATGATAGGAGTGTGTGATTTACTGGCTCCTACTTTGGAAAATCATTCCCCTTTGAAATTTCTTCTTCAAAATTTTTCATTGATTTTATTTAATTTTGTGAAAGCTTCTGCTTTTTAAAAATATTTTGATATGGAATGTTCCTCAAATGACATATCTTTTGACCTACCAATACATTTGCCATAATTTCTGTAAAGTTGAGAGGTAATACACAAGAATTTTAAAGACCGTATCTCTCAAAATTTCTGTAAACCAAAATAAGAAGTTAACATTTGCTACTTCATTTTTTAATCACTTACCTAAATTACACAGAAGGGTGAAAACACCATGGAAAATGGAAAATTTTTTAAATGCTTCTATTATGCATGGGAAAAATGTATGTAAGCAATTATACTATAATCTTCTTCACAGAGGAATGGACTTAAAAGAAAATAATCTCCCTACACTCAAGCAATCAAGAAGAATTCTTAGGTATTTTGATTTATTTGAATAAGAAGCTCAATGCTCTATCAGAGAAGCATACAAATATTCAGTCAGTTATTCAGTTAAATTTGTAAAAATTATTGAATATATACAAAATTGTAATTCTATTTTTATGCACATGTATGCATGTGAGGATAACTATATTTTGATAATAGGAAAAAGTAATGTAAATTTGTGTTGGTATATGATAAAGAGATGGAAAATAATATGAATATGTGTCTGATTAGTAAAATATATTGCATATTTTTCTCCCTTGCAATTTTTCTACCTTTGAGCTGTTTGAAAGATTGCATAAAATATTGACTAATATGTCTAAAAGACAGTCTATTTTTCTTTCGATTATTTCCAATGTAACAAATTCTTCATGAGTGTCTAAAACATAATGTGATAATCAAAAAATATCTTAATATATTACAAGTGAGAAATTCTTGAGGGTTTTGTAAACTTTAGGAAGTATAAGTCAAATTCATATAAAATAGTACATCCAAATAAGGCTCCAATCTCCATTTTGTATCAGCTTTTTCCCTACAATCATGAGGAAAATCACAAAAAAAAAATGAAAAAAATTACAAATACATGAGACTTTACCTTGGTAAGATGAAACATTTAAAAAATTGTGGACAGTTTTACAAATACTGCATTTTTGAAGGATAGTATATGATCCACTGACATCCAATGACTTGATAAATATATTTTCCCTACAGAAAAAATGTCACGGCTTTCAAACTTTGTGAAGTACAAAAATAGGCAAACTTTTACCTATTTTTCACCTCAGGATTTTCACACTGTTTCTTCTTCATTTCAAAATATGCCAGTATTGAGAAACTAATTGAGTGGAGGTTTTTCTCATCGACCCAGTCAGTGTAAAATGATCTCATTGCTTCACAATGGCATAGTGTCTATTAAAGTTAATGGAAGAAAGAATTACACCACTGAAGTAGAAGCAATGGCCATGGCTCGAATAGAGGCCTACAGGGACACACGGGCAAGAAAGGTGACCCTTCCCTAGCATTGCTTTTCATGTGACTTTTTATTGGGGTTGAGACGGAAGTGCTCTTATCTACCTTGAAGTACATTTTAGATTGCTTGCATGTATTTATAAGCCATTTTAGTTTCTGAGTCATCTTGCCTATTCAGTATAGCTATGGAATAAACTGCTTGGGTACATTTTTTCCCCTTCCTTTTATAGTATGAGTTCCTATTTGCCGCTATTTCTAACTTTCACCTCTTCTGTAAGGTAGTTCAGTCATGGACAATGATATGAAAATAGGCTCGTCTTTGCCACTTTGTTCAGAGTGGAAGTAACTAGAGATTATCATATATAATAATTTTCCTATCCAACCACCACTCTGCAGTTAATAAGCTAATAACTCTAACATTATTTTGTCTTTATTTAGATCCAAGGGATAATACTTCAGCTCTCTATGTGTCATAGTAATGTCTTACTCTTCTCTGTACAACTCTGCATTCCTTGTATACACGGAGTTGGATTTTTTTCCTTTGAGGGAGACTTTTATCTCCATTTTGTTGGGAATTTGATAATGACCTACCTATCTTTCGCTGTTTGTGTTTCTGGGCCTCCCTCACATAGCGCATCTTGTAAAAATGCTTCATACGAAATTATGTCTTAATGGATACAAAATGGACACACAGAATGATAGGTGAATATCATCAGTAATTGACTTCTGTGATTGTGAGCTGGAAAGTCTTCAAATCTTCAGCTGACCACTTAGAAAGCAAGGAGAGCTTATGGTACACTTTCAGTCTGGGTCTGAAGACCTGAGAAACAGAAGGGGTAAAGGTGTAAATTCCTGTCTGATTCCTAGTACAAAGATGAGACAAAAAGAATGTCCCATTTTAAGAAGCCAGGCAGAGAAATGGAATTCTTCCCTCACCTTTTTGTTTTATTCAGACCTTCGAAAGATTGGAAGCGGTTCACCAACAATCTACTTTGCTTAGTTTATCCATCCAAATAATAAGCCTATCCACAAACACCCTATTAGGCACAATCAGAATAATGCTTTATCAATTATCTAGGCGTCACAGAGCTCAGTTGAATTTCAATAGAAAATTAATAGTTATAATTAGGAAAAAGTCAATGATGTCCATAATGATAACAGAAAGTAGATATGCCATAAAAGAATTAGAAAGGAAAGAAAATGAAAACCTATATATAGAGAGAGGGTAAGAGAGAGAAAAGAGGGAGTGAGAGAGGATACAAACATAATTATTTTTAAAAAAATGAAGGTGGGAGAGAAAGACTCATTACAGTTACAGTCTTTGCTTCTATAACTGGTCATGTGGTAATAGCTGATATATGTAAGTATCTTATAATACTATTGTGTTTTATTGTGTTCTTCTTTTCTTTAGCAAGCACCTTAGCTGGCTAGTTCTTTACCTGGTGAAAGATCCCAAGTTTCATTCCTGAATGTTCTTCACCATCAGTATTCCTGCCTGGACTAGTTGTTGCAATATTCCACTGACCTTAAAGACACAGTATTTAAAGATTCTCTGGAAGATCTATATTTCAGACATGCTCTTCCTTATTCCCATCTTGAACTAGTAGTCCAATTTCCCCTTTATTTTCCCATTAATTCAGAGGCATGTGGACCCCAAAGTGGCAGTTTAAATATCCAATTCAATGGACTCATCATTGTGTTTTCAGCTCTCTCTGGAACAATGACCTCTAGGCCATCAAAACCTAAATTCATGGATATAAGAAGCAAATGTTTTGTTAGTGGCTCCATTTTGCCACCCTCAAGTTCCACTCAAGGATCTTGGTTATGAAAGAAATAGCACTATATAATGCAAACTGATTCAGAGCATACACAGCCTTCTGGAGAACCCATTTTCCTGGATCAAACCAGTCTTAGTAAACTTCCACTTGACTTTTTCCACTGTAAGAGCTCTCATATCTCAGGTGAAAGAACTGATGTGAAGAATGCCGTCTGCTGAATGTGTCTATCACAATTATTCATTTTGAAACTAGAGAGACAACCGAAGAATGAACTGAGCTAAAATTTCATTGTAACCATACTGCTCTAAGGTCCCACTCTTCTCACAGCAGTGACGTCCGTGGTGATTACACAAAGAGGACCACAATACAGACTGATTCTCCTAGAATTAGTGCAGTTCCAAGCCAGTGCCCAGTAGCCCCCCAAGTCTGATTATTCCCTTTTCCCCAATTCATAGTCATTTCTGGCAAAAGGATGTAGATCTTTTTAGAAAAGTCTGGTAAACTGACTAAAAGTATGAATTTTTAGTACCTGATCAGGGTCTTTTCTCATCAGAATCCAGCCTCTCCATCATTCAGTGGGTTCTGGGTCTATAAATTGGCTTAAGTCAAGGAATTCATTAAAAGATTGTGATTGATTTTTTTTTTTTTTAATTCAGGTCAGACTTTTGTTCACTTGACCTAGAAATATTCTACTTTTGCAGATCAAGTAAGAATTTAGTAGACTTCCTGTCTACTTCAATTCTGGGATCAGCATGATCCACTAGCCAAGGCCACAGGTCAGACTATTCCGACTGCTGTTTTGATGGTGCCATCTAATGTAGTAATTGTGCCCACATTGTCTTTGAAGTTTGTGTGTCACCCAGGATCTCCGTTCTCCCACTGCACTGAGGTTTCTCAATTTAGTCACCATAGATTCCACTGTAAGTTCTGGCCTATAGAAAAGAACAATTCACAGAGTTCTTCATGAATGCCCAATTTCCCTCACAAATTCATTTCTCACTGTTGTGCTGAAAGGTATAACTTCTGACCCTTCCAGTGTGAGAGGAATACCTAGTAAATGATAATTCACTTTACCATTCCATTCTATCTAAGTCTCCCTTTTTATCGAACAAATTTAGGTCTGGCATTCCTAATTCATTCCTATAGGCCATGAGCTTTGGTCCATGCTTTAAGCAACTAAACAAACAATTAGGGCCTTTTAAACTTCCATGCTGTAGTATGAAATGCAAAATCTCTGCTTACTAAGGCCACATCAATAATTTTGGACTGATTCAACTATATATTCCTTTCACAATTATCCCCCACCCTCCTCATTTGTTCCCATACATATTTCCTAGGTTTCTATTTGTATAAATTGCAAAATTTAGCAAGTTCTTATGGGGTGTGGCACATCCTCGTGGATTCACTTCGTAACCCACTTTTAGGGAACAATAGGACTTCAGACCACTTACAGATGGAGAGTGATGGGAGTGAGTCCTGAGAAGAATGAGCACTGTCTTTCATGGCAACTGCATCTTGGGAGGTCACTGTAGTTATTATCAATATCTATGGAGAATTAGTTTCAGGGACTCATGTGGATACCATATTTGTGGATACCCATTATTTGAATATTATTTATTGTGCTAGTCAATTCTTCTGTTGCTATGACCAAACTACTTGACAAGAACAACTTAGGGAAAAAGTTTATTTTGGCTCATAGGGAAGATGAGCCCTTCTAAGGTAAACCCCCAGGAACCCACCTGCTCTAATCATGCCCCACCTGCGTACAGTTAACACTCAGTCTGTTCAAACTAGGATGATTATATTACAGCTCTTACAATCCAATTATTTCTACTCTGAAAATCCCTGCATTAACCCAGGAGCTTTTAAAGTAACACCTCATGCTCAAACCATAACACTTATGCCCTCACACATGCTTTAAATCATCTCTAGATTACTTACAATACATAATATAGTACAATTGTTATATAAATAGTTTTAAAATTGTGTTGCTTAGGGAATAATTACAGGAAGCAAACCCTTACATGTTCAGAAAGAGAGACTTTTTTTTTTGCCATATATTTTTGATACATGGTTGGTTTGAACTTGCAAATGCAGAACCAGTAGACACAAAGGGCACACTATAAAGTTTCCTCAGTCAATACAGGGTTATTCCCTTTAGACAGGAGTGGGGAGACTGATGCTGAAGTAAGGGAAGCTACTTCCAGAGGGGTGAGGAGGTAACCTTCACTGGCAAAGAAGAGTCATTAAAATTTAAGTCATGCCCATTTCAGATTTTTAAGATTGAATTCCTTCCAAATTAATGCCTTCACTTCATCCGTAGATATCCTGCGAGGCTGAGAGCTCATCTTTTGTTTTAATTCAGTTCATCACATGATGAGATTGTGTTTGATTTTCAGGAGCCACAACTCTTTCACTGGACAAAGTTGCTTTCAGGTCATTTGTGTGGAAATTGAGTGGTGAGTGGAGAATTTAAATCCCCAGCTCCTCTTTTCCGTTCTTCTTTGTCTTGCAAAATTAAGAGCAACTAGTCAATTTTATTAAATTTACAAATTCCCCCAAACTTTTCAAGATTCCCATAGAAATCAGGTGGGTCCTTGCTCATTACAAGAGACCAATCAAGAGTTTCCATTGCAGGTATTTCACATACCTCTGTTGCCAGATGACACTGTGCACTTGCTTCCTTTACTCCTGAACTAGAGTTGTTGGCATCATTAAATCCAATAAAATTGGAGTGCAAAATCCAGAAACTCCAGGGCCAATTCAGACTCCTGCTTGAAGTTCAATTCTTTTAGAACCACTCTCAGTACCAAAACCTGAATTAGTGTGATTTCTTCTGAGAAAGAGAAACCACATAAGATTCACCATTGAAATTTTAATACATCTTTTTCCATATTCAAGTGAGCATCTCATCTTCAAATGCTGAACATTGAGCCCCTGAGCTGAATCCACAGTTTATATCTGTTCCAAAGATATTATTTATCCTTACTGGACAAAGTTAGCAAAAGTCTAAATTTTTCTTCATGGCCTTAAATGTATTAATAAATTGTAAAAGCTCATTGACTCCTGAGATATGAAATGCATTTCTGTTTCATTTTCCCATACCATTATTTTGCAAATCAAGTACATGTTTTATGTTGGAATATCTGAATAAATTGCTTTTGCCTCGATTTTCTTAACATTTTTTGCTCAAAAGTGGCTGTTTGTACCTCTCTATATAAAATAACGTATATGTTATGTATAGAATTATCTATGTGCATGCATGTGAAGTAGAAGTTAAGATGTACAATGCAGGCAAAAAGTGTATTTCCAATCCATGATGGGAGTACTGCTAGCAAAGAGCTCTCTGCTGTCAACAGTCTTCTAAATTATCTTGGTTAAAGAAAGGTCACATGGCTTCTAAGTTATCTTATTAAAGAAAGGTTACATGGCTTATCTAGGAAGCTTATACCCAGTGACTGAATATGAAGGTCAGTAAAGGACTGTCATTTAGGTGCCATGTGGGACACTGAGGAAGGACCATTTAAAGTTCAGAGTTGACTATGTTCAAGTGAGACTCATTGAGACTCCTTCCCATCCAATCTATTTCCTCTAACCAGTACTGCTTCCTCCCTGTCCCTCCCACAGAATTGATCCTAAAAGAATAGAACCAGAAATACTCTACAGGCTAATCAAACAGAATCAACTTCCAGGGAACTAACCTCCAGTAATGGTACATAAATAATATATAGATGATGGAATGATGGACAGAGATACATAGGTTGACTAACACTTAGGTAACAAACATACAATAACCAGATTGAATTTAATGGACATTTTTTTACAAAGACAAATTTTCCTCAAATTGCAATATGTACATGACCATCTTATATGATATAGATGTGAATTCAGAACCTCATTCTACCACTTATGCACTGCAAACTAGGAAAGTTATTCACCCTTTGCAAAACTATACATCCTTGTTTTAAAAATAACAAGTCCTAATGTATTTGGTATCAAAAGTCAATGAGACAAGCTATGTTAACCACTGAACACACTTCCTGGTACATTCTTCATTTATCTATCATATGTTTATTACATGAGAATGCATTTTATAGAGAATCAGTATATGATGACCATCATAGAGTTAAATGAAGATGTAATATATTGTGATATTTTCTAATAATTTATTTTTTCTCAGAGAACTACATGTAGGAATACTTTAGAACTGTATTTCAAATAATTGCCTAACCTGGATTACAGATTTAATTAGGTTGTTTATCCATTTGATTTTATATTATTTTGATCCTGGGAATTGAACCCAGGGACTTAATTTGCTAAGCATATACTCAGTCTTTCATTGTATTCTCAAAGATGTTTAGGTATAAAATAAGTATACTAAAGTCATGTAAAAAATACTGATTGCTTAAGGTTAGGTCATGTACGTAAGTATCAGACTTCAGGAAGATACCTCCTGGGAATACTTTCTCTTCAAGTTAGCCTAAACACAATGAAGTAGAAGAAATTAAATGGAATATGGAAGGATGATTAAGCATAATGTCAGCAGATGATTCACATTGCTCTAAAATAAAAGGGAAGCTTTAGGGGTTGGGGGTTCAACTGTGGTGTAAAATTTCAGTTCAGTAGCATCACACATATGCTTCTTTTTGATCAAAAATAAAGATCCTTTGATTTTTGGTTGACTGAAAGTTTTCATATCACAAGAAAAGGGCATTGTGCCGTTTCATGCTCCAAAATGCATCTGGGTAACCTAAGGCTAGCTATTATAAATCATGAAGAAAGTCAGGTTTATTGAATATCAGATTTCCATTAAATCACATTCATACACAAAGAGACAGTTCAAATTGTAATTGAAGTTGTCAGCTTTCATTCATCTTATAGAGGATTATTCCAGCTGCACATTACTCATTCTTTTGTACTTTGAGTCAATTTATCTGAGTCTGCTTGCCATAAGAAGATGAAAAAGGACAGGCTGAGGTTTTCCTGTTAATTCCAAGAAAACATCAGTGAGTTTGATCATGAAAAATACTTGTCTTTATTCAAAAATATGTAAGGTAACTTCTTCATTTTGTTTCACCTATAAATCATATAACAAGTCAATAAAACTGATGTACAAATATTAATTAAAATGAAGAAAATGTCAGCCCCCAGAAAGGTCTGAAAATAAAAGTGATTGAATGATCACTAAAGATGAATGCCAATCAACTTTTACTCAAATAAAGGAAGGATTCTTCTTGTTAAGTAAATTTGAAATTGCTTTGAGAAAAATATCATAAAAATTTTAAAAATTGATTGACAAAAGCATTTGAAGAAATCTCATCCTTACTTTTAGAAATTCCTAAATAATAATGGCATTGAAAACTCATAGAAATCATACTTACTGTGGTCATTAAAATATATGCTCTTGTGTATTATCCAAATTTATATGTAATTTGGATGCAGAACACAAACTTTTTATATTATATCTCAATTAGCACTGCCATATAATAATATGCAATGGAATAATTGAAATGTGAACTTTCTATGGAAGTCAGTTATTCCTCATATAAAGCAGAAATAAAAATATTCATGTACTGCACTTATTTTCTGTATGTTTTACTTTTCACTAGAAGTCATTTTTATAATTTTTATTTAGTTGTAGTTTAAATGTTTCACACAAAAACTGACTTAAATATTTAACATTTTAAAGGTTCCTGTAGACAATCCATTTATGCATGTTCCTAACCACCTTCTGGAGCTCCGAATCAGGCGGTGTGACCATGAACAAGAGGTCTGCATCAGCCAGCATTCCTGATGCACTGAACTGTAGTCCTGATTCTCTATCTCCAATGTTTTGTCATCAATTCACTCATTTATTCATTTGCATTGACTGGTTTGTTTATTCATTCTCTAAATATTTACCAAATCTTGACTATGTGGCAGGCGCTATGCTAAACCCTGGGATTTCATTTGTTTGCTTAGAGATGGTTCCTGTCCTTGTGGTTTAACTCCAGCTGTGGAGATGTAAATATCAGTGAGATAGTCACACAAATGCAAATTTATACTCTATCCTGAATGCAAAGAATCACCAACAATGAAAGATATTCCTCTGTGGGGAAGAAATCATCCAAAAATTTGATCTGCTTTGTCACTACTGATTCTAACATAATTTTAATTGAATTATTTATGGCTTTCCTATCCACTACCTTGATAAGCTTTCTTATTTAATCTCATACTGTTATACTTGACTCCTTTGATTTATGTAAGTGTAATAACATATAATTTAAAAAATTAATTTTTGTGCCGTGCCTTCTCTTTTTGAACATTGGAAGAAAGCTAGAAATAAAGATGTTTTGTCTTTCCCTTATTTAATTGTACTTGTGGTCATTTCAAAACATTTAATTTTAAAGGTGATGAAAGTTGTAGATACTTTTGTGTTGCCTTATGTAAATGGTGATGTCTTAAGAGCAAAACTTGGGTTGATTTCATTCTACAAATATTTATGTAATATTCCATGTGCTGGACATTGATGCTGCAGAGAAACAGAACAAAAATCCATGTGCTAATAGTGCTTATATTTTAAAAAGTGTCTGTGTTTGTGTACATTTGTGTACAAGTACATAATTTCCTGTTTGAAGACTGTTATAATTGGTCAACTACCTGAACATGATAGATACCAAATATTTTGTATGGAAACTATGAAATAATACCTTCTTGCTTATCTTGAGCATTATATAAAGGAAATTATGTATTTTTTTAATCAAAAAATCTCAGTTACTGAAGTGATTTTTACATAGGCTTAAAAATGTACTGAGTATTATCCCCCCATCCTAAAAGGAAATTTCATGATATATATATATATATCATGATATATATATATATATATATTTCATGATATATATATATATATTTCATGATATATATATATATATATATATATATATGCTTTTCTTCAAAATAGATGGGGAAAAAGAAGGACTTCTGAGAACTGATGAAGCCATGTACTCAAAATGCATCCCCTAGAAGTGTATGGTAGAAATTGGGATGTAGGAGTCTGTCTGTTCAGGAGGAATTTTCATTTTTTTTTTTTTAATTCATGTTTCCATATTATTGGAGAGCCCTCGGGAATTACCCATTTTAGGAAGAGGAACATCTCTTTTTCTCCAACCTTCTCATCTAGACAATTCACAATTCTTGTTATCAGTATCATTTTGTCCTTCCAGGCAGACTTGACAAGATGCTTAAATGGGTCAAGGCTGTTTTTTCTCTTGATTGTGTCCTGCACTTGAAAAAGTGCAAGGTCACAGCAACATTCTAGCAGTTTTAAAAGCTCCCCACATCATTTCTCTTTGATGTTCTCAGGTCTGACCGGTCATCTCTAACTTGCACTTATAGAACATATTTGTTTATATTTTGCTAATTCTTTAACAGGTTATGTAAGTGCTTTATTTTACTATCAAATATAATAATTTTATTCAACTATTACTTTATTAGTGTTTCCTCACTTGATTTTGATCAGTGACTCTTCATGCTAAAAAATGTGCATCAAATGCTCATCACAGGAGCTTCTCCAAGGATAAATTAATGATGAATAGCAAAATGGCTAATTCATTATGTAAGTATGATACTTTAATAGCATTACTACTAACCTTACATTTATACTTATGTTTTTACATCTACACCATTATTAAGAATACTTTGAGAATATTCTTGGAATTAAATTTTGTCAGGGTCCTTGATAGAATATTCAACTTGTTTCTTAAAATAAATATGAAGGATTTAACACTTTTTTAAATATTTAATTTTTTTTTCAGGAGCATCAATAATATTGAATATTTGCTATGTTCTATTTGATTAACAGCAGTTTAAGATGTAAAAATGTATTACCACACCATCTGTTAATTTTTCTTATTAGGTTACCTTACTTTACCTTGGTAAGGTAAATGTACTATTGTTATGGTTGTTTTGTTCTGTATATAGTCATATGCAAACTCTTCTTTGGTGACCTTAGTTTGCATGGTCTTATTTCACTTTCTCCATTCATACAGTTGTTTCCTTAATGATTTATAGAATTGTTTATGTGATAATATACACACTTAGTATGTAGCAAACAATTTTTGCCTAAACTTATGAAACTAATTTTTATTAGAACTATAATTTTAAAAATTTATAATTTAAAAAAAGGAGGCTCTCAACTCTTAATATACTGACTTTTAAAACCCTATAAAGACCTTTCTTGCAAACATGTTTAGATATCATTTATAATTATTATTATATTATAATTATATACATATTTTATTTAATCTTCAAATATTTAATCTAATTGGTATCCGCTTATTACCATATATTTGGATTTTCAGATAAATTTATAGCTTGAAACAAAAGCAATAAAGATTGACACTATTATATTTTGGATATAAGGTGTCTGTTCCTCAAAAACTCCTGTTAATGCAGGAATATTCAGAGGTAAATGATTAGATTCTGTGAGATGTAACCTAATCAGTCTACCCTGGTTTGAATCAACTGAATGGGTGGTCTATAGGCAGGTGGAGTACAGCTGGAGGAACTGGGTCATTGGAAGTGTGCCCTGTAGGGGTGCTTCTGTCCTGAGCGGGCATTGATCCTTCCTGACACCACAATGATCTGAATTTAAAGTGGAAGCTTTCCTCCTTAGTTGGGCCCTTCCTCCATGATTTTCTACCTCACTTTGGATCTGAGCAATGGAGTTGGCCATCTGTCGAATGAAACCTCTGAAACCCTGAGTCCTTTAAGTTGTTTTGTCAGGTATTTTCGGCACAAAACAGAAATACATACAAATGAAATCTTCTACAGTTTTACTCACCTTTATTAAAGTAACCTGAAATTTATACTTCCATTCAGCTTTCAAGAGTATAATTTGGCCTGCAGACATCCCTTCTGTGCAGCAAAGCACAAGTATTTCTGCAAGTATTACTTTGGGATTATTTATATGACATACTCCCAACTTAATTTATAACACATTTTTTGAGTGTATGGTAAATAGGCTTCCCACTACTCTATTAACTTTATATTACATCCTAAATTAATATTATAGGGTCAAGTCTGTCGGATTAACTCTCCCTGTTTTCTTAGCTCATGTGGTCAGGTTTATCTATACTTCCCTTTTACCTCTTTCATGGTAAAGAGATCACATGGATCATAATGTGTTGACTCATCTATTCTTTTTTTAAAATTATTTTTTTTTAAATTTTTTAAAGACTGCATTTTGATTCATTGTACACAAATGGTGTACATCATTTCGTTTCTATGGTTGTGCATGATGTAGATTCACACCATTCGTGTAAGCATACATGTACATAGGGTGATGATGTCTGTCTCATTCCACCATCTTTCATACTCCCCTCCCTCTCATTTCCCTCTACATAATCTAAAGTTCCTCCATTCTTCTCTCACTCAATTCAAGATGAGTTAGTGTTTAGTGTTTAGTGTAGATTCCATGCTGTTTCTATTTATGGTGGAGATATTAAAATGCACTAATTTTCTCCAAGAAATTTGGAATTTTAGAATTTTTTGTGCCATATCCATTTTTTCCAAAATATCAGTGTCATGGTCCTAATTTGGGGGTATATATATTTTTTACTGTTGAGAGGAAATTTACTTATGTGAAATAAGAAGAGAATATATTAATGTGCCAGGGAATTTACTATTCAAAAAAGACAACATGTAATATTCTGACTCGTTTACCTTCTAAAATTGATGAACTGAAAATTGAAAATGGAAGATCTCTAGTACTACTAGATGGATCCTAGATCTTAGCTACACTTCCTTTGCTTGGAGATGCTGGAGCAGAAGGAGAGTTTTACCACACGCTCCCTCTGGTATCTATATCATCTTCCCAAGATTTATCACATTAGAGACCTCTCTAAACCCCTGTATTGTCTTTCTTCTCTGTCCTTGGGAATTCTTTCTTGTCTTTGTAATAAGCTTTCATGTATTACTTTATCAAATTTCAGAATTCTTTCTACAAATATTCCCTTAGTATATAATGCTTTTTGCTTCTCCTGAAGCTGATTATGTAGCAACATGTGAGTTAAGAATCAGTTCATATGTTTTTCTATATTTTTTCTTTCTGCAAAATGTTTATACTTCTATGTGAGGTAATACATGGATAATGCCTTCATGACTGAATGGAAAAATGACCATGTAGTCCTAGGATATTTTAAGAGTAAAATCACATTGGTGAGGCTACAAAATATCAATCAAGTCAAACAATGTTGTGCTGTGCCTGAAAAATACAGGTGCCACATCACCTAAAACCTACCTTTATGTAGTTCATATTCTACCACAATTTGCTCCACCATAGAATTTGGCATACTTAAACAATCTCTACCAAAAAAATGCATATTGATTAAATTATTAATATGTGAGAGAATTAAAAGTACTTTTCTTATGAAATATAAAGAGTTGCATGGAAAAGATAACCATTACAAGAAAATCAGGTAAGAGCTGTAAAAGCACTACAGCAAGATACAAGAAGAGTAAGGCTTAAGTCTGCCAAAGTAAATGACCCAGAAAAGCTTCCCCAGAAGAGGTGGCATTAAGATGCACTTTCCAGAGCATATACTTTTTATTTCTGGGATGAGAGGTGATGCAAGCAATTCTACCTGTGAGATAAAGGATATGGTTTTAGGACAAAATGACCCATATAAAGACATAGAGACCATTATGACATACAGGCTTGAAGTAGAGAACCTGCGTTTCCTTTAACTTCCCTGCTATCTTTTAAAATATGACCCCATTTATAATATAATTTCCCCAAATCTGTAATAATTTTCATACATAGCTATAATAGAATCAAAATAACTGTCATCACACTAAGCATATTTATCATTTTAAAATTACTTTTACTAAATGGTCTCTGAAAATGTGAAAAGTTCAAATAAACAGATTAATTTCAGTGTATTCTAATATACCTACTTTTGTGAGCAATAGCAAATAACCAAATTTGGGGGGTATTTTTCCATATGTTTACATTTTCTAAATGCCAAAGGAATTTGCATTTTCATATGCAAACCAGACACATTAAAACTATCTATAATTAAAGCATTTTTTATTTAGTTGGGGAAAGTTGTGAAAGACATTCCAGGAGAAAGAAGCAAAGCAGAACTATAGAGTTTCAAATGACTTAGCTATTTGAAGACAGTTTACTAATCCAACATCATCAGAATATGGGAAGGGTGTGGGAAATACTTAGACATCTGGAAAGAAAAGTTTAGAGCAGATTGGAAGGGGGAATTTTTGGCACACTATTGCACTTATTCTAGATCTACGTCTGAGTGAAGCAAAATTTTAAGTATTTAGAATTCTGATCCTGACTACTGTCTGGAAATATGTGTTTTAAGCCAGGTTAAAAATATATATTAATTTGTTTACCTTGCTTTTAAAGTAAAAACATGGGAGTAAATGTGCTAAAGAAATTTAGGGATTTTCCTGATTGACAGTCATATACAGTAGTGAATATAAGTTAACAAAGTTCTGAACTCTGTTCAGATCTCACAATGACTTTAAAGATAATCAGGTATGAGGATTAAAAGCAAAATACTGCCAACATCATTAATTCGCTCTCTTTTTATGAAAAAAAAAAATCTAACAATAATAGAAATTTTATTAACCTGAAAAGCGAATTGTACATAAAAGATTTGACTTCAATATACAATGATTGGAATGACATAGTACATATAACAAGTTGCAGACTCAGAAGTGGTGGGGTGGGTCACTATAATATATGAGGCAGAAGTAAATGAGTGACTGAGAAATGATTTCAAGCAGTTGGACCAAATCATTCATAGGCAGAATTACTGCCAAAATCATTTATATATATGTGTGTGTATGTGTGTGTGTGTGTGTGTGTGTGTGTGTATTAGCATATACATATACATATGTTAATATATACATATACAACCTTAGCCCTGAAACAGATTTAAAATCTACCATGAACATAGTCCAAATACATATATATATATGTATATATATATTCAGATTGATAAACTACTTCATTAGCTGAATATTATGATAAAATCAAGAACAATTTCTTAAGAGAATTTGGATTTTGTTGTATTTATACAAAAACATAAAAGAAAAAAAAGACACAGCTAGAGTGGCTGGGGCAGAATACTAGTCTAGATTTTTTTTCCACATTTTGGAATGATCTGCAAGTAATGAAAAACACTTATAATGAATTTTCTAAATTAGAGTAGAAACTCTTGCAAAAGTGATGGAGAAAAAAATCTTACCATATAACATATGGGAGAAAAATTGATGCATTTATTTCTCAAACTGATAGTCTATTTTCAATTTCTTGACTTTGATTGCAGATTAAATTTTTTTTCAGATTGATGTAACCTAAAAAATATTAGAAGAGACATAAGATTTATAATACAATAAAAGTAAAAGTTTAACAAAATATAAATAAATTGATAATATAAACATAAAAATTTGTTCAGCTATATGTGATGAAATTAGAATATATTTAAAACTTAAAGTGAATTAAAACAATTTGGCTGAAAGCAGAATGATTATTAAAAATTCTATTTCTTATTCAAAAAATGTAGAAGAAAATTTATAAGAAAAACTCAGTATAACAAGCAGTTCCTTAGTGTTTTTCAAGAAAGTGCAATTAGGAAAAATGGGAAGGAATTTAGAGGAGTACAATTAAGGTCAATTACAAAACAAACATGTTCTTGGTGAGAATTATCCAATTAGAGTCTGGATTCTTCCAGAAGGAAAAGAAACTTCCTCCCATGAGAAATGACTAAACTTTATATCGAAGGGCTTATTAGACTTAGTTTTTCTCAACTTGCAGGGAAAAAGATTCAGTGATCTGAATCCACCATTTATTTCTTTATAATCAATGAACCTAGACTCATAAGGTCTGAATTACCATTTTCCAAACACATTAAAGAACTGAAATCATTCTTAAAACTCCCATACTCAAGGAAGATTATCTTTCTTCTCCATATCCTCTCTTTGTTACATCACAAAACATTTAAATATTATTTGATTATTCTTTCTGAGTACTTGAAGAATATTTAAAATATCTACAAAACATATAACAAGGTTAGTTGAGATTTTCTTTAATATAAGAGATGACATTTAATTTTTTAGCTTGTATATTTTATTAAATGTTAGGTCTCATAAATTCTAAAATAACATTAAAAAATTAAAATAAGTATTCCAGAAGTAAGATTTGATTTTGCTGATGCAATCATATCTACTTGTGCTGATTAGAATGCAAGACATCTTTAGATTATGAGGTGAGCAGACCTGAGAATAAGTGAACACATGGCTTGGAAGAGGAGCATGTTTTAAAGAAACCAGATTTTTTTATGCAAGATAATTATGTTCTGTAACTGCATCTGCTTCAGTTTTTTGTTAGTTGGAATCTAAGACAACCTAACTTAAACATTATTTTCCTATTTTGAACCACGTACATAAATGTAGAAAGAAATGATTTTGATTTCTTCAGAATTTTGTATAACAAAATTTTCAAAAATTCTCTTAAAAATTCAATGATGGCACAGGAGGCTTATTTCATCAAGATAAAAATTCATTTAATTAAATTTATTAACAACATCTTAGAGTTAAAATGACAAATAATTTAATAAAATATAGGGAACATTCCTCAGGCTTATCTGACAGCAGTCACTGACACCATGGTCTAAGTAAGCCAAACAGTCTGAACAGAGAAACTGAGGTAATGGTAAAGACTCACCATGGAATGAAGGTCTTTGCAGTTGCTGAGGCTGAGTTTGAACTGAGGGGAGGCCTCCTTCTGACATGCATCCCAGAAAACTGTGATGTGCCTTGCCTCATGCTGTGTGCAGGAGCTTGCCATTCCCCCAGTCCTTTGTCCCAGACCTGTTGCTAGGAAGAATTGTTTAGGCATGCTTAGTTTGTTTGCACTATCTGGACCCTCAACGTATAGTTCACCTATAGGCTGACTCTGTTATACTTTAACAAGTGTGTTAACCTGATTGGATAATGTGTCTATATATGTCCTGTGCAACCCTAAATAAAATTAGATCGGTGCCTTCAGAGCTCGATCTCTGATGCCTGGGTAAGCGCGCTGGGTAAGGCTAGGTAGGGTAGGCATCTTTCATCCTCACCCTCAGTGAACCCGTCTCTGAAGTTTCTTTCCTTTTAGAATTCTTATCCAACTTTGGTGTCAGTGCTTCAAAGAATGGGTTTGGAAGTGTTCCCTCCCTTTCTAATTCATAGAATATTTGAACAAGCATTGGTGTTCATTTTTTTTTTTTTTGAAAGATATGGTAAAATTCAGCTGTGATCCATATGATTTTGGACTGCTCATTGTTGGGAGACTACTTAAGTTCATTGCTTGTAATTGGTCTGTTCAGGTTTTTTCCTCTTGGTTCACTTCTGGTAGGTGTATGTGTCTAGAAATTCATATATTTCTTTCAAATTTTCCAACTTACTGAAATATGTTTGCAAATTGTCCATAAGGATCCTATGGATTTTAGTGGTATCTGTTTTAATATCCTCACTTTCATATCTACTCTTATTTATTTAGGTCCTATCTTTTTTCTTTTGTTTAGCTTGACTAAGAGTCTATCAATCTTGTTTATCTTTTCAAAGAACCAACTGTTTTGTTGATACTGTGCATTAGTTTTATTTAAAAAATCTATTTAATTAATTTCAACTTTGATCTTTATTATTTATTTCCTTCTACTAGTTTTGAGATTGGTTTGCTATTGTTTTTTAGTGACCTTAAGATACATCATTAGGTTATTCATTTTATTTTTTGAGAGTTCTCTGATTTTTTATGTCAGCACACTTAATCAAAGACTTCCACTTACTTCATAAGCTGTATCCCACAGATTCAGTTTATGTTGCATTTCCACTTTTGTTTTATTCTAAATTTTTAAAAAATTCCCCTTCTAATTTCATCAATGATTCACTTGTAATTCAAAATTGTATTGATCAATCTTCAAATAAATTTTAGTTTCTGAGGTAATTTTTGCTGTTGATTTCTGAATTCATTCCATCGGGTTCTGAAAATGTACAAGAGATTACTTCAATTTAATTTTGTATTATCTAAGAATTGCCTTGTGTTCTAATGTATGATCAATATTGGAGAAATATCCAGGAGCAGCTTAAAAGCAATATATTCATCTGCCATTTAATGAAATATTCTTTCCATATCTCTTAAGACTATTTGACCTGTAGCATACATTAAACATCTTGTGGTCCGTGTTGATTTTCTGTGTGGATCGCCTATATCTTGGTAATAGCAATGTACTGAAATCCCTTGCAACTTATGTATTGGTGCCTATGTTCCTTTATCAAGTAATGTTTGTTTTTATGTAATTTGAAATTTAGGGCATAAATATATATATATATATATATATATATAATTGTTATATATTTTTATTTTATTATTTAATTTACCACTATGTAATATCCTTTCCTGACTCTTCTGACTGATTTCTGCTGGAATTCTGCTTTGCCAGATATGAGAATAGTTACTTCTGCTTGCTTTGAGATGCCATTTGCATGAAATATTTTATATCCTTTCATTTTCAGTCTGTAAATGCATCTGCTTGTGTTTTGTATTTATTAGCATTGTACTTTAGAATAGAGCAAAAAATTAGGTACTAAAGAATATTAATATTAAACTACATGGTGCATGAAATGATAGGAAAAGTAGAAGAAACAGAAAATAAAGGAGAAGGGAAGAGTGGGAGGAAAAGATAAGAAATGGAGAAAGTGAGAAGGCAGCAAAAAGAGGAAAGAGTTTTGTTATTTTTTTGCTCAGGATTAAGATAAGAATGATATCAAGTAATTTTATACTTACCTGATAAAAAAATATTGAGACAATTGAGATAAATGAATTGAAACATAAATTTCTCTTGCATTTTAGAACTGAATCAATGTTTTTCTAAACAAAACTTTTCAGTTTTAGCAGCTTTTTAGAGATGTTATCAGAAGTAAAGTATTTGTTCTCCATTTCCCATAAAATTTAATCTTGATCAAAAAAAGAAATGAAGGAAGATGGTTTTTACAATTTACGTAACCTTTTATTGAATCACCATTGTTAAAATGGCATAATAAAATGCAAAGTTAGAATTTTAAAATCCTAATGTAAAGCTTATGTTGAGATATTTATTATCTAAAAAGTTAAAATAGTTTTGTATAGCCTCCTAAATTTTAAAATTAGAAATAATTTTGAAATACAGTATACCAATAAAAATATAGTTATTCTAATTTTTCAACTTAAGTTATATCTCTTTCTTCTAAATTATTCCTGATTTCATATAAGACAGTTTTTAATTTAAATTATAGGGCTGATAATTTAAATAACATTCAAAAAGCACTTAACAAATGTAATTATATCCATTATGCCAATATACTATAATATAATACATGTACATAAAGAGGAAACTATTAATAAAACCATCTTAAGTCATTGGATAAATTCATCAAATTAAATTAAAAAAATACCTTAACGTATCTTGTGTAATGTAATGTTTTATGTACTTTATACAATACAAATAAGAGAAGAATAAAAATACCATCACTCTACCAAAGAAATTGTCAATTTTCCAAAAAGTTGAGAGGAAATACTCCAACATATTGAGAAAAAATAAGAAAAGTTTTAAAAAGCACAATGAGTTTTCAAACACCCAAGTTATTCATATTTCAGCATCGTAGAAAAACTATCGTGAGAGAACAATATTGGGATGAATTAATTTAGTGGTCATGTAAAATTTGGAAGAAAGAAAAATATAATGATCTCAACAAAACTTACTAACTTTCTGAATAAATAAGAGTCCTAATTTACATGGGTTGTTTACTGTGTACAACATTGGAGTCAAGTGAAGATTTTTGCAATTTGATATTAATATGAAATCTGTGGTTTGGGAACTATAAACCTATGAGAGTGAGCAGGAAGGATTTCAGTAAGCAGTGGTAGGTAAACAAAACAGTTAGTTGCTTCATTAGCAGCTCTCATAACAAAAGCATAGTTTTGTGCTTCTGGCTTAAATAGCAAAATATCATTTACTGAGTGGCTAAAAAGCAACAAAAATATATTTCTTTGTGATTCTGGATAACACAACTTACAAGATCAGGTACTAGGGTTTCAGTGTCTATAGAGGAATAGCTTCCTGGTTCATGAAGTCCTCTTTTACTGTAATATCACAGAGTATAAGAGGTCACTTTTATATGGGTTCTACTCCAATTTTTGAATTATCTCAAAAAGTTTCCAAGTCCTATTATCATCACCTTGAAGATTAGATTTCAAAATATGAAATTGGGAGTATATGGTAGTATGAATGGGAACATATAAGAAAGGTGGAATCTACAAATTGGAAGACACTGGTTATGTTGAATACATCTTTAGTACCATCTATTGCAAAAATTAAAACAGGCATAAGTTTGCATAAATTATAAATTAGATTTGTTGGCTGACATAATTACATGGTCCACAGTTGATTTGTTTCCATGATGTAATTTATGTTTAAACTCAACTTCCTCTATATTTTATAATGTTTATCTTCACATCAAGAATAGCAACCCCAACCTATCCTGTACTGACACAAGTAGATAGTACACTGGGTACTGAATAGTTCATCAAGGTAGAATTCTTCTTCTTCTTTATCCCAGGGACTTTAGAAAGAAGAAGTTTGTTTTTTATTAAAGTAGGTAACTCCTGAGCAATGCCTGGAGTTTGTCAATTCACATTAACTTGAGACAAATGCTCTTCCCCAGAATAACCACCACAGTAGAAGGCAGAATCATGCTGGGGGCATGTGATTCCTCCTTGAGACTGAAGTGGAGCCAATTTCCATTAGTAAAAGAGACATGAAAGAATAGGTAAAGAAAATTTTCAAGAGATTAAGTTAACACCATCAATTAACATGTCATGAATGATGAAGAATTTTGAAAGGTATTTGGATTTATCAACTTGAAGAGATAAGTAACTTTTGGGAAACAAACTCGGAAGACTGTCATGTGAGTAATTCAGTATCATAATTTATTAACACAGACAAGAATAAATGGTGAAGCAAGTACATATGTTTTTCAAAATTGAAGTGGTAAATAAGAGGGGAAGAGTCTAATTTCTTTCTCTCTTTATGTCTATTATACATGATCTTCAAGTTCATTAAAAACTTCTCTCTCTCCATTTCCTCCATCTCTCACAGCTTCAACTTTTCTCAGGAAGCAAGCCAACTCTAAATGTGCAATATTGGAAAGTCTCTCTTTTAAATATCCTTACTACATTGTTCTTTATCCTATACTTTCCTCTCCTTCACAGTTTATTTCTAATCAGTTCTGCTATCTACCACGTCCTTACCATTCACAGTGAAAAATCCTCAATGAAGAAAGCCAAAACTTGTAAGATTTATTAGGACCCAGTAATTAGAGAAACTTTAGGAAAGCTAACCACACCTATTAGGAATCGATTCTTCTGCTTATCAGCACTTTAAATGTCCTCTTGTCAAACTCTCTATCCAAGTACCATAGACTTTGTTATCAGTAGATAAATGAGCTTCTGGTGCAATTCCATCTATTTTATACAAATGGAATTGCACCTGGGGAGTCAGAACACACTCTTAATGTCCCCTCTTCCTATCTTGCGATGGCTGTGGAGTATCTACTCTTCTCCGTGATCTTGATGCAGAAAATTTAAAGACACTTGTCTAAGTAATTGGGTGCCAATATAAGAGATAGACCAAAAGGTACTTGAAATAGAGTTTTGTGTATGTCACGATAGGGATGTGCTAAATGTCTCCAGAAATTGCTTACTTCATTCAGAGAACATACCTAACTTAGATTTTAAAGCAGAATCAGACTCATGGTGATTAATATCAATTGCAAAGTAATTCTAAATTCAGGGAGGAGACTGATTAGGTGTCAGACATAGCAAGTGTTACAGAATCATGAAAATGGCAAACATTTAATTTTTATCAAAGCATGGGGACAAATAGGAATAATGTCATGAAGAAGATTATAAAAAATTATATTATTCAAGAAAACAAAGAAAAAATAGAAGATTCAAACAATAATGTAAATAATAAATTATCTCCTTGGATTCATCTTCCATGATCCTTTGATTAAGATGGTAATAAGTTCCTGTGAGACCATGATAAGGGCATTCGCCAAATTACCTGGAGTGAGGAGAGAATGGGAGATAAGGGAATATTTACAGGTACTATCAAGTCTTCAAAGGAGTTTGGTTGATAAAATAACAATCAGGTTAAGGTTGATAGTTAGATGGGAATTGTAATGGGGTATATTTATCTACCTCTACCCTTTCTATACAGGAACAACATTTCCCCTTTCCCTGTGCTTTAAGTGTGTTAGACACAAGAGTATTAAGTAGTCCAAATCCATCAATTTTTTTTAGGAATCTTTCTGGGCTTTGGAACAGATTTCCTATTCTCCTATTAAATATGATATTATAAAACCATGTGACTCTGCATCTTCCAAAATGTATCTTTTCAGCCAATGCGAGGACAGACAGAAGATATAAAGGGAATTCACCAAGAAGTTTATTAGATAAGAATGATGGAAAAGTTACTACAGGCTGAGTTAGAGCACCTGATATCTAATAGAACAGAAATACAAAGCACTTAGATTCCAGTTAATGAACCAAAATGTTTAGATTGTGCTTCAGCTAGCTAGGTTTTATTTCTGCTCTACAGGGCTAAAAGATTCTTGATTTAAAAAAAAAAAAAAATTAGGCACTTATATCCCAAAATGAAATTTCTTAAATGGTTAAGAAGAAAATCTCTCCTGTTAAAATCAATATCATTCCTTTTTTATTTATTCTCATTCTACCTTTCCAATGAATCTGACCCACCAGGGTTTATCTTCATTTGTTACCCTTTTCTTAAACTTTTGTAATAGTTCTATTGAAATACAACACAGACAAAGAGAATTTTAAAAAGTTTGTGATTCAACTTATTTCTCTGTGAAAAATCACATAATTCCTTTTTTTCTATAAAAAAAATCATTATATTTTCTCTCTGTATATTTTTTGCTTCTTTCTGAATGTTGTATAAACAGAAAAATCCAGTATTCCTGATGCATATGGATTAGCAACCGACATACGACATACTTGGAATACACCACTTCCCAGTTTTCAGGTAGTTGTAATAAATTTTGTTTTTATGGTCCTCAAAGATCCATGGAACAAACTAAAGAAATAAACCTTTGATAAAGCTCTCAGTATTGGAATTGATATTTAGTATAATATGATCTTTTCTAACAGAAACATCAATATTTTGAAATCTGGCTAGATCAGTTGCATTTAATATTTACATGGTAAATCTTATTTTACTTTCAAACTTACTTTATTCTAATATTTTATATTTCTACTGTGAAAAGTATAATATTGAGTTCATTTCTAAAATACAATTTGACATTTTTCACTTTGGAACAATTTAGCCTATTTCCATTTTTGGGTATTAGTGGTATAATTGTCCTTAAAAGTAATTTTTCACCATATATTTTCTAATTGTTTCCTTTGCCAATGTTTCAGGATTCTTATTTTTGACTACTTTTAATAATATCCTTATTATTTTACTTCATGCCTCTGTTAGCTTGCTAGTTTGCATTTTTAAAAAACCCTTTATTAGTTACTATAGATTTTACAGCATGTGTTATTTTTTATTAAAGATGGTTATAGGATGAATTTCCATTTGATGTCATTTTCTTTCATTTTGAAGAACATTAGCATGTCTAAGGTTGATGAACTATTTCCATTCCCCTCCCAAACTTCTTAGTTTCTCATTCCTATATGACATTTGCAGAGAATGCAAGAGTGATTAATTTCTCTCAATATTTTGAAGATATTATGGTATTGTTTCCTATTCCAGTGTTCCTGTTCAGAGATCAGCCATTACAAGATGTTCTTCACTTTTTCGCTGATTGCCTTGCAGATTTAACTTTTCATATAACTCTTAAAAATTGTACTATAATGAAACAGGTGCATAATTGATAGAGAGGGAATTTGTAGGATTTTGAGAATTTTATGTTTTACTTTATTTCCCAGCTATGGAAAATTCAGCAATTACCTCTTTAAGTACAGCTTCTGGTATACTTCCTGGCTTTTCCTTTAAATGGCATTACCCATATGCACACCTTCTGAGGGTTTGCTCTATGTCTCTTCTACATGTTTATGTATTATGCTTCATGTTTTTAATCCTGCCTTACAGCTAATCTTTTTTGGTATATATTCCAGTTTTCTACTTCTCTCTTTGTTAATTAATTATCTGCCTTTAAACTTTCCATTGGATTATTTCAATTTGTGTACATTTCTCCATAAAATTACTTTGTCCTTATTCTTGTCACTTTACGTTTCTATAAAAAGTCTCTATCTAGCACTTGCTATTATTTTTAACTCATACCCTTTTATATCAATCTTCTCCTCTTATGAAAATTTGTTTATAATCACGTAATTTCTTATGTTCTGCATTTTTATGTGAATATGATCATAGATTATTATTTGTTGTCTTCTAAATTATTATGAGCAACTTGTGTTCTTATTTAAATTTCTGTGTCTTCCTTGATAAAATTTCCAAATTTCCTGCCATATTTTCAAATTGCTTGTGTTCTTACTACTGAGCAGCAATCATTATTTTTGTGCCTGAATAACCAACATTTATGGATCAAATATGTAAATATCTTCTTTCTGTGCTTTTTTCATTTTCATAGTGCACTGGAGAGCAAAAAAAAAAAGGTAATTTCAAAGAATTTCAAGGTTACTTGCTTTTTTTTCATTGTTCCTGAGTTTTCATTGGTCCAGTTTAAGAAACTTTTGCTCATCTCAAATCTCAAGTTCTGAAAGTGATTTCTTCCAAAATATAATTGATACTCTCAAGTATGCATATATTATTTGTTTATATTTAATGTTCACACATGTTGTGTGGAAGATTTTGAAGGTTTATTGCCCTCATATAAATTATTCATGTGTTCATGTAACCAGTTTGGAATACCTCAACAAATTGCTTAAAGATCAGTTAACCACATATGTGAGGATTCATTTCTGGAGATTTTATTCAGTGTACTTATTCATCAGTGTTCTCTTGAGGGAACACTTGAAATAGAAGGGTTATATTGTAACCCTGGTTCTAGGGAGTCGGGTTCTTTGTCTCCCCAATTTGAGGAATGAAATCCCTGGACACAAGTGTCAGAGCAAAGTAACAAGATGTATTAGAGTAATTAACATAAAGTAGAACTCCTGATGGGGTGGGGCCCCAAGAAAAGGACGGCCAAGGTGTGTCAGTTGTGTGGAGAGTTTTAAAGGCCTAGCTGATGGCCCAGCCCAGGAGATGGGTGGGGGGAGAGATACCAGCATGGACCAACCAAGCTCTTCGAGCTCCAAGCTTAATAAGCCAATCAGCAGTGCATATTTTCAATCCCTTAATTGCATAATTAAGAGGACAGATCTCGCCTCATATGTTTTGATAAGTCAGTTAGAAAGAGGAAGCATTTTGGGTAAGGGGTCTGCTTGTGGTTGGCCTTTGACAGGGGTAAGGGCAAGGGCAATTAAGGAACAGCTGCTGTGGTTGAAGCTGTGAGGAACAGGATTGAGTATTCTAGGTCAGAAGCAGCAAGTCACAGGATGTGATTCAGATCTGCTGTCTCCTTTCCGGTTGGCATGATATTCCTGTCCTTCTCCAAGGCTCTTATCCTGGCTCAAAATCATAATATAAGAGTTGCTTTAATGTTAAAATCAGCTGTCCTAGTGATTTTTCAAGACAGGTTGAACTCTTTGGTGTGCTTGCCTCTTGCTAAGATCACAATGTCCTGTAACTTTAGAGAAAGTGAAATCTGGCAGCATGAGTCCTCTGTCACTTACAAATTTGTTTTGGCTCTCCTATTTTACCATACAAATTTTAGAATTAGATTGTAAATTTCTACCAACAAACCAGATAGGATTATAAATAGTGCTGTGTTGACTACGTAGTTCAACATCAGAACACTTGAGGTCTTGGTATCAATGAGTATTCTGTTCTATATTCATGAAGTCTCCCTCAACCTCTTTTGATTTTTAAAACTTATCTCAATGATATTTTATAATTTCACTATATAAGTACTGATTCAAACATCATCATGGGGAACTATATCTAGAATGACATTTTTTTCACCCAAAGCTACTGTCATTCTGATTATGAATACTTAGAAAGACTATCCTATTTATTTTAAGATCTGAGATATATTAACTAAAATATTTATAGATGTCTAAAACCAACAATATTAAGATATGCAATGTATTGTATTTTAGATTCTATTTGACATAAACAAAAGCGACCCCTAATAATTCTTCTGTCTCCTGTTCTAACATCCTATTGTCTCCTCCCTGAACTATAAGAGATGCATTGCCTCTCCTGGACAAATTTTCCTACAACACCAAGGACATATTTTTATATTTTAATATTATTAATTCTTGCATTTTACCTGGGGGGTTTTAATGTCTTTATTTTCAATGAGTCCTACTGACTTGAAAAAAAATTATTCATATAATTATAGATATTCATAGTAGAATCGAATTAAAACAAACTAAAAGCATAAGACATTTTTGTCAAAGTTAACTTCATCCTCGAGGGTAATAACTCACAATTGCAAGTGTTTTAAGTGTCACTGACCATGAATATACACCTCAAGATAAAATTTTTAAATAATATTTTCCTAATGATGTGCTAATAGTATGTATACAATTTTCATTTTCTTCAGAAACTTCAATGGCATTGAAGAGTGTATGCTTCTGAAAAATATTTCATCATGTAATAGCTTGAGTAACAAGAAGGCTGTGTCAAAGATTCATGTAAACGATTATGTAAAATATTTATATGCAACATTATATTAAACAAAATAGTATTACTGAATTATATATAAGATAATTCTATCTATATAATGTGTATAGATAGTACATCTAAAACTAAAGATAAATCAATTTTGCCGTTAATCTATATAACCAACGTTATAATTCAAAGAATTCTTTCAAAAAATAATATCTTTAGAAAAATGGAAAATTGACTCTTTTTTAGTTGGGATAATCATTTATCCCAAACATATGTTTAATATATTTCTACATTAAATTTTCTCAAATTGCTTAGTACATTGGAAAGTAAAAATTCTCACAAATAACCATTCTGAATACCCTCCCCATCTAAGTAATTGAATTAGCAAAGAAAAAGACAAGAAAACATAGCTGTATAATTAGGAATACCTAAGAGTATTTATTCATCAAGAGCTATTATTGTTCTCTATAAGAAGTGATACTATATTAAAAAGCTTCCTTCCATAAATTACAATAGGCAAGGAATGTATTGATCTTTCAATTGGTGTTCTGTTTTTAATGACAGAATATTCTTAAACTTACTTGAGAAATTCTTCATGAAGTGGGTTCTATCAATTCTGTATTTTAAACAAGTTCCAAAAAGTGATTAAAAAAAAAAAAAAAAGAAACATACTTTTCTATAAGGAAAGCATTTTCAGAGCAAATATTCTCAAGGCTGTAGCTATATTTGTTCCATTTTGGGTCTCATTATGGAATTCATGACTTCTCCCTTCAGGAGGTCAAATGCCCTCTAACACATCAAAATTAATCAGATGTACATGTTTGATTAGTTTCACTGCCATAGCTGCAGGCATCTCGCTTACCACTGCATGGCAGTGAATATGCAGGTATCATACAGTTTGTCCTTTAATTCTTCCTGTTCTGTGACCTCACTTTTGCTTTTTGGGGAGTTTAAAATAGCAATGCTTCTGCCTAAGGCCACAAAAATAGTGACACATTCCTTCCACAGTGGGTGTGGTATGGTTCCATTACAAATCATTTTTAAAATGATCATTTTTTTCATCTAGTTTTAAAAGATTTGTTTAAATGTACTTATTGATATTTATAAACAAGAAAGTGCAAAAAAGAACATTTTAAAATACTTTCTTGCTCCTTTTTGTAAATGCTGATTTGATGTGACAAGCTATGACATAAATGTCTCTTATTTTTATATGTTGGGAATATTTCTATTTTAGTCAGATCATAATTACAACTCACGTGTATCTAACATGACATGTCTTTTTTCTGGGAACTGTAATTTTGCTGTTCACTTTTCACCAGATTTTTTTTTTCTGTTTACTTGTGTGATCTCTGTCTTTTGTTGTTATAAACTGCTATTGCTTGGTTTCTTTCTGATGTCAGTGGTCTTACTTTTCTGGTTTGAAAAATGTCAACCACTTAGTGTGTGAGTCTTCCTGGACTTTGTGTGTTGTTTTAGATACAAGAGGATGACAATTTCTGGGACACCATTAAAACATATCCCTTTTTATGTTTGTTTTCCCAAGTCATTATGTTTCATTTGTTTTAAATCATCATTTTATTTTTCTTAATGTATCACCAACAATACCCAGAAGAGTTATGCAGATGTCTAACAATGACAGACTAGCAGACTCTTGCAGTTTTAATTCCAATCATATACTCTATGGCTCTTTCTTGGAGAATGGCCAATATTTAATATTTATTTGGCAACTTGAGAAGTTTTCATTAAAATATTTTTTACACATATAAAACTTGTATGTTGCAACAATTGACAATAAATAAGTTCACACTAAATATACCAAAATTACTTTTTTTCTATATGTGCTTGCTATTTGTATGCAATATTCAATTTTGACTGTCAAGGTACATGTAATATATTGTTTAATGTTTCTCACATATGGAAAATTTCCCACACTTATGTCCTTTCTTAATGTATATATCATATTTAAAACTGAAATTACAGAGCAATTTTAAAAATATTGATACTATGTCCTAGATAGTGTCTTAATAGCTTTATTGGATATTATTTTATATATTCTATCTTGATAGATAAGTTTTATTATTGAAGTCAATTAATTAGATTTTTAAAAGTTAAACAGTAATGGTTCTCTAAATTAAAAAAAAAAAAAAAACAGAAAATACATTTCCCCAAATACCTCTAACTGATATAAGCTGTGAACCTGGTCATCTTTTAAGTTATAGTTTATAGTAAGTTATAGCTTATATGTAAGTTATAACTTGTAGTTATATTTTGTCCTTGGTGAGTGGAGCTCTCTCTGCTTCCTTGCTGCTGTCTCCTGAACTGCTTTTCTGTGTCATGTTCTTCCACCATGCTGCTCTGCCTTACCTTGGGTCCAAACCTATGAAGTTGGTTGAGCATGGACTGAACCTCTGATACCATGAGCCAAAATAAATATGTCCTCCTTTATGTTATTCTTGTCAAGTCTTTTGGTCAAAGTCACAGAAAAAGCTAACTAAAAAAAAAAAAAAAAGATATCTGTAGTCTCAAGAGTAGTACTTTTTAAAGAGAAAAAAAAAAAAAAAAGAGAACCAGGCCATCTTCCCATAGTCTTGGAGTCAGAGTAGATATCTCTAATGATAGCACTAATATCTATCTATATATTGATTTATATTAATTTACTACCTATGAGATCATGTGCTATTTCCAACAAAAAAAGTCATGATAATAAATTTTCTAATAAACTATATTAATTTTTCCAATTTAAATTTCTGATTGAGATGAATTTTCTCTATGTTCATAATCCTAAATTGAGGCCATGATGTTCACCCGTGAGGTATCATTTAAAATATTAGGCCTACTTCAGGAATATGTTTGTATGTGTGGAAATGCCAAACCAAACACTCTTATGTCCTTATAATTTTAAGTGAAAGGCTTATCAAGGTCGTTTGGGTATTTAGTATGAGTATTGCTAAATTAAACTTCATATAAACAAGTATGTCATTCTAGCATTTGCTATCTGCATTTTCATAATTTCTCTGTGTGCACTAGAATGTCCATGAATCTAAATCCAGAGCTACCTACTCCCTAGGCACAGTTTGAATAGCTTAATAACTATAGTCTTATATACCTGAAAAATGAATCTTTTCTTAATTAGATATTCTCAAGGAATCTTTTTTCTTTTTTCTCAAAACTCTGATAGTGGAGTTGAGGATGTATCTTAGCAATAGATTATTAGCCCTGGAGGTTTGATCCCCAGTACTGCATGAATAAATACAATAAAAAATAGATATCAGAAATACAATATTTATTATATATAGGAGATTCCATCAACATATGAATGCTGGAAATCACTATAAGCCCACAATTAAGATATGGTTAGACTAACAGAAATTAAAGCTAAATAGGCATATAAATTTATCTCACAAATATATATTCACATGTGATTATAATTATATGCTATATATGTAATAATTATATATTACATATGTGATAATTATAAGAAACTGTTCAAGTCAGTATAGCACTTTTTCCATTTAACACATTTCCTGAGATATTTTCTTAGGATCAAAACAAAATCAAAATTGAAAAGGGAAATTGTAAACCTTGTTCATATGACAACACCCACCTTAAAACATTAACATATAGCACCAATAGGGATTTATTGTCTTAATTTATTTTTTAATGTAAGAAATAGAACCTATAGATGTTATGTATCTTGCTCTTTTGTGAATTATATTTTAAATAAAACTAATATCCAACAAAATGACGTTCAAACAGTGTCATGCTCTCTTATGTATCAATTTTCATAATTTATGGAATCATGGAAACCTGAACTAAAATTAGTTTTCAAAGTGTTAAAGTGGAGTGAACACACCAGAAAGAAATTGTGTTGTCGTTGAACACAAAAGATTATAATAAAGGAATTTCAGTTATGTCATTATAACTTGGAATTAGTGCCAACTGGAGTGATATTTAACTCTGCCATCTCCATTAAGAACAAAATAGAGTGCAGAGGGTTAGATTTTTTTCCTACAGAAAAGTGAATAGAAGTACAGGTGTAGAACTCTACTTACCTTTGCTCAAAATATAACAGTCATTTACTGACTGTGTTAACTTCACAACCATTCTCAACATCTACTTTATTTTCTATAGAATAGGACTGATAAAGCCAACCCCCTCTCATTTATTATAAGAATTATTGAATCAATGAATTTAATTAAGTGATTAAATCTGCCACAATTTCAAGCATGCAATACTATTATTATTGTTATTACAGAAAAGAGTACTTTCAAAATGTTTTGGTACTTATTGACCATCTCAAAAAAATATAAACAAGAATGCCATGTTTAATTTTAACATTCAAATATATCTTCATTATTAATAAAATGACATTAAGTTATCATACCTTTCCTCAGATTTTTATACAGATTGAAAATGTGTGCATGCCTCAAAGTTATGTTGAGTTCGACTGTTGGGAACACTTGCTGACTGCTTTTTCTACAGTAAAGATTGTGTTAAACCAGTTCCATCATGTTATCTGACTGTGGCTTCAGGAAAGACAAGTTCCTCCTGTCACCTAGATACAGTCTGATCATTACTGAGGAAAAAAAAAAACGTTTCAGCAGGGCATTGGGTTAGCAGAAAGACTTTGACACTTTCTGGCTTTACTCAAATCTTGAATTGGCAGGAGCAGCCAGGAAGTAGTCAAGCACTAATAGAGCAACTGGAAATGACTGCATTTGGATTTCAGTTCCAAATTGAGTCAATGCATGTTTGCTCCCAAGGGGAATAGCCACAAATAATCAGAGGCATAATGGGATCTGGGCTTAAATTGATATCTTAATACTTTGTTTAAGGTGATATCTCATTTCCTATAGACACCATATAATTATTTCAAGTGTTATTTTCAAAATGAGTTTGGTTTCATCAAGTTGAAATAGTCTGAGGGGTTAAATACTGTGCATTTCATAACACTACCATCTTATGGTAATAACCTAGAACTACACCTGGGATCCCTTTGTAGATTTTTCCAAGAGGAAAAGAAGCACTGACACTACACTAATGATTAAAATAGGATGGACCAAAAAACCTAGATTTTTTTTATACAATTTTATTCTTTCTTAAATTTTAAATTACCACCATTGTATATGCATGAAGAATAGTTTTCTTTTCCTTCGAAATATGTTTAAATAGGCACAATTACTTTGCTATTTGAGGGTACAATTGTTCATATATTATCCAGGATTAGTGACTAGATACATAAAATTAATAGGTAGGGGAAAGTCTACACATTGAAACAAATCACAAAAGCGTCTTTATGCAGATGTGGAATATGAAAATCACTTATTCATTTTTGCTGTTTTGAATTGTTTATTTTAAAATTAATTTTAACAATTTATGCCCAACTAATTACACTTCTAGTGAGGTCAGGTTTTTTTGAACTCTATATGGTACATTGTATAGTCTGAATATTCAAAAATACCTTCAATCCCTTAGATTCTATCAAAGATACATCAGTAGAAAGATATATAACTTCACTATAGTTCAGAAATGGAAACAATCTAAGTGCCCATCAACTGATGAATTGATAAGAAATTGTGGCGCATACACACTCAAGAATACTAGTCAGTCATCCAAACAATGAAGTCTTATCATTTCTATCAACCTGAATTGAACTGGAAACAAATATGCTAAGTGAATTAGCCAGTCACAGAAGTACAAGTACACATGATCTCACTCATATGAGGAACCTATAAAAGCTCATATTTCAATGGTGAAAGTAGAAGGGCACTTGTTAGAACCTAGGGAGTATAGGAACAAGGATGAAAGATTAATCAAGGTGTACTAAGTCAGATGGGAGCAAGAAGTAGTAGGGGAACTACAGAAACACATAATGTGTTATTCATTTAAAAAAATTAGAAAAATGAATTTTGAAAGTTTTCATCATAAAATAATGACAAATATTCCATTAGATAAATATCTAAACAGATTTAAATATTAGGCAATGTGTGGTTGTGTGTATGTGCATGTCAGAATAGAGTAACCATCAGTATGTTCTGTTTTAATATTTTTATATATGTTAAAATTAATTTTTTTTAAAAAAAAATGAAAGAATAAAAGAAATTTAAACCTCAAAATCTGGTGTAATTTCTCATTATTTTAGGCCATGAAATCTTGAACATTTATGGATACCTTATAGATATGTATGGTCAATGTTTCCTCCATTCTCTATTGTTTCATCTTTCATTATGACAATCTTCATTTTGAATAGAAAAAAGAAAATCTTAAAAAAGGTTTTCAAGGTACATTAGACTTCATATTTTGTACAAAAGTTATAGGATTTTAAATATAAGTTTTCTGATGCTTGATTGGACTTGAGATGGAATTATCAGCTATTCCTTTTTTTTAACCATGTCCACTCATATGCTGTGACCTCTTCACAGGAACTTTAAACCTCTCACAATAAACTTTCTAACCAGCTGCCTCTTGCCTTCTTCCCCATGATAATATACTTAACTCTCCTTCCACTTCAGAATTTAAACTTTCCTTCACCAACTAAAGATCCTTGTATTTTTGTTTGTTTGTTTGGGTTCCTTGGTGTGTTTTTTTTGTTGTTGTTGTTGTTGTTTTTTTTTGTTTTTTAGTATATATTCTGTGACTCTTGCTTTACTCCAAGCAAGCCTCATTCCACAGAACTTGGTGTCCACACTATTCAGACTGCAAAGTTGGTTATCAGATCTCACAGGCATTTTAATGAGCAGTTCATTACTTCTTTTCTTGGCCGTGCTTCTCTTACATCTTTTGGCGGTTTCCTACCTCTGTGTTTGACTTCATGCTCTGTTCATGTTTTTTTCCTACATTACCCAATACATAAATCTAACATGAAAGCTCTCTTAGTGTAGTCCCTACTAAGTCTTTTCACTGAAGTAGCCTTAAAATTACCTACCATAATATTGAAAACAAAATAAATAACTACAATCAGTAGAAATGTGATCAAATTATGTGCTTCTGCTGTTTTGGCCCACAGAAAAATAAATAAAAAAAGAGAAAGCGGTTTCCACAATGAAATGATGATTCCCTTCCAGAAACTTCAACTTCAATGTGTTTGATAGTGCTTTTGAAACAGGTTCTCAATCAGTCTTTAGAATCTCCAGCAATTCTAGTCAACATGCATTTGGGTGTAAATTTAGATATTTCTCAGTGTAGCCATTTTTTGTCATGAACTGAATATGCTGACAGCATCAAAGAAATGGTTCAATTTTTGAGTTTCTTGTAAATACTTGAAAGGCTGTGGATGTCTCTTGATATGGTGGCACATTTCTCTGCTATGGGAAAAAAAGACAGCTGGGTGAAAATAGTAAAAGGAATCTTGGCATTCTCTGTACAGATGGAACACCCTTGATGCTGGAAGCTCCAAACATAATGCATTGATCCCGCATCTAAGAGATCTCTAGTGATCCCCAAAGAAGCCTCATCTCCCATTATGACAATCCTTATCTATAACAGAAAAATGACATCTTATAAAGATTTTGATGATAGATTAGAATTCATGTTTTATACAACAGAGATAGGATTTTAAATAGAAGTCTTGCAGGGCTTGATTGAACTTGGGCTGAAATTACCAAATATTTCATTTTCGAGTTAAGGATTTTTGAGTGAGAGAAACTAATATATTCCATCTAATTAGTCAATGAAGAAGTTTATTTACTGCTTGACTGAAGGAAATAGATGTAGATGACCAAGCAAATAAATTGACTGTTTAGTTGAAGGCCCTGGACTCGATGATTTTGAATGTTGTTGAAAAATAAGTTTGCGACCAGCTACCTAACAAGAAGAAGAAAATAGATATGTGTGAGTATATGAATTTTCACTGCTATCAGAAACATAACTGCATGCTTAGATAAGAAAAATATTTTGTTAAAATTAGACTCTAACCATCTGGAAAAACTGGCAAACTCTTTTAAGAATTATTTCTTAGAGAAAAAAAAAACAATAAAGAGCCTATTCTTAATGTTTTATATTTTGAGACAAATAGCATAAGGACAATAGTTCATACTAAACCTAGCCTACAGTATTATTATCCCACATAATACTGTATTACTAAAGTCTGTTTAGTAATGTTAAAGAAATGTTTCAAAATGATGGGACACTATTGTTTAAAGACACCAGAACATACGAGATTTCTTTTAATTTTTTTTCTTCAGTGGAAATATAACAAAAAATAAAGAGTGCACATTTCTTAAATTATAAATAGTGCTTACTATAAATTGTAAATAGGTTTAATGTAGTTTTTTTAACTAAAGTTTGTATTTTATTAGGATTTCTTTAGATTTTTTTCCTGTTTAGGATTCCATTCCAGTTAATAACTTTACATTTAATTGTCATGACTCCTTCTTTCCAAAGTGTAGTTTTGTAATTTTAAAATATAGACTATAACAATGTGTTGCACATTGGGAAAGCTAAAATATTGAGAACAAACAATCACATTATATAGTGAAAAGTAAATTATCAAAGTGCTAATACCTCAGGACTCATACATGATGCATGACTCATATCTTCAAGATTACATTGGAAATCTTACATATTGAATAATATTGAGAATCAAACAGAAAAATCACATAATATGCTTTCAAAAATCCAAAGCAATATATTTTTATATTTGGATAAAATAAATGGTATACATGGAATTTTTTTTCAATTATATGAGAGAAAATAATATTCTATGCTTCATCTTGTGGAAAACTCTAAAATTTTCTCTCCTTTGAAAAATAAATGTTTCAAAATGATGGGACATTATTGTTTAAAGACACCAGAACATATGAGATTTCTTTTAATGTTTTTATTCAGTGGAAATATAACAAAAAATAAAGAGTGCACATTTCTTAAATTATAAATAGTGCTTACTATAAATTGTAAATGTGTTTAATGTAGATTTTTGTTTTGGGTTCTTAAATCTTTTTATGACATTTACTCTTTTGGAACATAGTTAAGATCATTTCAGTATAAAATAAGAGCAACAATTACCAAACATTTTCTCTATGTCAAACTATTTAAATAGTTAACAAGTTTTATCTCATTTTCTTTCACAATAGCCCTATGATTTAAGTACTCTTATTACACCATTTTGTGGATGGGAAAACCAAGGAACAAAGAAGATAGTAAAATTGCATGGGACAATTTTTTCTCTCAGGATCTTGATCTGAAATGTTTTATTCTAATTGCCTCACACATAAAAAACCATAGTACTGTGCTATTGATAATTGTAACTGAAGTTCTGAGTCCAGTTCAAATCTGATAAGAAAGCAATTCAATACATATTATTTCAGAGAAGACAATGCTTTAAGTATACGTGCTCACATAAACTAATGTGTCATTGTGCATCACACAGATCCTGATAAGTCAGTGTATTTTGACAGATTATACTTGCAGAAAAGTTCCTGTGTGTTTGCACAATATTACTTTGTTGAAAGCAAACTTTTCCATTCCAGTGGAACTACTCATAACTGAGAATTACAAGACATTTCATCATCTCAACATTCCTTGAACAAAATCCGTATAGGCTGTATTTGATCTTTTCTTAAGTTTGAGGTGAAATAATCACATATTTGAGCAGGGGTCACAACTTGACTCCACACATTTCCTGTAATGACATCAGGATAGAAAAAGCATCATTGGATTTTTAGAAAGTTCTTCTTAGCTCTTATTAAATTAATAATATCTGGTATTCTAGAAATGATACTTTTCTGACATTGTGAATCTTATTATACTGATCAAAGGATGACTATGCCTTCAAAATGGCTTGCAGGAAATATCTAAGCCACCTGGGAATTTCTGAGGCAGATTTAAAGTACACTGGCTATCAGTTTAACAGAGTACAATAGGGCAGAATACCTGTACACATACCAGGTTGCATGAAGAATGTTTATGACTTCACAGATAGGCAGCAAGCAAAAACAAACCCAGGATGTACTACAAGTTATTGCCCAAGGTACAGGAATGCTGTCGAGGGAACAAAGTGTCATCTGCCTGTGTTCCCTTTCAGGCTGTTCCAGTTCCTCTCCCCCTATTTCTCAATGTTCACTCCTAACATCCTACTATATTCGAGAGAAGTACATAGAATGGTGTCCATTCAATCCTACCTACAGAACTGTCCTACCAGCCTCTAACTTGTCAGTCACCCTCTAAATTGCTGGTGACACAAGAGTCCTTGGTCCACAAGGACTGTGATCCTGTAGGGAAGACTGGCACATTGGAATCATTAGTAGGAATGAGTACTGATGTACAGCAATATTGACATCCCATCTCAGTCTGCTGTGTGTCACATGCTAGTCTTGATCCTCCATGACAACAGTACAATGAAAACACAATACTTGGTAAATATTCATTTGAAAAATTACTGGCCATTCAAGCAAGTAAAAAAGAAACAGGTGATTCTAATGTTAATCATATATTTTACCTAGTCCCATATATCCAAAACATTATCTACTTGAAATGCAATGAAAGACAGTTTTACGGGTATATTTTGCATTCTTGTTGGCATTTTAAACTTTCAAAATCTACTATCCATTTCAAACGTATGGCATACCTCTATTCTGACTGATGGTATTTGAAGTGCCCCAAAGCCATATGTAACTGGTGGCTACATTCGGTCCACATCTTTGGTACTCAAATAGTCATTCTGAGGATCATCAGCAGCATCTTTAGCTGGGCATTTGTGAGAAGCATAGAATCTCAGCCCTAAACCCAGTGAATTAAAAAAAAAAAATTCTTGATTGGTTCCTATAAACATTAAAAAATACCTTTTAAAAATAGGGCATGTAAGAAATGCTTAGGGAGATCCTTGGGCAAAGTTAGCAAATACAACTCTAGTAAGGGGGATAAAGAAAATCTCAATTTGTAATTCAAGGTATGGATTCGAAATAATGATACCTAAGGAAATAAGTGAACTAATTTTGGAAAGTAGCTGTAAAAATGGTTACAGGTATCTTCCAAACAAATATCTCTGAAAGCATTATAAAGCAGTCATTTTATATATATATATATATATATATATATATATATATATATATATATATTTATTTTGTTTTAGTTGTCAATGAATCTTTTATTTTTTTTATTTCTATGTGGTGCTAAGTATAGAACCAAGGGGTTCACATACCAGGCAAGCATTCTACCACTGAGCCACAACTCCAGCCCAGTAAAACAATCTTCATCTCATTTCATAATAAATTATTCTGTGCGTGTCTATGTGCATATATATTGATTTTGTATTATCTATTATTTTCAATAATTTTAGACTAATTTGTTTTATAAACATATATCTTCTGTTTGGACAAGTATATTTATAAAACAGATTATGCAAGATAAAGTAGCCCACTGTGCTGATTTAACTGTTATCCACATATTAGATTCAGCAAATAATTCATGACTTCAATGACACAGTTCTGAGAATAGCTGGAACTTGAGTAATCAATTATAGATGCATCTCCCCCAGGCACTGAAAAAGGATGGGAATTTATTCCATAGTGTTAGGAATTTTTATTCCCTCAGCTACAAGGCATGTCACATCTCATCTTTGAAATGGTGACCAAATTCCCAGAGTTACTGCATCTTGCGTGCATGCATAATCAGACCGTCCAACTTTTATCTTGGCGATTCTCTTGTGGTTTCTTATTTAATTGAAATAAGTCCAAATCTTTGGTTGAGAAGGGAACTATAAGTTCAATGGATGAAAAGAATTTACTACTCTTTTTTTCCCCAAATATTTGTTAAATGGATGATTAAATAAAATACTGTTTAATAACATGAAATTTGAATAAGACAAGTGTGGGTTCAATACCTGTCTCTTTCACTCACTATGTGAATAACTTGATATAAATTAAATAGTATCTCTGAGCCTCCTTTTTGTCATAGTTGAAATAGAAAACAAATAATTTTATTGACTTATTTAATAATAAAATAAAATACTTTATTTCGTAAATTACTGTTCCATAGTTTATAAAACATTAGATTTTAGAATACTAAATTACAGGAAAGACCCTTTACTCCATTACTCTCACAAAGAGCAAGCCCTGAACTCAGAGCCTCCCAGTATCATTTTGAATTTTGAACTTATTCTAAATCGTGACTCTGCAGTCCTTCAGCATCTGTAGCTCCATAGTCATCATTGTCCATTGCCGTCATTGTCCTCATCATATCATCATCGTAGTTCACATTTAATGGGCACTCTGCTAAGAATTTTCTTATCATATTGCTACTATCTTGAAGGAATGACTTTATAAAAGTTCAATAATTTCTCCCAATTCACATTGTGTGATAGCAGGAATAGAGCCCTGGATTAGTAACCACAAAGTTAAACGTTCAACAAGAAAAGCATTAAATAAATGATTTAACAAAGAGTATCTGTGTCACATGAACTCTTTTTCCAGAGAGATAAGACTATAAACTACGGCTTTTTGCTTCAAACAATTCCAGCATGTCACTTTAGTAAAGTAGCAATCTACCCACCTGTGTTAACAGTGTATTAATGCTACGGATTGCATTGTGGCATACCAAAAATTGATACTAAAGTCCCCATTCCCTGGAACTTAGAAGTGACTGAATTTGGAGATAAGGTATTTAAAGAAGTAATTAAGAATAAATGAGGTTTTTTAAATGAACTCTAGTTTAATATGATTGGATTTCTTCCAGAGGAGATGAGAACACAGGCATACACAGAAAAAGACTATGTGAATACACTAGTAGAAGGTGGTATCTATAAGCTGAGTAGAGAAACTCCAGAAGAAACCCAACCTGTGAAACCTTGATTTTCAGATTTCCAGCCTTCAGAATGGTTAGAAAATAAATTTCTGTTGTTTGAGCTACCCAGGTTGTTGTCCTTTGTTATAATAGCTTTAGCTAACCAATATAATCAACAGTTTAAAGTTCCACTTTAAAAAGATCTTTTAGGCACACAAATTTCAAACTGTTACGTCTTGAACAATTCCTAATCCCAGTCAATTCTTCATCTTGAAAGACCTTTCTTAAATTATTTGACCTTATTATTCTATAAAAACCTCACTTGCAAAATTGTAGAAAAACTCAGTTAAGAATGTAAGACTGAGTGATTCCCTTCATTCAATGTATTGGATTATACTTACTTTTGTTTCATTAATAGGTTTTCTGGTGATATTTTTGGGGGTTCTGCAATACATAGTAGTATTCATAAACATACACAAGTCACTTGTTGTCTCTCAAATTATTCAATTCTAGAACAGCAGGCTCAACTAATACCTATTGAACCTCCAACTCAGGGAAACTCTGACAATGAGGGTGACATAAGTTTCATACTGGGTCTGAATTATGCATTGTTGTCTTGAAGACTCCAAATACTAAATTAATTTTGTCTCCAAGGAAATAGTATTGCATTTAGTTGGCTTGTGGGCATTTGATCAGGTTTGACAACTCCTCACCCTCAGCGATAACCTATCTTATTCCCATGCTTCCTTGCTAGTTTATTGTGTCTCTTAAGAGAAACTACACAAGGATGATAGGCAATGGGACAAAAAGTCTGCCCTTGAAATGATTTGAGAAGACACCACTTGGACACACTCTAAACAGCCTTATTTTATGTCTCTGAGAATTTCTTTGCTCAGTTCTGTCTCTCAGGAATTGTTTTGTCAGGAATTTGATGGGTGATGACTATGCTATTAACTAGAGTTTTAGAGACATGATATTGGAGAAGAACTATTGTTATTTACTGGTGTAGTTCTAATGATGTCTTATTAATATAAATCCAAGTTTATGCTTCCTCTGGGCTAGATATCTGGCCTGAATTACACTGTAATTCTAATTAATTGGATTATATAAAAAATTACAGTTTCAAGGCTGAAGACTTAGAATTACAATCACTTTTGATGATCTTTTGTTGTGAACAAAATTGTTCATGTGAGAAGTACCTTAGAAATGGAAAAATAATGAATTCAAATATTTAATGATCTAAATCTTTCGGAGTAGAATTAAAAGGAAACTTTCAAAAGAAATTCAGATTCTGGGTGTGAAGCAAAACAGAGCCTAAGACCCTCTGGAGGTTCTCTGCCGACAGACACACCAAGTTGAACAACTATACAAGCACCAAACTACCAAGGCATGAGCTAAGGAAATAAGGGGAGAGTTCCTAAGGTCTGCTTTTGAGGAAGGCAGGAAGGGAAGAGTTACCCTCATTCCTTTCCCTCCAATTCCAAGTAGCCCAACATGGGAGAGAGATCTCTTGATTGGGGGAGAAAAAAATAAGTCCACGCATTTAATTTAAAATCCAGTAACACCTGCCATGGCGAAAGATACTGGAGAACAGAACTCCATGACCCCTATGAGCAGTCCAAGGTCAGTAGACTGAGCTGCTGGAACTCTTAGGTGAAAGGGAGTTGGTTCCACCCTCCTCCCCAATCTCCTGTGGTGAGCAGAAGTAGCACTGTATCTGATTAGCAGCAAGGCATGAGAGCTGGCACAGTTCTTAACGTTAAAGTTCAGTGCCAGCCTGCTGTGGTGAAACTGGGCAGGTTCCTGTGACTCAGAGTCTTGGGAGTGACCTAACTTAGTATCAGCCTGGATGACCAAGGGTCAGCCTCCATCACTCATCCTCAAACCTAAGCCAGCACTGCTGTGGCTAGGCAATGATTGCAGACAGAGTTCTAGAGCTTCCAGGCACAACCTGAGTCCTTGTTGGGTGGACTTGCATTTCAGCCTACACCACGGCCAGCTGTAACATTGGTCTCTATGCATACTTGAGACTACACAGGTCCTTGTGGCCACAAGATTAAGGTGAAATCCGAGAGTCAGTCTAGGTGATCAACACACATCCTTTACCAGCACTAGGCCCTTTTTTAGAACTATTCAGGTACTACCAAAACTAATTTGTCTGTTAAACATAAATTTTTTTCAGAATAGGGCAAGGGCATCTTAAAGTTGATAGTAACCTGAATTTTTTCTACTGAGAACCATCGTCAAAGACTCCTAAAACCCAGACACAATAGAAATAAAAACAAAAACCCAGAAAAGATTAACAATTCTTTTATATGTAATTCAGTTATATGCAATCAATATTCCCAAATTTTTATCTATGATTCACATGTCAACAAGAAAGTCTAATACAAAATTGTTAGAATGAAAGGGAAGCAGAAGACCCTCAGTGAATTGGAGTTTCATAGGAAATAATTGGGATTTTAAAAAAGAATAACACACATATTTCTTAAATGAAATATTTTGGAGGCTATTTACAATGTCTTTCTTGTGAAAATAGGTGGGAAATTTTAATTTAGTCTACTAATCAAAGGAAATATTGTCCACTGAGGACTTCAGACAACATCATTATAAAATCTTAAAGTAGATATGATTCTCCCTTTCTCCAATTTCTGAAAATAGACCTTGACCAGGAAGAGAGAACTTAATCTGTAATCAAAAACTAGATCAGGAAATGGTCCCAGCAAATATCACATAATATTTCTCATGAACCTAGAACAAACGGAAGGTCTTTGATATGAAGTATCTAGATGATCCTGCTCTGTTCACCAAGCCTGCAGGGAATTAGCCTCTGGATTAGGACACCACTTATATATAAGGAGAAAAATCATTTTAAAAACAACTGATCTGCACTGAGATTTGAAAGATATAAAAGTGGCTGAAAATTAAAATTGCTATCGGTGTGATTTTAATTCATGTTTTTCCATTTTATTCTGAGGAGACATTTCTATAATTATCTATGTACATAATGAATTTTTTATTAAGATAAAAATTGTCATTTCTAACACAAACCTGGCTGCCTTTGCACAACCTTTCCTCCAGTCATGAAGACTAGTATGTGCAGTGACCCACAGATAGGCAGGGAGGTTGAGTCTGTAACTCTCAACATTTGGACTCTGAACTGGGTGACTTCAGCCTCTCATTTCTGATACTACATCCAATACAATAATATGTATGTATGATTTAAATGATTGGAAATTTCAAATTAAATGATCATCTAATGACCTTGCTCTTGATTCTCAAATACTTCCTTAGCCATAGTTAGATCACAGCTATTTTTTTTTTTTATCTTTGTGTCTACATTAATCCAAACTTGAAGAATTGGAGTTTTGGCAAAAGTCGAGTGATTCAATGCCTCTTTGAAACATAAACTCCTCTAAAATGCAATGATCTCCTTTAAAACCAAAAATTAACAGAGGTATCAAGTCCTCTTGAAATTCTTTACCCAAGAAAGTTCCTCATGCCTTTCATGTGCATGAGGTCCACATTTTCTGGCACTTGCCACATTTCTTTCCCAATTAGTTGTCTATTTTTTTCTCTATTTGAATTCTACATCACTTCAGGCAGAAATGGGAATCTATGGCAAAGGGGTTTTGTAATACATACTGTTGCTCACCAATAATAAAGTCTCTTTTCCTTCACAAGATTCCCACAAATATTTACAAGGAGATTTTTCTTATTAAAAATACTTCAGAGAAAAATTTCTTGGATCCAAATTGGAAAGTATAATGCCAAATATATTTGACCACTGGTATGCTTAAGTTTTGGAATATACCTTCCTTGCTGCAAGACAATTATCAACCTCTCATATTTTCACTGTCACTCTACTGGAAAATATGCAACTAAACATTCTCAGAGGTACTTCAGAAGTAGACTGTCTTTAGAACAAGTTTTCTCTAAAATTGTTGGATCAACATGACAATTACAAAAGAAAGATATCTTCCACTCACAACTTCTTGTCAAGACCCACATGACTGAAGCCACAGATTGGTTCAATTGGTTCTGCATGTATTTATGGTTTTATTGCTTTGTTTTTTTATCGTCTTCAATGCTTTGATATTCTGTATTATTTAAAAAAGAACACTTGATATTTCTTCACATTGATATGTATATTGGAACTGTACTTAAGATTGCTTTCTACTGTACTTAAGATTGCTTTCTACTGTACTTAAGATTGCTTTCTGCAACCATAATCAATTCATGATATGAACCCAATAACCAGTGCAATTTGTTGAATTGAGAGTACCTGCACCCACATTTCTTATTCCATGAAACACTTCTCAGGAAAGGTAAGACTGTGTCCCAAGTTTACTCTATGCTCCAGATTCCTGCAGATCAAATATTTTTAGACACTAATCTATTCCCAGGAGCAGACAATTTACTAACCAAATACTTATGCAGATTCCCTCCAAGATGTTCACCTCACTATGCCCACCAACCCTAACAAGAAATTTTCAAGTCTAAGCCAATTATCTTCTTGTTAGAAATATAGTAAACCACTTAATCTTTGTCATTATTTTCCTTTTGAGTTTTGCCCTTTTGAGATACTGCTAAAATTCTGTTAGGATGGTATTCTCTGTTATGACAATGAATTCTAACAAATGTAAACTGTTGCATTAACAAGCTGCCTGGTGATACATGGGGGAGTTCAACTGTCACAACATTTTTTTAATGGAAAGAGCAAACAGCATTAGAATAAAAGACATTGCTTAGATTCATGCATCATTCGAAAACTGCTGAGACAATTTCAAGTTGCATTAACATTTTCGTGTAATATTTTTGTGGATGAAATTATATTAATCATCCTTTTTCTCTCTGCATCAGAAGGATCTTAAAAAGCAAACAAAACATAATGACAAAATTATAAGTTTTTCATAAGCATTGCATAACTATACACATATGAGGCTTTGCTTAGAAATATCCTAACATATGCATAAAATTTACTACCTCAGTCAGGACTCTTTTGAGAGTGAAGTTGGCACTATAATCAGATGTCCTAAGTCACCTGTCAAGAAAGGAAAATTCCCCAGACAAATTCACATGCATCATTACTTAATTATTAGTGTAAATTCAGGAATTGCTTTTATTCAAATATACCACCAGCAACAACAACAAACTGTTCTTTCTCTGGAATAATCCTTAAGGAAACACCACCTGACTTAAGCTTTGAACCATAAAATGAATTCAGGTAAAAAGCAAGGAAATTTAATATAAGATTTGACTACTTTTGCCCTCCCTGGTTTTTAATTAATTTATTTTTATTCTTTGTGTTTGGGACAAGAGAACCAAATATGTACATGAATAAAATGTAACTAAAATTTCCAGGAGGTCCTGTGCTCTGCATTTTAACTAAATATATTAACAGAGAAGTTAAGAATTAGGTTAAGGAGAGTAAAGTACTCAAGAGTATGAAAAAAATGAGCCTTAAGAGAAGAAGATATGTGTTGTAAATGATTTACATACTTGATAGCAGGCCCCTGACAAATAGAGTTTTCATTTCATTTTGTTTTCATTATTTCACTGTGCATAATTTAAAATTGAGTTCACTTTGTCACACACCAGGATACTTAATCTCTTTAAAATGACATTGTTGAACAGTACTATATTTCAGGTGGAAATTGAAACCCAGCAACTGCAAAGTAACACACATCATGAAAATGTTAATCAGAAAATAATCCTTCAAATGCTGGAATTTAAAATTACTGCAAAGAAAACAAGAACTAAAACACTTTATTATACTCTTACTATTTTTATACCTCTGTATTTTTGCATATCATGAAATAAATTGTGTGTTCTACAAATTTTGGTTAATTTTAATTTTTACCTTTAAATTTAACTTTGGATGAAAAAATAGAAGAGTCATATGTATGAATGTTGCATGATGTGCTTTTTAATTTTGTATTGTTTTTTCAAAATGGTAAATTAGCAGTGAACTGAGGAAAAATAAATATTTCATTATAATAATTATAGATACTTTAAAAAGTTAAAAACACATTAGAATAAAAACATTTAGAAGATAAAGGACAATTAATAAAATCATTTCAGGAATATGGAAACTATTTGGAATAAATACCCTATAAAATGTTATGGCATCATTAGCACTTAAAGAATCACTAATGAAGATACCCCAAGAATCTTCTTAAAAGACCCAAAAAAAAGGGGCTGGGGAGATAGCTCAGTCGGTAGAGTGCTTGCCTTGCAAGCACAAGGCCCTGGCTGGGTTCAATCCCCAACACTGCAAAAAAAAAGACAAAAAATTCTTAGTCTCGTTTGAGAGTGAGAAAGAAAAGAAAACAAACAGAAGAGAAACAATATAGGACATGATCATTTCTAGACTAAATAATAATAATAAATTGTCATCCTATTTAATATTAATTACTGTTCTGTAATTGAGCTATATATGTAAAATACAATATATATACATGTTTTTTAGATTTAAGTATATTATAAAATTAACACCACTAAATTATACTTTGAATACATTTTCTGTTTAATTCTGTGGTTCTACATCAAATGGGGTTCAATACAGATTTTGCACATTATTTGATAGTTTTGTATGTAGTTATTAGATTAATGAGAAAAATTATTACTGCCATTCTTGTTTTTCCTTTCAACAAGTCATATACTAATTTTTCCTTCCTTTAAAAAATGTTCCTTTTAACATTTCAAAATCTATATAAAATATTTAGTAAAATGAACGTTTAACTAAATTTTATATTTGAACAACAAATTACATTTTTTAGAATGCTAACAGTATCTAACAGTGTGCTTAATCCTGAGAAGATTAGTGGAACTCCTAGCTGCAATTCTGACATTTGGTGAAAAAGGAGATTAAATTTCCTTTATTTGATCGACTGTCATGATTTTTTCAGGAAAAGTGTAAATTCCATTGCCATATTTCGCTAATAATGAGGTTTGTATTAACTGCAAGATGAGGAAATAATTGATTTCTTTCTTTCTTTGTTATTTTTATGTTTTCTTTTGCAGTACTTGAGGATTAAACCCAGGACCATGCACATGACAGACAAGTGCTCTGCCTCTGAGCCAAGCCCCAATCCCTAATTTCATTTTTTAACACATGACCAATAATAAGTACAAATGCAATTCTGTAAAACACTAGAAAATATGCTATTGCAAAAATGTCCTGAAGAATTTAAGGTTTGAAAACACATTGGGAAACAATTTACCTTTCCTAATTTTATAGAGTTATAAAATTCATTCCTCAAACAGATTAGTAATAAAATGTGTTTTTTATTTTTACTATTTGATCCCTAATTCAGAGTTTACAATTAGCATCCGAAAAGAACACAGAAAACCTTTTTCTTCTGTGAGTTGCTTTAGAAGCACAAAAAAGTTACATTTAAATTTTTAATACTAGATAAAATGAAGTCAATTATGCCTTAAAATAAGCAGTGAGGTTAAAACAAATAAAAGCTCCCCTCCCTTAACTGAAATGCAACAGAAAGGTAGCTTCCAAAGAAAATGTTTCTAAGACAATAAGCAAGGAAGGGGATTTATATGGATTTGGGTAGGGGGGGCTACTATAAGGAACAATAACAAAAATGGAAGAACAGAAACTCCAGCAAAAGGTCTAGTGTATTGACATGTACAAAAGAGGATACATCCAGAAAAAAAAAAAAAAAAAGACGCCTGCTATGTTGCTTAGGAAAGGAACTGGTTGTTATTCCCACGATCTGAGGCTTAACTCTTGGCCCAGTGGAACTTTCTATCTGGAGGCAGAGAAAATTGCCAGGAAAACATGGAAGAGCAAGATAGTTCAAGAAACTGTAGTCTTTTATATTTGCTTATGTAAGAATTTGCGAACGTCTTTGAATCAACTTGATAATTACCTTTCTTTGTACAGTACAAAAACTCATACCTCATTCAGCCAAGAATAATTTTGCTCTTTAATTGTGACATTCAGCTTGAACTAAAAAGTTTTATATTATAAATACTGCTTGTTAAAGCCAAATCATTGTGATTGCTACTTTTGTTTTCTTACAGAAGCTAGTAATTGCTCTGAAGTATCTCAGTGACAAACTGGATGAAGTAATTCAAGTTAATTCTGTTACAAGAAAATTTATAATTGTTGACACTTATTCAGAAACATGGTACAGAGGTAAAATAGTTACAATGTTTTCTCTCCACATATACTGATAAGTGGTTTTCCATTTTGACCCACTCTTCTTAAAATCCACTGAGTAGCAATATTTCATAGTATGTTTTAAAAGAATTTAATAATCATGCTTTGTGTGCTAATTCATCTCTCACTATTAGCAAGAGTTCAACTATGTTGAAGTTCTGGGTAGATATTAAACAGCAGTGGTTTCCTGAACAATGCTATCTATTGACATTATCATTTCTATACAAAATATTCATTTAGTCCCTTTGAATTATACTTCAAGGCTTCTGTACTTAACATTGTTATTTTCTTCTATTTGGTGTCAGCTGCTCTATATATCGGTTTTCCACACAAGGAAAAAATTTTGTTTCATAAATAAAGCTTCATAAATTTAGTTCATAAATGGAATTTATTTTATGTTACAGAAAAATAATTTTCACCCATTTAAAAAAAGTGACTACAAACATACATATTTTATTATGGAATAGACTAAACATATTTTTAGTAATTTGTGCTCCCTACTTATGCTGCAGAAAGAGAAGACTAAGGCAATAGACCCCGATGTTATGGAGGTCAAGGACTAAGGTTTATGCAAAAGTCAAATAGTTATAATATAATGTGATAATCTTGATTACTTTTGTTAGCACTGGACAGGCAGGGGACTTCATTAAAGAGGCGACAGAAAGATACAATGTCTAACAGGTTTGGAGACTCACTACTTGTTTTAGGTACAATATCGCAGAAGCTGTATTATGTCCCTCTATTATATACCACTTTGACTTATTATTTTGAGCCGAAGGCAACTGGTAAGAAACAGGTGTAAGAAAAACTCTCCTTACACCTGCTACTTGTTCAAAGGCAATATACATTTACCAAGGTATTCCTCCTGACATCCTGATTACATTCTTACAAGTGAGACTGAGCCAGAGGACTCACCTGAGCTAGCCCATAAATTCAGAGAATAAATGTGTGTACATGTTCTTAAATAACTGAATATTTAGTAAACTGTTATGCTTCCAAAGCTAACAAATGCGGATTTTTGTATAAGATCTATATCAGTTGAGATGTCAAGTGAGTGGTAGAATTTAATGATGGGGTAAATGTGCAGCAAAGAATAAAGTTCCATGCAGAGTGTACTTAGCAAGGTAAGGGGACAAGACACAGAAGCATTCCTGTAGGGAGCTGCAGGTGGTTTATGCTACAGCAGCAGGTACTCCAGGCAAGTTTCAAGTGCAGAGTAAGGAAGCTGAAGAAACCTAGAAGAGGTTATATATCATTCCAGGGCACTTGGACTTTTAATCATTCTTGTCACTTAAGAGTGTAGATGCAGCAGAAAAGAGAGAGGCTTGGATATGATTTAGATGGATCACTCTTATAAAGAGAGACAAGATTAGAAATATTTTAGAAACAGCTAATATTGATGGGGCCCTAATGTGACTCTACCTCATTTAGCATCCACAGGCCTCCTCAAGTTTTATTTGTGATCATTTTTTTATAAGAGGAAGTCAAGATTAAGAGAATTTAAGTTAAATGATGAAAGCTACAGAGCTAATAAGTAGCCGAGGTGGGATTTGAACCCAATTGACTGTGCCCCAGCACCTGTGATGCCCAGTGGGGGTGGGGGAGCAGGTGCTGCTGTGGTGCTGGACTTGACCTGATAGAAGAGAACCTACCAGAAAGGCATCCTTCAACTCCCCACTTGCTGGCTTCACACCTGCCCATTTGTCTCCATCCCTTTTGACAATGTGAGTGATGTTCCATTTCTTGCCTTTACTTCTTTTCTCAATTCCATCTTCTCTCAATCTCTGAATATTCTTTCCAACAAACATCTGTCTCTATCACCTTTTCCTCTCCGCTTGTGTCATCACATTGTGATTTAAAGTTCAATTGAAGGTTTTAGAAATTATATGTTTCTTCCACTCATGCTCATTCCTTCTCTGGGATTTATTTGAGGATTTAAACTAAAACAGACAAGCAGATAAATTTAAGGTAGAGGCACCCCGAATTTCTAACTGTCCTGTTTCATTTATGCCTGTCCCAACTAACAGCAAGTAAATAAAACAAGAAGAATATCTGCATTTAGACATAAGAGGCATAGGTCAAAGTCAGCTTGCCTGATTTTGTTTTGTTATAAACAACCTGCATCTGACTCTTGACTAAAAAAAAAAAATGCTCTTTACATGGTGTTCAGCTTATTTCATGCTGGATGAGGAGCAAAACATAAATAGAATATGCTGTTTATTTAGTTTTGGTGTTTACAAATAATTTCCATAGCAATAGTTTGACAGTAGGATTCAAATATGAAGTCTACTGCAAACAAGCTATGTGACCATTAAAAATTTCCATGATTTTTACCTCATTTCCCTCACTTTACACTAATATTTACTTTGCAGAATGGAGATGATAAAATGCATGGTAAGGAGTCTAAGTCAAAAATGAAGCCCTTCAAATTAAAAAAACTAACGAAAACTGTCAATGTTTAATTAAATAGGAAGAAAGACATTGTACAAATAATATATCATGTTTATCTTCCCTATTTTAATGATCGAATATAACAAACTGCATATTGCAGACAGTCCTGGGCATGCACAGGAAATATACCTACCTGAGAACGAGGCTATTGCATCCACTCATTTAGCAAATGACTTTCTGTTCTAGGAACTCTCTCAAAAGGCATTGTTCACCTATCACTTTGATGTATCAAGCCACTGTTTCACTGTTTCTATCTATAACTGCTTCAAGTGTCACTCTGGGAGTTTATGTGCCTCTTTAAACTTGGCCATGTTCATTTAACCTTTCAAGGTCTCAGTATATTTTATTGGTAAAATTAAGATGACGAGCACACTAATACACAGAGCTATTGATAACATAATATATTAAATGTTTGGCATAATGCCTAACGTAAAGCAAGAAATCAACTAACTCTTATTTAATCAGGGCACATGCAGGCTTCACGATCAATCAAGTGAGATAGCCCCCCTGCTCCTATCACAGAAGAAACAGGCATGTTGAGGACTTCCTACAATGATGAATGAACAGAATTCAGCAACTGCTGAAAGTGTGTGTCTGTGGGTGGGAGGGAAACAGAGAAGTGTGTTGTGAATTAGTAATGATGAAGTATATGTTCCTTAGAAATATAGAAAAAAATTTACATGTGCTCTGTCTCTTAAAGAGGCAACATGGATACATTTTCTTCATTTGGTTTAATTCTAACTGCATGCTTAACACTGTAGAAATTTTTTTTAAAAAGTCTTTAAAAACATTTTAGAATTAATAATAGAAAAATTTCAAGCACATAGCTGGGGTTGTGTGAACCACACTGAGGTTTACAAGCATTGCTATTTCCCAGTGACGACTTCCTTCCATGAACTGATGCTTACTGTGGCAAGGAAAGGAAAGAAGTTTCTGAATCAGTTCACTTTTCCCAATTAGGAACAAGCCAGCAAACTAAGCAGCGACTCTGCAATAAACTGGGGGTCTCATTCTACCTCATTCAGAATCATTCCCTTTTGCCAGGCAGAGCGGGTAGTGCATGGCTATAATCCAGCGATGTGGGAGATGGTAGCAGGAGGATTGCATGTTCAAAGGCAGCCTCAGCAAGTTAGTGAGGCCCTAAGCAACTCAGCAAGACCCTGTCTCAAAAAGAAAAAATAAATAAATAAATCAAAAGGGCTAGGAATGTGGCTCAATGGTTAATCATCCCCGTACCAAAAAAAAAAAAAAAAATCATTTCTTTTTATTCACAAGACTTGCTGTCCTATGTGGGCTATACATATTCCTTTAATCTCCTTCCCTGAACTTGACTTTTACTTAGAACTAGTTAAAATACAGGTGCCCTGATAACTCACTCCAGAATTACTACATGCAAGTATAGAAGGTGCAGCAAAGATTTCACTACCACTTGGTTGAAATTCACCTTGGTTCTGCACTTATTTCAGTTATGAGACAGCAAGAAAATAATGTCAATTCAGCCTCTTTGTATCTTCTTAGCTTTTCACAAAAACTTTGTGACTGACCTAGGTTTTATGGAAATCAACTTATGTATTTTATGACTATTCATACACAGTACAAAATAGAAATGTCCATAGGTTATTAACACGTTTTCTCTATTAATTCCATTATATTTTATATTACATTAACAGTTTGTATTACTTATGCTAAAAACATATCAGAGAAAATCTCATATTATTTCTTTCTAAAATCATTTTCAATTGTATGCTACAATCTTAGTATCAAACCTATACTTTTTCCCAAACTAAAGAAATTAATTTTACACTTGAGTAAAATTGATCATAAGTAAAATGATAGTGTTTCTTTTTGCTGGTTTAATTACAACTTTTCTTTTCCCTATAAAACCAGTTTGTTTTCAGAATGATATAAACTTACCATGTTAAACCATTATAAAGGTGATTCTTATAAATACTATTTATATGACTCAAATAAGAGAAATAGAATGAATGTCATATCTGTTATCTTGGTTTCTAATTTGTTTCAAATGCTTCCTTAATTTTTTTTAACTTTCTATTTTTGATGAAATCCATATTAGTTTTTGATGTCATCATGGACTCTGGAAATGGACACTGGTTATAAAAACACAATTTTTTATACTTTTACTTGTTTTTATACCAGCATGCAGCACAATTCCTAAATTTATTAATGTTGTAAAAAATAAATAGTAAGATCTTTGTATGAAATAAGATATTTCATGCATATACTTTGAATTCTATTTAATATAGCATTTGTTAGAATGGTCTTAAATTTTTTTCCACCTTTCCCAAGGAAAAATGATAATGCTAATAATAATTAAATGATTGTATTTATTATTTCATATTACCTTGTCTATCTCTTCATAATACTGCATTGGTTTCACAACTATATTTACTACACTTCTCCGGGAGTTGGGTGGAAGCAAGCATGTGGCGAGCAGACTACAAACTCGTTTATTGTGGAAGCACACAAGACTTTCATAGTTCCCTTGACCAGTCATCATTTGCCACAGTTACACCTTTGTCCTATCTGAATTGACAACCTTTTCTTAGGTCTCTCAAGTCCTGCCCTTTGGTTCCCTTGGTAACATTGACATCAATTTGGGGAAGTTGTATACTTTCCCAGATGGTTGGAGCAGAACCCTCCTTCCTGCAGGTTTTCCTGTCAGGCCTGTATGTGTAAAGGTTTTCCTTACACACTTGAGCTAGTCACTGCTGCCAGCCAAGAACTTGGATTTCTCCCAATAAATGATTGTAATTATTATTTCATATTACCTTGTCTATCTATTCATAATACTGCATTGATTTCACAACTGTATTTATTACACTTGTTTTTGTGTTTAAATGATTCCCAGGATAATCTTAATTGCCCATTTTGCTGTCATGATCAATCAGACAGAATGCAGCAACAAGTAAATTTGGTTTCACATGTAAGCATGCTTTCAGCATTTTTTTTTTTATATTTTAAAGCATATACTGAATTGGCTGCATATTGGATTATTTTCATACCATTTATTAGAAGGACTCTCAGAATGTTCAGGCATTCACTTATTTGTTTATCTAACTTTGGTTATGAATTATATAATGTCAGGATGTATGCCAAAAGTTGGAAATATAATTGTCTAAGTGAAGGTAAGAGAATATTAAATAAGAATATCCTCCAAATAAATGACAAGACTATAATTATATTGAGTGCTATGGAGGAAAAGAAATGGAAGGATAGTAATAGAAACATGCTAATACTTGGTAAGGAAGACAATATTTAAGATATGGCTTAAAGGATGAAAAAGAGACAACCATAGTCATAATGTGAGTTATGAGGGTGGAGTTTCAGGCAGAGATGAGCCAGTCCAGAGTATTTTGGCTTTTCCCATCTTACACCAAGAAACACAATAACAAAATATAGCAGTAATATTTTAGTTATCATGGGTGGATGTTTTGAGGTTCACGCACACACACACACACACACACACACACACACACACACACATATATTGGAGATTGAACCCAGGAGTGCTTTACCACTGAGCCACATCCCCAGCTCTTTTTATTTTATTTTTTGATTTTTTGTTTTGTTTTGTTTTGTTTTTTAAATTTTGAGACCTGTTCTTGCAAAGTTGCTGAGGCTGTCCTTGAACTTGCAATTCTCCTTCCTCAGCATCCTTAGCTGCTGGGATTATAAAACGTGTGTCAGCATCCTGAGTGGATAGTTGGAATTTTGTTTCTTGTGCCTGGAGAAACTAGTAAAGATTTTGAGCAAAGAGAAATAAGCTTATTTATATTTTCATGGTTTTTTTTTTTTCTTTGGTCTCAGTTGTTTTTTTTGAAGTTGACACAGTTTATTGTGTGGGGAATTAGGGAATACGAGTTTATAAACATCCATACCTTTTCCCTGAGTTATACATAGCTGATGACACAGGAGTAAGGGGAAATGGAAAGATGACCTTGAGGCTTATTTTGGAAGTAAAACCAATAGTACTTGCTCAGAAATAGTTCATAGAATGAGCCAAAAAGAGCAATCAAAGTTGACTAGATGTTTACTTTTCTAAGCAATTGCAAAAATGGAGGTACCAATTACTGAGGCAAGGAAGACTGCAGAAAAATGAGATTTAAAGGGTAAATAATCCTGCCTTTGCAAAACGTAATTGGCTTATAATCTGCAGCATGTTTGTCACCAGTTGACCTCCAGGGAATTTCATTATTCATTTATGTAATCTTCTAAATCATAATAGCATTTGTCCCTTTAAGCTTTCGATAGATTTAAAACAACAGAGGGACTAACTCCAGGTATTTGTGCTCTTTTACATGTTTGATAGAATTGTAAATTATTCTCATTACTCGGTATACAAACAAGAGTGACTTAGGCACAGGCCACTGAGCTTTTCTGAGGAACATTTTTTTTAATTAAATATATTTTAACTGACATATAAAAACATATCTATAGTCCATATTTATGGAGTACCATGTCATATTTCAATAAGCACACATATTATATAAAGTTTAAGTTTAAGCATATGTATCTCCACAAGCATTTATAATTTATAATTTCTTAGTGGTGAAACACTCAAAATTATTTATTCTATCTTTTTGAATTGTAAAACACATTGCTGTTGTCTATTATCACCCTGCTGTTCAATAAACACAAAAGAAATTCTTACTCTTATCTTACCGTAAATTAGTATCCATTAATCAACTTTTCTCCATTCTTCCTACCCCTTCATTCTACCCAGCCTCTAGAAAATACTATTCTAAACTCAATGTCTATTAAATCTAATATTTTATTTTCCACATATGAGCTAGATAATGTACCACTTGTCTTTTAGGTGCCTGGATTATTTCACTTAAAATGTTCTTCAGTTCCATTCACACTGTTGCAAGTAACTGGGTTTTATTCTCATTATAGCTAAATAGTGTGCCATTCAGTATATGTAGCATATTTTATTTATTTGGTGATCATTGATAGAAACCTAGGTTTCTCCATTTTTTTTTTTTTTTTTGGCTATTTTATTTAGTACTGCATAAACATGAGAGTACAAATGTTTCTTCAACATTCTCATCTCATTTCCTTTGGATAAATGCTCTCAGTTATATGATACTTCCATTTTTAATTTTTTGAGGAACTTATTCTTGCCCATGATAATACCCTGAAACACTTCCCTTGTGTTTTCTTCTAGTAGTTTGATAGTTTCTGGTGTTGTATTTAAGTCTGTAAACTTTTGAGTTGATATTTGAAACTGGAAATCAGATGAGCTTGATTGGATTCTTTTGTGTACAATTTTCTTAGCACCGTTTATTGAAAAGACTGTCCTTTCACCAACTCATGTTCTTAGCACCATTGTCAAAAATCAGCTCATTGTTGGGGCTGGGGTTGTCACTCAGTGGTAGGGCACTTGCCTTGCACATGTGAGGCACTGGATTAGATCCTCAGCACTACGTAAAAGTAAATAAAATAAAGGTATTGTGTCATCTACAACTAAAACACAAAACAAAAACCTTGTTTCAAAAAAAGAAATCAGCTCATTGTCAATGTGTAAGTTAAGATCCAGACTCTATTTTGCAGCACCGGACTGTGTATTTGATTTTGTACCAATGCTACAATGTTTTCATCGCTAAAAGTAAGTAGTATATTTTGAATTCAGATAACGTAATGCCTTTGGCTTTGTTGTTTTTGCCTAAAAAACTCTGGCAAATTTTCGTTTGTTTTGTTTTTATTCAGGTGCAAGAATTGTTTTCCCTGGTTCTGTAAATAATGTCATCATTATTTTGACTAGGGTTGCATTGTGTTAGTAGATTACTTTGTATAGAAGAGGCATTATAACAATATTGATTATTTCAGTCCATGTACACAAGATATCTTTCCACTTTTTTTGTGTTCTCTTCCATGTCTTTTATTGCTGTTTTATAGTTTTCATTACAGACCTGTTAATCCTCTTTGGGTAAATTTATCCCTATGTATTTTTTTGGTTGCTATTTTAAATGAGATTGCTTTTGTGATTGTATCAGTAATAAAAGTCTCCTATCAAAGTCTACAACATGATAACTTTAGTGCTGAGTTCTACAAAACTTTTGAAGGACTTATGCCAATTTTTCTTTAATCACTCCAGACAATTAAAGAATAGAAGATTCTCTCAATCTTATTTTACAATGCCAGTATTACCTTCAGACCAAAACTGGACAAGGACATAAAAATAAAATAAAGCTATAGGTTAATATCTTTCATAAACACAAATGCAAAAATTCTTAGCCAACTACAACCAATTGAATTCTATAGCACATTAAAAAGCTCATTCACCATGATCATCTGAGATTCCTCCAGGATGCAAGGTGTTTCAACATGTGAAAATCAATAAACATGATACACAACATGAACAGAATGAAGGACACGATATATAAGATAATTTCAGTAGATACCTAGAGGGCATTTGACAAAATTCAAAACCCATTCATGATTACAATTCTTAAGAAATCAGGCATAGAAAGAACATAACTCATCATAATAAAGGTAATATGTATGTCAGCTAACATTATATTCAATGGGGAAAAGCTGATTTTTTTCTAAGGCCTGGGATAAGATAAGGATATAGACTTTAAACACTTTTATTATCATAATACTGAAGATCTAGCCAGGGCTATCAGGCAAGAGATAAATAAAGAACATACAACCTGGAAAAAACAAAGTCACATTGTCACTGATCTTATATACAGAAAAGCACAGACTCCACCAAAAATCTACTACAACTAATAAATGGATTCAGAAAAGTTGCAGTATTCACGATCTACATAAAAATACCAGTATTGTTGCTTTATGCCAATAATGAATTACCCAAAATAAGAATAAAGAAAGAATTCCATTTTGCATCAAGAGCTAGAGTTTTGAACTTATCTAGAGTCATCTCTAGAACGGAACAAGACAGAAGTCATTAGTGTGATTTGCCCTCTGGTCCTCTTCTGCCCTTGCTGTTTCACAACTAGGAGATTAGCTTTCCTAATTCACCATTTCCTCTAATCACATATGGTGGAATACTGGAAATACATATATTATGTTGGTGTATGTATAAATATATATGTGTATATATGTATATTTTCCATATGATTTGTTTATTATTTATTTTTAATTTTTGTAGTTTTAGATGGACTGCATGTCTTTATTTTATTTGTTTATTTTTATGTGGTACTGAGGATCGAACCCAGTGTCTCATCCGTGCTAGGCAAGCACCCTGCCACTTAGCTACAGCCCCAACCCTCCATATGATTTATTACTAATTCTTGGAACAGCAATTTTGTTGTAATTTCTCTCTGGGTATTTTATTGTATTTTGATATAAATTATAGAATCGAATACCCAGTAGTGCTCAAACATTTCATAATATGCTGTTATTACTGTTATCTAGTTTCAGTTTGGATGAAGATATACTCTTATCTTTGCTTATTTAAAAAAATATATATTTCCAGAATCTTGAGAGGAGAATTGAGAAGTAGAATCTAACTCTTGCCCTGTCACTTTCCTTTCATTCCCTAAAGGATCTATTTAAATATTTTTGTATGTAGACATATGTTGCAAACTGCAGGCTTAGGCATAGGAACAAGATTTAAAATTATAAATACTAGGTCCTGTGACTCAGACCTGAAATCTCAGCCACTCTGGATGCTGAGGCAGGAGGCCCTCAAATCTGAATCCTCAGCACCTTAATGAGATCCAATCTCAAAATTAAAAAACAAAAAACAAAAAACAAAATAAAAAACTTAAGAAAGTCCTACAGGTGTTACTCTGTGGTAATTGTACTGAGTTCAATCTTCAATACCACAAAAAATAAAAATAAAAAATAAAAAGGCTGTATAACTATTAATTACTTAAACCATTATCATAGAGACTTATTTTAAATTCCTTGATATGAAATATGATTACTAGAGTTAATTATGAGTAGCAGGTTTGAAGGTAGAGAGGGCAGTAGAAAGCTTTCATTTGAAAGATACATTAAATGTCAGACACAAAATATCTTCATCAGCAGGGTGTTATGCAGCTCAGAGCACTCATTTTAGAGTTTAATAAAATAAGCCATAGAAGGAATTATCCTCATTAAAATAAATTTTATAAATAGGTTTAATTTCCTGATTACATACAGAGGCTAAAAATTGAAACAGAAGCATAAAAAAATTGCAGAATATTTCAAAACTTGATGTTTAATCTTTGCCCCCAGAAGCAAACTTTACACGGTCAGACAAAACAATTTTCACATTTCAGAAATCAAGCGCATCCTGAATACATGAATGATTTATATGACTAACAATTTGGCTTTGTGTGAAACAAAGAAACAAATAAACATTGTTGGTAAAGTGGGATAAAACTTCAACTTTGGAGTTTTGCCCTTTCTAATTAAAAATTACCATCACCAGAATGATCTATTTTAGAGAAAGGAAACCAAGATTTATTGAGTCTCAAACTTTGTGCTACATGATTTCTATTTTCTTTAATTCTTATAGCAGTTCATTGTTTATCTATACAGTGTAATATATAAACAACTTAGAGGATGATTAACTTATGCACCTTAACTATGACAGGAATCCTTTTGCTTCATATCAAATTGGTTTTAAAAGAGTCTAAGATGCAACACTTAAAAATAATGGTTCATTACATACATTTTATAAAGAACAGTTGTAAGAATACATGTTATAAAGTAGTTGATCATATTCTTTTTACCTATGTAGTTACTCATAGCAAAATGGGAAATTGAAGTTAAAGCATATAATAATAAACTCTATCAAAGCTATTAAATCAATTATCCCATGTTTCATAAGTTGATTTTTCTATTAAAGTAAAACTAATGTTCCAGAAATGATTTCATTAACTTGATCTTGGTATTTACAGTAACATTTACCATGATTTCAAAATACAGTAGCATTTACCATATTTCCAAAAAAATGCAAAAACAAAAATAATAGTCAAAATGGTCAGAGAATTATTGAATCCAACTGGTAGAAAAATGAATAAGTTTTTCTAAAGATTACCTGATCTGTTCAAAACAATCACAAGATAATCAGGTAGTTAGAATGGCTTTAATGAAATGAAGCCTAGCTTGAGTTCTTAACTATTTTTTGCTAATATGAATAAGAGAGATGATAGGAAAACAAAATATGGAAATAGGGAAAAAAAGTGTAGATAATTTTTACTCTGATCAAGTAAGATCTAACACCCTCAGACAGTGAATTAGTGAAAGATCAAATCAACTACAGTTTTATTGGAGGACCAAAAGGGATAGGTATTCCCTGGTCCAAGTTTATCCAGGAGAAGCAAGGAACAAATTGTCTAATCCTGTAGTCACTTCTCAAACTTAGTAACATGAGAGCTTCAAAAAACATAGCTACTAGGTTTGTTTATTTTCTGGTGCAGAGCAGAAGGGATTTCAAAACATGTTAACAGAGAAAGAGGGAGGAGTACATGGAGGAACTGAAAAATGACCAGAGCCTAGTTTGGCTGGGTGGTGAAATACCATATTATCTCTTTTTTATTATACCCCTAAACACTTTAAAGTTAGTCAAAGTTATATTTTAATTACCAGTTGAAAGATAAATCAGTATTTTTAGCAAATGTTTTCATGAAAAGTTATCCAGAAATTTACATATTTTTCTTTCATCTGTTTTAGTTCATCTCACCTCTACAAATGAATATAAATTTATTTCAAGTATGTAAGTGTATTTAAGATTTTGTAAGAAAAAAAGGATAATTTTATTTTCAAGAAAATAATAAGACATGCTTTAATTCATGGGAAAATCATAATGTTATTTAAGTCCAACTTAAAAATAAACCCAGTATTTAATCTCTAGCATACTTTAAAATATGTATGGTTTTCCAAAAGAATTTATAGACTGATGTTGATGAAAAGATTGAAAATGGGCCAAATCAGCTACCAGCCACCAGTTTTTGTAAATAAAGCTTTATTGGAACAAAATCATACTCATTCAAGCATTGTCTATTGCCCTTCTGACTTATTAAAAAAGTAAATGGATGTGACACAGACTGTATAATGCACCAAACCTACAATATATATTAACAGGTCGAAAAAAGACTGCAAAATTACAAGTTTGTGGGGAATTTGTTTGTTGTTTAGCTGAAACTTACATGATAAGAAGAACCTCATTTGCATCTTATATCACATGGGAATAAAAAGAAAACCATCACAGAAGCAATTACATGTCTCTTTTATGCCCACAAAACCAGATGTTTGCTTATTCTAGAAAGGAAGGTTTCAACTTCACATAAGGAAAAACTATTTTATCACTAGAGACATGTAAACTACCTAAATTAGGCTATCATGTTATCATTCTGAATAACTTGTCATGTATTCCTCAGGAAATCTTATTTTACAACAGGTGGGTTTAATGCACCTTTCTTTTAAGCTAAAAGGAGTTCCCATTATCACTAAGATACTTTTGTTTCCATAGCTATTGGATGTTAATAACGTAGTACGAAGTTGTCATTAAAGAGAAATTCTAGTCAGAATTCTCTATCCATATATAATTAATATGTATTAGCATGGGTAGAAGTTTTATAAAGTTAATTATTCTAAATCTGATAACCATTTTGTTCACTATACTTTTATCACTGTGAATAGAACTATAGTTTTGAAATCTGTTCTAGGAGCATGAATATAATTATAATTGATTTATTAATAGGAACATATATTATAACATGATCATTCTATCTTGAGCATAGGTGGAACAATGTGGCATTTCTCAGGCAATTTTAGTTGAAAATCTGCCTTACAATGCTGAATTATTAGGAAGCATCCTTTTGAAAATAATAGACAAATTATATATTGTGGAATCAACTTATATTGATTGCAATAAAACCTCTTGCTGAGAGCAATTTTTAATTTTAATTCACAAACATTTATGGGTTATCTATTATGCAGAAATCATTGGGTATACATAATAAAAGAGTCACTTTAATTACCATTTGTTCAAGAAAACAAAATGAAAGAAAGGAAATGCAAAGTGGGGAAACACAAAGAATACATTGGAATGCCAAATAAGTGGCATGCATCCAACTCACTAGGAATCCAAGGTGTCTGAATTTCTCACAAATTATATTTAGCACAGTTGATAACTCAATACAAAGTACACTTTATTTAACGTAGTGAACAGCTGAAAATAGTCCCAGTGTCTACATTAAATGACTAGGAACTTGCTTAAATTTACATGTGTTCATCATTCATCACAAAGTTAAAAATGGAACTCAGATTTAGTGAAGTGTTTGTTTCCCTTCCCCCCACCTCTGGACAGAAGTCATAATTCCTAATCTAATTTTTGTCACTTTCCTTGCTACTTCTCTGGCAGCCTGGAAGTGCAAAGGAGTGTGTAAGGTACATAGTCCTGTTGGTGAAGATTTTTTGAGGCATACTACAGTGATGCAGTCACATCAAAGTTCATAGTTGCTCAATTCACAATAGCTAGATTGTGGAACCAACCTAGATGCCCTTCAACAGATAAATGGATAAAGAAACTGTGGTATATATACACAATGGAATATTATTCAACCTTAAAGAACAATAATATTATGGCATTTGCAGATAAATGGATGGAATTGGAGAATATCATGCTAAGTGAAATAAGCCAATCCCAAAAAACCAAGGGTTGAATGTTTTCCCTGATAAGTGGATGATGATACATAATGGGGGCGGTAGGCTGGGGTTGAGAGAATAATGGAGGAACTTTAGATTACATACAGGGAAATGAGAGGGAGGAAGGGGCAGGGTTATGAAAGATGGTGGAATAAGACCGACATCATTACCCTATGTACACTTATGATTACACAAATGGTATGAATCTACATCATGTACAACCATAGAAAGGAAATGTACCTCATTTGTGTACAGTGAATCAAAATGCAGTCTATAAAAATAAAAAAGAAAGAGTTATTAAAAAAAATGCCTCTCTGAAGCTGACTCTTTTCTCAGACTGTATTTCAGGGCAGGGCCTACATTATCTCTTCTACAACAGTGGCCACCCAACTCCCCTGTTTGCTATGTCAAAACCACCTCCACTGCCACGTAAGTGTATAGGAATATAGCAGAAGGCCTTGGTACAGACTTTGGTGCTTTTTCCTGCCTTGAGTCACCAGTGTTAAGTCAGCAGGCTGCTGTTGTCAATAGAGTTGTTTCTGTTAATGGAGATGAGCTTCTCCCACCAGATACTACTTTCCTCATGAGGACTCTGGGAGTGATAATTTTATCATTTCCAGCATTGTTACTTCTTGACAAACTTTCACTTTTTCATAGGTTCTACTGTTAAGGACTTGAGTATTAGTGTCTCCTCAAAATTCATAGAGGACTAGGGTCGTGGCTCAGCAGTAAAGTCGTTGCCTAGCATGTATAAGGCACTGGATTTGATCCTCATCACCACAATTTTTAATTTTTATTTATTTTAATAAGTAAATAAAATAAAGGTGTTCTTGTCCATCTATGACTAAAAATATATTTTTTAAAAATTCATATGTGGAAATCTTAACCCCTAATGTGATGGTACTGGGAGGATGGACCTTCAGAAGGTGATAAGGTCAAGAGGGCAGAGCATTTACACAGGTTATTTTCCTTATAAAGACCCCTGAGAGATCTCCAACCTCTTTATTCTAAGGGAGGACACAAGGAGGAGAGGGCCTTCTGTTACATGGAAGAAGAGCCTCACCATAAGCCTACAGGGATGGCCCCTGATCTGTCACTACCAGCCTTGAGAACTGTGGAAAACAAATGGGTGCTGTTATAAGCCACCCAGGTTCTGGTTCATTATCATAGCAGTCTGTGACTGAGACACCTCCCCTTTCACAATTTGGCTGAAGTTCCGTTTAAGGTCAATTCAGAAATAATTCAACTACCACAATGATAATTTAAAATATTCAAATAAAATTCTTAAAAAGCTTGACAAAGCTCAAAAATTTTTTTCTGCCTTGAAGAGTTGTCTGTATCTATGTTGATACAGAAGGTATTGACTGTCTATTGTGCCTTTTTCTGGTAATACCATGTCATATGATGCAGCTGGGACACACTCAAAATATCTTCCAGATCACTGTCTCAATGGTACATAACACAAATACAATTCACATTTACCCATGACTTCCTGAACTCCCTTAGTATTTATGAAGAATTTCAAAATTTAATGGGGGAACTAATATTTATAGTCTGGAGTATAAGAAGTTTATATGTTTCCACTGTTTCATTTTAATAAAAAGATGACCAAAACAAAAACAAAATGACTCTTCTAAGTTTGGCAGAGAAGTAGGATCACAGAACAAAGAATCACAGAACAAACCATTGCACTCGTCTCCCCTAAAAAAAAACAAACAAACAAAAAAAAACAAAACAACAACAACAAAAAAAAACTAGATAAACAGCCAGGCAGATACAGGCAGTCACAATTTATGTAAACTGAAATCCATTATTGAAATCTCTACAGGAACGAGTGGCATGATAGGAAAATTTGAAATGTAATTGTGGATTGCTGGAGAAGAGTGTGGACAACCCTCAAGAATACAAATTCTAGGAAGACCTGGTTGTAAGGAGGTCCCCATATTTATTTTTAGTTTTACTTTCAGAAGTTCTGCTAGGTTCTCACTGAGAATACCTTTGAAAATTCCCTAAGTTCTTGGTATGGAGAAGGAAAGTAACCATTTTAAAAATGTTAGATCATTCTGTTCTTAAGATAGCCTGGTCTCAAGCAAACCATTTTAACAAAACCTAAGTGTGAAGATTTTATCATAGACTTTCTTACCTCAGGGAAATAAAGTATCCAACTTCACTTGTCTCTAACCCTCTATATGGAAGAAGGGAAATACATAACTCTAGTCCATTTGAGGCATCCTACACCAGGCAAGGGGAGATAAACCAAAAGGAAATGATGATATTTACAGTGCAGAGCCTCGGGTTTGCCAAAATCCTAGTCAATTCAAAGGACAATAAAACATTTTGACATCCCTCACAACCTACCATTCCATCTATAAAGACCTATTTGCTCTAACTCCTTTTTTTCCAGTGCATCATGTCCACCTGTCAACAAAATTTTACAAGACATAATAATAGGCAAAAAACAAAGTTTGAAGAGACTGAACAAATTTTGAAAAGGAATCACTTGCAATTATTAGACTAAGAAATCAAACAAAAACAAACTATATAATTAATAGACTAAGGGATTCAATAGATGATATGGAAGAACAAAAGAATAACATAAGCAGAGATAGAAATTTTTACAGAATAAAAAAAATATAATATGGGTTTCTGGTCTGATTCCGAGGTCCTTGATCCATTTTGAGTTGAGTTTTGTGCAGGGTGAGAGATAGGGGTTTAATTTCATTCTGTTGCATATGGATTTCCAGTTTTCCCAGCACCATTTGTTCAAGAGGCTATCTTTTCTCCATTGCATATTTTTGGCCCCTTTGTCTAATATGAGAAAATTGTATTTATTTGGGTTTGTGTCCATGTCCTCTATTCTGTACCATTGATCTACCTCTCTATTTTGGTACCAATACCATGCTGTTTTTGTTACTATTGCTTTGTAGTAGAGTTGAAGATCTGGTATTGCGATACCCGCTGCTTCGCTCTTTCTGCTAAGGATGGCTTTAGCTTATTCTGGGTTTCTTATTCTTCCAGATGAATTTCACAATTGCTTGCTCTATTTCTGTAAGGTACATCATTGGGATTTTAATTGGAATTGCATTGAATCTGTATAGTACTTTTGGTAGTATGGCCATTTTGACAATATTAATTCTTCCTATTCAAGAACATGGGAGATCTTTCCATCTTCTAAGGTTTTCTTTAATTTCTTTCTTTAGTGTTCTGTAGTTCTCATTGTAGAGGTCTTTCACCTCTTTTGTGAGATTGATTCCCAAGTATTTTTTTTTTTTTTTTGATGCTATTGTGAATGGGGTAATTTTCCTAACTTCTCTTTCTGAAGATTCATTACTTATGTATAAAAATGCATTGGATTTATGAGCATTGATCTTGTAACCTGCTACTTTACTGAATTCACTTTTGACCCTTCATCTTATAGAAGAAAAAGTAGGTCCAAATCTTCAACATGTCGGCTTAGGATCAGATTTCCTTAACAGGACTCCCATAGCACAAGAAATAAAAGCAAGAATCAATAACTGGGATAGATTCAAACTAAAAAAGCTTTCTCTCAGCAAAGGAAACTATCAGTAATGTGAAGAGAGAGCCTACAGAGTGGGAGAAAACTTGTGCCACTCACACTTCAGATAGAGCACTAATCTCCAGAATATATAAAGAACTCAAAAAACTCTACACCAAGAATACAAATAATCCAATCAACAAATGGTCTAAGGAAATGAACAGACACTTCACAGAAGAAGATCTACAGGCAATCAACAGATATATGAAAAAATGTTCAACATCTCTAGTAATAAGAGAAATGTAAATCAAAACTACCCTAAGATTCCATCTCACCCCAATTAGAATGGCAATTATCAAGAACACAAGCTACAATAGGTGTGGGCAAGGAAGTGGGGAAAAAGGTACACTCATACATTACTGGTGGGGTTGCAAATTAGTGCAGCCACTCTGGAAAGCAGTATGGAGATTCCTCAGAAAGCTTGATTGGAACCACCATTTGACCCAGCTATCCCACTCCTTGGCCTATACCCAAAGGACTTAAAATCAGCATACTACAGAGATACAGCCACATCAATGTTCATAGGTGCTCAATTTACCATAACCAGATTGTGGAACCAACCTAGATGTCCTTCAATTGATGAATGGATAAAGTAACTGTGATATATATATAACATGTATATATATATATATATATATATATATATATATATATATATATATATAAAGGTATAGAATGAGGAAATGAATATTCAACAATGTGGTACAAAAAAAAATAATAAAAAAGTGCAATAAGCACAATGGGCTACCAAAAGTTGAAGAAATAAAAAATGAACAGAAGCAATATTTGAAAAAAGATCTACTGAGAATGTCTCCAAATTAATGTCAGACACAAAGTCAGGAAATTCAGAGAACTTCAAGCAGGAAAAATTACAGTAGAAAGTACACCTAAAAATATCATTTAAAACTATAGAAAACTATAGAGGAAAGAATTCTGAAAGATAATGGAGAAAAAACATACTTTACCTGTAGAGAAACAAAAATAAGAATTATATACAACTTCACCCCCAAATTTTTTGAAGTGTTGAGAAAAAAAAAAAAAAGAAAACAGGAAGATCCACCAAGGTAGAATTATCTTACCTGCTAAATTATTCTTCAGAACTAAAGAAAAAGTAAACACTTTCTTAGGCAGACAAAAATTAAAGCAATTTGATGTTAACAGATCTACCTTGCAAGAAGAGTTAAAAGAAATTCCTTATAGAGAATGAATATGATCAAGTTCAGAAGCTCAGATCTGCATAAATAGCATCTGATAATGAAAAAGTGAAGATAAAAGGTTAAGCACACTTTTCTTTTTCTTCTTATTATTTCATCTAATAGATGACAAGTGTTAAAAATATTAATAACAACAATGTATTCAATTATTTATGACTACATGTTTATATATATATATACATATTACACTTATGTATACCTATGTATAAGTGAAATCTATGAATGCAATGACAATACAAGGAATAGAAGTGAGAATTTAGGAATTTTTTGAAAAGATATTTACAATTCCTGTGAAATTATATAACACTATTTTTAAAAGCTATTTAAAACTAGGACATAAAAACATATTGTACATATTAATGGAATACCATATATGATTCTAATACCTGTGTGCATTGTGTTATGTTGAAAAAAATGTAAAACGTATCAATCTCCTCAAAGATTTATTATGTATTTATGGTGAAAGCTTTCAAATATTTTTTCTAGATTTTTGTAATTTGTGGTGTATTATTACTTATAATCAACCCTCTGTGCAGCACAGCAGAAATTCTTTTTCCTTTTTAACTTAGTACCTACTCATCCATCTTTCCCCTTCCCTCTCTGCTCCCATATACTCTCAACCTATGGTAATACCATTCTGCTCTTGATTTCTATAAGTTAAACTTTTTAAGGTTATGTATGTGAGTGAGATCATGTAGTATTTGTATATCTGGACCTGGCTTATTTCACTTAATACATGATTTCAGCTCTATCTATGTTGTTGCAAAATACATGATTTTATTCTTTTTATGTCTGAATAGTATTTTGTACCTGTAATAATTTTTTTTATTGACCCAGTAGTTGAAGGTACATAGGTGGTTTCCATTTATTATTTTTTATGTATAGTGCTAAAAAAAACATGAGAGTGTAGATGTTTCAGAAACATTCTGATTTCATTTCCCATTGGACACACACACACACACACACACACACACACACACAGGAATGGGAAATATTTTTAAAGTTTTAATCTTTTGAGGAAGCACTATACTGGTTTCCATAATGTGTAGATTAATTTCATTCCCACCAACAGTGAGCAAGATATCTCTTATCCGAACATCGTCAGGGGCATTTGACATATTTGGTGATGGTGATAACTTGTGGCTTTGATTTGTATTTTGCTGATGATTAATGTTGTTAAGCATTTTTTCAAACATTTGTTAGATATTTGTATGCTTCTTTTGAGAAACACTCATTTGTTTCCTTTGTCCATTTTTATATTAGGTTATTTGTGTTTTTGCTGTTGAGTTTATGGAATTCCTTATACATTTACATGTCAAACCCCTGGCAGAGATATAGTTTGCAGTATTTCCTCTGATTTTGTGAATTGTCTTCTTACTTCATTGATTGCTTTATTTTTGGTGCATAAGCTTTCTAATTTGATATAATCTCTTTCGTCTCTTTTTGTTTTTGTTTCCTATGTATTTGGGGTCTTAACTGCCACCACCCCCACAAAATTTTGTCCATTCCAATGTCCTGAAGTGTTTCTGTTGTATTTTCATTTATTAGTTTTATAGTTTCAGATCCTTCATTTATGTGTTTAATCAGTTTTGAAATTTGTAACTGGCAAGACGTAGGGGTCTAGTTTCACTTTGACATGTGATGTCCAATTTTCCCAGCACTGCTTATTGAAAGGACTGCCCCTTCTCCAATGTGCGCCCTTAGATCCTTTGTAAAACCTCATTGTCTGTTATGATTTTGATATTAGGTGTCCCCCAAAAGCTCACATGTGATATAATACAAGAAAACTTAAAGGTAAAATAATTGGATTATGAGAACTGCTGTTCCACATATCTCTTTTACATTCTGTTTTGCTTACAACAGTTTTGTAGTGTATTTTGAGGTTTGGTAGTGTAATTCCTCTTGCTTTGTTATTTTTTTCTCAATATATATATTGAGAATATATATATATTTTTTTCATATATATATGTGTGTGACTATATATGACTACAGTCACATATATATATATATATACAGTCATGTATATATGGTTTTATTGTTGTTCCATATAAAATTTAGTGTAATACCATTTTGGACAAGATGTGGGTTTATTGTAAATGTATATTCCAACTTCTAGAGCAACTAATTACAAATTTTAAAAAGAGAAATATAACTGTTATACTAAAAATTGAGAGAACATAAAATAATATAGGTACTTGAAAAGACAAAGGAAAAAGTGTGGATGACAAAAGTAGGAACAAAGAACAAGGATAACAGAAAACAATATCATGTGTGGTAGATATCAATCCAACTATATCACTAATAACTTTAAATGTCAATTTTCTGAATACACCAAATAGAGATATTCATAGTGAATTAAGTACCAAGACCTAACTACATTTTGTGTAAAAGAAAGCCACATTACATATAAAGTAACACAGATTAAATGTAAAAGGATGGAAAAAGATATATCATTCTAATACTAGTCAAAAGAAATTTGAAGGAACTATATTGAGATAAATCAGACTGCTGAGAAGGAAAATGTATCAGGGATAAAGGGACATTACATACCAATGAAGGAGCCAATATCTAATAGAAATAAAAATCCCTAATTTGTATGAACAGTGAAGAAGAGTATAAAAATTCATGCTTAAAAATATAGAACTACAAGGAAAAATAAATTAGTCTAGTATTATAGTTCAATACGTTAGCACTCCTGTCTCAGAAAAAAAAACATTTAAGCATGTGGAAAATCAGGAATGGTATTTCCAAAATCACAGCACTATAAATCAACTGAATATAATTTACCAACTATAGACTATTTTATCCAATGACATGATTACTCATTTCACTCAAATCCATATGGTCCACTTAGAAAGGTAGATGATTTCCTTACCACCAAACACTCTAACATATTTAAAGGAATGGATATAATAATTTATTCTCTCAGATTGCAATGGAATGAAAGTAAAAAATCAACAATAGAAAGATAACACCTGGAAAATTAGAAAGTATTGGGTATTAGAAAGTACTTTCAAACAACACATGGTTAGAAGATGAAATCTCAAGATATTATTTTTTAAAATTTTTAAATAAATAAGAATAAAAATATAATTTATCAAAATCTATGGTATATAGTGGAAACAATGTGGAGAGTGGAATTAATACCATTGAATGCATATGTTGAAAAGACAAAGATTTAAAATCAGTCTCCAAATCTTCCATGACAGGGACTAGAAAAAAATAGACTAAGTTAAATCAAAAGAAAGCAGGAAGAAAAGAAATAATAGAAATTAAAGTAGAAATCAACAGAATTGAGAGTAGGAAATTAATGGAAACAATAAAGAAAATTAAACTCTTCTTAAAAGAGATAAAATCTATAAACCTATAGGCAGACTAAATAATATTTAAATTAAAAAGGAGACAATCTACATCTATTAAAAATGTTAGTGGACATCACTACAGATCCCATGGATATTGGAAAAATGATAAACAAATATTGTGAATAAGTTTATGCCTACAAATTTAATAACTTCAATAAAAATGGACCATTTCTTTAAAAAGCATGATCTCCTGAAACTCAAAAAATAAAAAATAAACTTTTTTTAGGGCTATATTTATTAAATAAATTGAATCAATAATTAAAAATCTTCCAAAGCACAATGGTGAACCCAGACAAATCCACTAGCCAAATTTGCTCTAAGACTTTGGGGAAACATTGACAGTTCTATGTTGGTAAAATAGGAGTACTGTAAGGCAAGAAAGGGAGCAAAGGCAATACAATGGACCAGAAATAGATTTTTCAACAAAAATTTCTCGAAGAACTAGACATGCAAAACAAATGAATGCAGAATCTTCCTGTCTTCATAAAAAACAACTCAAAGTCAACTAAAATATAAAGCACAACCTGTGAAATAGTCACAAGATAGCAGAAGAGAAAGCATAGATAATTTTTGGTATAACAATGATATTTTAGATATAACACCAAAGACATAACCTATGAAGAAATAACTGATAAGTTGGACTTCATTAAAGTTAAAAATTCTACTCTATAAAATGCAATATCAAGAGAAAAAAGAAGGTAGGTCATAGACTTGGAGAAAATATTTGCAACATTTGCATTTGATAAAGAACTGTTTTCAGAAATATGAAAGAATTTTAAAACTCAACAATTAAAAAATGAGCAATCCAAATTGAAAAATAGATGAAGAAATGAATAGATACCTCAACAAAGAAGATAAACATATGGGGAGTAAGCATATGAAAAGATATTCAACATCATATGTCATTAGAGAATTTCAAATTCAAACGACAGTGAAATGCTACTACATGCACCTGTTAGAATGGTCAAAATAGAACACCAAATGCTGGTGAGGACATGGAGAAACAAGAACACTCATTCATTATTGGTGGGAATTTAAAATGTTACAGTCTCTTTGAAAGACAGTTTGGCAGTTTGTACAAAACTGAACATACTCTTACCATACTATTCAGCATTTGAACTTTTTGGCATTTACCTAAAGGAATTGAAACCTTATAAAAAAACTGAACACTTAAATCCACACCAAAACTTGCACATGAATGTTAATAGCAAATTTATTCATAACTGACAAAATTTGGAAGTTGCCTGAGGTTTTCAACAGAATAATAGATGAATATAGGTAAAGAAAATGTGGTACATCAAAACAATGGAAGTCCTAAAAAGAAATGAGATTTCAAGACTTGGAAAGACATGGAAGACATGAAAAGCACATTACTGAGTATAATAAGTCAATTTGGGAAGGTTACACGATTCTAACTCTATGACATTCTGGAAAAGGCAAAACTGTGGAGTTGCTAAAAAGATTAGTGGTTGCCAGAGTTTAGGAAGGAGGGAAAGATGAACAACAGAAGTCTTTCATGACAGTGAATCTATCCTGTATCATAATGTAATGGTGAACATACGTCATTGTACATTTATCAAAACCTATTGTAAGTACACATGAAGAATGAACACTGATGCTAAGTATGGTGATCAAATGATAATGATGCGTCAGTTTAAGTTCATTGATTATAACAAAAGTGTCACTCTGGTGCAAAATTTTAATAGTGGAGGAGGTTGTAAATGTGTCGGGACAGTTAACAAATTTTTCTGTGAGCCTAAGATGGTCAAGATTTAAAGTTTATTAACTTCAAACAGCTAGGAGAGATATTTTTAAATTTAATCTCTTTTTGTATTTTTAGATTCATACATGAAAATGGAATTAATAGGATTAAGCTGCTTCCTTAGAAACATGTCGATTTGTATGACTTCTCATGTTTTATTTTATCTTTACTCCAATCTCCAATATTCAACCTTCTTACATAGCCATTATAATATGCAATGTATATTTTCATAAATGTTTCCATGAAAAATGTTTTAGCGTGTGCGTATATAAATTCACATAACAATTATTTAGCTGCACACTGTTTTCTTTCTTACATATAAATTCTTTCATTTGACAAAACAAAACTGTAAATAAATATTAATCAATTCCTTAGGTTTTTCATTAGCAAACAATAGCTTCTATTTTTTTTAATGGTATGTCTTGGAGTACAATATTATTAGCTTAAGTTATCTTCCATTCTCTTCAATTGCCAATTAAAACAAGTTTTCAATAGTGGGCTTGTGTTACAATTAAACTTTTTTGTTTTACTATTCTGTTTTACAATTGGATACCATATGTGAAGGAGCATATTCAATTTTGCAAAACCTGTTTGCTTACAATTCAAGCCAAATGCAATTCTCACTAATTGCTTCAAAGCACATAAGAAGACTTTAAAATGTTGGTCCCAATATATGTTTAATGTGAAAAGTTAAAATGAAATTTTAATACAAAATGTGTCTGTATTTTAATGCAGGAACAATTATCTCTTGATATTTGAAAGAACCAAACATAATTAACCCGAACATACAGTCTCAGGTTTGAGGAAGAGAATCATAAAAAAAAAAGTTAGTATTAGAAACAGTAAATCAAAGCTAATGAAGCAACATTAGCACTTTTATGTTGTAGGTTCTAATTAGAAAGTCTGTTAATGAAATTGGGGCATTTACTTAATTGCTGTGAACAATTATTTTCAAATTAAACTTGGCAATTAAATAGCATGATTAAGCCCAGAGTAGTGGATTTAGGTAGCGGTATGTTAACTCTTTTGCATGTTGTATTATGTATGGCACTTTAAATACTGAGTATCTACTGATTAACAAACATAAATGACATGTAGCACTTCCTGGGTTTGGTGATTTATGCAAAGAAGTTTCTATCACTTTAAATACTTGCCTTACACAGTAGCTTTTAACTACTGGAACCCAAATCAAAAACCTGCCCCACTTAACTGAAATAGATTTTGTTCCTTCCCATAAATGTCAAGCTTCCTGAAATATACTTGTACATTTATAAGCTCATTGGCTCCTTTTTCATTTAGCACTCTAACTCCTGTTCAGTCTTCAATGCCATCATAAGCAAAAGTCGTTGTCTTAAAATAAAGGTTTCAAATTTACTCAACATTAGTAAATGATTTGATTCTGAGTTATAACTTTTGCAAAAGCCACAACTGCCACTTCTACTTTCCAGGTAAAACTGAGGTTCAAAAAGTTTTTAAAAACTCTTCTCAATGTCACATCCTTTCTAAATGGAATGGTGGGAATTTAAACCTAAGTACAATTACAGGAACAATGCGTCGTCTGTAAAATATGGCTTCCCTTTTCATCTCCACTAATACCTTGAAATGTGAGTAATCACAACAATCTTCATCCTGTAGGATTTCTCACTTTCTCAGAGTATCAATCACACTCTTAAAATTCACTTGGCTTTCTAATTATTATTTTCCTGTTTCTGTTGTATTTTTTCCAGGTCAGTTCCATTTCTTTTATAAATTTCTTACTCATTCTACCATTTTGAGCGTGAAAATCCCTTCTTAAGTTAATGGTTTCATTAAATGATTTCCATGTTTTTTGCTTTATTAGTTGAAACTAATTAGAAAAGTGAACAATTTTTTTTTTCCTACTTAAGCACCTTTTATGGTTTGGATGTGAGATGTCCCCCAAAAACTCACTGTGTTAGGCAATGCAAGAACCTTCAGAGAAGAAATGATTGAGTTACAAGAGCTTTAACCCAATCAGTGGATTAATTGAATAGTAACTGAAGGCAGGTGGGGTGCGGCTGGAGGGGGTGAGGCATTGGGGGCATGGCTTTGTAGTATATATTTTGTATCTGACAAGTGGAGTCTTTCTCTCTGCTTCCCAATCGTTTTGTGAGCTGCTTCCCTCTGCCACACTCTTCCACCATGATGTTCTGCCTCATCTGGAGCCCTGAGGAATGGAGCGGGCCTTCTATGGACTAAGTCCTCTGAAACTGTGAGCCCTCAAATAAACTTTTCCTGTTCTAGGATTATTCTGGTCAGGTTTCCCAGTCACAGCAAAGAAAATGCTGACTAAAACAGTGCTCACAGACAATCACATCAAAACTGTCAGCATTTATCACTATCTTTTGGTTTCAGTGCTCCTCTGCATCTACTTTTGGTAGGGAGCTCCCCTTATCTCGTCCTTAGTCTGGTGCCTTCCCTTCAAACCTGTTCATTTTCACCTTCTGTTCTGCTACTCCTTTATAAACCCTGAACTTTTTTTTTTTTTTTGGTTGGTGGTGCTGGGGATTGAACCCAGGGACTTGTGCATGTGAGGCAAGCATTCTATTAACTGAGCCATATATATCCCCAGGCCTAAACCCTGATCTCTTAACACACTGATTTCCTTGTTGCTGTTGAACAGGACATACTAGTATTTCTTAAGCATTCTATGATTTATGCTATTTCATTGGTAAGAGTGACCTCCCATTCTTTTCAGTCTAACAAACTTCTGAATTTCTATCCTAGTCTTTTCAGGCTTCTATAACAAGGTAATTTATACTTAGCAATTTATAAACAATATAAATTTATTTCTCACGGTTCAGGTGTCTGGGAGGTCAAGATAACACTAACCGATTCAGCACCCAGTTAGGTCCTAGTGTCTTCTTTGAATCCTTAAATGGCTGAAATGGAGAGGCTTTCTCAAGCCTCATTTATAAGAGCCTTCATCCCAGTCATGAGGTTGAAGTATTATGATGCAATCATTTTAAAAATGGCAAACTCATAATACTATCACAATAGGCATTAGGTTCCAACCTATGAATTTGAGAGGAACATCAATATTCAGACTATAGCTACATCTTCCAGTACTTAATATTTTTTGTTTGGAATTTGAAAGCCAGAATAGTACATGCATATGTGTGATACAGAAGATTTTGACAGAATTCTATAAGTTTTGTTAAAGTTTCTTTAATTATTTAGCATACTTTAAATGAGAAATGTATGAAATATCTACACAGTTGTAATTTATTTATCAACATTTGTCATCCTTTACTTATTGAAAAACAAAGGTTTAAAACTTGTGGTTCAATTTCTGAATATTGAAGTAGTAGAAATGAAAGTGTAGTTCCAGATACTTTTGTTTTTCTTGGGAATTTTGACTAATTCTAAATTAAATTTAAATAAAGTCGAGCATCATCTCATCAATTTACATTCTGAAAGCAGGCAATAAAAGTTCATAATTTCATTTTCCTTAAAGGCATATGTAGAATGTTCTTTTAGAGTGCATCAAATTGATAAGGATGTTTGTATTCTAAAATTAAAACACTTTTACAATGTGGATATAATTTGAATTAAAATACATGTTTGGAATTTTGAGAAGTGGAAAAATTTATAGGAAAGAACAATGACCATTGTAGCTATTGTTGAGTGTATTCTGTTTGTATGTACTCATCAATTAGCCTCTTGCAATGGTATAAATCACTGATCAGGACCATCATTGTGAAATGGTGGAACAATCTGACCTCCTTCTTCTCTTTATAAACAGTGCCTTTGGAACACAGCCTTACTCATTTGCATATATATTATTTAGAGTTATTTTTGACTATAGTGAACAAGTTGAGTAATTGCTGTAGAACTGGATGACATGCAAATATATGGATTCACTATGTGGCCCTTGTACCAAAAAAAAGTTTGCTTACCTATATGCTAGAAGAGTAAAAGATATGTAAGTTTTGATTAATGACAATATACATTTTTTTTTCTTTTGGGAAAATGTCAAAGTCATTCACTTATTTTTAAGGATTGATTTATATGGCAAATTTTATAATCCTATAGGTAAACAGTGGGGATCAACCTGTTTTTTTTAAATTTCCAAACCTTTTTCCTTCCTGTTTTGTCCATCTATGAGTTTATTTCAGTGAATTACTTTCAATGAATGTCCCACCATGATATTTATCAAAATTTTTAACTATCTGCTCCAAATGTACCTCTATTTCCCCATTAAAATGAATCTAGGCTCTTTAAATATAGGAACTTTATTGACTGGCATGATTTTAAACTTTGTCAATAAAGGGAACCAGAGGAACTGTGAAGGAAGGATGGGCATTAGGTTTTCAGGGTGCTTCTCTCTGCAGATTCCTGCAGTGCATAGTTTTTCTGCAATTCAGTTCCATCAGTAAATAGCTTTTTCAGAATCTGGTCCTTACTGTGCAGAGTAGCCAATAGCTTAGCTTGACCAAACCTCAAGCAGTTTTCCTAAGTGCCAAGATATGGCACTTTCCTGTGAATGGCTTGCTCAGAGCAAGAGAGCAAATTTCCAGCAGGTTACACTGTGACAAAACCTCTTATTCATCTGCCCTTCAGTGAGCCAAGGCCATGCGGTTTCCACTGAGCTCAGCATATGAGTTTGGGGATTGTGCACAAGAGGATCTTCCAAGGACGCTTAGCTTAGGTGTAATGTTGTAATGATCAACCCTCTCATGTCTAATTCTTCAGAGTTCTCTTTTACCTTTCTAACAAATTCCTTGTGAACATCAATCACCTGGTACAGTTAATATTTACATATGCTAAAATTTCCCTGTTCAAAACATTCTTCCCTCTTCTGTTAGGTTCCTAAATTATGCATCTACAAACACCTAAAACTCGTTCACAAGTTTGAAATTACACTCATAATCTAACCCCCTGAAAGTTGGAATTGCTCTCCTATTTTCTGTATTGCTAGCCATCCAAGAAAAAAGCAGAATTGTTGTTCCTCTTAATTAAGCCACAACATCAAATAATACATGGATGTTTATGTGTTCACAGATGTGAACATGTGAACACACACACACAAAAAAAACCCATGACCCAATCTTCATCTTTTCTCAATTTCAGAATTTCTCTCAATTTCAAAATAATTCTCTATCCCAATACATGTCACATAAACTTCAAATTCTTCATCATTTCTCTCAGTGACCACTGCCTTTTGTCACCTTCCTTGTGAATCACTTGTCACAAATTTTGCCTCTTTATTTATTTTTTGTAGTCAAACTATTTTAGAAAAACGGAACCTAATTGGCCTTCTTCTTGACTACAATTTGATAGTGAGAAATTTTTACACTGAGAAGATTGGCATGAAATTGAATTCTTGGTCTTTCAAATTTAACTGGATCCCTAACTATGCAATTCTAATCTCATACTCATCCCCCCAAAATTTTAAATACTTTCTCCACACTTTTAAAATCTACAACATTTTTCTTTGTCATCATCTCCTACCAGACATAGAAAATATGACTGGACAGTATATCAATTAAGGGCAATATGTCACTATTTCTCAAAAATCGTGAGCTCTGTACAGATTTCCTGATATATCTCCATCTTATATTTTGTATTATCAATATTAGAGATGAAGTATGTTTTTTATAACATTCTCATACAAAATTTTAGTTTTATAAGTTTTAGTTTTATAATAAGATTTATTGCCCTTTCAATGTCTTTCTTTGTACCTATTCCTTCTGTCAGAATTTGTATAGTCTTGTCTTTATTTTTAAAAAAACTAACCACCATGATCACCACTAAAATTCCAATCCTCTTTATGTCTTTCATCCTCATTAATAATCCTTTCTAAAAAACACTGCCAACATTTACTTGTTCATCAACTATGGAGTCCATGGTTCATTTTTCCCTCACATTTGGGCAAATACTATAAATATTTTATACTAAGTTGTTTGAATCTGTTTAATTCTCTTATCACCCCACCAGTATGAAAGTCTACTTTCCATCTTAATTTTGCCTAAACTTTTATAATAATTTCTATTCAATCTTATCTACCAGATTGGTTTTTGAATGTTCATTTAGATCTACATGTTCATGTAGATCATAGTCTACATTTTTTCATTAAGGTTACATGGAAAAAAGAGTAAACTCCTCAAATATTTCTACTGGAAGCTTTGAAATACCTGTCTCTTCCATCTCACTCTGTTTTTATTAAAGTATTTTACTGGTTTGTATTCAAATCTCCACATCCTACTTTTTCCGAATCTAAGATTTTTCTCTCAATTTTGAGTTCTTGAAAAGGTCTTTCATTGGGTAAACATTTTTCAAAGGTGGTAATTACATTTGTTTAAATTTCTTTTTAATAACTAAATGTGTTCTGCACATATTTCCACTTTAAAATATAATGGTATGAAAGCTATCTTTACTAACTGAGTCATAAGGGTTTATTGACTTCAGATAAATTTGTCAGTGACTCAACCAATAATTCATCTGACAGTTACTTTAACTGTCTTGACTATACTGTTTTTATTTCTTATTTAAAGAATGTTTTTAATTTGTTTCCAAATTGAACTCTTGGTTGAAGATAGAAAGTATGAGCAATGATTTTGTTGAATTACAAGCTAAAACTAGATCTTCAAACAGGCAAGATGACTTTGGTTGCACCTATGTTTCACTCATACTGAAACTCACATCAAAATGAATATCACATCAAAATGTTCCAACATTTAAAACAAGTTTCAATGCTAAATAAAGAAAACACAACAGTGATTATTTGTAAAATTGCTTTTTTATATTTCTTGAGCATAAAACATGTACAACCATGAAATATTAATGTGATATTTTGATTTCAAGTAGCAATCTAACATCCTCTCAATCTCATAAGTTAGAAAAGCAAAATACAAACATTAAGATAAAAAATCCATTTATGTTAGCCCGAAAATTCAAGAAACCCAAGCAACTGTTAAAGTATTTTATGTATATTAGATGAATATAATTGCATTTCAATGTACATTTTAGTGAATGTTCAGTTCTTTGCCCCTCCAAAATAATTCACATACAACATAATATTCATTCATCTCTTATTTTTACATTTTCCTTAGGTAATTATTTAAAGTCAACAGTATGCTTTGCTTTTGTTCAAGTGCCTAAAATCGCCTATGGAAAATATCTATAAATGGGTTATTTTAGATTGTTATAAAAGATTTTATTAAAACATTCAAAATACAAGCCTAATATAAAAATTCTGTCATAATTTGTAATGTATCACCTACAAATGACGAGAATTCTTAAATTCCTAGGAGAATTAATATATTTAAACTGTAATATTAAAGAAGTCCTCCAGTCAAAATAAGAAATACTGTGTAACTCCAAAGAACGATGTTTTCTCATACCTTAAGGCTCTCAGTGATTATATTCCTTTTGCTTTGAAAACTCTCTCCTCTATCCTGCTTTTAGAATTTACCCACATGATTTCTACTTATTTAGTCAAAGAGCACATATCACCCCCTTCAAGCTTTCCTTGGTTCACTCATCTTGTTAGGTCAGTGTGTATTTGCCCTTAAGCACCTTAAACTCACATTTAAAATATGCAGGGATCTAGCTGTAACCCATATGATTTTCTGGAAGAACGTAGGCACCAAGAGTTCAAAAAACTTACCCTGCTGTAACTTACCCACTTGCTATCATTTTCTGTTTGCATGAATATATAAATAGCCTCCTAATTTGTTTTCTTCTTTTCCAGTTTGTCTTCCATATATTCTTTCTCTAGTGGCTATTAAAATTACCTACCCAAAATGCTAACTGTTCAGTCAATGCATTCAACTCACATACAGTGCGATTAAACTGGGCATTTAATTATAGATTCTTAATTCATACTGGCAAGAATTCTGAATCTATGGACAAGGGTATATGGCCTGTGCTGTCTTCTGACAACCCAGAAAAACTAAACAATAAAATCTATCTTTCCTGGATGATGCTAAATGCCCTTAATTTCTTACCTGATTTTCATGTGTCACTACACAATTTTTGGAGTTTTTCAAAAACCCATGAATATACATGTTAAGTTTTTCCATTTTTTCTTTTGTTTTAAGAACACATATTTTATTTCCAAATTAAGAGAAAATGTAAGCAAAGTGTGCCAACAGTTTCAAATTCATTCACACATTAGAAAGTTTCCAATATAGAAAGATCATAGAGAGTGCACTATGCAGATATTGTGTTTTTATAAAAGTTTAGTATATGCCTGCAATACCAAATAGTATCACCTTTTTGACTTGCAGTTTACCTTGTTACATAAAATTAGAATGAATTTTATTTTCCAGAATGAATGTCTCATATGATCGGCTATTTTTGAAAATTCTTTTGTACCACAACTTTATGTAAACTTCATTTGCTTTCATGGATCTGTCCCCAATAAAATAAGTATCCCATTAATTCAAGAACTGGGTTTTATTCATTTATATGTAAAGCAAATATTCTAACAGTTATTATTTGAAGGTGTTCTCTGAGTCTTTGTTTATTCATTTGTAAACTGAAGAAAACAGAAAATCAGGGTACCTAATATTAATCATCCATTGATTGATTATCATGCATATAAGTCAGTGATGAAGACTTTTTTGATCCAGAGTGTTCTATAAGTGCACGTGATCCTCCTTGTAATATTACTTTGGGTGCTGATTATAAGATCTCAAGTCAGATGTCTCAGGATTAGGGCTGCTAATGTAGTGTAGAATGCTTGCCTAGGCATATCCGAGGTCCTGAGTTCTATTCCCAGCATCACAAAACAATAAAAAAAAAATAAAAATTTAAATAATACTTCAGACTAAAATTCCTCAGATTTTGGTCATACCACCTTATAAATTTGACTTTACCGTGTCCTGCTTATTGTGCTCATTTTTCAAATAAAGATAAAAATAACAACATCTATCTTGTAGGGATGTGATGTAGATTAAATTTGTAATACATTTAAATCAGTCCTTGACAAATAATAAATTTTGTCATTACAAAATATTCATCATGTGAAAAGTTATATTCTCTTGAAGAAAGTTAGTGCATTTCTACTAGAAGGAAAGACAGTGATTTTAAAGAGGTAATTTTAAAGGCAATTGTCTATGTGTTTTTCCTTTCTGAATAAAACATGGTTGCCTTTGTTTGCACTATTTGCCTTTATTCCAGTCTGTCTTTTAAGGATTTTGTATCAAAAATGCCCTTTTTTTTGCATCATAGAGGTAGCGTCCAACAGAGGACAATTAGCAGGTCTAATTACTGTCAAGCATGGAAAACGTTTTGTTTGCCTCTACATCAGAAAGATTCATGATCCATTATGCAAAAAGGGGAAGTCCTAGCTGGGCACAGTGGCCCACACTTCTATCCAGCTTCTTGGGAGAGTGAGATATGAGGATCACAAGTTTGATGCCAGTTTGGACAATTTAGAAAGACCCAGTCTCTAAATAACATAAATATGGCTGGGAGCTCAGTAGCAGAGCATTTGCCTAGAATATATAAGACCTTGAGTTCAAAAGCTAATGCCGCAAAAAAAATAAATGGATTTCTTCCTTCTGGAGTTCCTCACCTATAATGAAACTCATAGTTCTGGAACCTGGAGAATAGGCATAAGAGATAATTTTCTGACTATTGCTATTTTCTGGATGTAATAAATAATCCATTGTCTGTAACCCAAAAGTTTCATGCCTTCTGCCATGAACAAGCCAACATGCTAACTTTCAAGTAGGTAAAGTCTCGTATTTTTCAAAGTTTGGGGGAATTTTGACAAAATAGTCAATAAAAGGATACACTTCCAAAAGAGGAAGATGAGTCTTAGGATGAATTAATAGGACATGAGGAAAGAAAACAGTAAGTTAGTAAATATTAAATACATGATGTAGAGTAAATGTGTCCACCAAATTGTATGGTTTACTAGTACACATGAGTGGTATTACCCTCTTACCTGTTAATGAGGAATAACTTTGGAGGTCATTCTAATAATTTGGAATTATTTTTATAGACCATATCAAAGAAGTAGGTTTAAATAGTTGTAGGAATAGCTCCTGCTTATTCCAGGGAAACTGGCATACTCTGGAATATGGAAACTGGTTGCCAATGTGGTAAATAGTGCAGGTTTACAGTACCAAAATAGACAATTAGTAAGGTTTTTTTCCTGAGGGACAGAAGTTTCCACACTCTTGCAGTCAACAGTAAGATATATGACTATTAAATGCATGTAATAAGGGAAATGTATGTTTTTGGTGAAAAAACTAGGAAATTTATTTATTGTTTTAAACAATATGGTTGGTTAAATGGGGAGATTATGGTGCAGGACATGTGATTCTTGTTAAGGAGGAATGGGAACAACTGGGTTGTATTTAGGCTTAGCTCCTGTTTCACTCTCATGACAAACTTAGACCACGATGGTTCCCCTATTTATAAAAGGTATTAAAAACCAGATATATTGGGTTCTGGCCACTGTAATAGAGATTTGGTTATATAGGCATGATTTCCCTGAAACAACAAAAAAAAACTTCTGCAGCAAGTCATTAAATGAAGCTGATTTGTATTAGGCCCTTACTATTCTACATTAGGTTTATAATTATGATGGAGGTAAACCACAGCAGAATGAGAAAGATTAAAAAGCCTGAGTGGGTTGGGGAAGGAGGTAACTGTACACTACTAGTGAAAAATTATCTGCAGATCAGTTCAGGCTATCAGAAGATGCCACACATAGAGAGGCTTAACCAAAATTAATTTATTCTTTTATGGTTCTGGAGATAATGTACTCCATATCAAAGTACCAGAAGATATGACTCCTGGTGAAGATTCTCTTGCAAGCTTGGAGATGGCCTCCTTCTCACTCATGTAGAATTTCCTTGGTGCTTGTAAATGGAGATATAGAACAAACCCTAGACTTTTCATTTTTTTTTTTTTTTTAGTGTTGTAGCAGCTTTATTTGACTTCTCATTTTTAAAGAATGCAAATCCCATTAGATTGAGGCTCTGTCCTATCACATTATTTGGACTTAATTTGTTCCTTAGGCTTCCCATCTCTAAATGTAGTCATATTAAGGATTACAAATTCAACATATAAGTTTTGGGGGTATACAAATATTCAGTCAATAATACTGACTAAAGGAATCCTGGGTAAGTTCTTGTGATCAGCCCAATATCTTGGAAAAATATTGTAGCTTTTAAATTGAAGTGAGTTAAAAATGTTAGAGATGTTATCATGAACATGGGACAGAAGATATCCTTCTTTAAAAATTTATAGCTGTACCAGACCAGCCAAAGGTAGCCAAAACTTCAATTGAGGACTGGCAGTTGCTAGTAGAAGTAAAACTAAATGCATTTGCTTAATGGTACAAAATTATTTATCTCTTACCCACTTCCATCCTTCTTAGCATGAGAAATGTTGCCACAAGAATAAATATAATCAAGGATGGGCTCAAGGTCCCCCTGTCCATAAGTTATTAAAAGTCATATAATTACTCTGCATATTTTGAGGAACTTCAAGGAGGCACAAAACACAAAATTTTATTGCTATATTAGATATAGACCCACAAGTAACCATATTTGATTCCTTGCTGGGTATGAAGATGACCCAAATCAACAGATGAAGAATGGAGAAATTTCACAGTGGGGAACTAATATAGTCTTGTAAGTGTGATCCTTTTTTAAAAAATTAGTGTACTGTTGTGACATTCATTGCTGATTTATGATATAAAACCATATATAATCCAGAAGAGGTTAGATCAGTAAGGAAGAAACTTATGTAAATATATTATTTTGAGAATGTGTATTTGAAATGCTTCCTGAATATCATTGCTATTTTCTCTCTGTCAGTAGATCGGAATTAATTCTATTACTCTGAATCCCACTACTTTTGTTTATCCAAGTTGCTTTCCTTAAGGATACCTGATTAATTTAAATGAATATGGTGGACATTTTCTTTATAACAGATTCATTCAATTAAAGATGTTTGTTTTAAATTTGTGCTTGACTACTTCAAGTGATCAAAAATACTACTTTGTCCCTTGAAGACCTTAGGTCATCCTAAACTCACTGACCAGTGTCATTATGAATGAAACAGATTGTCCCAGATTATACTTGACTTTGAGAGGTATAGTCTCTGCAATAACTAATTTCATCCTGCTCTACCTGAATTAAATTAACTGTCCTTTCCCACAGCTTATGGAGGAATTCCCCTGGTTTGGTAAGGTAGACACTCATGGTTTTTGGTATGTATTCAATTGGTCACAAGTCCTAAATTAGACATAATTAGGTTAAAACTACAGATTGACTTACTCTTGTTTTCGGGAATGTTACTGGTAGTAAATTTAATTAAAGACCTTATGTGACAAGTTGAATGAGTTTGATTCCAAACTCTATAAAATCAATCATATACACTAATGTAATTGTGGGAAAATTCACTAGAAAATTTACTAGAAACCATGCAAAAACAAGAGGTGGATATTGATAAGCAATGATTCTCCATGGGCCTCTTATGCTTCTGCACACTTGCAAGTCAAGGCAATAACTTATTGTGCACAGTACTTTCTTTTCAATGATGGGCATAAAGAAAGATGCCTTGGTAAATAAAAGTAGTGTCTCCTTACAGATAAATGGCAGACTTGCTCATTGTCCAGTATGATAAAGATAACATCTCCTTTTGGTGCAAACATTAGGTAAACTTTGTGTCTGACATAAGATAATCTGTTTCCTTAAAAGAAGGATTTTCACTTGTAACACAATGCAGTGATTTTGTGGACATCACATATTTCTCTTTGTTTCAACCTATGACAAATCAGCCACAGAAAACCAGTTAAAATTCTTATATTCTGGTAGTGGTATTTCTGCAAGTAATATAATATCTTTAATCTCTTGATTCATGATACTTTGGTCTTGTGCCAGTTCACAAATAATTGATTAAGAATAGCAGGCTAACTGTTAAAAAGGAACAAATCTATCACCCATGACCATTTTTGGAACTAAAAGATTTGAAGTGAGACTCTTCTCTTGTTAAAATTGTGACAATGGCTATCAACACAAAATTTCAATATAAATTGCTTAAATTCCAATCGAGGTATGAATTTTTTAATGTGGATGAAATTTTACTTCCTTTTTTGAATTTAGTTTTGAAGGAGGAAGGACTCTAAGGTTCATATGATTTCTGTCACTTGATATATGCATAATGTTTATTACCTCATTGAACATGGAAGAGATCTATAATGGGTCTTTTTATTTTTTCCTATTTTTTAAATCATTTTAATTTAATAATAAATTCAAACAAACACACATGTGGGAGGGAAGTAGGTAGCAGGCTAAATCAAGCTATTTAATATATGCATTATCTCACATACTTGTCATATTTTGTGATGGAAAGACTTAAAATCTACCCTCAGCATTTTTTGAGTGTAAAATAAATTATTATTAATGGTAGTTACCATGTGGTAAAATATCTTGATTTTATTTCTCCTGTGAAAGTGAATTTTGTTGTTATTGTTAAGAGTTTCTTAAACTTTTGCAATCCCCTTCTTGTTGTTACCATCATTTTACACTTTTTGAGTTCATCTATTGTATCTTCCATATATAAGTAAGATCATATAATGTTTTCTTCTGGGTCCGGCTTATTTCCTTAACATAATGTTTTCCAGATTCATCCATGTTGTTATGAATGATAAATTTCCCTCTTTTTTATCCATTGTGTATATGATTTGTTTTTATCTGTCCATGGAAACTTATATCATATCTTGACTACTATAAGTAATATGTAAACAATCATGGAAGTGCAAATATCTCATCAAAATACTCCTTAATTTCCTTTGGAATATATAGACAGTTTGGGGATTTTTGGATTGTTTTCCATAATGGTAGCTTTGATTTGCAATACCACCTATAGTACACAAGGGTTTTCATGTCAACACTTTCAGGTTTTTGGTAATAGCCAATCTGACAAGTGTGAAATGATATCTCACTGTGGTTTTGACTTACACTGAGCATTTTTTAAATAAATTTTTGGATGCTTGTCTTCTTTTAAGAATTATTTATTCATATCCTTTGCCCATTTTAGTTTTGTTTTTATTTTCTTACTGTTGAGCCGTTTTAGTTCCCTATATGTTTGGATATCACCCCCTCATTTGGATATTTAACTTGCAAGCAATTTTTCCCACACCAGAGGCTGTCTCAGTATTCCGTTGACCATTTCCCATACTGTGCAGATGCTTTTCATATTTCTAATCCCTTTTTTCCATTTTTGCTTTGGTTGCCTGTTATTTGTGCTGTGTCCAAAAATTCATGCCCCAGATCAATATCATGCAGATTCCCCCTACATTTAATCCATCCTTTCAAAATTTATGACAAAATTATAGTTAACAAAACAACATGACTCCGATGTAACAATAAGCACATAGAACAATGGAACCAGAAACAAAGCCCAGGAGTAAATCCACACATTTAGAGTCAATTGATTCTTGACAAATACACCAAAAACACATAGTGGGAAAAAAGCCTTTTCAATGAATGCTGCTGAGAAAGTTAAGAACAACATGCACAAGAATGAAATTAGGCCTGCATCTCTGATACAAAAACAGATAGCTTTAATACAAAGCCTGAAATTCTAATATACAATTCACACACATCACTAACATGTTGTCTTTACATTAAACAGAGATCACCTTGGGTGGGCCTGACCTACACTGGTAAGCCATTTTGAAGATGACCTGGAGTTTCGAAAAATAAATCAGTTAGAATGGTTCAGAACAGAGGCCAGTGTTTTCATTTCAGGATGGTAGAAGAAAAGCAAACCACCAAGTTGCAAACTATGAGAGGAGAGGGAAAGGCTTGAGGTGCTGAAGGCCCCCTGTCCTACACCCGCAGAGAACAACATTTAGTCACTATTTGTACAAGACTCTGCCTTTGAGATGAGAACCACAGCATAGCCCTCCTCCTGATTTTAGTCAATCATATCCCTAAGCCGAGCATACAACTCAGGCATGCCTAGACTTTTGGCCTGTAGAAACTGTGAGAAAATGCATTTAAAATTTGAAGCTACTAAGTTTGTATAGTTTGTAGCAGAACATAGAAAACAAGTGTTTTTCTCTTATATCCTCAAATCTGGTTAAAAACTACATTTGCCTTATAAGTTCCCTGAGAGGATTAAAGGAGTAAATGTACACTAAAATGATTTCAAAGTGCCTAGAACAACACATAGATCTAAATAAAGACTGGGTCCTATGATTATATGATTAATTTAAGCTTGCTAACATTTGCTTTTATATCCAAATAATTATAAATGGGGGCACCAGGCTATACCTTATATAAGACAATAATTATAACTACTTTAAATCATTTAAAATCTACTCTGAAGACATTTAGCTACATGGGAGCTGTTGAGCAGAAAATCTATTTTTGCTTTTTGCAAGCTTTCTGGAACCCTCCACAGCAAGCACATGCTGAACATGGCCCGATACAAACTGTGAAGTAGGAGAAGCTGCTCCTTTAGTTTTCAAACCTCCACATTCACATCCCCGCATTTGTAGGCTTTTTATATAGCTATATTCCCACACATTTGCATAATTTTAAATACATTCATAAGTGTGACAAATATATAGTTATTTTTATTACAATCTAATTCAGCTCTTTGAATTTTAAGATCAGACTTTCACTTCCTACAGCTTTGACAACTCTCCTAGTTTACTTCACCCTCCCCAACATCATGTATTTACCAACAAACATCAGCACCTAATATGCATCCTGTTACACACACACACACACACACACACACACAATCACATTTTCTTGTTTTGTTATGGTTTTACACCCTTGTGTTCCAACAAAAAATATTATATATTTTATAAAAATGCAATTATATACACATATATGAATGAATTTATGTACATATAAAACACATATGTGTGTGTATTTTGGTTTTCTCGTAAACAAAACTGTGAAAATACCTTTGTGCCTATCTATCCTCTATAGTCCATTTTTAATGTCCATTTCTTCCCCCTAAAGGTGTATACCATGCTTCTCATGACTGGTCTCTTAGGTTACATAACAGGAAGAGTCAGGAAGGCAAAGTGAATAGGAAGCTCATAAGGAGATCTGTGGGCTATGCTTTCATCAAGCTAAAGGTATGTTACTACCTTTGTGCTCTTCAGAAGAGCATCAGGAGTTTTCCTCCAAAAACATGTCTTCAGACAGCAATCATGAAAGTCATTATTGTTAGGTCCTCAGGGTGATGTTGAATCTTGGAATCTTGTGATCCACCAGTGACTCTGACCTATGGATATAGTCACTTTTTGAAATTGACTCATGGTTTTCTCCAAGCATCAATCTCTGATGTCGAGGTCTAATCATACTATCTTCCCTGCCTTAGAATTCCCAGTCTCCTAGTTCATTCACTCTCAGCAAAAATCAGACCCTCAAATCTTCTCAGATAAGATTTCATTCCTTCACAGGTCCTTCTCTATAAATCTTTCAAGATATTTTACTGGATCCCACTACTTACCATTCAGAATATTTTTTATAATGCCAGACTCTTCTCTGAAAACCTATCTGTTACACAGATGGAGTGTTGTTCATTTTCTCTGCAGCATTTTCAAATAATAGCGAATAGATAATATGTGCCACATATTATTCTAAGAAGTTTCCATGTATTAGAGAACATATTCTTCACAATTTTATGAGATAGGTTAGTACTCTTATCTCCAAATTATGTATAAACAATCTGAAGCATAGTAAGTTTACTTAAAAGTAAACTGTGTGGTGAGACTCAGTTGCAAACCCAGGCAATATATCCATAATACTCTACTCATTATTGCTTTGACACACTTTAAACTTGACAAAACTTTAAGCTTCTTAGTGTCAACTCTCAGTCCCTTCTGTGTGTGCACATGGTTAGGCTTTCTTAGTCTGGGGTGGACTAGGATCAAAGCATTGGAAGAAATACTCCCCAGTGTTAAGGACTTCATGTGATACAATTAATTGTCCACTTTCTGTGGAGGGACCCATGGCTTCATTTGTGCATTCAAACTATTCCAAATTCCATTGCTAAAAGTAAGTTGATTGGTCAGGAATTTGAAAGAACAGCACAGGAAAACTGGTACAAGAGATCTGGAGTAAAGATAGAACTTTCTCTGCAGCCATCGGTGAGCTTATTTTTTCAACCAGTGTGGTGCTTGTTCAAAGGGTCCATATACACAAAGCAGCTATGATCGCAAGTTTAAAGGTGATATATGACTTAAATCTATCATTTTCCTCACTGAAATTGATCTGACTGTAGCTATGTGCTAGATGATCAACCTACCAGTAAAAGAAATCAAAGTTGAGTTTTATGTATGAATTTAGCAGATTTTTGCTGGTGCAGGAGTCAGCAACCTTTTCTGTAAATAGATGGTAAATATCTTAGGCTTTCTTGAGAAAAATTATCTTTGTGAAGCTACTGAACTCTGACTACTACTACTATCACCCAAAGACGGCCATAGGCGGTATGAAAATTAATGGGTTTAGCTATGATCCAGTAAAATCTAGTTTCAAAAAGCAGAAGCAGTACCTGACCCAAGTGCTATGGTTTGCAAAACCTTCCCTAATAATATCACTTAGCAACCTGATGCCAAGCTGATTATTTTGTGCCTGCCCATTATCAACGAGGCAGTGCTTTCCTTCAGAAGAAAAGACAGTTAAATCAAGTACAGATTTATCTCTTCTCCTTGCAGTACTTCTTCTAAACCTCATGTGCATTGACACCATCCTTTGTAGCACCTCTGTGGTATTTAAGTCAACATAATTTTAAAAAATTACCACCTTAGAGGAAAGACAGTGAGACAATAGCCTTGTGCTCAAACAGAATTCACTGTGATGTCCTGCGTCCCCTCAACCAAAGCAGTTGTCTTGATGGAACTGGGAATGCAATCAGAACACTAAATCACCACTAATCCTCACTGACTATAAAAGAAAGAAAAAAAAAACTTATTATTATTATTTTTTTTTTATCAGAGACTGACTGATCAACTATGAATCTGCAAATTGTGATGGGCTGACAGATCTGACTCCATGAGAATGTTATAGGCCAGACTCTAAGGGAAATGACTAAACAGACTCCATTCTGCTCTGAGACTCCATGTTATATAGGAAATAAGCTTCTCCCATAGGAACCCCCTGCCTCTGTGCCCATCATCAGTTACTTGGTGTGACATGTTTAATAATATACAATGGCAACTCCTATGTAGTACAGAATTGCTCTCTTTTGATTCCTGTTGCTCCTAAACAATGTACCATGTAAACAGTAATTGTGTGGATGTTAACAACCATTCTTTATTTTGTACCTAGATAAGGGTCATTTTGACCCACTTCCCCCTCTGTCGATGATCTCATGATGTTAATGTGTAATTTCGAGTCATAGCAACAGACACTTATGATTAATGCAATTTTGGTATAAGAACCCCTGCAACCCTGTGGTCGGGGCTGTTCTCCCAATAGCCATTTTTTGGGGCATTGTGTGAGACAGTCAGCTGGCCAGCTTAATAAAGACTCTCAAATTTGAACTTCTCAGTGGTGATCGGTCTGTTCTTAAGTTGCGCCCCATAACACAAATCTTTGTTGGGAATCATTGGACTTAGCATGCCTCCACTGTAAGACTATTCCCTATGCATGTTATAAAAGACTACAGACTGAAGGAAGCTTAGTTATTGTATGCATGTTCCGCCCCGCCCCATGGAAAGAATGTAAGAGACTAAAAGGAAGCATGTAATATCTTTTAAAACCTTGGTTTGAAACATAATTAATACTTTTACTTTGCTGATTTTCTATCCATTTAAGCAAATCACTGGGTTAGGGCTTAAGTCAAACTGATGTGTGTGTGTGTGTGTGTATGTGTGTGTGTGTGTGTGTGTTTGCTTCCTGGGTCAGTACGTTTTCTCTAGGCAGAGAGATGAGAACACTGAATGTTTGTTGAAGTAAACTATTGTACCAGAGGTCTGCTAGAAGTTAAATTATACTACCATCCAAGGCATACTGCTCTGAGGGCTTGAGTCCTAATATGAAAAATATGCTCTGAGTGTTCAGTATATTACTCCATCTCTCCATAGCAAGAATTCATATTTTAAGGAACCATGAGTGAGAAGTGATTGCTCTTCTAGCACCAAAGAAAAGAGCTTAAGAATTTTTACTTATAGTCTCTAAGTCTTATGGGTAGTCAGTTGGTGAGCCCTAGTGCTGAAGAGAGAACTACTTAATCTGATAGTCCAGTTAATTCTCATGAATTGGAAGTGGAGATTTTGCCCTTACTCTTTTGGGATCTTTGTGCAACTGAACAACAATAAAAAGGCTCATTGTGTTATCTAGTAAGCTCGACAAAATCACCTAGAGGACATTTGGTTATGTTATATGTTAGGAATTGAAAGGACTACCTATAACAAAAGAAATTGAATGAGGTCTCTTAAAAATCCTACCACACAATAGTCTCAATTAGTAAAAGTTATAGCAACTTAATAAAGAGAAGACCATCAAATACTAAGCACCTGCAGTAATAAGGTTTGCACACTCCATATACTCATGTTACTGATCAAAGATAAGGGAAAGAAGGATTGAGTAGGCATTGGAAGGGGCAGCTGATGATGACTTTTGCACTAGAAAATGACCTGTAGCAGTTTTAACTATTATTAATACTGTAATGACCAACATTTTGGATTTCTCTTGTTGATAAGAAGGTATTGAAATTGTATCTAATATGTTTGAGAATCAAAATTGTTATGAGATATTCTATCAGTTAATATTCTTTATATGTGTGTGTGTGTGTGTGTGTGTGTGAGTGTGTGTGCATTTACTTCCTCGTTCAGTACACTTTCTCATTTTTAGCAATTTAATGAAGGACAGTGTTCTGTGTAATTGTGAGCCAACCCATTTCTTCTTTCAATTTGCCTTTATTTCTTCAAGAATAACCATGGAATATACTGAACCCATAATAATATCCTGAGATAGGAAGAAGCTACCTGAAATAAACTGGGCATTGTTCCTGATCCTGCTAGGGAATATAACATCTTGAGACAGGGAGGAACTTCTTGAGATTACATTCCTCTCTTCCCTAGAAACAAGATATTCTTTAAACCTTTACTCAGTGAGACACATTGACCCTGGGATATATAATCCTGTGATATCTTTTGTTGTACCTCAATTGTGGAGCAAATGGAGCATATTCAGTCAATCTTCCATCCACCTGAGCACCTTTCTTGAACCTTGGGAGAACAGCTCACAGTGATTCCTGTACCAAGTCCTTTACTGCCTCTCTGTAATGAATAATCCCACTTCATGTAATTTGTTGTGTGGGATTCTGTTTTGTCTACCTGGAGTCACCTCTGTGGGTAACCAGTGGATAGTGAAACTGCTGTATAGCTGAAACTCTATCACTTGAACATTAGAATGCACATTTGAAATAAATTTTTATTTGTTATACTTATTATCAGTATTAGTTTTGTATAATAAATAGCTATAAATGTCTGTATTCAAAAATAATGAGGAAATGTCAATTCTTCTTGGTAATTGGTGTCTCAATAAAAGACTTTCTTATATATTGTTTTTTTCCCATCTTTTCTTTTTCTTGCTGTTCCTTACATAGAGGAGTAAGTGCTGATGTAGCAGTTGGAACATTTGGGGTTTACCATTGTCTTCACCCATCATTAACTTCATTTTATTCAAAGGACTTAATTCCATTAAAGTTCATTTTACTACTCTGTGAAATGAAATGAAACTTTTAAATTAACTCCATTGCAATCTTTAGGTGATCTCTAATGAATGACTCTCCTAAATGGTATCTTGATTTCATTTTAGCTATGTAATTACATGTTATTATTTGAGTGAAAAGTAACCATTGATTTAATTTATATATGAAAAGGAATACTTCTTAAAATTTTTGATCATAAATCGTGTAGATGTTTTCACTAATGTAACTAAATAAAGGAATTCAACTTAAGAATGTGAAAGTAAATGCTTATTTATTATACAGTAAAATAGTCTGACATAAGCTAAATATAATCTATGAAATATATAAAAATATACATTAAAATACTTTAAAACTCAGTTTTATTACTGAGATTTTCATACATGTAATACATAATGAATGCATCTTTATTTTTAAAGATATTATTTATTTGCTTCATATATTTATTATTCCTGTGACTTTCCATTTTAATAACAATTTCCAGAAAACAAATTAATACTGTGAATTTTGAGCTCTTGCCATGAAGAAGAAACCACATATAGAGAAGTAGTAGCAAGAATAATAAGTCCTTGCTCTTTAAGAATGAGGTCTAAGAAGATTAATATAAAAACAAATCCTGAAACAATTTCTGAAATCAAGGGCACTCATAACAGGATTATCTTTAAAGTAACTGAGGCCGAGAAAAGGGCAAGGTACTCTCATTCTCTAAGGATCAGATTTATTTCTTTTGAGGGTATTTCTTGAGCAATAAAGGATGACTCTCTAATAAGAAACATAAGTAAAATTTATCCGAGGAAATTATATCCATTTCCAGAGTTTCTCCTGATCCCTCTTACCAAATAAACTCAATAAATTCCCTCTTACCAAATAAACTCAATAAACCCCATTACTCTCACCCTTTCACCCCAAACCCATATCCTTCCTTTTACTACTGAATATCCCTACTATTCAACACAAGGGCTTTTTTGTTTACTTCCCTGTGGATAAGTTAGCCCTCCTTCTCCTGTTCATCATGGACTGCTTAGCACAACCACTGGTTAACAGCAGGTTAAAGTAATAAATACTAATGATTTTATAAGTTATATCTCCAGTTGACTATAATTCATTTTTTTTGCCATTCCACAAAGCCTTTTATATTCTTGTATTTTTTCCATACAAAAGAATCAATATATGTCAATTCTTAAGAAAATAAACATAAAAAGAACTAAGAAGGTATGTTAATTGGCTTTTCATTGCTGTGATGAAAACGGTTGTTAAGAAAAACTTTGTGGAGGAAAATTGTTCTTTGGCTCATGGTTTCACATGAATCCATGAGCTAGACACAGCCTAGATTGGGATAAAAATGGATAATGGTTCACTATCTTTACATCGGTGGATTTTTTTCCTCTGTCATGTTACAGTTCCTCAGAGGAGGTAAATTTGAAGTTCAAATTTACCAGTTTAGACCCAGATTTCTATAAAAATTTGAATGTGGGAAAAGATTCCTATAACGTACCTGGTAGTCAGATGTTGCTTAGCCTTACATGATTGTATTGTTCTTAATTTGGGTCTTCTCATTCTTTTTGATCCTGATTATTTTTTCAAACACGGAACTATTTGTTTACATTGTTACTTTACTTTTAATTTTTTTAATTTCGGCTCTAATCTGTATTATTTCTTTTCTTTTACTAGTTTTGGGATTGATCTTTTTTTTAAGACTTTAACTGCATTAGATAGTTTTATTTAAAATAAATTTCTCTGTTTTTGTTTCATAGGTGCTCTTCTTTATAAACTTTCCTCTTAGAACTACTATTGCTCTATCCTAGAATTTCTGACATGTTGTGTTTCCAATCTTTGTTTTGTTCTAAGTCGTTTTTAACTTCCACTTTTATTTTTAAGTGATCCACTCATCATTCAAAAGTGTTCATCCCATTCTCCATGTACTTATAAAACTTCTGTATAATTACTTGACAATTTCTAATTTCTTTCTATTATGATCTGAAAAGTGTCAAGAGACTTGCTATGACTTGCTTTTTTGGCCCTATCTATGACCAATTTGGGAAAAACTCCCATGAACAGATGAAAAGAAAATATTTTGTAGATGACTGTTAAGTCCAAATGATCTACAAAAAGTTTAAATCTAATGTGTCTTTTTTTTATGTAAACAAATGGGGTACAACTTGTTTCTCTGTTTGCACATGAGGCATACCCTTTGTGTAATCATACATTTGCATAGGGTAATGGTGTTTGATTCATTCTACTATTATTTTTCATTCTGCCCCACCCCTCCCACCCTTCTTTTCCCTCTGTACAGTCCCTCCTTCCTTCGTTCCTACCTCCCTCCCACTCTGCATTATGTATCATCATCCGCTTATCAGTGAGATCATTCTTCCTTGGGTGTTTTGAGACTGGCTTATCTCACTTAGCATGATATTCTCCAACTTCATCCATTTGCCTGCAAATGCCATAATTTTATTATTCTTTATGGCTGAGTAATATGCCATTGTATATATATACATATATATACATATCACAGTGTCATTATCCATACATCAATCGAAGGGCATCTAGGTTGTTTCCACAATCTGGCTATTGTGAATTGAGCAGCTATAAACATTGATATGGCTGCATCACTATACTATGCTGATTTTATGTACTTTGGGTATAGGCCAAGGAGTGGGATAGCTGGGTCAAATGGTGGGTCTATTCCAAGCTTTCTGAGGAAACTCCACAATGCTTTCCAGAGTGACTGCACTAATTTGCAGCCCCACCAGCAATATATGAGCGTACCTTTTCCCCCACATCCTTGCCAACACCTATTGTTGCTTGTATTCTTGATAATTGCCATTCTAATTGGGGTGAGATGGAATCTTGGGGTACTTTTGATTTGCATTTCTCTTATTACTAGAGATGTTGAACATTTTTTCATATATCTGTTCGTTGCTTGCAGATCTTCTGTGAAATGTCTGTTCATTTCCTTAGCCCATTTGTTGATTGGGTTATTTGTATACTTGGTGCAGAGTTTTTTTAGTTCTTTATATATTCTGGAGATGAGGACTCTATCTGAAGTATGAGTGGCAAAAGTTTTCTCCCACTGTGTAGGCTCTCTCTTCACATTGCTCATAGTTTCCTTTGCTGAGAGAAAGCTTTTTAGTTTGAATCTATCCCAGTTACTGATTCTTGCTTTTATTTCTTGTGCTATGGGAGTTCTGTTAAGGAAGTCTGATCCTAAGCCAACAAGTTGAAGATTTGTACCTACTTTTTCTTCTATAAGATGCAGGGTCTCTGGTCTGAATCCAAGGTCCTTGATCAATTTTGAGTTGAGTTTTGTGCAGGGTGAGAGATAGGGTTTTAGTTTCATTCTGTTGCATATGGATTTCCAGTTTTCCCACCACCATTTGTTGAACAGGCTGTGTTTTCTCCATTTCATGTTTTTGGCACCTTTGTCTAGTATGGGAAAACTGTATTTATTTGGGTTTGTGTCCGTGTCCTTTATTCTGCACCATTGATCTACTTGTCTATTTTGGTGCCAATACCATGCAGTTTTTGTTACTATTGCTTTGTAGTATAGCTGAAGTGCTGATATTGCGATACCTGCTGCTTCACTCTTCCTGCTAAGGATTGCTTTAGCTATTCTGGATTTTTTATTCATCCAGATGAATTTCATGATTGCTAGCTCTATTTCTGTGATGAATGTCATTGGGATTTTAATTGGAATTGCATTGAATCTGTATAGCACTTTTGGTAGTATGGCCATTTTGACAATATTAATTCTGCCTATCCAAGAACATGGAAGATCTTTCCATCTTCTAAGATTTTCCTTAATTTCTTTCTTAGTGTTCTGTAGTTCTTATTGTAGAGGTCTTTCACCTCTTTTGTTAGATCAATTCCCAAGTATTTTTTTTTTTTGAGGCTATTGTGAATGGGGTACTTTTCCTAACTTCTCTTTCTAAGTACTCATTACTTATGAATAAAAGTGAATAAGATTTATGAACATTGATTTTATGTCCTGTTACTTTACTGAATTCACTTATGAGTTCTGAAAGTTTTCTGGTGGAATTTCTCAATTCCTCTAAATATATAATCATGTCATCAGCAAATAGGGATAGTTTGAGTTCTTCTTTTCCTATTCATATCCCTTTCATTTCCTTGGTCTGTCTAATTGCTCTGGCTAGAGTTTCAAGAACAATGTTGAATAGAAGTCGTGAAAGAGGCCATCCCTGCCTTGTTCCAGTTTTTAGGGGAATGCTATCAGTTTTTCACCATTTAGAATTATATTGGCCATGGGTTTAGCATAGATGGCCTTCACAATATTAAGGAATGTTCCCACTATCCCTGTTTTTTCTAGTGTTTTGAGCATGAAGGGATACTGTATTTTATCAAATGCTTTTTCTGCATCTATCGAAATAATCATGTGATTCTTGAATTTAAGCCTATCGATATGGTGAATTACATTTATTGATTTCTGGATGTTGAACCAACCTTGCATTCCTGGGATAAAACCCACTTGATCGTGGGGCACTATCTTTTTAATATATTTTTGTATGCGATTTGCTAAAATTTTGTTAAGAATTTTTGCATCTATGTTCATTAAGGATATTGGTCTGAAATTTTCTTTCCTCGATGTGTCTCTGTCTGGTTTAGGTATCAGGGTGATATTGACTTCATAGAATGAGTTTGGTAGGGTTCCCTCCTTTTCTATTTCATGGAATACTTTGAGGAATATTGGAATGAACTCTTCTTTAAAGGTTTTGTAGAACTCGGCTGAGAACTCATCTGGTCCCGGACTTTTTATTGTTTTTAGGCTTTTGATGACTTCTTGTATTTCATTACTTGAAATTCATCTATTTAAATTGTGTATGTCCTCCTCGTTCAGTTTAGGTAATTCATATGTCTCTAGAAGCTTGTTGATGTCTTTGAGATTTTCTATTTTGTTGGAGTATAGATTTTCAAAATAGCTTCTAATTATGTTTTGTATTTCAATCGTGTCTGTTGTGATATTTTCTTGTTCATTGCGAATTTTAGTAATTTGAGTTTTCTCTCTCCTTCTCTTTGTTAGTGTTGCTAAGGGTTTATCAATTTTGTTTAATTTTTTCAAAGACCAACTATTTTTTTTGTCGATTTTTTCTATTGTTTCTTTTGTCTCAATTTCATTGATTTCAGCTCTGATTTTGACTATTTACGGTCTTCTACTACTTTTGGTGTTGCTCTGTTCTTCTTTCTCTAGGGTTTTGAGCTGTAGTGTTAGATCATTTATTTTTTTAGTTTTCTTCTTTTATTGAATGTGCTCCATGACATAAATTTTACTCTAAGTACTGCTTTCATAGTGTCCCAGAGATTTTGATATGATGTATCTTTGTTCTCATTATCTCTAAGAATTTTTTTTATTTTCCCCTGATGTCTTCTGTTATCCATTCATCTTTCAATAGCGTATTATTTAATCTCCAAGTGTTGGAGTAGTTTCTGTTTTTTATTCTGTCGTTTATTTCTAATTTCAATCCATTATGATCTGATAGAATACAAGGTAGTATCTTTATCTTCTTGTATTTGCTAACAGTAGCTTTGTGGCATAATATATGGTCTATTTTAGAGAAGGATCCATGTGCTGCTGAGAAGAACGTGTATTTGCTCTTTGTTGGATGGTATATTCTACATATGTCTATTAATTCTAAATTATTGATTGTGTTATTGAGATCTATGGTTTCTTTGTTCAATTTTTATTTGGGAGATCTGTCCAGTGGGGAGAGAGGTGTGTTAAAAATCACCTAGTATTATTGTGTTGTGGTCTATATGATTCCTGGAATTGAGAAGAATTGTTTGACATACATGGATGAGCCACTGTTTGGGGCATAGATATTTATGATTGTTATGTCTTGCTGATTTATGCTTCCCTTAAGCAGTATTAAATGTCCTTCTTTGTCCTTTCTGACTAACTTTGGCTTGAAGTCCACATTATCTGATATGAGGATGGATACTCTAGCTTTTTTGCTGAGTTCATGTGCATGGTATATTTTTCGTCATCCTTTCACCTTTAGTTTGTGAATATATCTTTCTGTGCAATGTGTCTCTTTCAGGCAGCATATTGTTGGATCTTTCTTTTTAATCCAATCTGCCAGTCTGTCTTTTGATTGATGAGTTCAGGCCATTAACATTCAGGGTTATTATTGAGATATGATTTATATTCCCAGTCATTTGGCTCATTTTTGGTTTTTTGACATGTCTTGGTGTCTCCTTTATTTGGTTATTCCTTTAGGCTAGTACCTCCTTTGCTGATTTGCATCATGTTTTTCATCTCTTCCTCATGGAATATTTTGCTGAGAATATTCTGTAGTGCTGGGTTCCTTTTTGTGAATTCTTTTAGCTATTGTTTTTCATGGAAGGATTTATTTCATCATCAAATCTGAAGGTAAATTTTTCTGGGTATAAGATTAGTGGTTGGCATCCATTTTCTTTCAGAGCTTGAAAAATGTTGTTCCAGGCCCTTCTAGCTTTTAGGATATGGGTTGAAAAATCTGCTGATATCCTTATTGGTTTCCCCCTGAATGTAATTTGATTCATTTCTCTTGTAGCCTTTAAAATTCTGTCTTTATTCTGTATGTTAGGTATTTTCATTATAATGTGCATTGGTGTGGGTCTGTTGTAATTTTGTATATTTAGAGTCCTATAAGCCTCTTGTACTTGACTTCCCATTTCATTCTTCAGATTTGGGAAATTTTCTAATATTATTTCATTGAATAGATTGTTCATTTCTTTGGTTTGTTTCTCTGTGCCTTCCTCAATCCCAATAATTCTTAAATTTGGCCTTTTCATGATATCCCATAATTCTTGTAGATTCTGTTCATGATTTCTTACCATCTTCTCTGTTTGGTCAGTCAAAGGGAGACTAGACTGAGGGCTGGGGCTTGACTGGTCTGGGCCCGTGTTTCTGGTTCTACCACCCTGGTGGAAAAGCCTCACCCGGCGGGGAAGACTCACCTGGTGGGGAAGTCTCACTTGGCAGCTTTCCTCCGAGAAGTTCCCTTCAGTTGAGAACTATCCCTGGGTTGGACAGTCCTCCTCTGCGATGTTCCCGGGGTCTGGACCTATCCTGGGCCAGGGGTCCTTGCCCTGAGAATGAGTCTCTCGCTGGGCAGATCCCTCTGTGACATTCCCTGGGGTCTGGAACTACTGCCTGGGCTGGGTAGCCTGGCCCTGAGAGAGACTCTCTCTCTCTGAGGTGCCTTCCTCTGTGATGTTCCCTGGGGACTGATCCTGCTGCCTGTGTCTGGGACCCTTGCTCTGCACCAAAGCCCCCCGCTGGGCGGTCCTCCTCTACAATGCTCCCGGTTGTCCGGGTTCACGATTCCATCGGGGGAGTCTCACTGGCCAACTCTACTCCACAAAGTTTCCTGCATTCTGGGACTACTGACCCGCCCAGGGATCCTCACCCAGTGGGATTGACTTACCCGGCGACTCTGAGTTAGTCCCGAGTCTCTCAATACCTCCTCTTCTTGACTCCTGAGTCTTGTCAAAGGGCCTCCAGTCTCCTGTAGGTGTCTTAGGAAGGGAGCTGCCCTCCTGATGATGATGGCCACGCTCTCAGGAATAGTTCAAAATGCCTGCATCAGCCTCCAAAGAAGCTGGGGAGCCCCAGAGAGTTTGCTGAGTCAGCACAGAGGCAAGTGCAGTGTCCCTCAGCTGTAGAGGGGTAGGCAGGCAGGCTCAGCAATGGCATCCGACCTCAGTGTCTAAAGTGTCTTTCTTGATTTTCCATCTGAATGACCTGTTAATGAAAGTGATATATTGATGTCCCTTGCTATTATTATATTAGGGTCAATCAATCTCTTTACATCTAGTAATTCTTATTTTAGGAAATTGGTCACACCAAGTTCAGGACACAGATTTTTAACATCATTTTTTTTTTTCCTTTACCAACATAAAGTGGTTTTTATCTCTTCTGACCAATTTTAGTTTTAAGCCTGCTTTGTCTAATATGAGAGTAGCTACTCCTGCCTACTTTTGGATTCTATCTGTTTGGAATACCATGTTTCATTCTTTCACTATAAGTCTGTGAATGTTTTTATCTGTGAGTTGTGTTTCTTGGGGACAACAAAAAATTAGGTCTTACTTTTTAAATCCAATCTGCCAGTTTCTGCCTTTTCCTAGAGAATTAGAATCAGTGTTATTATAGAGATGCACATGTTATTTTCCATCATTTCATTTTATTTCTAATGTACAAATCATTTATAATTCTGTTATCAATTATTTTAATAAGATTTATTCTTTCCCATGTTTTCTGGGTTATTTTCATCTTTTTCTATGTATAGGAGTCCTTTAATTTTCTTCTTCAATGCTTGCTTATTCATCAGACTTCACTTAAGTTTTGCCTGTCTTAAAGGTTTTTATTTTCCTTTAAATCTGGAAGATAGCTTTGCTGGATATAACAATACAGTTTGTAGTTGTTTTCCTTCACAGCATGAAGTACAACATCTCATTGTTCTACTGGACTTTGAAATTTTTGTGGAGAAATTTGTTGTCATTTTGATGAATTTGTTGTTATAAGTGACCTTGCTTCTATCCTATCCTGTAGTTTAAAAAAAAAAAAAAAAAAAAAAAAAAACCTTGTCTGTGTTCTGAATTATGGGCATCTCAATAATATTTCAAGAAAAATTTATTCCTAAAATGCCTCCTATGCCTTCATATCCATCTTCCTTCCACATGGATCTTTTTTCTGCTTCCTTTAGGCTACTGGTGAGACTGTCCACTGAGCCTTTTGTTCATGGTTTTCATTTCCAAAAATCCTGCTTTCATCTTTTTTCAGTCTACACATGATTATGTAATATTCTTTCACATACTCTGTTTTATTCCTCATTTTATTTCTTAGTTCTTCTTTTAATTTATTGACCATTTTAGCGATAAATATTTTGAATATTTTTGTTCAATGTATCTTCCACTTCAATATCTATGTGTTCAGTTATAGAAGCATTTTGAACTTTTGTGTCTTGTTACCTTGTTTCTGCTTGTTTTCAATGTTTCTACGTTGGGATTTGCAAATATGCTGAAATGCATATCTCTTCAACTGTTAAGTGAGAGTCTTTTAAGTGAATTGCCTTCTCTTTTCTATGTGTCTCCATCATAGGGGTATATCTCTACCTCAAAGCACCACTCAGTTTGTTTACAGTGTTATGATCTGTGTCTTATGCCATTTGGAGAAGAGATAATCATTACCGGTAACTGCAACCTCTTGAAAGCAAACGATATACTAAAAGAAAATGAAAATTAATTGAAAATGTTCTCTATTATTTCAGGAGTCCAAAGATGGAAAACAGGAGTAATACTGTGCAATAGATTTAAAAATTTGGTATTGGAGTAAATGAAGTTAACATTAAACTATACAGAATTTGAAAAGGGAAAGAATATGTGAAAAATATTAAAATAAAATAAGGGTAGTGTGGCAGGAAAGAGACATGGAAGAAAAAGCAAGAAAAGAAAATTATAAAAAGCAGCATGTAAAAACACAAAGAAGAAAAATAAAATATTTTATTAACACATTAAAACATCAAACAACTTAAAATCAAATTAAAGTATTTGATGTAAAACTATGGGGGGAAGCTATTAAATAGACTCAAAAGACATTACCAGTGGAATCTGAAACTAGCCATAAAGACCCTAAAATTACTCTTCCCAGGAATTTTGTGTTGGAGATAGTTTTTACCAGGGCTTCCAGGTTTGGATTTGCCAGGTGTTGGGAAGCATAGTGAAAGTCCAACCCTCAAATGCATGACCTCTGAATTCTCTTTGTGTGAATGAGGTAAACTTACCAGTCACCTCTGTCTGGGTTGCGCAGTTATACATTTAGTTTTTCTCCTATCTATCTCAGTGTGTAGCTTCCAAAACTGCACAGAATTCAAGTTCTCCTCACAAACCTCACTCTGCCCATCTCTGGCATGAACTTAGGAAGCCCTGGTGGTTCATGCCATGTCTGGGTTCCTAGGAGCTCTTTGGAGGGCCTGAGAGAGTTGCTTTGGATTGTCCCTGGTCCAGCAGTCACATCTCTTCCTGACTCAGAGGTGACTGTGCTCAGTGGGAAAAACTGACTTGGGGGCTGTCAGTTCTGATTTCACCCCACTCTCCTCTAGTGGGATCATGGTGGTTCTAAAAGTTTCATGATGAATCCTGGTATTTGATTTTCTTCTACTCTGGCAAATTAAAATGTGCCAAGCATCAGTGGGTGTGTGTTCCCGCGTTCCCAGTGCAATGATAAAGGCACTGCTCCCACACACTTTCAGCGCCCACCTGCTCCTCTCTGCCCACTTTTCTTAGTTCCATCACAGCAGGGCTTGTCAGCTTTGATCTCACAGTGATCCCACTACATTAGCTAATTAGATGGCCTTATTGGAATGCATTCCCTTGAAAACATTTGCAGGTATCTCTAGGTAGGACACAGCTTTAGGAATTCAGTCCTTTTCAGAGCTGTCAGGTCGAGTGTGGTCTTTATAAAATGAGGACCTGCCACAGTTCTCCACCAACAGGATGAGAAAATTGGAGCACTTCCCATGTATCAGTGCACTTTTTAGCTCTGCCCTCGCCTGATTCAGCCTGAGTTCTCTTCTATCACTGTTTCCAAGGCAAACTTGTCAGTTTTGACCATCTTTCTTTCTCTATTTGTAACTCCTCTCCCCAGACCTGCTTCATTGCTTCAGGTGCAGATTTAGGTAGATGAATTCTTTCTTGTGTGTTTGTTCTAGTAACCAGAATATCTGAGTCTCTCCAAGTCTCTGACAGGTTAATCTTGTGCTGCAGTGTATTCCTTCTGTCACCCACCAGGCTGAAAAGCTGTATTCTTCTTGTTTAAATTTCAAACTGCAGAGAAACTGGAGTCTGTATCCCGCTTCTACATAACCATCTTTGTCTCTCTTTCAGAACTTACTGTATTTTACAATGGCATTTTCTTAAAGTTTGCCCATGTCTATACATTTAAGGGATTAAATGTATACTATTGCACTTAAACCATAAGAACAACACCATGGAAGAGAAACAATGATATGCATAGTTTAGCTTACCCCATGTGAGGCAGATTCTGACACATTGTTCCTTGGTCCAAGCTTAATATGGCAACAGAACCTACAGACCCTCCCACAAAAGGGAAACAGTAATGAGAGAGTTCTAGAGAGAGCCCAATCTGTATTTCCCTGTAGATGTGAACCTTTATGATAGTGAATGGTACTTAACTACTTGTATGGAGATTTGGGGAAAAGGAACTTAGTTTCTGTGGTACTTAAAAATTGGGAAGAATGGGGTGACTAAATCCTGGTACCCAAGTCTTCATGTTGTTTACTCTGATCTTTTATGAGTTACAAGAGGCTTAAATTGTTCTAGTATTCACAACTGAAGGAATCAGGAATATAAAAGATGCAGGAGCATCAGGCTTCTCAAGTGACCCCTGGAAAAGACTGAAAGAAGTCCCACTAGCAGATTGGTAAGACATGGTTGCACTGTCTTGAATCTTGTTAGTGGGACAAGTAACTGGAGCAAGCTGAGATGATCCAGTGGAAATCACATACCCACATTATCTATTGGAGTCTGAGCTTCTAGTCACAGACAGAACAAATCACTGTGAGGCAAAGGAATCCCCTCCTTTGGTGGTTACCATCAATATTAGGGAAGACTCTGCCTTCATTGTTCCACCTTTCCCATATGCAAACACTGGAAGTGACTGATCCAGTAGAAGAGCAGCATTTCCTCTGGGAAATATATATCCTCCTCTGCCTGCTTCAGTCCTGGAGCACAAGGAGTAAAAGATCACCATAGTTTTTTTTTTTTTTTTTTTCCACTTTATATACCTTGTTCACAAATCAAGTCTCTGCATGATTACATTTCATAAATGGAAATGAACTGGGATTTTAACTTGACAAGATAATACGTGACCAAAGTGAAAAAAAAAAAGACAGAGAAATTGTACAAACACAGTTAATATCTGTGACCTTTGAAAAATTTAACCATTTTAATGTCATATAAGTTGAAAAAAATCAGTAGAACAGAAAGGAATTTATATATAAGAAACAGTATTACACAAAAGCATTATTTTTCAGTGTTGTAGTGTTGGCTTATTTACGTTAATAAATATTGAATCTCTCTAACATTCCAACTGTGGGAAAATTTTTATATTCTAAGGTATACCTTGAAAATGGTTCACTTCAAACTAATTTTCATGTTACAGTACTGGAATTACACTTCTATTTTAGTATCCTTACCCAGCTGTTTCTCCCCCTTTTTTTTCCTATAATAAAAGAAGAATATATTTCTACCCACCTATATGACATCTCCTTTTAAAGATCCTGCCATTACTGCTAACTCAATGTAATCAAAATTCAAAACCTAACCTTCTTATTGTTTCCACCTCCTGTCTTTTTGGAATGACTTTTCAGCCTACTATTTCATTTCTGCGAGTAGTATTGCAATTCCAGCATCGGTTCAAGGCATAAAGTCACTTTGACACTTGCATTTCTTTCCATTTTGATAGATAATATATCTCCAATATCCTTTTATGTCAGTGTCAAATATCTTCTGTGGTTAGACTTTTTTCAAAGTAACCATGGCTATAGCCATAATGAAATTCAAAAATGAAAGATTTATTCTTATTCATAGAAATCTTTCCTTGTAGTTGACCCAACTTTTAATAACAATGTTATCTCATTTAAAAATACCTTCCTGGTATTCAAGGCTTTCTACATCAGTGTTTTACGTCACTTAGTTCTCTCATTTTATTATGAAACTTTTTACACTCTAGAATGAGTTGTCGACAAACCCTTTGTTACACTTATCTAATTTCTAATATATATTATATATATGAATATGTGTAGGTTTTATATATATGTACATGTATCTATATAAATATAAATGTTTTCATTAGTTCATTTATTATTTTTCTCCCATTTCTTTCCATTCACGAAAGAATTTATTTATTTTTATTTCTGCTTTCTATTCTCGACCATGGCACATTCTCTGACATATGAATATTTACCATCTTTCAAAGTGAACAGAAATTTTAATGTCTTTGTTCAGTCTCATCAACTGCTTGAGTTTGTACCAACTCCTTAGAAACACGATACTAATTTGACATACACCCTGCTGTCATGTATATCTAAAAAGAACAAAAAAATTTTAAAAAAAAGAAACACAGTACTCACTTCTAAGAACAGAATATTTACAAACAATTTTAAACCATGCATAAAAGGAATGAAAAGGCAAAATACAGGAAAGAGTCACAACGGGAATAAAAATGGCAAGAAGAAGACAGAATTCCTGAAGTGGCAGGGAAAATGGAATGAGATTTGAACTGTTAAAAAGCCAGGGAAGTTGGAACCCAGAACTTGAATGAAGGTCTCAACCTCCAGCCCAGCTGGTTCTAGTATTATGCACACAGTGTACAGGGTGACGAGCTTAGTGCTGTGAGTTTGAAACAAAGAAAGGACATTAGATTTGGAGAATATCATGCTAAGTGAAATAAGCCAAGCCCAAAAAACCAAAGGCCAAATGTTTTCCCTGATAAGTGGATGATGATATATAATGGGAATAGGGGGTGGGGAAAAATGTTGGAATGAGACAGACACCATTACACTATGTACATGTATGATTACACAAATGGTATGAATCTACATCGTGTCCAACCATAGAAATGAAATGATGTACCCCATTTGTGTACAATGAGTCAAAATGCATTCTGTAAAAAAAATTAAAAGATAAATAAAAAAAATAAAAGAAAGGACATTGGACTTATTTACAATTGGACCAGCTGCCAGAGTCAGAGTAAAGATTGATAATTTGGTACTGCTAAAAGAAAAAAGGAGCAAAGAGACTTGTAGTTTGTTATCACCTCATGTAAGAAGAACCTGACGGAGAAAAGATGTGATATATAGAGTCACAAGACTAGCATCACAATGTAATATGCAGAAAAGAACCTTTGCAGTTCAAAGAAAGAGAATTTCTGACCAACACACTTGTCAAGCTCTAAATATACCAGGTAATTTCATACTGAATTGTGTTGCCTAGCTATTTGAAAATTTATTCTTGCATATCTCAGCAGAAAATGTCATATATAGTATTTTGATTGATCCCCTATAATTATCTATATTTATTAAAGTTTATAAAGTTATTTTTTCCAAAAATAACTGAACATTTCATATGCAGTTATTGATTGGAAAATGCTATTTAATGGCAGAGTACACTTTGGAATGCTATTTTGTAGGTGTTTATGTTCAGACATTCTCTAAGTTATCTGTTATCTAAATTTATGTAAACTTTGATTATCCTAATTATAGCAGATTAAATGATCATGAAGTTCTATTTTATTTGCAATTGTTATTGAATTTTAAAAGCAACCCCATATGTCTATCATCATCTAATTTCCTAACATTATTCTTGCTCTACCACCTAACTACACTCTGCAAAATTTCACATTATACATTAGCATATGTTTAGCATTTTTAAGCTTATCAGGAGTGTATACCCATAGAGTATATGTAGTTTAAGATGCAGTATTACATAATGTCAGGTAATAAAACTGTATTAATGCTTTAATGAATGCATTAAGTATCTTCGTTTGGCATTCTTGCTGTCACAAGGTCATTTAAGCATCCCCTAAGAAACCAGGTAAAATTGTCACTTTATTCTATCTCCTATGGCTAGTACAAATAAACAGTTCTAAATTTGTTAATTTTCCCCAAATCAAAGTGGATAAGCTGAGAATAATGATCATTTTATATAAAATCATATATACATAAGGAGAAGAGGAAAGTGATGAAAATAGAAAATCTAATGGATAACATAGGTAGGGTGCTACTTGGAACAGGTCAAAGTATAAAAAAGTGATTCTTTTAAGGCTTTTTAAAGGAGAATTTAGAAGAACAGATGCTAGTCTCCACCTCAACAGAAATGTCCCAAGCAAAAGTTTAAAGGTTATGGATTCTATTGGTTATAGACAGAAGAACAATAATTGTAGACTCAGGTGGTGTCTGTGAATGCAGTAGACATGATAAAACCCTCTTGAAGTCAGTCTACATCCTGAAAACAAAAACTCCACAACTACCACCAGACTATGTCCCATGGGAGCTTCAGGTGGTCTCATTCCCTAAGTGTATTTCCCACGGAATGGAATGGAAGGACTTCCTTCTAAGTTTATTTGCCAAAAACAAAAGATTTGATACATAAAATTCAGGTCCCTATTTAAAAAAAAATGTAATTCCCACCAGTAGACTAAAACCCCCCCTCAGGCTGTCGAAGTGTACAATTATCCTTTTAGAGTTTTAGCAGTCATTCTAAAAGTAACACTTCCAACATTCATTGTTTTTGCATAAACTTTTATTTGTTTCTCTTTGCCATATGGTAGAGTTATTTTTCAGTTACATTGCATTTACACATGGTCAAGATACTTATTTTGTTCATAGAATGTAAGCCAAGTGGACTTTTTCACTTTGGGGCAGAAACATTTAAATGTTCTCTTCTGCCATTAGATATGATTCATAACTTCCATTCCATCAACACCAAGATTATATAGGTGACATCAGAGAGAGACTGTGATAATCATGCACAGTTGATTCCCAACACAAATGCTAGTGGACAGACAGCGGGAGGTGGAAGTTAAACAATGCCTTATTACTAAATCTGTAGAGATTTTTAAAAAAATTTTAGCATAATGTAGTTATTCTTAATGATATCAAAATGGAAGTGACCAAGTCCTTTGAAGAAAATATCTAATAAAAAACAAGTATTAAGATAAATAAAGAAGAAAATAGATAAAGCAAAAAAATATTATAAAAGGTTCAAAAACAAAAACATCTGATAAGCAGTATCTCTTGAAAAATTGAGAATCAGAGAAGAAATATGCAAGACATTACAAAGTACAAGTTGAGGAAATTATTATGGACCAGGAAAAAATTAAAATTTTTCTTAAAATATAAAAGTAAAAACATAAATATCAATATTCTTCAACATCCTAATATAAATCACCGAATGAAACAAAAAAAAGAACCTGAAGAAGTAAAACAAACAAAAATTTACTAAGTTAAAATATGAAAATTTCTGTTTTGAGACCAAGTGAAAGTTTCAAAAGAAAAAAGTTCAAGAAAGGGAAAACATACATTGACAACATCATACCACTATACATTGCTGTAAAATTTTAAGAGGCAGGAGAAATTGGTTTAAAAAAGGATTAGGAATCAAAATGGTATAATATGTCTTAAACCAAAACTGGAACTTACATTGAAGAGAAGTAAACCTTTTTTGAGCGTGTGGTGAGGTACCAGGGATTGAACTCCAGAGGCGCTCAGCCATTGAGCAACATCACCAGCCCTATTTTGTATTTTATTTAGAGACAGGGTCTCACTGAGTTGCTTAGTTCCTTGCTTTTGCGGAGAATGGCTTTGAACTCCCTATTCTCCTGCCTCAGCCTCCCAAGCTGCCAGGATTACAGGCAAAAAATAAACCTTTACAACTCAGAGAGAATGTTATTTGCAACTAAGAATTACTTTTGTGGTAAATCTCCCACTCATGCAAAAGTGTCAAAAACATATTATCACTTGAGTTGCTCTAAGCAGATACTTCACCAACACTAGTGTGAACTCTCTGAAGAAACTTCCAAAGAATGTATTCCATCAAATTGAGGTAGAAAATACAGAAAGAGGAAGATAAGGAATCCTGTAATTGTAAATAAGTGACCTTTTGTAATTCAGAGACCAACAAAATTTCAGCATGATGGACAACTAAAATGCCAAGGGGGTTAACAGTTGACAACATGGGAGGCAAGAAATGTATTTTGAGGACAGAATTTTAAAAAGGAAGAAGGATGTAAGGGAAAGAGAGAAAAAAAAATTAGAAAGTTTAGTCTTTAATATCTATGACAATAATGACCAAATTTTCATCTCAGTCAGTGTTTGAAATTCATTCCCAAGAACATAAAATAAGCATCTGAAAGAAATGAGTCAATTATAATCTTTAATGATGACAACAAAAAATCAATAAAGATAATGTGATGATAGCATACACTGGGTTTCAGATTCAGAATATTTTCTAAGACTAAATAGTATAGTATATAGAATACGGATATTTAAAAATGATTAAATTTTATTGAGGAAATTAGGAAATATGGAAGCAAATATTAAGTCTGCAAGCAACAAGGGATTTAAGATATCTTAAATCTCATTGTTTTAACATTAATATATAAGATGTAAACATGCAAAGGAAAGCAAGAAAAGATAGTGAATTTAGAAGTATTGAAAGAAATAGTGTGAAAAGGAACTTAATGATTAGAAAGTTTTGACTGGAATCAGGATAAATTTACAATGATAAGAGATAAAAGAATGATTGATGGGCCTAATTTTAAGCCAAAAAGTATTCCTTATTCTTCTTATCGTGAATGTACATCCCTGAAACAAAGTAGTACATAATAACTAAAATAATTACTTGCTTTAATATATTATTGTATTTTTCTGAATATACTAATAAATGAATATATATTTATTATTATTTTCTTGAGAAGAATTTGTGAATGAATATGAATGAAATTTTAAAATCTCATTTTTCACAACTTCTTACATTTTTGTGCATCTAGTGACTCTTCATTGTGAACTCAACACAACACATCCCTCAAGGACCATTCAATTTTCAATATCCCTACAGGGTCAGCTGAGACTTTCAGATGTACTGAATTAAGTCCTGCTTCTTCTGCCCGATCATTATTTCTTCACTTCTCAACAAATGTTCGTCTTTCTTATATTAGAGTAGATGCTTCTTTGACAAATTTATATTTAGTAATGGACTCAAAAGTAGTCTGAGAAAGCATCCAATAAGATGGGATGTTTGTGCTGAGTCACTGTCCAATGACTGTGTAATGAGGGCCACATTTCTGGTTTGTCAAGCATGGATACTGCTTTTCCATGGCATGAGTTAGTAAAATATTTTTTTGAAGTGTGAACAGTGGTAAAATGTGATGATATGACAATAGAAAGAAATGCAATTTACTACATCGATTATCATTAGTGATGTATATGAAATAGTAATTATAAAGACAGCAATAATGAAAAGCTTTTGGAGAGGTCAAAGACAATAAAAGTCCAAAGAACTTTATTCATGAGTTTAAGTCTTTACATTATAAACAGCAAAGTTAACAACTTCTTAATGGATACTCATATACTATAGTAAGAGAATAAAGTTCAGGAATCATAAGAGTAACTAGGTTCCCCCCAAAATTTAAATTTTCAACCTAAAATTATGCATTATAGTTATGTCCAGGACTTATGTGAAAAAATAAGACCCTGTGATAAGAGATCGAGATGTGTGGTTAATACATGTAATATTCCTGAAACCCCAGATTTTCTTGAACTCCCTGTATCTAAAGAAATGGCTCACCACTTTTTGAAGTAAAGCAGGTCCTCCTTGATTGAAAAAAATGCAGAAGTCTTCACTCTGAGGGTCAAAATATGGTCTCCTCAAGACATGTTTCTATGTTTTGGACTATAAACCATATAATTAGGGTTAATTCAAAATGTAATCTGTCCAGTGCGATGAAAATTTTATTAAGGTCACAGGGGTCCTTAAGGGGATATAAATACTTAGAATTTATGAAATATACCATCCAGGAAGGTGCCTAGGATACAGACAATCATGGTGATGATATGTCTCTTAAAACCTGGGGAAATTTCAGTAAGATATAAGAAAAGATTTTGAATGTTTTCACCAAAAAAATTAATAATTTTTGAGAATATATCTATGTTTAACCATATTTAACCATTATAAAGCATATTCGTGTATCAAAACATCTCATAGTACCCCATAAAATTCTCCATTTTTATGTTTTATGGAACATTTAAAATTTTTAATTTTTAAAATCTTGGGGAAAGCAATGGTACACATTAAATAGAGCAAAAATGTGAAATTTTCCACTGCAAATATTAAAAATATGTATCAAAATTTTCAGAGAATAAGACATGCCAGCTGGGTTATACTATGTAAGTTTGAACCACTTACCAGTTGATTATGTCCTGCAGGAGGGTCTAGATGATATTCTAGTCACCAAACTAAGGAAATGTTGAGAAGTTCCCCAACATTATTTAGAAGTTCAGTGATCAATCTGCAACTGCATTAATTGCCTCTACTTTATATTCTGTAAATTACATATCAATATACTTATATCTATGCCTATCTCTATTCTCTTTAATCAAATTTATGTATATTCTATTTTCCCTTAATTAGAATTCTGCACTATATTTGTTCTGGATCCTACCCACTCCTGTTGACTAGACCTGAAACTCTTTGAGACACAGAATTAGGACAGAGCATTTCATGAATTTGCATGTTATCCTTGCACAGGGGCCATACTAATCTTCTCTGTATGGTTCCAATTTTAGTATATGTGCCGAAGGGAGCACAGGACTGCATTTCAGAAACTGACTTACTAATGGCAAAGAAGAGGAAGCACTACTTAACTCACAATCATCAAGGTAACTGTAGGTATCAATTGCATCTATGTATCTCCTCTCTCTTAATTTGTCCCTCCCTTTCTTTCTCAAAAAGGGTAGAGTGTTTGTACAATGGGGGTTACGTAATTACCATAGAACATTTATTTTAATACTGACATTGTTTAGAATTGCCATTGCATAGGTGGAAATACAAAGGAAGAAATCACATTTTGTAGTGTTGCTATCATGTTTTCTTTTTCCTATTTACTATTTGAAAAAGATCATTTTAACAGTCCATGGACCAGTTGTTCTCACAGTGTGGGTAGCCTCAGTATGACTTGCTAACTTTTTGGAAATGCAGACTGTTGAGGACTGCTCTAGAAATACAGAAGCATTCCAAGGATGGGGACTACAAATCTTGATTGATTGATAATGAATGTGTGTGTATTTAATAACTTAAAATTGTTTTTTTTAATTGGTACATGACAACTATGCACAATAGTGAGATTCATTTACTTGAATATAACAGAATTTGATCAATTTCATTCCCCAGCACTCTCCTTTCCCTCCTTTTCTCTGTGATTTCTCCACTCTACTCATCTCTCTTCTATTTTTATTATTTTAATTAGTACACTATGATAATATATAGAGATACATACATATGCTTGTACATTGTGTGTGTGAATAGGCTCATTTGGTAGCTGTTATTGTTCAGATATTAGGTTAGGATTAGGGTCAAGTTTACGTTAGATGTTAGGTATCCTCCAAAAGCTCATGTGTGAGACAATACAAAAAGAATTAGAAGTAAAATGATTGGGTTATGAGAGCCTTAACCCAATCAGCGAATTAATCCCCTGTTCAGGATTAACTGAGTGGTAACCAAAGGCAGGTAGTGTATTGCTAGAGGCAGTGGGTCATTGGGGGCATGTCTTTGGGGTGTATATTTTGTATCTGGTGAATGAGTTTCTCTCTGCTGCCTGATTATCATGTGAGCTATTCCCTCTGCCATACTTTTCTGCCATGATCTTCTACCTCACTTTGAGCCCTGAGGAATGGAGCTGCCTTCTATGGACTGGGACCTCTGAAACTATGAGCCCTCAAATAAACTTTTTCTCCTTAAAATTGTTCTTGTCAGGTCTTTTGGTCAGAGCAGTATAAAATCTGATGAAAATAGCAGCCAATCTCTGTTGTAAAAAGCCCTCCAAATGAGTCTGAGGAATGCTAAAATTTGAAACCACTAATACAAACAATACACACTTCCTTATTATTTGTTATTATTGTTATTACTCCACTAACCTGCTTTTCCTTACCAAGATAGAATAATATTAAATTTTACTTCTTTATTTAGCTATAAAACTTCATGACTACAGATAAATTGTAAATCTAAAAGAACACTATTAATTTGTGTGAAACAAGAAACTTTATTTTTCTGAACAAAAGCAGTATAAAATATTATTGTGCAGTGCAACTAGAACACAACTTTGCAAAAAATTTCATAATATTTTTTCCCTCATTTTATAAGTAGTTAATTATATAGCAACTAAATTTTTTTCATCCTTCCTAAAAACAAATATAATTATGTTCAGGTAAAACAAAACACACACACATTTTCAAGTAGTATATTGATTTATAAAAGCACAGTAACTCTAATTAAAGTAAAACAATTTAAATTTTTAATCTAGGAATTTAAATATCTTTGAAACAAAATTGGAACAAAAATAGCTTATAGAGAAATTGGGTTTGCAAACAAGGAAGGCATGTTTCATTTCGCAACTCTGATCCTGGGTTAATATTGTATATAACCACCAACACAAAGGCAGGAAAAAATCAACTTTATTATCCACTGGGAAAAATTCATGCTGTGTTACATCAAGACAAGCTGCTTCTGCTGCATAGTAATTGGCAGCCAATAGTGGGATCCCACTGTGAATAATCCTTGTTATTTTAGATATGCCTCTCTGAGCCTCAAATTATACAAAATTTTAAAAAATCTTAACATATTTTGTTAAATGGCCTATTGAATCATTACACTGTTTTAGTTTTTATTTCTATAAATATCATAGTACAAACCATTATTCCTTTTATTTTCCCTTTCCACACTGTATTTGGAACTTACATTGCAAGACTCATTCAGTTACTTCCGATTCTAATCACGCCTACACACATGTTCTGACACCTGAGTAGGCAATCTTTAAACAATCTTTTTACTTTTACAAATTATTGCTTTATATTTTGAAAGTATCTTTGCACGTTCATTTGTCTTTTTGGCCAATTAAAAAGTGAACCACTTTTATGTCCAACCTGTTTTGTTGATATTTTTTTCTCAGTCATTGACTCTTGGTTATTTAGAAAGAACTTTGTTTTCATGAAAAGGAATTTGTGAAAAGGTAAGTTTGTTTGCATTCTCTCCAAAAGTATTTAATTATTGAAGAATAGGTACCCTTACTAGGGGAAGATGAGAGAATTTGAAACTTCTAAAATTTTCTCCCAGGAATGAACTCATCTAAACAAAGAAAATAAGAATGGTGAGAAAAGCCATCATCATGGTTTGAGGAGGGTTCCAGAAAGACTGCCATGTAATGGCGTCACACCTTCTGGTGTTCAGGAAAAGAGATATGTCAAATGTCCAACCTCATTTCTGACCAATGCATATAGGTTTGGAGACTTTGCCACTCTACATAAGACTTCCAGGGTTTGCACAGAGATTTATGAAAAAGTTTGAAGAGATAAACAGTGCTGAAATAATTATAAATATGCAAACATTGCTTAATCCCAAGGATAACATTACATGATTCATACACTCTCTCTCTCATCCAGAAATACAATGGTTAGTTATTAGTCATGTTCACTTTATTTTATAGTAACAACAATCCATGTTAAAACTTACTGAACTTTCAAATTAGGAAAACTGGACATATTAGAGAGAAAACAAACATCTTACTAAGAATATAGCATATTCCTAGTGTTGATGATTGTATTAAATCTTTAGATTAGCCATTGTTTCTCTATAAAAGTTTTAATCAAAATGCACAGTCCTAGAATTAGATTTTATACTGGTTTGAAGATGAAACCATTTCAAGGCATGTTGTTGCAATACAGGGGTTTCCCAATGATTCTTTCAATTGATAGCTAAGTCTCTAGTGAGTTATAATTAAAATGATACTAAACTAGATTTTTTATGAACAGACCACAATCAGCAGAGGTAGTTATTAGAATAAAGTACAAATGCTATAATTGCTTTTTTGAAACAGTGCAGGTATTCTTCTTGATGAGTATATAGACAATCTGATTCATCATTTTTATGATTAAGTGAACACAGACTCTTAACAAAATTAGAATTTTAAAGGGCTTTTCAGGTTTCCAATTTCACAGTTGCATAGTGTGTGATAGTCAGCCTTCTATTACTATTACAAATACCTGAGATAACCAATGTAAAATGAAGAAATGCCTTTTTAGGTCCTGGTTTTGGAAATTTTGATGTCATTCCATGGTCAACTGTCCAGTTTCTTTGGGTTTTGTAGTGGGGCAGCACATTATGGAAAGAGCACATTGTGGTGGAATCCCATCTACCTCCTGTCCAGGAGACAACAGAAAGACAAAGGAAGACTGGTTTTCCACACTTCCCTTCTAGGATATGTCCCTAATGATCTAAAGTCACTCATAGACTCCCATCACTTGAAGGTTTTTACTATCTAATATCCTTAAGCTGAGGACCAAGTTATTAGCATGTGGGTCTTTGGGGATACTCTAAAACAGAAATATAGCAGAGTGTAAATAACTTTTTCTGGTTTCTCTGCCTTACACAGTTCACTCATCTGGGCATTTAAAAAGCTACCATCTTCCCCTGGTGTGGTGGCACAAGCTTGTAATCCCAGTGACTTGGGAGGCTGAAGCAGGAGGACTGCAAGTTCAAAGCCAGTCTCAGCAACTTAGTGAGGCCCTGAGCAACACCATGAAACCCTTTCTCTAAACAGAATATAAAAAAGAGCTGGGGATGTGGCTCAGTGGTTAAGGGTCCCAGTATCTTTAAAAAAAAATGTTATTATCTGGGTCTTCAAGTTGCATCTTTTTCCACTGTCACCTCTGTGGATAGAGGAAACTGTTTCAGACTTTTCCTGAAGTTACTGTATTTCTTATTGGATTTATTACTTCTAAAACACTTGTTTTTCTTCTAATCCAAAATATATTCTGACCTTCCAATGTCATGATCAACTTGGGATTTGGAGGTTTATCTTGCTGTGATTAATCTTGTGGTTGTACTACTGTCCTAAATGTACATGGAGGTTATTATATGAATCTCCACCAAAACCTACTTCTATTTCCCAAGTAGCTTCTGAGTGGACTATGGATTTTATGTCCTAGTAATCTTACTCTAGTCTTCTTCATGATTTCAGTCCTGTAGCAAATGTATTAGCTTATCCTTCTAAATCAGTATCATAAGTAAACACAATTATTTTCATATATAAGTTGGTTATTTTCTGTCACATGGAATGGTGGTAACACAGGGTACAAATAAGTCATTAAAATACTTAGAATCCTAAAATGGGCAAATAACTTTAGTAATTGCAGTTGTAAAATATCTTAATATGCTTTAAAAATTCTTCTTTTGGAAGCAACACAGAAACTCTGTGAAATATTGAAGACAATCTATAGCTCAGCATAAAACAGAAACTTTGATGGATTTTTGCCTGGACACTGTTGTGTGTAATATAATTATAATATATATATATTTATATATATACACATACATACACATCTATATACACATATGTATGCATATATATAATAAAAGTAAGCATATTTTGTGGTTCAAATATTTTAAAATACTTTTTAATCCAGTGGTTTTGCTTATTTTTTAATTTATTTTAACCCTATAAATAAAACATTAAAATTTTACTTGTTAATGGGGTACATAATATGATCTGATGCATGTGTTCTTTATGAAATGTTTGAATCAACTTCATCATGTATTTTTCCTCATGTATCATCTCTCTATGGAGAAAACTTTCATGTTGGAGTTACCAGCACCCCAAGAGAGCAGATTCATGCCTGGAGGTATGAACCAGCAGGAAAATTAGTAAGTCTAAAAATAATCAATAAGGAGCAAAAGACAACAGGTAGAGAATAGCCTGGTGGGTTTTCCAGCCCTGGCAGGGACTGGAGCTGAACAAGGAAAAAGGCCCAAATCTTTATTTAAGGGGAAATACATCAAAAGTTTGCAGAGTGGCAAGTTTCTTAAGGAAAACAGGATAAACATGGGTAAAACAAGTTGTTTGGGGATAGGAAGGTTACATCCACCTCTGGCAGCTACATTTGAACCTAGGCTGTGAGCTAACGTAGTGTGTCAGATTTAATCTGAGCAATCTGCAACCTGTGGATTCACACCAGAAGTTCTCAGAACAGCAAATCCTGTGCCTTGTGACAATCCCATAATTCATACACTGCCCCCAACACTTTCAAAATCTTTTCCTCTGCATTTTTGTTAGTCATAGTCACCTACTATACTGTAGCACACCACAATTACTTTGTCCTATCTAATAACTTGTTGCCCATTGACCTGCATTTCCCCCTCACTCTACCACACCTAGTCTCACCTGCCTCTGTTAACCACCTTTTTAAACCCAACTTCAATGAGGCCAACTGTTTTAGATTCCACATATGAATTGTGAGGTACTTATCTTTCTATGCCTGGCTTATTTTACTTTATATAATTATCTCTGGTTTCATTCATGTTGTCATTAATGACAATATTTCATTCTTTTTATGACCTAATAGTATTCTATTTTGTGCACGTACCACATTTTCTTTATCTATTCATCAGCTGATGGACACTGTGGTTGTTTCTATTTCTTGCGTACTGTGAACAGTCCTGTAATGAACATGTGATTCTATTTCTTTAAACATACTAATTTAATCTCCTCTGTATAGATGCACAGTAGTGAAATTTCTGGGTGTTATGATAGATCTAGTAATACTTTTGAGGAACCTCCATATGTTTTTTTCATACTGGTCATATTTATTTACATTTTTACACTGAACTCCTCATCATATGTATACTTATTTCATTGAAATTTCATGACCTATTGGAAATAGGTCCATATATTTTGCAATTACACATGATTTTTATTATTATTATTTTCTATGAATTTCTTGTAATACTAACAATTAATAAAGACTATTGCATTTTCTCTTCTTGTTAATATTATTTAAATTTTGTTTATATTATGATTGTGCACAATAAAATATCTTAATATAAAAAATTCCTAGTAGTAGATGAGGAGATATTATACAGCCAGTAGATAATTGAGAGTTTTGAATACAAGCATTATTTCATTTTTTAGCACACTTTCTAAGTCTTCACTGCTATCATAACTGAAGAAGCAAGAGAATTTGAAATTTTTCTGAATAAAAGTATAAAACTACCAACAAATTAAAATCAAGTATTTTCCTAACTCATTGCTTAAATATAATCATCGTGTCTTGAAAAACTTATTTTCATTTAACAGATAAATGGAAAATATGGTGATAATACTTATTTCTAAAATTTTCATGAGTTTTAGTTTACTAACCACAAAAAATAAAAACAAGTACCACGTCCACAAAATATCTCACAATATTTATGGATTAAATAAACCATATATTTTACTGTGCTTAGCACTTTACTCGGAATAAAATGAGAATGTTTCTAGAATGATGAACAGTTATAATCTAAGTAATTTTTTTTCTAGAGTTGTAACCATTGTAAAACAAGGACTGGTAATGCCTTGAAGGACTTCCTAGAGCAGTGTGAAATGAATCACACTCCAAATGCTGGTGCACAAGATTGACTGCAATGTTTTCACAAAGAAAAACAATATTAAAACAAAAGAAATCAGAAAAGGACAAATGGTAACTTTATCTTCTATAATAATTTAAAATTTATTTGACAATGTGTTGTTGAAAAGAAAACCGCTGGGTAAAAGAATATTTAGCAAAGATTTTGTGTATTATTTTAGTTTAGTAACTATATCCAGTATAACTTAAAGATTATATGCATTTCACATAATTATTGATTTAATTGAAAGTATTTTACATGCTTATTATCCATTCCAAACTATATCGACATAGATTGAATGTAACAATACATTAATTAAAAAATTAGAGTTTAGCCTAGCATTCTCTCTGATATGCCTATGCTGACTCACAACAGGCAGGGGTGGGGTGATAGGGTGGGCAGTGGATGAGGATGGGTGGGTTATAGATGTTCACTGGATTGGAGAGGGGGGAAGAGGGTTAAGGGAGGGGTGATTGGAATGGGAAAGACTGTAAAATGGTTCCGACATAACTTTCCTATGTTTATATGTGAATACTCCACCAGTGTAACCCCACATCATGTACAAGCACAAAAATGGGAAATTATACTTTATGTATGTATGATATGTCAAAATACATTCTACTGCCATGTATAACTAAAAAAGAACTAATAAAATATTTTCAAAAATATACACTTTGTATTAATATTTTGCTTAGTAATATGAATAACAAATTTCTTCACAAATAATTTATTATATTTATATAAGCAATCTGTGGCTTATCCATTTTCTAATAAACATATAGAACTTTTAATAAAAATTTTCCCATCTCTTATATAGATACTTAGGTATATCTTACAAGAATGGTTACTATACTAGGATTATGGGGTGAAAGCATTGTCTATCTTTTCGTCTTTATGATAGGTGGTGATAAAGCTGAGTTAAAGAAAAATTGAGTTGCCAAGTAAAACACTATTTCTCATCATGTTGAAAGATGGGCACAGGATCTCCTGAATCATAGTGAGTACCATTTATGTTGTAAATGTTATTTCTTGAAAAATCTAAAGAAGATGACTGGAGACAGAATGATAGAATTCCTATGTGTAGGCCAAGATTTACATTAGCATAATAAAGTTGAGTGCTCTCTCAGAAATCTCCTACCTCAGCACAACACATTTATAACAAAGTGTTGATAGACCTAGGAATGGACATTCTTTTAGAAAATTCAGCGATTGTCAAGTTCCAGACACAGCAAATGGATTACAGAATGAGAACTGAGTGCAGAATTTTAAGCCTCTAATTTTGAAAATGTCTTATTAATCATTTTTAGACTTCAACAGTTTCATCACTGTCTACAAGAAGTCATAATAAAATTAAATGGAAAGTCAGAATCTTCAACTGAATATAGAATTCATTCAATTCACAAATGAAGCAGAGTTGATTTTAATGGAGCCTGATGGATTAAACCTTGAAAAACCTTGAGATGGTGAATACAGTGCTTGCCAAATGGTGTTTCTAAAAGTTAGTAAGTAATACCACCAGCCAAGGTATTGTTAAAAATGCAGATAGACAAGATCCAACCTACTTCTGTTTAGAAGTACTGCCCAGAAACCTGTAATTAATTTTTAAAAAAATATTAAACTATCACAGTGTAATGAAATAAGCAGGGGCTAATACTGACAAAACCCAGGCATCTCTGATGCAGGTGACCAATGGGTCACACCTTAAGGAATGCTTTGTGATCTAAGGCAATTTAAGTTCTAGCAACTGTTTTGTATAAAGCCCTGTGTTTACTGGGAACCCTAGATACTACCACTTATCACCCCTCCACTTCTTTATCACCCAGAGTTTCCTGAAGTGTATTTACCGTATAGAACTTCCAGATAATTGACATGATAGTAAAATTAATATATGTGTATTATATTTAGAAGATAATTTTGTCTCACATATATAACATAGTAAGTTCTAGAAAGAGAAATATGGAACATAATTTCTCAATTCATAGTGTGAAGGGAAATAAGTTGAGACAGTTTTAAGAACCCTGCGTTAACACCTCTATGATTACGTTGAAATAGGGAAACAAAAAGGAACATTCTATAAGCTTCTATATTGAAATGTATAAACCAATATGTGCTACAAGAAGTAAGTTAGAGGAAACAAGGAAAGAAATAATGAATATTTTCTGCCTTTCCATCAGATCTCAATAATCTAAATATTTCAATAATGTTGGAGTCTTAAGCTCCCTTGCTCTTCTCGACCAATGACAAGGGAAGGGAGCACTCCCCAACAAGGCCAGACAGGGAAAGGTAGGGAGAATGACTGCCCGCACCCAGTTCTCCAGGGGGAGGACAATCAGACGTGTCAGGGAGACCAGTCACAGCAGAAACTTGTTTATTGAGGAAGTCACACAACTTTTATGTAAGGTGAAGGCTAGGTGGGAACCAATCAGCTTAAAGGTCAGCAAGGCAGGTAGGGGGGCGGTTCACATAGGCGAGAGTCCCAAGGACTATATGGCAAACACAAGCTGATCATGTAGGCAGAACTGTTGTTAACCAATCCCTGATGGTGGGTCATTTTATTGTCATTAACTTTTGAAATCGCCTTTGAGGCCTTGACCTTTCTCACCCGCCAGGAAGTAAGGAGTCAGTCTGAATTAGTTAACATGTCATTAGTCCCAACACAATGTTTTCATAAAGATAAAAATGAGTTATGAAAATTAAGAAATGCATAAATGGATTCGATAAGCCCTAGTATGGATATGTTTAATACCCTGTGTATAGTATTTGTACTTCATTACCTTTGAATAATCAGTTAATTTCAAGTGGGTTAAAATGAATTCATATTACATATTGTTTCTATCTTAGAAATTTTTCTAACATGTATATTATGCATAGTGATAAACACATTCACATCTTATAAGATAGATATAAATAATCAAAACCATCCTTTAGGGCACTTCAAATCAAGCTAACTATTGGGAAAAACTGTTGAACTATCACAATGTAATGAAATAAACAAGGAACATATTTAAGATACATAATGACCAATGAATACTAGACAATCAAAATAAATACTATTGATATTTAGAAGTCAAATGCTAATTTGTTGAATATTATCATCAGGATAGAAAGATAATTTTCTGGATATGAAAGAAAAGAATTAAGTTTGCTGTATGGTGTACAAGAGCCTAATTAAATGAAGGGAATAATGCCATGTTGGAATAATGAAAGAATAGCAACAAAAAGAGAAAGAAGGACAATGTTTGGTTCAGAAACACCCTTGTGGTAGATTCGTCTTATATTGTGTTTGGTTAGAAATGAATGGTCATAAGGTAAAAATAACTTTTTATTGAACTTCCATATTAACCTCAGAAGAAGGAAGGACAAATTCTGTGTGAGGGAGAATGCTTATGGCTCTATTTTATATTTCCACTGAAGGGGAAATCAGATGTTAAGTAAAAGGAAATATGGGAACTGAGCCTACTTTTGCAAACTCCACTAATGATCTCTCTAGACAAGAAGGAATGGCTTTTTCCATATGGTAGATTGATCGGAGAAGACTCTTCTCTAGACAGGAACTTTTTAGTTTGTCTTTTTCAAGCCCTTCAACCTTCAGACAGGCTGTATCTTATTCTTAACATAAACTTACTGGATTAGACTGTGTTCAAGGAAAACCTATAAGTTACTCTGAAGTTGTCTTTAGCAGAGATTGCTAGCATAACAGTTGGTGGGGTTTCTGAAGTTACTTTGCCCAATTAGCTTTATCATTAGTGCAAATTAATTGTCATCAGCATTTTTCCGTTCTGGTATTTTTTTTATTGACTCCTAACTAGAATCCACAGAAGGAATGTTACATATTGATGCATGAACATTTCAACAACATTTTCCTGATTTATTGGAGAAGAAATAAGCCATTCAAGGTCATCCCTTCTGTAATCATACAGACTGGTTGTGAGCTCATTTTACTTCTGATTAGTACTTGGAGGGAGTAAAGAGTTGTAAAGTAATAAGTACAAAAAATTACTGTGAAAATAAACTTCATATCATCCCAAATGCTTGATACAGAGAGAAGACATTAGACTTATAGGTTTCATCCAAAATAAAAACAGTAGTTGTCATGCGTGTTCCAAGTAAAAGTAATACTGGACTTTCACTGTGCAGTATTTTTGTTGAATTAACAAATTACATAGAGCAACAAGTGCTTTAATTTTTAAATAGGACCTAAAAATAATAGAATAAATTTAAGGAAATTAGTTTGTAGGAGCTCCTCTATTTCACAAAGTATTCCCAAGGACAAGAAAAATTTGTTTCTAATGTTTTCCTATGATTTCATTGTGACTGTATCTGAGAGGCAAAGTAATATTGACAGATGAAATACTATATATGTGTACATACAAATAAATCTAAGTATATATGTAAGTATGTTTCCTATATTTCAATTAATAATATTATTAGAGTAATGCTGAAAATACATTGCAGTTCAACAATCTAAAATATATTATTATAAAAGTCACAGTCTTTTAAGAATTAAAAAAAAATTGAAAAGTTCTCTCTCAGAATCTCTATAACAAACCAATCCTGATTGATTCCTTGGATTGTAATCCTTCCTTGCCTCCATGAATGCAAAGAATAAATTCATGTTGTTTGAAGCCATCGAGTTTGCAATAATTTGTTAGGAAATCCTGGAAAACTAATGTACATCCTATGGTCATATGGACATTTATTATAATTTAATTTATTTTCAAGATGCACTATCCCTACAATATTGTAACCCTGATTATAAATTAAATATCTAAAGATTGAATTTTAATGCTTAATGGCAATAATAAATATTTCCAAGTTGTTCTTAAGGAAAGTTAAAAAAACTTTAAGTCCCACTAGCATTTCATTGAGGTAAAATTTTGAGAAGGATCAAGTGGTGTTTCTTCATAATTCATATGCATTCAAAATATAAAAGGAATTTTTTTGGAAATGTAAGTTGACATATTATAATTTAATATTTATAGTTTCTATTCAGGTCCTATCACGACTTGTTTTTCTTGTTTGTAAATTTTTAGTATGTTTTTAGTTTGGATATGCAGTGTACCCCCAAAAGCTCATATGTGAGACAATGTAAGAATGTTCAGAGGTGAGTGGGGGCTGGAGATGTAGCTCAGTTTTAGATCACTTGCCTTGAATATTTGAGGCCCTGAATTCAATTGTGAGTACTACAAGAATGTTCAGAGGTGAAATGAGAGTTTTAACCCAATCAGTGACTTAATCCATCCATTTGGATTAATTTGGTTGTAGCTGTAGGGAATTTGGTTGTGACTGGGGAGGTAGGTCCCTCGGGACATACCTTTGATATGTGTCTTTTGTCCCTGGTGAGTAGAGCTTTCCTTCTGTTTCCTGATTGCCATATCCTGAGCTGCTTTGGTCTGCTGTGCCCCTCCACCATAATGTTTTGTATTATCTGGGGTCCAGAGGTACAGAGGAAACCAACGATGAACTGAGAACTCTGAAACTGAGCCCCAAGAAAACCTTTCCACTTCTACATTGTTCTTGTCACTTCTTTTGGTTACAGTGACACAAAAATTGATTAATGCAGTATGTCATCTGAAAATTAGTGAAAGTTCACCATCAGTAGGTTTGATTCCTACTATGATTTCTTTTCAATAGTGTGGAAACTCACAAACTAACTGTAAATATATATATATATATATATATATATATATATATATATACTGGATTAATATCATAATTGTATAAAAATAATAGAATTTAAATGTTTTTCATTGTTTCCTCTAAAACTTATTTCAGAGGAATAGTGATTTATTTTTTCCTCTGAAACAAGTTTTATGAAAACTTATGAAATCTATGAGATTTCAATGAAAAAGATTATATGACTAGACACAAAGTAATTCTGTTTTAACCAAACTATTATCACTAATTTTTATAAGATTATCTGAATAAAATTTTAAAATTCAAATATTTTTTATTCCAAATAATAATCAGTAATAGAAAATATCATCCGTTTAATTTTTTATATTATTAGTTTATTATAAGCTAAATAAAACAAAACTAGGCATTTTAAAAACAAAGTTTATTAATTTTATGATTTAAGATATGATTGATATGTTTGAGTTAACTTTACAAAAAGCATGTAAATGTTTGGTTAGTTTGTACTTTTTGTTTCATTTCTATGACATCTAATGAATTCACATAAAACATTCAGTCTATTTTTTTTAAAGTACAATGTATATCTAAGAATTTGCTTCCTAAGGGAAAATTACTTCTAAATACGATTTCAAGGCTTACAGCTTCACAAAAGAATGGAATATCATATACTGTGACAGGAAGCAACACAACAATCATCCTAGAATCTTCCAATTTCTATCACTTTCATGAAGGAAAGTGGGGAAATTACCCAGAGTTAAATAAACACATCAGTTAGGGTGAATTTTTATCTATGAGGCCAAAATCATTTTAAAAACTGTGTTTTAAGCTATGTCCAGAAATGATGACAGGGATCTGGGGTTGTGACTCAGTGGTAGAGCACTTGCCTAGCATGTGTGAGGCACTGGGTTCAATTCTCAGCACCACATATAAATAAATAAATAAATGTCCATTGTGGTATACTTAAGAAATTTGACCCCTTTTGAAGGAGTTCTTTTCTTATAATAAATTATTTCAATAGTAATGAAAAGGAGTCACTCAATATTAAAGTGGCATGGAAGTTTAGACCTCCTTAACATAATTTCATTATGCATAAGACCAAATAGCTTTATTTTGTGGTTTTAATTGACATTAGTTACAGTAATTCAATAGGAATTGATACAAGGTAGGGCATTATTTAGCAAAGCATCATAGGTTCTATTGGGTTAGTATCATATACATTCATCACTTCTATAGTTCAAAAGCTTCTGATTTTTATATTTTATCCAATTTATAAAACACAATTCTGCTTCAGATTTCTTAAATTGCCTACTTCATAAAAATTTATTAGTATGTGCTATGAATTCTTGATCTCATAGAAAAGGTACTAATTGAAGGTATTTATCATATCCATCAAATAAATATAATATTTATCAATGTAATATCTAAGGCAAATTTTAGCTTGTAGCAGATTAACATACACATACAATTACCAACTGTTTCCAATTATTGTGGTCTTAAATGTGTCAGGCACTGTTCAAAGCACTGTTTCTGTATTAAATTATTTAGTTATTTTTCAGGCTACATTAGTCTTTATAATCCTCATTTCACAAATGAAGAAGCTGATGCAATGGAAGATTCATTCATTTGCTCAAGGTAATTGAGTCAGAAATATTTAGAACTAGGATTTGAACACAAAAGGTATGACTAAATAGTTTGTATCTTTTTTCCAACATTATACTTATGCATACTTCTAGAGAAAGATACTGTTAAGCAGATATTTATAAAGTATTATAAGCCAAAGCAATTATGTACTTGTAAGTAATTAGATAGTTCTTGAAGAAAGACAGAATTTATGAAATCTACCATTAGTAAGGTGATACACTTATATTAAGTGATAACATGTATTTATTTAAAATTATGTAGACAGATATTTTTCTAATAGAAAACACTAGTTATTTGCAAACCAACCATACAAGTATGTAAAACTATAAAGTCTTCATAAATTAAATAAAATATCTCTTTGAACTCATCAGAGAGCTTCCAAGCTAATGGGGACTTCAAGGAATAAGATCCCTAAAGCAAGAAAAATAAAAAGCAAATTCAATTTTTAATGTTACCATTCCCCTCGAGAGGTTCACAGGATGCCCTGAGTTTCTGGGTAACTAAAGAAATGCTTTTAGCCAACATATTGGAATAAGGGGGGAAAAAAGTTAACTGTTTATCAAGAATACTTGCATAGGCAAATAATTTCACACTAAATATTTACATACCAGGTAAATTAGAAATTGGCAAGCTCAAATAAAAATAAATCCTAGATTCAAATTATATCGGTAGCTAATTTGATGTACTTGGATACATCTAACCAAACTTATTTTTTTTTCCCATAAACTTCTTGCAGAATCGAGATCAAACAGAAATTCTGTGGAAGAACATATCACTGTGAGAGTCTCAATATTGTTTTATATTTTTATACACATAATTCCAGAGTTTGATTAAAAATCAATAGATTCTCGCTATTCATACTGCTCCATTTTCTCAAATGCTGGACATGTTCTGTAAACTAGTTCATTCCCATCTCTGTGGATCAATTTGAGATGTGTGAGTTTTAACATGGGAGTGTTTTAGTAATTACAATGCTATAGAATTTGCCACCTCACTGACTATCAGTAATATGGCTCTTATTGCCATCTGGCAAGGCAACATATCAATTCCAAAGTCTTATCATGACGACATTCTCTTCTCTAGGACTCCTTCCTGCACCAATAGCCATAATCTCAATTTACCCAGAAGCAGACCTTTACAAAAAATGGAAACAGTTCATTAGAAAGGTGTTCCCAGGAAATTCTAACAGGGGAATGGAATTAAGAAAAGTACAGGAAGAAAACTGCACAAGTTACATCATGGGGAAAGTTAGAACTGTGGCTTAAGCCCAATGGAGAAAACTGAGAAATGGTGTAGAACATGCTCCTCAGAGTTATTCCTCCTGAGAAGCAAGAAATATGAGACATTTGTGAACAAACTCCCTGACTGCTGTAGAGTATGAATTAGTGTCAGAGATCATTAATTCCTGCACCTGTGGCCTGACTCACAAGGGACTGAGTGGGTTCCAGGCTAGTGAAAGTCCTCCAGCAATGTGTAAGCAATTAAACAATGGGGCCAGTGTGTAATAAAGTAGTAATGGCAAGGGGGATTCAGGTGGAACACTGGTAGAGTTTGCTCCATAGTTCCAAATGCTCTTGATTCCAGATGGCTTTCTCACATCACAAATTACTCAAGAATTTAGTCACCTACATGTTTCCAGGTTCTCTCTTTCTCTGTCTCATGCTTTGCCCCCACAGTTAGTTGGGTTTGTTTATAACATCATAACCTTATTTTATTTTCCATAAGCCACTTTGCATAACTCCTAGTATTTACTAGAAATGACCCATCCAGGGCTGGGGATATAACTCAGTTGGTTGAGTGCTTGCCTTGCAAGCACAAGGCACTGGGTTCAAATCCCCAGTACTGCAAAATAAATAAACAAATAAAAAGAAATGATCCATCCATTTAGACACTTAATCAAAGGACACAATGCCTATCAGATATTTAGATTCTCTCACAATGCTTAATTCCAAGGTTCTAAGAGATTCTCAGTTAGCTGGGTACAGTACTGCACACCTGTAATCCCAGCAGCTCTGGAGGCTGAGGCAGGAGGATCGAGAGTTCAAAGTCAGCCTCAGCAAAAGTGAGGCACTAAGCAACTGGGTGAGACCCTGTCTCTAAACAAAATACAAAATAGGGCTAGAGATGTGGCTCAGTGATTGAGTACCCCTTAGTTCAATCCCCAGTACCAAAAAAGAAAGCAAAAAGACATTCTCAGTTAATTTTTGCTTGTTTTGAGTAATAACAGGTCTTCAGGCTGTCTCTAATTTTCTGCATGTCTTATCATGTTTGCTTCCAAACTAGAGAACTGCAGTGTTTCAGATAGGTATTCATATAATATATTATCTATGACTGTAATAAACTGAGAAAATACAGCAAATTTTATTATATTACACACATTCTGAAATAAATATCAGAATCAGATGCATATGTATGCATTTGTGTATATGCACACATGAACACACATACTTTCATTTCTCTTAGTCTTTTCTTGCTACCATCTAAATACCCCTCTGTATTACATTGCTTTATTTCACTGACTTCATTGCCTTCTCCTCTGCTGATGATCTTCAATTTTCTACTTCCCTATTCCCTTCAGAATTTAGTGATCAAAAGAATAAATATGGACAGTAGTGGTAAATCCAACCAATTATTCTCTGTTAATTCATTAGCTAGATAATGTGTTACCTCTCCAAGGAAATGTAATGCCTAACTCTCTATATACATCTTCTACAAAAAGTCTACAGGGAAAAACACTAATGCTGAAAATTTAAAAAGATACAACTGGGAGTTAATTTATTCAAGGGGGATTTTCATACAGTCCCTCAAATTACATTAATAGAGCAGCTGCTTGCTCTAATTATGCATAAATCAATCCTACAGCCAAAGTTACTCAAGGAATGGGAACATTTTTCAGTGCAATGTCTTCTAAAAAGGATAGCAAACAAAATATTTCTTATTACTAGTGGTAGTCTTTGTATCATCAAATTTGGGTTTTAATAACCAGATCTAGGTTAAAAATTAATATTTATAGTATAGTTACACATAGAACTTCTTTTAATAATCATGCATGTTGATCTATGCATAATTTGTAGAAAATGTGAAATGGAAAGTAAAATCACATCTAATTAATTTTTGATAGTTAATCCATTACCACCTTCATGCACATCAAAACATGGAATGATTACTATTTCTGAAGAATAGATAAAAACAAGGAGAACAGTTATATTTTCTGGTTCTACTCTATCTATTGTCTAATTTATCAGATTATTCTGATCTCAACACTTCAGCGATCATCTCTAGGCAAAGTATGCTTCATCTGAGCTCAGAGCATTCTGGTTTTCAAATTGTGAAACAAAGTAAAACAGAATGTTGTGTGACCATGGAGTTAACACACCATTCTTAAATTTAAAAAAAAAAAAAATTCTAACCCAAAGAGAAAAAATAGGTTATAAATTAGACTATGTTAAGGATAGGAATTTCTATTTATGAAAAGACATAATTATCCAGGGGGGTGCTCATACCTGCAATCCCAACTGAAGTGGGAAAATCACGGGATCAAGACTAACACAGGCAATATAGTGACACCGTCGAAAAAGCCAACTATTAAAAGAGTAAAAGATAAGACACAGCATCAGAGACGATCACTTTGTGCATACCTCCAACAAGTACAACCAGATTATATAACAAATTTCAACAAACGAATGAGAAAAATATACAACGCCCAACATGAATGTGTGCAAAATACAAAGGAATGTAGTTTCAGGAAGAAGGAAATTGATAACATAATGATATATTACTGTCTGCTTGCCAGCAGGTAAAAATTTAAAAAAAAAAAAAAAGAAAATCTGTTATTACCAAGTTCATTTTGTAAATATCTGGAATAGGCATGGTGGTAGAAGTGAGTGTTGCTATATCTATATTTGAAAGCTCTTTGACTTTGCTAAAATACTAACAACAAACATATATATTTATGATAGCAAACATAATAGAATGCTCTTAGCAGTAATATTTAGAGTAGCCAAAAGAAAATTTTAAAGTGACCAAATGCCTCAAAGAAAACAGATATATAATTTTTTCTCACAGTGGGTTACCATGCAGTAATCTCAAAAAATAATATCTTAATACATGTAGCAACTTGGATATCTGTTATACAGAACACAACAAAGTGAACAAAGCATTTATGATTTGATATGATAAAGAATAAAATCTACATACAAGTAATGGAATATTTTCAACCATATTAAAAAAATGGATTTCTGATAAAAGAAACAACATGCAGAACCCTGAAACCATTATGCAAAGTGAAATAAGGCAGACACCAAAAGGTAAACATTATTTAGGTTCAATTTTATAACATATCGAGAATAAGCAAATTCAGACTTTGAGAGCAGATTCAAGTCACTATAGCTTGGGGTTGTAGAATGGGGAGTTGCAGTTTAGGGAGTATAGATTTTCTATCTGGGGTGATAAAAAGCTTTGTAAATGGATCTGGGAATGTTTGAGCAACATTGTGAATGTAATCAATGCCATTGAATTTTATTTCAAAAATGTTTAAAATGGGAAATTTTATTTTATGTATATTTTACCAAAACAGAATATGCATAAGAAAATAAGCAAGTGTGCATTTGATAACAAACATAAATAATGAATACGCTAAATAGCCAATAATAAGCAGTAGGTTAACTTAAGGTAGAACCACTCAAGGTAATCTATGAGATCATCATTCATGCAGCAAAGATATTTGATGGCATAAGAAGATAATTACACCGTGAAACTTAAAATACATGCTGCACAATGTTAAAAAACGATATATATCTTTAGTTGTAAAAGTATGTGTACTAAATATTTCTTGTGGTAGTGACTTTTATTTTCTTCAATTTGTTTCTCTATACCTTCTCTATCTCCTACAAAACAAAAAGATACATTTATAAATGAAAAAAAATAGTTTAAAACTGGTTTCTAACAAGCAAAGAAAATCTGTAGTCCTACAAGTTCAGATAATGCTTATTTTGAAAATGAATGGAAACAAGCATCAGAATTATTCTGGATTCTCACACAAATCCACTGTGGTATATCACTTTTTGATGTGTACTGCACAGGAAAGATTAGATTTTGAATTTTATACTTGCCATATGTATACTCTTCTGTATGCATATTCTGCTTAAAAGTATTTAAATATAAGTAGGATGAACTCTCTGATAGTCATATAAAACAAAATGGTTCCAACTGTAGTTTTATGCAGGTTAACGGGATATGGATTTTGTGAGAACTTCCTCATCTTTTAGATGTTGTCTTAAAAATTTCAGTGGATCTTGCAAGTGAAAATTTCTTTTCACTACTGCAGATTTCATTCTGCTTCTTTTTTTCAATTTATGTGTTCAGTTTAAATAGTACTGAGTAAAATTTAATGAGTAGACAATGTATCAGGAATGATATACAAATAATTAATAATATTTTTCAGCATGATCTTTAGCATTACCATAGAATAAAACATGGAACTTCTTGGAAAAATGGAGTTTATATTTTAATTTTTGAAACAGGCTAAAAATGCAGATTTGGGCTAAGAAAGCAAAGTCTGTCATGCTGAGAGTGAC